>NC_083318.1:87605913-88206024 GCF_963455315.2 Globicephala melas
GAAAGGAGCTCAGGGGCCCTGTAATTCACAAACCTGCAGAGTTATAAATGACAGATAACGTCCAAAAATATATTGAAGTAAGGCTGCGAAGAGGACTTGAAAGCGGGGCAGAATTTCAGGAAACCGATTTCAGGAGGTAGAGTGGATTTGCATTTAAAGCATAGGAAAAGAGGCAGAACATCGACAATGATGCACTTGGCAAAAAAGGGCGTATGAGTTTGTTCCTGAATATATTCAGGAAAAAACACATACGCCCTTTTTGGCAAACCAAGCAAGCTTGCAATGGAAATCCGAACTACTATGAAGTGTCACTTCCCCCCGGTCTAAAGGGCCATCTGAAAAAACTGTAAAATCCAGAAAGGCAAGACAGGCCATGGGGAAAAAGGAGCCTTGTTATGCTGATGGGCGGGATGTAAATTACCAACAGCCACTCTGGAGAAGTGTATGGTGTTTCCTGATACATCTGAAAAACAAAGCAACAGAGTCTAGGGCATTTCCACTTATGGTCCTATAGCTTAGGGAAATTAAAATCAAAAAGACACAGCCACCCCAAAATTTGGGATGGCTCTGTTTACAGGAACCTCTTCTACGGTACAAGTTAAATATCCCAGAGAACAAATAATTGATAAAGAAGTTGCGGTACTTACGTACAACAGAATACCACTCAGCAATGAAATCTGTGTCACCAGGCCTGTACCAGCATAATGAGTGGATTGAGGCACGATGATTCTAAGTGAAATAAGTCACACAGAAAAAGAAACATCATAAGGTATCACTAATGCACGGAATGTAAACTTGGCTACACAGGAACTGATTTACAAAACAGAACAGGGTCTCAAGTTTAGAAAACCAACTTATGCTTGCTTAAGGGGAAAGGTGAGTTGGGGTTCTGCATAAAACCAGAGTTTGAAATTAACACAGATACCGTTCCATAAGCCAAATATGTAATAGACAAGACCTACCCCTTGCTCAACGAAATGGACTCAACAATGAGGTATCACCTCACACCTGTTAGAATGGGCATCATCTGAAAATCTACAAACAACAAATGCTGGAAAGGGTGTGGAGAAAAGGAAGCCTCTTCCACTATTGTTGGGAATATAAATTGATACAGTCACTATGGAGAACAATATGGAGTTTCTTAAGAAACTAATAATAGAATTACCATATGATACAGCAATCCCAGTACTGGACATATACCCAGACAAAACCATAAATCAAAAAGAGACATTCACCGCAATGTTCATTGCATCACTATTTACAATATCGAGGTAATGGAAGCAACCTAAATGCCCACAGACAGACGAATGCATAAAGATGTGGTACATATATAAAATGGAATATTACTAAGCCATGAAAGGAATGAAATTGGGTCATTTGTAGAGACGTCGATGGATCTAGAGACTGTCATACAGAGTGAAGTAAGTCAGAAAGAGAAAAACAAATCTTGTATATTCATGCATATATGTGGAACCTAGAAAAACTGTACAGATTAACCGTTTTGCAAGGCATAAATAGAGCAACAGATGTAGACAACAATCGTATGGACAACAAGGGGGGAAAGCTCTTGGGGGGGTGGTGGTGGGAGGAGTTGAGAGATTGGGATTGGCATGTAAACATTTATATGTATAAAATAGATAACCAATAAGAACCTGCTGTATAAAAATATAAAATAAAATTCAAAATTAAAAAGAAATAAAATTTAAAAAACAAAACAGAAAAAACAATTATTCCCTTCACATACATGTATTTATATGAATAAATTATTTCCATGCTTATATCTGTAAATACAAAAAAGAGGAATAAATTCTACCTTGAACCAAAAACGAAAAAGAGAAAAAAAAAACAGAACCCACCAGTTACTCAGAGGAAAACCGTACCAGGGCACTTGCTCCAGTTGTAAACAATTCTGAAGTTGGTCAGTGGTGGGGAATCGTCTCCCATTCAGCCAGCAGCCCCCACACAACAAGCGTCCTCATTGCAAAGCTGGGGCACCGTGCCGAGGCATCTGTGAGTGAATGTGAGCTGAGCCCCAGGCCAGTTGCTGCTGAACTGTTCCCACCCTTCCCAGGTAAAACACCTGAATATATACAAGGACTTGAAAGCCTAGAGGAAGGGCCATGGAGCCACATGAGTGACAGCATGCCAGCTGACTTGGTGCCTGCAGGCCAGCCAGGATGGCCCTGGCCCTGGGTGCTCTTCTGGAAGATTTCCATTTCCCTGCCTGAGATACCCGTCCTGTCCCTGCCCCCACTGCTTTTTTCCTTCCTCACCTCTGCCCAGGGAGAAATTCCAGCAGCAGGTATGGGTGACACATCCTCTTCTTTAGCAGGTGGCAGCCTGGCAACTGCTGCAGAAAGTCCAGCAGAGCCCCACTCACACTGGGCCACCCACAAAGCCGTGGCCTCTCACTCCCTCCCACCAGCCCAGCCCCGAGACTGCTGACAGGCTCTTGCTGCCTGGAGTGGTATTTATATTGATCTCAACCCAGGCACACCTGGGGAGGGCTGGCCGGCATGGTAAGGCTGCCCAGGTCAGCCAATCATCACCCCTCAGGGGCTCACAGTTGCAGAAAATGGAACTTGCTGAACCGGCCAGGTCCACGGAACAGGTGTGGGCTCCTGAGAGTCAGGATAGACAAGGGGCTGCAGCTTTGGCTTGTTTTCTAATCATTTTATCTGGCCCATGAGTGGGAGACAACTTCAAGAAAAGCCTCTCCTAATGAGAGGAACCCAGGAGTCAGGGAGAGGAGGGGTGGGTGGTGGTTGGAGACAGAGGCCTGGTGCCCCGGGTGCAGTGGAAGTCTCTGGAAGACCAGGTGGAGGGAGGCCACACAGAGTGATGCCCAGGGTCACAGACCTGTCGGAGCTGCTGTTTGTTAGTTCAAGTCCTGCTCTGAGGTGCTCTGTGTCAGCTCTGAGCGACAGGTGAGATGGGGGTGCTCTTCAATGAGGGCTATGTGCACGGTTCCTGTGTGCCCAGCCCTGCCACGGTACCTGCAAGGGTAGCTCTGTATCCTGGGAGAGGCCTGACCACGAGAGCCCCGTGGGCTGGGTTGGGGGTGGGGTACCTGCCCAGGAGAGCTCCATATCCTGGGATTGGCCTGACCACGAGAGCCCCATGGGCTGCTGGGGACCTGGTAAAGGATGTCAGGACAGTCAGTGAAGCCACCGAGGATATACCTCCAGTTGCTCCTAATTCCTACACCCTGCTGGTCATTCTACCAACCACCAGGACATGGTATTCTGTATTAGTCTTCAATGATGCCTTCTTTTGTATTCCATTAGTCCCAGAGTCACAAGAAATTTTGGCTTGTGAGTGGCAGGACTCAACATACAACTAAAACAATACTTCCGGGCCGTCTTGCCCCAAGGGTTCAAAAATTCCCACACCATCTTTGGGGAAAGCTTAGCTAAAGACCGAAAAGTTCTACCTCTGGAAAAGGAAACCCTCCTTCAATATGCAGACGACATTCTGATCACCAGCCCTACTAAGGAGGCCTCTGAACTACCAAGCCAATAAAGGATAGAAGTTGTCCAAGAAACAGCTCAAATATCACAGACTGCGGTGACCTGCCTGGGCTTCATTCTCACAGAAGGTCGGAGAAGCCCATCCCAGGAAAGGGAAGAAACCATTTGCAGCCTTACCCCTTTCTAAAACTAGAAGACAGCTTAGGGGTTCCTGGGGAGGCCAGGGTTTGCTGCTTCTGGATCCCTAACTACAGTCTACTAGCTGGGCCTCTATATGAAACACTGAAAGGAAAAGATGATGATCCTTTTGAACAGAATCCAGAAGTGGCCTTTCAAGAATGGAAAGAGCAGTCAATCCAGACCCTTGCCCTGGAACTCCCTAATTGAGCTAAACCCTTTGACCTTTCCATTCCCGGTGAAAGGTGAATCGCCATTGGAGAATTAGTGCAAAAACTGGGACCACTTGAAATGGAACAACGCAAGAATTCCATCCAGGTAGGATAAACTACAGTCACCAAGGGGCTTGGCCCACTGCCACATCTGGCCAAGATACTGGCAGTATCTAAAAACCTGGAAATCAGCAGCCCAAAAGGCCACCTCCCTCCTAAGGGAAAAGGACCCCACGTGGTGATCCTAATCACCAACCATGCCCTGAAGTTGCAGGGTTCGCTCCGTGGGCACACCGACCTCGACTGAGGAGGCCCTCCAACTCCAACATCCAGAGAGATAACCGGGGGCAACAGGGCACCATGACGACTCGTGTGAACATCACTTGACCTGGAGTTTCTCTCATAAAACAACAATAGTGTGTCCCGAAGGAGTAGACTACTGCTTGCAGGACTTACTGCACCCGGAGGGGAGCTAATAATCTTGGCGGGGGAAACGTATATCACACTGTCACCATAGAAAAGCCTACAGACACCGTGATGATGGTGGCCAATAAGACCGGCTGGACTCCTGTTTACTTCAAAAGGCTGTTGACTCAGTGGCCATCATGGTCCTTGATCACCACGGACCCTGGACTGTCTGGGAGTTGAGCGGGCAGGGCTCTGACACCTGGTGCTGTTTTTACGTTAATTCAGGGGCCTAATTGAAGAAAGAGCAGACTACTGGTCAGAGCATCTAGGCTGGCAGAAACGGTCAGCCTAAGGTGGCCGAACAAATGTGGGGCGGGGTGAAACCGGCCCCCACAGCGTCTCTGCACATCTCTTTCCTGGACCCTTAAAGGTCATTAGAATCTATAACACTTCCAATGCTGGTGCTCAGGCGGACGAGCAGGGAGGCAGGGGTCCTGGGGCCAATCAACGTCACCTGGAGGCTGCTGGGGAGAAGTTCTGACCCTCGTCCCCTGGTATGAGGGCTCCCAACTCAGCACTCAGCAGTTACAGAAGAAGGGTCTGCACCCTCAGCACTCCAAGAATGAGGAACGGGACAAAAGGCAGAGGAGGGGTTTGTCCCCAGCAAAGCCCATTAAAAATCCCTGGGAGATAAAAATAGAATCTGGGCAATAAAGTCAAGTCTGACCTTTTTTATCCTTTGTGCTTTGTCTAATTTCACGTGCTCCTAGGGTCCCGCATGCAGAGGTTCCACACCCGGCACTTCAGACCAGATTTCCTAGTGCAGAATGGCTGGGTCGACACCTCAGCTCCTGGGGCCCAGTGCAGACTCTGAGATATAGAGCCTGAGCTGCAGCCAACCCGGCCCTCGAGTGCTCCGCCCCCTCCCTCCCACTGACTCTGACAGGATCTCTACACAGCAGCCCAGCCCACAGCCCACGGGGTAGTGCATGCTCTCACCTCTCCATTCTCTGATCAAAATATAAAGTTTCCTTTGCTTGTGAACCAAACTCAGTCTCGATCTGTTGGCCCCAATGACACTGGGCAGGGGGACACTTGTTGGGGTCCACTCTGGAGGATCAGTAACAGAAATTGAGACTATTGTAACTTCAATGAACAGATGTGTGAGCCAAACTGTAGTTAACATAGAACAGTTTATAAGGCTCGGGTAAAATAAGATGTTTCTAAAACTTCCATTTGATATTTCCATCACTTTATTATAAGCAAGTTCAGTGAAAAGGTTTGTCTTATTTGTCAGGTCAATATTAGAGAAATGAAGTGATTTCTTTCCAAGGATGTACATCTAATAATCTTGGTTAAAGCTTCAATCTTGTTTTAAATGCTTTTCCATTGAAAATGATACCTCTCTCTCAGCTCCCCCATTTCTGAGAAGTATAAAATCTTATAATTTATTATTACCAAAGGGGAAAGGTGGGAGGAGGGATAAATTAACAGTTTGGAATTAACACATACACACTGCTATGTATAAAATAGATCATCAACAAGGAACTACTGTATAGCACAGGGAACTACACTCAATATTTTGCAATAACCTATAAGGGGAAATAATCGGAAAAAGAATAGATATCTTTATTGACATCATCTATCAATGACAGTTAAAGTGTAACCTAAGGGAAGCCGGTGGTGAGTGCTTCTGACCCTGAAGACTTCAATCATCTAAAGTTTGGACTCTGCCTACTTCCCAAGGCCCTTAATGAACATATGTGTAGCCGTAGCTTAAAAAATTCCCCAGTTTGGGTTTCGGGGAGACACTGATTTTGAAAAAGCCCTGGTGTTCTCCTTACATGAATGGGACTCTTCCTACTGTTAAAACATGTCTGTCACACACAGAGGATGGTATACCGTCTGATCGGGAAGAGTTTGGAAAAGGCATCTCATCTCCTCATCTCCTGGTGCTCGGGTTCACCCCTCCAGCGTCTTTACTAACAGTCTCCCCACTTGGAGATGTCAGCACTGTCAACATCCTGTTGTGTACAGTTTGGAATTTGTCCAGAGGATGAAGCGGAAGGATGAGGAACAATGAGAGACAAGTCCTAGGTGTTCAGACAGGCACATGTCACTCTAATTTCCAATCAGGAAGACGAATTGACCAAAGGCTAGGGTTGCCCATGGAAACAGTATAGGGCTTGAGGAAATCCCACTGCTTTGTGGCCAGTTCCCATAAACACAAGTTGAACAATGGAACTCAGGGGCAGTAAAATTCACGAAACTGCAGAGTTGAAAATATCTATCACTGAAAAATGTCTTGAGGAAAGTCAGAGAAAAGGATTGGTAAGCAAGGGAGAATGGCAGGAAAGGGATTTGAGGAGGTAGAAAGGACTCGCCATTAAGCACAAGAAAAGGGGCTGAACATTGCCAACATTGCAGTTGGCCAAAAAGGCTGTATGCGTTTTTTTCTGTATATATTCAAGAAAAGGGCATACACTTTTTTAGCCAACCAAACAGGTGGGCACTGGAAATCAATACTACAAAAGATATCACTTCGCATCAGTCAGAAGAGCCATCCTCATAAAGTGTAAACACCAGAAATGCAGGACAGGGCAAGGAGAAGAGGGAGCCCTGTGAGGCTTATAGTGGAAATGTATATTGCCAACAGCCATTCTGGAGAAGTGTATTGTGTTTACTAAAGCATCTAAAAAATGAGCTACAGAGCATAGGGCACTTGCACTCATGGGCGTATGTCTTGGGAAAAACAAAAATCGAGAGGACACAGGCACCCCAATGTTTACTGCCTCTCTGTTTAAAAGATCCTCGACTAGGATATAACTTAAATGTCTCTGGAGGGAAAAAAATGGATAGAGATGTGGTACTTATGTAGAGTGGAATATTACTCAGCCTGGAAATCAATGAAATATGGCCAGTTGTAACAACTCCGGAGGAGTTACGTATGATCATTCTAAGTGACATAATTCAAAAAGAAAAAGACACATATCATAAGATATCACTTAAAGGTGGAATCCAAAATGGCTACACATGAAATAAATTACAAAACAAAAACACAGTCAAATATGTAGAAAACACGCGTAAGGCTGCTAAACGGGAAAGGTGGGGAGGGGTGAGGCATCATCCAGGAGGTTGAAATTAGCAAAGATACCATTCCAAATACCAAACTGATAATCAACAAGGCCTACACAGTAGCTAAAAGAACTGCACTCAGCACACTCAAGTCACCGGAAAAGAATATATATGACTGGTAAGAATCTGAAAAAGAATTTATTGATGTCTCTCTGTATGTGAATCAAGTGGATGTACAGCAGCAAGAAACAGAGCTTTGAAAATCAGCTGTAACCAATATAGTAATAAATTGAAAAAAATAAACGACAGAGAGAAAGAGAAAACCTCTTACAACTTTTCCTCAGGGACGGTGATGCAACATGGATTGAACACATCTAGACCCACAGCAGGATGACACATAAGGCTGGAAACTGTTCGTGCTAAGAGAAATGTGAGGTTGGGTGAGGAAATGCACACCCTTTAAAGTAATACTACCTGGTACCCATTCAATGGGTCCCAAATCTGCAGGTTCAAGGGATCTTCCTACAGCTAAAACATGCATGGAAAACCCAGAGGACTGTACACCATGTGATCGGGAGATGTGTCTAAAATGCACCTCATTTATCCTCTCCTGGTGCTCCTGTTCATCATTCCAGCCACGTTACTTAGAATCTCCCCACTTAGAGAATCAGCACATTTAAACTTCTGTTTCACACATTTTGCAAATTGTGAGGAGGATGAACGGGAAGAGGGGGAACCAATGAGAGAATAGTTGTAGGGGTTTGGACGGGCACATGTCACTCTAATTTCCCATTAAGAATAAGAATTAAAAAAAGGCTCAGCCCGCCTCGCCGGAGCCAAAATAGGGCCTGAAGCAATCCTGCGGCTTTGAGGCCAGCTCACAAAAGAGCAACTTAAAAAATGGAGCTCAGGGTCACTGCAATTCACAAACCTGCAGAGTTATAAATGAAAACTAACGTCCAAAAATATGTTGAGGTAAGGCAAAGAAGAGGATCTGAATGCAAGACAGAATTGCAAGAAACAGATTTCAAGAGATAGATTGGACTCGTCTTTAAAGCACATGAAAAGCGGCAGAATTTCGACAATGATGCAGTTGGCCCAAAAGGGAGTATGCGTTTTTTCCTGAATACATCCAGGAAAAAACTCATACGCACTTTATGGGCAACCAAGCAAGCAAGCAATGCAAATGTGCACAACAAAGAAGTCTCATTTCCCACCGGTCAAAAGGGCCATCCGAAAAAATTGTAAAAACCAGAAATGCAGGACAGGCCATGGAGAACAGGGAGCCTTTATACGCTGATGGACAGTGTGTGAACTGCCGAGAGCCACTCTGGAGAAGTGTATGGTGGTTCCTAAATCATCTAAAAAACAGAGCTACAGAGCATAGGGCACTTCCAATCATGGAAGTATATCTAGGGAAGTCTAAAAATCAACAAGACACAAGCACACCACAGTTTAGGGCTACTCTGTTTACAAGAACCTCAACTTCAGTACACCTTAAATATCCCAGGAAAGAGAACAATGGATAAAGAAAATGTGGTACTTATGTACAATGGAATATCTCTTCACCATGAAATCAATGTAATAAGGCTAGTAGAAGGATAAAGAGTGGATTTAGGTCCGATAATACTACTTGAAATAAGTCAAACAGAAAAAGAAACATATCATAAGATATCACTTATAGAGGGAGGATAAATATGGCTGCACAAAAAATGAATTACAAAACAGAACAGTGTCTCACATTTAGAAAACACACTTATGTCAGCTTAAGGGGAAAGGAGAGGTGGGGTGATGCATAAAACCAGAGTTTGAAATTAGCACAGATACCATTCAATAAACCAAATAGGTATTAGACAAGATCTACACCTTGCTCAATGAACTGGCCTCAACACACCCTATACACCGCAGAGAAATATATCTGAGTAATAAGAATCTTAAAACCCATGTATTGATATATCTCCATAAGGGAATCAAGTGTGTGCAGAGCGGCCAAACACAGCAGTGAAAATGAGCTAAACCCCATTATAGAAATAAATTTTAAAACCAAAACGCAGAAACAATGAAAGAGAGAAAAATTCTTACAAAATTCGCTCAGGGGCTGTGATGCAACCTGGAATGACCACATATAAACCCACAGCTGGATAAGACATAAGGCTGGACACTTGGGGCTGAGAGGATTGGTGAGCTTTGGTGAGCAACTGCCGAAAGTTTAATGCAATACTTCATGCTACTCATTCCAAGGGTCCCAACACTCCAGGTTGAAGGGAATCTTCCTACAGCTAAACCATGCATGGGAAATCCAGCGGATGGTATACCATATGATCGGGAAAGGTTTCTAAAACGCACCTCATTTTCCTCTCCTGGGGCTCCGGATCAACATTCCAGCCACGTTACTAACAACATCCCCACATGGAGAGTCAATGCCTTTAAGTTCCGGTATCGCACAGTCTGCAGTTAGTGCGGAGGATGAATGGGAATAGGGGGAACCAGTGAGAAAATAGCTGTAGCGGTTTCAATGGGCACATGTCACTCTAATTTCACATCAGGAAGAAGAATTAACGAAAGGCAGAGCAAGGCGCCCCAGAAGAAGAATAGGGCATGAAAAAATCCTGTGGATATGAGGCAAGATCACAAAAATAAGAGCTGAAAAATGGAGCTAAGGGCCACTGCAATTCAAAAACCTGCAGAGTTATAAAGGCCAACTATTCTCCAAAAGTATATTGAGGTAAGGCTATGAAGAGGCACTGACAGCAAGGCAGAATTGCAGGAAACCGATTTCAAGAGGTAGACTAGAATTGCATTGACAACATATGAAAAGACTCAGAACGTCGACAATGATGCACTTGGCCAAAAAGGGCTCATGCGTTTTTTCCTGAATATATTCAGGAAGAAACGCATATGCCCTTTCTGGCCAACCAAGTAAGCTTGCAAAGGAAATCTGCACTACAATGAAGTCTCACTTCCCCCCGGTCAAAAGGGCCATCTGAAAAAAGTGTAAAATCCAGAAAGGCAGGACAGGCCATGGAGAACTGGGAGCATTGTTATGCTGGAGGGCGGAATGTAAATTGCCCACAGCCATTCTGGAGAAGTGTATGGTGTTTCCTGAAACATCTAAAAAGCAAAGCAACAGAGCCTAGGGCACTTCCACTTATGGTCCTATAGCTTAGGGAAATTAAAATCAAAAAGACACAGCCAACCCAAAGTTTGGGACGGCTCTGTTTACAAGAACCTCGTTTACAGTACAAGTTCAATATCGCAGAAAGCGAAAAATGGATAAAGAAGTTGTGGTACTTACGTACAATGCAATATCACTCAGCAATGAAATCTATGTCATCAGGCCCATAGCAGCATAATGAGTGGATTCAGGTACGATGATTCTAAGTGAAATAAGTCACACAGAAAAAGAAACATCATAAGATATCACTACTACACGGAATGTAAACTTGGCTACACAGGAACTGAATTACAAAACAGAACAGGGTCTCAAATGTAGAAAACCAACTTATGCTTGCTTAAGGGGAAAGGTGAGTTGGGGTGCTGCATGAAACCAGAGATTGAAATTAGCACAGATACCGTTCCATAAGACAAATATGTAATAGACAAGAGCTACTCCTTGCTCAACGAAGTGGACTCAACACCGCATATTAAACGCCTAAGAATATACCTGACTAGTAAGAATCTTAAAACCTATGGATTTATATGTCTCCGAAAGTGAATCAAGCGTGTGTACAGTGGCATAAACGAAGCAGGGATAGGATTGGTGAGGTTCGGTGAGCAAATGCAGACCCTTTGAAGTCATATTGCATGGTACCCATTCCAAGGGTCTCAAATCTCCAGGTTTAAGGGATTCTTCCTTCAGCTAAAACATGCATGTGGAACCCAGAGTATGATCCACCGTGTGATCAGGAAACGTGTTCAAATGTGTCTCAGGTTTCGTCCCCCGGTACTCACGTGCAACATTCCAGACGCTTTACTAACACTCTCCCCACTTGGAGAGTCAGTGCCTTTAACCTCCTGTTTGGCCCAGTTTGCAATTTCTGCGGAAAATGAACAGCAATAGGGAGAACCAATGAGAGACTAGCTGGAGGTGTCTGGACGGGCAAATTTAACTCTCATTTCCCACCAGGAAGAGGAATTAACCAAAGTCTCAGCGTGCCATGCCGGAACCACACTAGGACCTGAAGCAATCCTGCTGTGTTGCGGCCAGCTCACAAGAAAGCGAGTTGAAGAAAGGAGCTCAGGGGCACTGTCATTCACAAACATGCAGAGTTACAAATGACAGCTATCGTCCAAAAATATATTGAAGTAAGGCTGCCAAGAGGACTCGAAAGCGGGGCAGAATTGCAGGAAACCGATTTCAGGAGGTAGACTGGAATTGCATGTAAAGCATAGGAAAAGAGGCAGAACGTCCACAATGATGCACTTGGCCAAAAAGGACGTATGCATTTTTTCCTGAATATATTCAGGAAAAAACGCATACGCCCTTTTTGGACAACCAAGCAAGCTTGCAAAGGAAATCTGCACTACAATGAAGTCTCACTGCCCCCCGATCAAAAGGGCCATCTGAAAAAAGTGTAAAATCCAGAAAGGCAGGACAGGCCATGGAGAACTGGGAGCCTTGTTATGCTCATGGGCGGGATGTAAATTGCCAACAGCCATTCTGGAGAAGTGTATGGTGTTTCCTGAAACATCTAAAAAACAAAGCAACAGAGCCTAGGGCACTTCAACTTATGGTCCAATAGCTTAGGGAAATTAAAATCTAAAAGACACAGCCACCTCAAAGTTTGGGATGGCTCTGTTTACAAGAACCTCATTTACGGTACAAGTTCAATATCACAGAAAGCAAAAAATGGATAAAGAAGTTGTGGTACTTACGTACAGTGCAATATCACTCAGCAATGAAATCTATGTCATCAGGCCCGTAGCAGCATAACGAGTGGATTCAGGTACGATGATTCTAATTGAAATAATTCACAGAGAAAAAAAAACATCATAAGATATCACTACTACACAGAATGTAAACTTGGCTACACAGGAACTGAATTACAAAACAGAACAGGGTCTCAAATGTAGAAAACCAACTTATGCTTGCATAAGGCGAAAGGTGAGTTGGGGTGCTGCATAAAACCAGAGATTGAAATTAGCACAGATACCGTTCCATAAGCCAAATATGTAATAGACAAGAGCTACTCCTTGCTCAACGAAGTGGACTCTACAACCCATATTAAATGCCTAAGAATATACCTGACTAGTAAGAATCTTAAAACCTAGGATTTATATGTCTCTGAAAGAGAATCAAGCGTGTGTACAGTGGCATAAATGCAGCAGTGATAGGTTTAGTGAGGTTCGGTGAACACATGCAGACCCTTTGAAGTCATATTGCATGGTACCCATTCCATGGGTCTCAACTCTCCAGGTTTAAGGGATTCTTCCTTCAGCTAAATCATGCATGTGGAACCGAGAGTATGATCCAACGTGTGATCGGGAAACGTGTTCAAATGTGTCAGTTTTCGTCCCCTGGTACTCGGGTGCAACATTCCAGACGCTTTACTAACTCTCTCCCCACTTGGAGAGTCAGTGCCTTTAACCTCCTGTTTGACCCAGTTTGCAATTTCTGCGGAAAATGAACAGGAATAGGGAGAACCAATGAGAGACTAGCTGGAGGTGTCTGGACGGGCAAATTTAACTCTCATTTCCCACCAGGAAGAGGAATTAACCAAAGGCTCAGTGTGCCATGCCGGAACCACACTAGGGCCTGAAGCAATGCTGCGGTGTTTCGGCCAGCTCACAAGAAAGCGAGTTGAAGAAAGGAGCTCAGGGGCACTGTAATTCACAAATCTGCAGAGTTATAAATGACAGCTATCGTCCAAAAATATATTGAAGTAAGGCTGCCAAGAGGACTTGAAAGCGGGGCAGAATTGCAGGAAACCGATTTCAGGAGGTAGACTGGAATTGCATGTAAAGCATAGGAAAAGAGGCAGAACGTCCACAATGATGCACTTGGCCAAAAAGGGCATATGCGTTTTTTCGTCAGGAAATAACGCATACGCCCTTTTTGGCCAACCAAGCAAGCTTGCAAAGGAAATCTGCACTACAATGAAGTCTCACTGCCCCCCGGTCAAAAGGGCCATCTGAAAAAAGTGTAAAATCCAGAAAGGCAGGACAGGCCATGGAGAACTGGGAGCCTTGTTATGCTGATGGGTGGGATGTAAATTGCCAACAGCCACTCTTGAGAAGTGTATGGTGTTTCCTGAAACATCTAAAAAACAAAGCAACAGAGCCTAGGGCACTTCCACTTATGGTCCTATAGCTTAGGGAAATTAAAATCAAAAAGACACAGCCACCCCAAAGCTTGGGACGGCTCTGTTTACAAGAACCTCGTTTACGATACAAGTTCAATATCACAGAAAGCGAAAAATGGATAAAGAAGTTGTGGTACTTACGTACAATGCAATATCACTCAGCAATGAAATCTATGTCATCAGGCCCGTAGCAGCATAATGAGTGGATTCAGGTACGATGATTCTAAGTGAAATAAGTCACACAGAAAAAGAAACATCATAAGATATCAATACTACACGGAATGTAAACTTGGCTACACAGGAACTGAATTACAAAACAGAACAGGGTCTCAAATGTAGAAAACCAACTTATGCTTGCTTAAGGGGAAAGGTGAGTTGGGGTGCTGCATAAAACCAGAGATTGAAATGAGCACAGATACCGTTCCATAATGCAAATATGTAATAGACAAGAGCTACTCCTTGCTCAACGAAGTGGACACAACACCCCATATTAAACGCCTAAGAATATACCTGACTAGTAAGAATCTTAAAACCTATGGATTTATATGTCTCCGAAAGAGAATCAAGCGTGTGTACAGCGGCATAAACGCAGCAGTGATAGGATTCGTGAGGATCGGTGAGCAAATGCAGACCCTTTGAAGTCATATTGCATGGTACCCATTCCATGGGTCTCAACTCTCCAGGTTTAAGAGATTCTTCCTTCAGCTAAAACATGTATGTGGAACCCAGAGTATGATCCACCGTGTGATTGGGAAACGTGTTCAAATGTGATTCAGTTTTCGTCCCCTGGTACTCAGGTGCAACATTCCAGACGCTTTACTAAAACTCTCCCCACTTGGAGAGTCAGTGCCTTTAACCTCCTGTTTGGCCCAGTTTGCAATTTCTGCGGAAAATGATCAGGAATAGGGAGAACCAAAGAGAGACTAGCTGGAGATGTCTGGACAGGCAAATTTAACTCTCATTTCCCACCAGGAAGAGGAATTAACCAAAGGCTCAGCGTGCCATGCCGGAACCACATTAGGGCCTGAAGCAATGCTGCGGTGTTGCGGCCAGCTCACAAGAAAGCGAGTTGAAGAAAGGAGCTCAGGGGCACTGTCATTCACAAACGTGCAGAGTTATAAATGACAGCTATCGTCCAAAAATGTATTGAAGTAAGGCTGCCAAGAGGACTTGAAAGCGGGGCAGAATTGCAGGAAACCGATTTCAGGAGGTAGACTGGAATTGCATGTAAAGCATAGGAAAAGAGGCAGAACGTCCACAATGATGCACTTGGCCAAAAAGGACGTATGCGTTTTTTCCTGAATATATTCAGGAAAAAACGCATACGCCCTTTTTGGCCAACCAAGCAAGCTTGCAAAGGAAATCTGCACTACAATGAAGTCTCACTGCCCCCCAGTCAAAAGGGCCATCTGAAAAACGTGTAAAATCCAGAAAGGCAGGACAGGCCATGGAGAACTGGGAGCCTTGTTATGCTGATGTGCGGGATGTAAATTGCCAACAGCCACTCTGGAGAAGTGTATGGTGTTTCCTGAAACATCTAAGAAACAAAGCAACAGGGCCTAGGGCACTTCCACTTATGGGCCTATAGCTTAGGGAAATTAAAATCAAAAAGACACAGCCACCCCAAAGCTTGGGATGGCTCTGTTTACAAGAACCTCGTTTACGGTACAAGTTCAATATCGCAGAAAGCGAAAAAAGGATAAAGAAGTTGTGGTACTTACGTACAATGCAATACTACTCAGCAATGAAATCTATGTCATCAGGCCCGTAGCAGCATAATGAGTGGATTCAGGTATGATGATTCTAAGTGAAATAAGTCACACAGAAAAAGAAACATCATAAGATATCACTACCACACGGAATGTAAACTTGGCTACACAGGAACTGAATTACAAAACAGAACAGGGTCTCAAATGTAGAAAACCAACTTATGCTTGCTTAAGGGGAAAGGTGAGTTGGGGTGCTGCATAAAACCAGAGATTGAAATTAGCACAGATACCGTTCCATAAGCCAAATATGTAATAGACAAGAGCTACTCCTTGCTCAACGAAGTGGACTCAACACCACATATTAAACGCCTAAGAATATACCTGACTAGTAAGAATCTTAAAACCTATGGATTTATATGTCTCCGAAAGAGAATCAAGCGTGTGTACAGCGGCATAAATGCAGCAGTGATAGGATTGTTGAGGATCGGTGAACAAATGCAGACCCTTTGAAGTCATATTGCATGGTACCCATTCCATGGGTCTCAACTCTCCAGGTTTAAGGGATTCTTCCTTCAGCTAAAACACGCATGTGGTACCCAGAGTATGATCCACCGTGTGATCGGGAAACGTGTTCAAATGTGACTCAGATTTCATGCCCTGGTACTCGGGTGCAACATTCCAGATGCTTTACTAACACTCTCCCCACTTGGAGAGTCAGTGCCTTTAAACTCCTGTTGACCCAGTTTGCAATTTCTGCGGAAAATGAACAGGAATAGGGAGAACCAATGAGAGACTAGCTGGAGGTGTCTGGACGGGCAAATTTAACTCTCATTTCCCACCAGGAAGAGGAATTAACCAAAGGCTCAGTGTGCCATGTCGGGACCACACTAGGGCCTGAAGAAATCCTGCGGTGTTGCGGACAGCTCACAAGAAAGCGAGTTGAAGAAAGGAGGTCAGGGGCACTGTCATTCACAAACCTGCAGAGTTATAAATGACAGCTATCGTCCAAAAATATATTGAAGTAAGGCTGCCAAGAGGACTTGAAAGTGGGGCAGAATTGCAGGAAACCGATTTCAGGAGGTAGACTGGAATTGCATGTAAAGCATAGGAAAAGAGGCAGAACGTCCACAATGATGCACTTGGCCAAAAAGGGCATATGCGTTTTTTCGTCAGGAAATGACGCATACGCTCGTTTTGGCCAACCAAGCAAGCTTGCAAAGGAAATCTGCACTACAATGAAGTCTCACTGCCCCCCGGTCAAAAGGGCCATCTGAAAAAAGTGTAAAATCCAGAAAGGCAGGACAGGCCATGGAGAACTGTGTGCCTTGTTATGCTGATGGGCGGGATGAAAATTGCCAACAGCCACTCTGGAGAAGTGTATGGTGTTTCCTGAAACATCTAAAAAACAAAGCAACAGAGCCTAGGGCACTTCCACTTATGGTCCTATAGCTTAGGGAAATTAAAATCAAAAAGACACAGCCACCCCAAAGTTTGGGACAGCTCTGTTTACAAGAACCTCGTTTACGGTACAAGTTCAATATCACAGAAAGTGAACAATGGATAAAGAAGTTGTGGTACTCACGTACAATGCAATATAACTCAGCAATGAAATCTATGTCATCAGGCCCATAGCAGCATAATGAGTGGATAGAGGTACGATGATTCTAAGTGAAATAAGTCACACAGAAAAAGAAACAACATAAGATATCACTACTACACGGAATGTAAACTTGGCTACACAGGAACTGAATTACAAAACAGAACAGGGTCTCAAATGTAGAAAACCAACTTATGCTTGCTTAAGGGGAAAGGTGAGTTGGGGTGCTGCATAAAACCAGAGATTGAAATTAGGACAGATACCGTTCCATAAGCCAAATATGTAATAGACAAGAGCTACATCTTGCTCAACGAAGTGGACACTACACCCCATATTAAACGCCTAAGAATATACCTGACTAGTAAGAATCTTAAAACCTATGGATTTATATTTCTCTGAAAGAGAATCAAGCGTGTGTACAGTGGCAGAAACGCAGCAGTGATAGGATTGGTGAGGTTCGGTGAGCAAATGCAGACCCTTTGAAGTCATATTGCATGGTACCCATTCCATGGGTCTCAACTCTCCAGGTTTAAGGGATTCTTCCTTCAGCTAAAACATGCATGTGGAACCCAGAGTATGATCCACCGTGTGATTGGGAAACGTGTTCAAACGTATCTCAGTTTTCGTCCCCTGGTACTCGGGTGCAACATTCCAGATGCTTTACTAACACTCTCCCCACTTGGAGAGTCAGTGCCTTTAACCTCCTGTTTGGCCTAGTTTGCAATTTCTACCGAAAATGAACAGGAATAGGGAGAACCAATGAGAGACTAGCTGGAGGTGTCTGGACGGGCAAATTTAACTCTCATTTCCCACCAGGGAGAGGAATTAACCAAAGGCTCAGCATGCCATGCCGGAACCACACTAGGGTCTGAAGCAATCCTGCAGTGCTGCGGCCAGCTCACAAGAAAGCGAGTTGAAGAAAGGATGTCAGGGGCACTGTCATTCACAAACCTGCAGAGTTATAAATGACAGCTATCATACAAAAATATATTGAAGTAAGGCTGCCAAGAGGACTTGAAAGTGGGGCAGAATTGCAGGAAACCGATTTCAGGAGGTAGACTGGAATTGCATGTAAAGCATAGGGAAAGAGGCAGAACGTCCACAATGATGCACTTGGCGAAAAGGGCGTATGCGTTTTTTCCTGAATATATTCAGGAAAAAACGCATACGCCCTTTTTGGCCAACCAAGCAAGCTTGCAAAGGAAACTTGCACTACAATGAAGTCTCACTGCCTCCCGGTCAAAAGGGCCATCTGAAAAAAGTGTAAAATCCAGAAAGTCAGGACAGGCCATGGAGAACTGGGAGCCTTGTTATGCTCGTGGGCGGGATGTAAATTGCCAACAGCCACTCTGGAGAAGTGTATGGTGTTTCCTGAAACATCTAAAAAACAAAGCAACAGAGCCTAGGGCACTTCCACTTATGGTCCTATAGCTTAGGGAAATTAAAATCAAAAAGACACAGCCACCCCAAAGTTTGGGATGGCTCTGTTTACAAGAACCTCATTTACGGTACAAGTTCAATATCACAGAAAGTGAAAAATGGATAAAGAAGTTGTGTTACTTACGTACAATGCAATATCACTCAGCAATGAAATCTATGTCATCAGGCCCGTAGCAGCATAACGAGTGGATTCAGTACGATGATTCTAATTGAAATAATTCACAGAGAAAAAAAAAACATCATAAGTTATCACTACTACACGGAATGTAAACTTGGCTACTCAGGAACTGAATTACAAAACAGAACAGGGTCTCAAATGTAGAAAACCAACTTATGCTTGCTTAAGGCGAAAGGTGAGTTGGGGTGCTGCATAAAACCAGAGTTTGAAATTAGCACAGATACCGTTCCATAAGCCAAATATGTAATAGACAAGAGCTACACCTTGCTCAACGAAGTGGACACTACACCCCATATTAAACGCCTAAGAATATACCTGACTAGTAAGAATCTTAAAACCTATGGATTTATATTTCTCCGAAAGAGAATCAAGCGTATGTACAGCGGCATAAACGCAGCAGTGATAGGATTGGTGAGGTTCGGTGAGCAAATGCAGACCCTTTGAAGTCATATTGCATGGTACCCATTCCATGGGTCTCAACTCTCCAGGTTTAAGGGATTCTTCCTTCAGCTAAAACATGCATGTGGAACCCAGAGTATGATCCACCGTGTGATTGGGAAACGTGTTCAAACGTGTCTCAGTTTTCGTCCCCTGGTACTCGGGTGCAACATTCCAGATGCTTTACTAAAACTCTCCCCACTTGGAGAGTCAGTGCCTTTAACCTCCTGTTTGGCCTAGTTTGCAATTTCTGCGGAAAATGAACAGGAATAGGGAGAACCAATGAGAGACTAGCTGGAGGTGTCTGGACGGGCAAATTTAACTCTCATTTCCCACCATGGAGAGGAATTAACCAAAGGCTCAGTGTGCCATGTCGGAACCACACTAGGGCCTGAAGCAATCCTGCAGTGTTGCGGCCAGCTCACAAGAAAACGAGTTGAAGAAAGGAGCTCAGGGGCACTGTCATTCACAAACCTGCAGAGTTATAAATGACAGCTATTGTCCAAAAATATATTGAAGTAAGGCTGCCAAGAGGACTTGAAAGTGGGGCAGAATTGCAGGAAACCGATTTCAGGAGGTAGACTGGAATTGCATGTAAAGCATAGGAAAAGAGGCAGAACGTCCACAATGATGCACTTGGCCAAAAAGGGCATATGCGTTTTTTCGTCAGGAAATAACGCATACGCTCTTTTTGGCCAACCAAGCAAGCTTGCAAAGGAAATCTGCACTACAATGAAGTCTCACTGCCCCCCGGTCAAAAGGGCCATCTGAAAAAAGTGTAAAATCCAGAAAGGCAGGACAGGCCATGGAGAACTGGGAGCCTTGTTATGCTGATTGGCGGGATGGAAATTGCCAACAGCCACTCTGGAGAAGTGTATGGTGTTTCCTGAAACATCTAAAAACCAAAGCAACAGAGCCTAGGGCACTTCCACTTATGGTCCTATAGCTTAGGGAAATTAAAATCAAAAAGACACAGCCACCCCAAAGTTTGGGACAGCTCTGTTTACAAGAACCTCGTTTACGGTACAAGTTCAATATCACAGAAAGTGAACAATGGATAAAGAAGTTGTGGTACACACGTACAATGCAATATAACTCAGCAATGAAATCTATGTCATCAGGCCCATAGCAGCATAATGAGTGGATTCAGGTACGATGATTCTAAGTGAAATAAGTCACACAGAAAAAGAAACAACATAAGATATCACTACTACACGGAATGTAAACTTGGCTACACAGGAACTGAATTACAAAACAGAACAGGGTCTCAAATGTAGAAAACCAACTTATGCTTGCTTAAGGGGAAAGGTGAGTTGGGGTGCTGCATAAAACCAGAGATTGAAATTAGCACAGATACCGTTCCATAAGCCAAATATGTAATAGACAAGAGCTACTCCTTGCTCAACGAAGTGGACACTACACCCCATATTAAACGCCTAAGAATATACCTGACTAGTAAGAATCTTAAAACCTATGGATTTATATTTCTCCGAAAGAGAAACAAGCGTGTGTACAGCGGCATAAACGCAGCAATAATAGGATTGGTGAGGTTCGGTGAACACATGCAGACCCTGTGAAGTCATATTGCATGGTACCCATTCCATGGTTCTCAACTCTCCAGGTTTAAGGGATTCTTCCTTCAGCTAAAACATGCATGTGGAACCCAGAGTATGATCCACCGTGTGATTGGGAAACGTGTTCACATGTGTCTCATGTTTCGTTCCCTGGTACTCGGGTGCAACATTCCAGATGCTTTACTAACACTCTCCCCACTTGGAGAGTCAGAGCCTTTAACCTCCTGTTTGGCCCAGTTTGCAATTTCTGCGGAAAATGAACAGGAATAGGGAGAACCAATGAGAGACTAGCTGGAGGTGTCTGGACGGGCAAATTTAACTCTCATTTCCCACCAGGAAGAGGAATTAACCAAAGGCTCAGCGTGCCGTGCCGGAACCACACTAGGGCCTGAAGCGATGCTGCGGTGTTGCGGCCAGCTCACAAGAAAGCGAGTTGAAGAAAGGAGCTCAGGGGCACTGTAATTCACAAACCTGCAGAGTTATAAAAGACAGCTATCGTCCAAAAATATATTGAAGTAAGGCTGCCAAGAGGACTTGAAAGCGGGGCAGAATTGCAGGAAACCGATTTCAGGAGGTAGACTGGAATTGCATGTAAAGCATAGGAAAAGAGGCAGAACGTCCACAATGATGCACTTGGCCAAAAAGGGCGTATGCGTTTTTTCCTGAATATATTCAGGAAAAAACGCATACGCCCTTTTTGGCCAACCAAGCAAGCTTACAAAGGAAATCTGCACAACAATGAAGTCTCACTGCCCCCCGGTCAAAAGGGCCATCTGAAAAAATTATAAAATCCAGAAAGGCAGGACAGGCCATGGAGAACTGGGAGCCTTGTTATGCTGATGGGCGGGATGTAAATTGCCAACAGCCACACTGGAGAAGTGTATGGTGTTTCCTGAAACATCTAAAAAACAAAGCAACAGAGCCTAGGGCACTTCCACTTATGGTCCTATAGCTTAGGGAAATTAAACTCAAAAAGACACAGCCACCCCAAAGTTTGGGACAGCTCTGTTTACAAGAACCTCGTTTACGGTACAAGTTCAATATCACAGAAAGAAAAAAATGGATAAAGAAGTTGTGGTACTTACGTACAATGCAATATCACTCAGCAATGAAATCTATGTCATCAGGCCCGTAGCAGCATAACGAGTGGATTCAGGTACGATGATTCTAAGTGAAATAAGTCACAGAGAAAAAAAAACATCATAAGGTATCACTACTACACGGAATGTAACCTTGGCTACACAGGAACTGAATTACAAAACAGAACAGGGTCTCAAATGTAGAAAACCAACTTATGCTTGCTTAAGGGGAAAGGTGAGTTGGGGTGCTGCATAAAACCAGAGATTGAAATTAGCACAGATACCGTTCCATAAGCCAAATATGTAATAGACAAGAGCTACTCCTTGCTCAACGAAGTGGACTCTACACCCCATTTTAAATGCCTAAGAATATACCTGACTAATAAGAATCTTAAAACCTATGTATTTGTATGTCTCTGAAAGAGAATCAAGCGTGTGTACAGTGGCATAAATGCAGCAGTGATAGGTTTGGTGAGGTTCGGTGAACACATGCAGACCCTATGAAGTCATATTGCATGGTACCCATTCCATGGGTCTCAACTCGCCAGGTTTAAGGGATTCTTCCTTCAGCTAAAACATGCATGTGGAACCCAGAGTATGATCCACCGTGTGATCGGGAAACATGTTCAAATGTGTCAGTTTTCGTCCCCTGGTACTCGGGTGCAACATTCCAGAGGCTTTACTAACTCTCTCTCCACTTGGAGAGTCAGTTCCTTTAACCTCCTGTTTGGCCCAGTTTGCAATTTCTGCGGAAAATGAACAGGAATAGGGAGAACCAATGAGAGACTAGCTGGAGGTGTCTGGACGGGCAAATTTAACTCTCATTTCCCACCAGGAAGAGGAATTAACCAAAGGCTCAGCGTGCCATGCCGGAACCACACTAGGGCCTGAAACGATGCTGCGGTGTTGCGGCCAGCTCACAAGAAAGCGAGTTGAAGAAAGGAGCTCAGAGGCACTGTCATTCACAAACCTGCAGAGTTATAAATGACAGCTATCGTCCAAAAATATATTGAAGTAAGGCTGCCAAGAGGACTTGAATGCGGGGCACAATTGCTGGAAACCAATTTCAGAAGGTACACGGGAGTCGCTCTTAAAGCATAGGAAAAGAGACAGAACTTGGAAAATAATGCACTTGGCAAAATAGGGCATATGTGTTTTATCCAGAGCTCTCATAACCGAGGGGACGAGATTCCCAGCAGGCCCCAACTGCCACCTGAGCGCTCACGTTGCCAAGGCAACATGAGCAAGCCAGGCATGAGTTACCTCACAGCAGAGGTCCCACCTCACAGAAGGGTGAGAAACCCAGCCAATATCAGACTCTCACCAGAGGGCCCACATCACCAAGGGGATGGGAACCAGGTAGGAGTGTCTTCACACCAGTGGGGCCACATCAGCAAAAGGTGACGTACTCAGCACATGTGTCCTCCTCAAACCAGAGGACCCACATCACCAAGGGCCTCGGAGTGAGGCAGGCAGGAGTAGCCTCACAACACTGGGCCCATAGAATAAAAAAGTGAGGAATCCAGCAGTTGGAACCTCCCAGCAGGCGGCCCAGAGCACCGAAGCTATGGGATCCAGGCCACAGTGAACTCACAGAAGAGGGCCCATGTCATGAAACTGAGCAACCCAGCCATTGGGACCTCAGAGCAGGAGGCCCACATCCCCATGGGGATATAAATCTGGTAGGAGTGTCCTCGCACCACTGAGAACGTGTCAGAAAATTTTGGGAGACCTGCAGTTAGGGCCTGACGCCAGAGGACCCTCATCACCAAGGGAAGAAGGCTCCCAGCAGGCTCCAACTGCCACCAGAGGGCTGACGTCACCAAGGCGATGTGTGCCAACCAGGCACGAATGACCTCACAGCAGAGGGCCCACCTCAGAGAAGTGTGACGAACCCAGTCAGGATCAGACTTGCACCAGAGGGCCCACATCACCAAATGGATTGGAACCAGGCAGGAGTGTCCTCACATGAGTAGGGCCACATCATCTAAAGGTGAGGAACCCAGAACATGTGGCTTCAAACCATAGGACACCCATCACCAAGGGGCTGGGAGTGAGGCAGGCAGGAGGAGCCTCACAACAGAGGGCCCAAAAATAAGAAAGGTGAGGAATCCAGCAGTTGGAACCTCCCAGCAGGCGGCCCAGAGCACAGAGGCTAGGGGATCCAAGCCAGAGTGAACTAACACCAGACAGCCCACATCATGAAACTGTGAGCAACCCAGACATTGGGACCTCAGAGCAGAAGGCCCACATCCCCATGGTGATGGGAACATGACAGGAGTGTCCTGGCATCACTGGGCTCACACCAGAAAACGTGGGGTGCTCAGAAGTTAGGGCCTGACGCTAGAGGGCACTCATCACCAAGGGGAGGAGGCTCCCAGCAGGCTCCAGCTGCCACCAGAGGGCCAACGTCACCAAGGCGATGTGTGCCAGCCCGGCAGGAGTGACCTCACAGCAGAGGGCCCACCTCACAGAAGGGTGAGGAACACAGCCAGGATCAGACTCTCACCAGAGGACCCACATCGCCAAGGGGATGGGAACCAGGCAGGAGTGTCCCCACACCAGTGGGACAACATCATCGAAAGGTGAGGATCCCAGCACATGTAGCCTCAAACCAGAGGAACCACATCACCAAGGGTTTCGGAATGAGGCTGGCAGGACTGGCCTCACAACACAGGGTCCATAGAATATAAAAGTTGAGGAATCCAGCAGTTGGAACCTCCCAGCAAGTGGCCCAGAGCACCGAGGCTATGGGATCCAGGCCACAGTGAACTCACAGCAGAGGGCCCACATCATGAACCTGTGAGCAGCCCAGCCGTTGGGACCTCAGAACAGAAGGCCCACATCCCCATTGGGATGGGAACCTGGCAGGAGTGGCTTCGCACCACTTAGCACATATCAGAAAATGTTAGGAGCCCAGCAGTTAGGGCCCGACACCAGGGGCCCCTCATAACTGAGGGGAGGAGACTCCCAGCAGGTTCCAACTGCCAACAGATGGCCCACGTCTACAAGGTGGCATGCGCCAGCCAGGCAGTAGCGACCTCACAGCAGAGGGCCTATCTCACAGAAGGGTGAGGAACCGAGGTAGGATGAGACTCTTGCCAGAGGGCCCACAACACCAAGGGGATGGGAACCAGTCAGGACTGTCCTCCCACCAGTGGGGCCACATCATAGAAAGGTGAGGAACCCAGCACATGCGGCCTCATATCAGAGGACATACATCACAAAGGGGATGGGAGTGAGGCAGGTAGGAGTAGCCTAAAAACAGAGGGCCCAAAGAATAAAAAAGGTGAGGAATCCAGCATTTGGAACCTCCCAGCAGGCGGCCGAGAGCACAGAAGCTATGGGATGCAGGCAGGAGTGAACTAACAGCAGAGAGTCCACATCATGAAACTGTGAGCAACCCAGGCGTTGGGACCTCAGAGCAGAAAGCCCACATCCCCATGGGGATGGGAACCTGACAGGAGTGTCCTGGCATCACTGGGCTCACATCAGAAAACGTGGGGAGCCCAGCAGTTAAGGCCTGATGCTAGAGGGCCGTCATCACCGAGGGCAGGAGGCTCCCAGCAGGTTCCATGTGCCAACAGAGGGCCCACGTCGCCAAGGTGATGTGTGCAAGTCAGGCAGGATTGACCTCACAGCAGAGGGCCTACCTCACAGAAGAGTGAGGAACCCAGCCAGGATAAGACTGTCACCAGAAGGCCCACATCACCAAGGGGATGGGAACCAGGCAGGAGTGTCCTCACACCAGTGGGGCCACATCATTGAAAGTTGCGGAACCCAGCACATGTGGCCTCAAACCAGAGGACCCACATCACGAAGGGGTTGCGAGTGAGGCAGGCAGGAGGAACATCGCAACACAGGACCCATAGAATACAAAAGTTGAGGAATCGAGCAGTTGGAACCTTCCAGCAGGCGGCCCAGAGCACAGAGGCTATGGCATCCAGGCCAGAGTGAACTAACAGCAGAGAGCCCACATCATGAAACTGTGAACAACCCAGCCGTTGGGACCTCAGAGCAGAAGGCCCACATCCCAATGGGGATGTGAACCTGGATGGAGTGTCTTCGAACCACTGGGCGCACATCACAAAATGTGGGGAGCCCAGCCGTTAGGGCCTGACGCCAGAGGGCCCTCATCACCGAGGGGAGGAGACTCCCAGCAGGCTCCAAGTGCCACCAGAGGGCTCATGTCCACAAGACGAGGTGAGCAAGCCAGGCAGGAGTGACCTCACAGCAGACGGCCCACCTCACAGAAGGGTGAGGAACCCAGCCAGGATCAGACTCTCAACAGAGGGCCCACATCATCAAGGGGATGTGAACCAGGCAGGAGTCTCCTAAGACCATTGGTCCCACATCATCGAAAGGTGAGGAACCCAGCACATGTGGCCTCAAACCAGAGGACACACATCACGAAGGGGCTGGGAGTGAGGCAGGCAGGAGGATACTCACAACAGAGGGCCTAAAAAATTTAAAAAAGTGAGGAATCCAGCCGTTGGAACCTCCCAGCAGGCGGCCAAGAGCACAGAGGCTATGGGATCCAGGCCACAGTGAACTAACACCAGAGAGCCCACATCATGAAACTGTGATCAACCCAGCCGTTGGAACCTCAGAGCAGAAGGCCCACATCCCCATGGAGATGGGAACCTAAGAGGAGTGCCCGAGCATCACTGGGCTCACTAAGAAAAGTTGGGGAGCCCAGCAGTTAGGGCCTGACGTCAGAGGGCCCTCATCACAGAGGTGAGGAGGCTCCCAGCAGGGTCCAAGTGCCACCAGAGGGCTCATGTCAACAAGGCGAGGTGAGCAAGCCAGGCAAGAGTTACCTGATAGTAGAGGGCCCACCTCACAGATGGGTGAGGAACCCAGCCAGGATCAGACTCTCACCAGAGGGCCCACATCACAAAGGGGATGGGAACCAGTCAGGATTATCCTCACACCAGTGGGGCCTCATCATCTTAAGGTGAGGAAGCCAGCACATGTGTCCTCAAACCAGAGGACCCACATCACCAAGGGCCTTGGAGTGAGGCAGGCAGGAGTAGCCTCACAACACAGGGCACATAATATAAAAAACGTGAGGATTCCAGCATTTAGACCTTCCAGCAGGCGGCTCAGAACACCGAGGCTATGGGATCCAGGCCGCAGTGAACTCACAGCAGAGGGCCCACATCATAAAACTGTGAGCAACCCAGGCGTTGGGACCTCAGAGCAGAAGGCCCACATCCCCATGGGAATGGGAACCTGGCTGGAGTGTCCTCGCACCACTGGGCGCACATCAGAAAATGTGGGGAGCCCACCATTTAGGGCCTGACGCCAGAGGGCCGTCATCACCGAGAGGAGGAGGCACCCTGCATGCTCCAACTGCCACCAGAGGGCTCACATCTCCAAGGTGACGTGTGCCAGCCAGGCAGGAGTGACCTCACAGAAGAGGGCCTACCTCACAGAACGTTGAGGAACCCAGCCAGGATTAGACTCTCGCCAGAGGGCCCACCTCACCAAGGGGATGGGAACCAGGCAGGAGTGTCCTCACAAGAGTGGGGCCACATCATCGAAAGGTGAGGAACGCAGCACATGTGGCCTCAAGCCATAGGACAGTCATCACCAAGGGGCTGGCAGTGAGGCAGGCAGGAGGAGCCTCACAACAGAGGGCACATAGAATAAAAAAGTTGAGGAATCCAGCAGTTGGAACCTCCCAGCAGGTGGCTCAGAGCACCGATGATAAGGGATCCTTGCCAGAGTGAACTCACAGCAGAGGGCCCACATCATGGTACTGTGAGCAAGCCAGCCGTTTTGACCTCAGAGCAGAAGGCCCATATCCCCATGGGGATGGGAACCTGGCAAGAGTGTCCTCACTCACTTGGCGCACATCAGAAAATGTGGGGAGTCCAGCAGTTATGGCCTAAGGCAAGAGGGCCCTCATCACCGAGGGGAGGAGGATCCCAGCACACTCCAACTGCCACCGGAGGGCCCACGTCGCCAAGGTGACGTGTGCCAGACAGGCATGATTGACCTCACAGCAGAGGGCCCACCTCACAGAAGGGTGAGGAACCCAGCCAGGATCAGACTCTCACCAGAGGGCCCACATCAGCAAGAGGATGGGAACCAGCCCGGACTGTCTTCCCTCCAGTGGGGCCACATCATCGAAAGGTGCGGAACCCAGCACATGTGGCCTCAAATCAGAGGACACATATCACAAAGGGAATGGGAGTGAGGCAGGCAGGAGTAGCCTAAAAACAGAGAGCCCAAAGAATAAGAAAGGTGAGGAATCCAGCAGTTAGAACCTCCCAGCAGGCGGCCGAGAGCACAGAAGCTATGGGATGCAGGCAGGAGTGAACTAACAGCAGAGAGCCCACATCATGAAACTGTGAGCAACCCAGGCATTGGGACCACAGAGCAGAAGGCCCACATCCCAATGGGGATGTGAACCTGGCTGGAGTGTCCTCGCACCACTGGGCGCACATCACAAAATGTGGGGAGCCCAGCCGTTAGGGCCTGACGCCAGAGGGCCCTCATCACCGAGGGGAGGAGGCTCCCAGCAGGCTCCAAGTGCCACCAGAGGGCTCATGTCCACAAGGCGAGGTGAGCAAGCCAGGCAGGAGTGACCTCACAGCAGACGGCCCACCTCACAGATGGGTGAGGAACCCAGCCAGGATCAGACTCTCAAAGAGGGCCCACATCACCAAGGGGATGTGAACCAGGCAGGAGTCTCCTAAGACCATTGGTCCCACATCATCAAAAGGTGAGGAACCCAGCACATGTGGCCTCAAACCAGAGGACACACATCACGAAGGGGCTGGGAGTGAGGCAGGCAGGAGGATACTCACAACAGAGGGCCCAAAAAATTAAAAAGTGAGGAATCCAGCCGTTGGAACCTCCCAGCAGGCGGCCAAGAGTACAGAGGCTATGGGATCCAGGCCTCTGTGAACTAACACCAGAGAGCCCACATCATGAAACTGTGAACAACCCAGCCGTTGGGACCTCAGAGCAGAAGGCCCACATCCCCATGGAGATGGGATCCTAAGAGGAGTGCCCAAGCATCATTGGGCTCACTAAGAAAAGTTGGTGAGCCCAGCAGTTAGGGCCTGACGCAAGAGGGCCCTCATCACCGGGGGGAGGAGATTCCCAGCACGCTCCAACTGCCACCACAGAGCTGACTTCACCAAGGCAATGTGTGCCAGCCATGCAGGAGTGACCTATCAGCAGAGGGTCTCCCTCACAGAAGGGTGAGGAGCACAGCCAGGAACAGACTCTCACCAGGGGGTCCACATAACCACGTGGATGAGAACCAGGCAGGAGTGTCCTCACACTAGTGGGGCCACATCATCGAAAGGTGAGGAACCCAGCAAAGGTGGCCACAAACCAGAGGACCCACATCACCAAGGGGTTGAGAGTGAGGTAGGCGTCTGGACGGGCATATTTAACACTCATTTCCCACCAGGAAGAGGAATTAACCAAAGGCTCAGCGTGCCCTGCCAGAAGCAGATTAGGGCCTGAAGCAGTCTTGCGGGTTTGCGGCCAGCTCACAAGAAAGCGAGTTGAAGAAAGGAGCTCAGGGGCACTGTAATTCACAAACCTGCAGAGTTATAAATGACAGCTATCGTCCAAAAATATATTGAAGTAAGGCTGCCAAGAGGACTTGAAAGCGGGGCAGAATTGCAGGAAACCGATTTCAGGAGGTAGACTGGAATTGCATGTAAAGCATAGGAAAAGAGGCAGAACGTCCACAATGATGCACTTGGCCAAAAAGGGCATATGCGTTTTTTCGTCAGGAAATAACGCATACGCCCTTTTTGGCCAACCAAGCAAGCTTGCAAAGGAAATCTGCACTACAATGAAGTCTCACTGCCCCCCGGTCAAAAGGGCCATCTGAAAAAAGTGTAAAATCCAGAAAGGCAGGACAGGCCATGGAGAACTGGGAGCCTTGTTATGCTGATGGGCGGGATGAAAATTGCCAACAGCCACTCTGGAGAAGTGTATGGTGTTTCCTGAAACATCTAAAAAACAAAGCAACAGAGCCTAGGGCACTTCCACTTATGGTCCTATAGCTTAGGGAAATTAAAATCAAAAAGACACAGCCACCCCAAAGTTTGGGACAGCTCTGTTTACAAGAACCTCGTTTACGGTACAAGTTCAATATCACAGAAAGCGAAAAATGGATAAAGAATTTGTGGTACTTACGTACAATGCAATATAATTCAGCAATGAAATCTATGTCATCAGGCCCATAGCAGCATAATGAGTGGATTCAGGTACGATGATTCTAAGTGAAATAAGTCACACAGAAAAAGAAACAACATAAGATATCACTACTACACGGAATGCAAACTTGGCTACACAGGAACTGAATTACAAAACAGAACAGGGTCTCAAATGTAGAAAACCAACTTATGCTTGCTTAAGGGGAAAGGTGAGTTGGGGTGCTGCATAAAACCAGAGTTTGAAATTAGCACAGATACCGTTCCATAAGCCAAATATGTAATAGACAAGAGCTACACCTTGCTCAACGAAGTGGACACTACACCCCATATTAAACGCCTAAGAATATACCTGACTAGTAAGAATCTTAAAACCTATGGATTTATATTTCTCCGAAAGAGAATCAAGCGTATGTACAGCGGCATAAACGCAGCAGTGATAGGATTGGTGAGGTTCGGTGAGCAAATGCAGACCCTTTGAAGTCATATTGCATGGTACCCATTCCATGGGTCTCAACTCTCCAGGTTTAAGGGATTCTTCCTTCAGCTAAAACATGCATGTGGAACCCAGAGTATGATCCACCGTGTGATCGGGAAACGTGTTCAAACGTGTCTCAGTTTTCGTCCCCTGGTACTCGGGTGCAACATTCCAGATGCTTTACTAAAACTCTCCCCACTTGGAGAGTCAGTGCCTTTAACCTCCTGTTTGGCCTAGTTTGCAATTTCTGCGGAAAATGAACAGGAATAGGGAGAACCAATGAGAGACTAGCTGGAGGTGTCTGGACGGGCAAATTTAACTCTCATTTCCCACCATGGAGAGGAATTAACCAAAGGCTCAGTGTGCCATGTCGGAACCACACTAGGGCCTGAAGAAATCCTGCAGTGTTGCGGCCAGCTCACAAGAAAACGAGTTGAAGAAAGGAGCTCAGGGGCACTGTCATTCACAAACCTGCAGAGTTATAAATGACAGCTATCGTCCAAAAATATATTGAAGTAAGGCTGCCAAGAGGACTTGAAAGTGGGGCAGAATTGCAGGAAACCGATTTCAGGAGGTAGACTGGAATTGCATGTAAAGCATAGGAAAAGAGGCAGAACGTCCACAATGATGCACTTGGCCAAAAAGGGCATATGCGTTTTTTCGTCAGGAAATAACGCATACGCTCTTTTTGGCCAACCAAGCAAGCTTGCAAAGGAAATCTGCACTACAATGAAGTCTCACTGCCCCCCGGTCAAAAGGGCCATCTGAAAAAAGTGTAAAATCCAGAAAGGCAGGACAGGCCATGGAGAACTGGGAGCCTTGTTATGCTGATTGGCGGGATGGAAATTGCCAACAGCCACTCTGGAGAAGTGTATGGTGTTTCCTGAAACATCTAAAAAACAAAGCAACAGAGCCTAGGGCACTTCCACTTATGGTCCTATAGCTTAGGGAAATTAAAATCAAAAAGACACAGCCACCCCAAAGTTTGGGACAGCTCTGTTTACAAGAACCTCATTTACGGTACAAGTTCAATATCACAGAAAGTGAACAATGGATAAAGAAGTTGTGGTACTCACGTACAATGCAATATAACTCAGCAATGAAATCTATGTCATCAGGCCCATAGCAGCATAATGAGTGGATTCAGGTACGATGATTCTAAGTGAAATAAGTCACACAGAAAAAGAAACAACATAAGATATCACTACTAAACGGAATGTAAACTTGGCTACACAGGAACTGAATTACAAAACAGAACAGGGTCTCAAATGTAGAAAACCAACTTATGCTTGCTTAAGGGGAAAGGTGAGTTGGGGTGCTGCATAAAACCAGAGATTGAAATTAGCACAGATACCGTTCCATAAGCCAAATATGTAATAGACAAGAGCTACTCCTTGCTCAACGAAGTGGACACTACACCCCATATTAAACGCCTAAGAATATACCTGACTAGTAAGAATCTTAAAACCTATGGATTTATATTTCTCCGAAAGAGAAACAAGCGTGTGTACAGCGGCATAAACGCAGCAATAATAGGATTGGTGAGGTTCGGTGAACACATGCAGACCCTGTGAAGTCATATTGCATGGTACCCATTCCATGGTTCTCAACTCTCCAGGTTTAAGGGATTCTTCCTTCAGCTAAAACATGCATGTGGAACCCAGAGTATGATCCACCGTGTGATTGGGAAACGTGTTCACATGTGTCTCATGTTTCGTTCCCTGGTACTCGGGTGCAACATTCCAGATGCTTTACTAACACTCTCCCCACTTGGAGAGTCAGAGCCTTTAACCTCCTGTTTGGCCCAGTTTGCAATTTCTGCGGAAAATGAACAGGAATAGGGAGAACCAATGAGAGACTAGCTGGAGGTGTCTGGACGGGCAAATTTAACTCTCATTTCCCACCAGGAAGAGGAATTAACCAAAGGCTCAGCGTGCCGTGCCGGAACCACACTAGGGCCTGAAACGATGCTGCGGTGTTGCGGCCAGCTCACAAGAAAGCGAGTTGAAGAAAGGAGCTCAGGGGCACTGTAATTCACAAACCTGCAGAGTTATAAAAGACAGCTATCGTCCAAAAATATATTGAAGTAAGGCTGCCAAGAGGACTTGAAAGCGGGGCAGAATTGCAGGAAACCGATTTCAGGAGGTAGACTGGAATTGCATGTAAAGCATAGGAAAAGAGGCAGAACGTCCACAATGATGCACTTGGCCAAAAAGGGCGTATGCGTTTTTTCCTGAATATATTCAGGAAAAAACGCATACGCCCTTTTTGGCCAACCAAGCAAGCTTGCAAAGGAAATCTGCACAACAATGTAGTCTCACTGCCCCCCGGTCAAAAGGGCCATCTGAAAAAATTATAAAATCCAGAAAGGCAGGACAGGCCATGGAGAACTGGGAGCCTTGTTATGCTGATGGGCGGGATGTAAATTGCCAACAGCCACACTGGAGAAGTGTATGGTGTTTCCTGAAACATCTAAAAAACAAAGCAACAGAGCCTAGGGCACTTCCACTTATGGTCCTATAGCTTAGGGAAATTAAACTCAAAAAGACACAGCCACCCCAAAGTTTGGGACAGCTCTGTTTACAAGAACCTCGTTTACGGTACAAGTTCAATATCACAGAAAGAAAAAAATGGATAAAGAAGTTGTGGTACTTACGTACAATGCAATATCACTCAGCAATGAAATCTATGTCATCAGGCCCGTAGCAGCATAACGAGTGGATTCAGGTACGATGATTCTAAGTGAAATAAGTCACAGAGAAAAAAAAACATCATAAGGTATCACTACTACACGGAATGTAACCTTGGCTACACAGGAACTGAATTACAAAACAGAACAGGGTCTCAAATGTAGAAAACCAACTTATGCTTGCTTAAGGGGAAAGGTGAGTTGGGGTGCTGCATAAAACCAGAGATTGAAATTAGCACAGATACCGTTCCATAAGCCAAATATGTAATAGACAAGAGCTACTCCTTGCTCAACGAAGTGGACTCTACACCCCATTTTAAATGCCTAAGAATATACCTGACTAATAAGAATCTTAAAACCTATGTATTTGTATGTCTCTGAAAGAGAATCAAGCGTGTGTACAGTGGCATAAATGCAGCAGTGATAGGTTTGGTGAGGTTCGGTGAACACATGCAGACCCTATGAAGTCATATTGCATGGTACCCATTCCATGGGTCTCAACTCGCCAGGTTTAAGGGATTCTTCCTTCAGCTAAAACATGCATGTGGAACCCAGAGTATGATCCACCGTGTGATCGGGAAACATGTTCAAATGTGTCAGTTTTCGTCCCCTGGTACTCGGGTGCAACATTCCAGAGGCTTTACTAACTCTCTCTCCACTTGGAGAGTCAGTTCCTTTAACCTCCTGTTTGGCCCAGTTTGCAATTTCTGCGGAAAATGAACAGGAATAGGGAGAACCAATGAGAGACTAGCTGGAGGTGTCTGGACGGGCAAATTTAACTCTCATTTCCCACCAGGAAGAGGAATTAACCAAAGGCTCAGCGTGCCATGCCGGAACCACACTAGGGCCTGAAACGATGCTGCGGTGTTGCGGCCAGCTCACAAGAAAGCGAGTTGAAGAAAGGAGCTCAGAGGCACTGTCATTCACAAACCTGCAGAGTTATAAATGACAGCTATCGTCCAAAAATATATTGAAGTAAGGCTGCCAAGAGGACTTGAATGCGGGGCACAATTGCTGGAAACCAATTTCAGAAGGTACACGGGAGTCGCTCTTAAAGCATAGGAAAAGAGACAGAACTTGGAAAATAATGCACTTGGCAAAATAGGGCATATGTGTTTTATCCAGAGCTCTCATAACCGAGGGGACGAGATTCCCAGCAGGCCCCAACTGCCACCTGAGTGCTCACGTTGCCAAGGCAACATGAGCAAGCCAGGCATGAGTTACCTCACAGCAGAGGTCCCACCTCACAGAAGGGTGAGAAACCCAGCCAATATCAGACTCTCACCAGAGGGCCCACATCACCAAGGGGATGGGAACCAGGTAGGAGTGTCTTCACACCAGTGGGGCCACATCAGCAAAAGGTGACGTACTCAGCACATGTGTCCTCCTCAAACCAGAGGACCCACATCACCAAGGGCCTCGGAGTGAGGCAGGCAGGAGTAGCCTCACAACACTGGGCCCATAGAATAAAAAAGTGAGGAATCCAGCAGTTGGAACCTCCCAGCAGGCGGCCCAGAGCACCGAAGCTATGGGATCCAGGCCACAGTGAACTCACAGAAGAGGGCCCATGTCATGAAACTGAGCAACCCAGCCATTGGGACCTCAGAGCAGGAGGCCCACATCCCCATGGGGATATAAATCTGGTAGGAGTGTCCTCGCACCACTGAGAACGTGTCAGAAAATTTTGGGAGACCTGCAGTTAGGGCCTGACGCCAGAGGACCCTCATCACCAAGGGAAGAAGGCTCCCAGCAGGCTCCAACTGCCACCAGAGGGCTGACGTCACCAAGGCGATGTGTGCCAACCAGGCACGAATGACCTCACAGCAGAGGGCCCACCTCAGAGAAGTGTGACGAACCCAGTCAGGATCAGACTTGCACCAGAGGGCCCACATCACCAAATGGATTGGAACCAGGCAGGAGTGTCCTCACATGAGTAGGGCCACATCATCTAAAGGTGAGGAACCCAGAACATGTGGCTTCAAACCATAGGACACCCATCACCAAGGGGCTGGGAGTGAGGCAGGCAGGAGGAGCCTCACAACAGAGGGCCCAAAAATAAGAAAGGTGAGGAATCCAGCAGTTGGAACCTCCCAGCAGGCGGCCCAGAGCACAGAGGCTAGGGGATCCAAGCCAGAGTGAACTAACACCAGACAGCCCACATCATGAAACTGTGAGCAACCCAGACATTGGGACCTCAGAGCAGAAGGCCCACATCCCCATGGTGATGGGAACATGACAGGAGTGTCCTGGCATCACTGGGCTCACACCAGAAAACGTGGGGTGCTCAGAAGTTAGGGCCTGACGCTAGAGGGCACTCATCACCAAGGGGAGGAGGCTCCCAGCAGGCTCCAGCTGCCACCAGAGGGCCAACGTCACCAAGGCGATGTGTGCCAGCCCGGCAGGAGTGACCTCACAGCAGAGGGCCCACCTCACAGAAGGGTGAGGAACACAGCCAGGATCAGACTCTCACCAGAGGACCCACATCGCCAAGGGGATGGGAACCAGGCAGGAGTGTCCCCACACCAGTGGGACAACATCATCGAAAGGTGAGGATCCCAGCACATGTAGCCTCAAACCAGAGGAACCACATCACCAAGGGTTTCGGAATGAGGCTGGCAGGACTGGCCTCACAACACAGGGTCCATAGAATATAAAAGTTGAGGAATCCAGCAGTTGGAACCTCCCAGCAAGTGGCCCAGAGCACCGAGGCTATGGGATCCAGGCCACAGTGAACTCACAGCAGAGGGCCCACATCATGAACCTGTGAGCAGCCCAGCCGTTGGGACCTCAGAACAGAAGGCCCACATCCCCATTGGGATGGGAACCTGGCAGGAGTGGCTTCGCACCACTTAGCACATATCAGAAAATGTTAGGAGCCCAGCAGTTAGGGCCCGACACCAGGGGCCCCTCATAACTGAGGGGAGGAGACTCCCAGCAGGTTCCAACTGCCAACAGATGGCCCACGTCTACAAGGTGGCATGCGCCAGCCAGGCAGTAGCGACCTCACAGCAGAGGGCCTATCTCACAGAAGGGTGAGGAACCGAGGTAGGATGAGACTCTTGCCAGAGGGCCCACAACACCAAGGGGATGGGAACCAGTCAGGACTGTCCTCCCACCAGTGGGGCCACATCATAGAAAGGTGAGGAACCCAGCACATGCGGCCTCATATCAGAGGACATACATCACAAAGGGGATGGGAGTGAGGCAGGTAGGAGTAGCCTAAAAACAGAGGGCCCAAAGAATAAAAAAGGTGAGGAATCCAGCATTTGGAACCTCCCAGCAGGCGGCCGAGAGCACAGAAGCTATGGGATGCAGGCAGGAGTGAACTAACAGCAGAGAGTCCACATCATGAAACTGTGAGCAACCCAGGCGTTGGGACCTCAGAGCAGAAAGCCCACATCCCCATGGGGATGGGAACCTGACAGGAGTGTCCTGGCATCACTGGGCTCACATCAGAAAACGTGGGGAGCCCAGCAGTTAGGGCCTGATGCTAGAGGGCCGTCATCACCGAGGGCAGGAGGCTCCCAGCAGGTTCCATGTGCCAACAGAGGGCCCACGTCGCCAAGGTGATGTGTGCAAGTCAGGCAGGATTGACCTCACAGCAGAGGGCCTACCTCACAGAAGAGTGAGGAACCCAGCCAGGATAAGACTGTCACCAGAAGGCCCACATCACCAAGGGGATGGGAACCAGGCAGGAGTGTCCTCACACCAGTGGGGCCACATCATTGAAAGTTGCGGAACCCAGCACATGTGGCCTCAAACCAGAGGACCCACATCACGAAGGGGTTGCGAGTGAGGCAGGCAGGAGGAACATCGCAACACAGGACCCATAGAATACAAAAGTTGAGGAATCGAGCAGTTGGAACCTTCCAGCAGGCGGCCCAGAGCACAGAGGCTATGGCATCCAGGCCAGAGTGAACTAACAGCAGAGAGCCCACATCATGAAACTGTGAACAACCCAGCCGTTGGGACCTCAGAGCAGAAGGCCCACATCCCAATGGGGATGTGAACCTGGATGGAGTGTCTTCGAACCACTGGGCGCACATCACAAAATGTGGGGAGCCCAGCCGTTAGGGCCTGACGCCAGAGGGCCCTCATCACCGAGGGGAGGAGACTCCCAGCAGGCTCCAAGTGCCACCAGAGGGCTCATGTCCACAAGACGAGGTGAGCAAGCCAGGCAGGAGTGACCTCACAGCAGACGGCCCACCTCACAGAAGGGTGAGGAACCCAGCCAGGATCAGACTCTCAACAGAGGGCCCACATCATCAAGGGGATGTGAACCAGGCAGGAGTCTCCTAAGACCATTGGTCCCACATCATCGAAAGGTGAGGAACCCAGCACATGTGGCCTCAAACCAGAGGACACACATCACGAAGGGGCTGGGAGTGAGGCAGGCAGGAGGATACTCACAACAGAGGGCCTAAAAAATTTAAAAAAGTGAGGAATCCAGCCGTTGGAACCTCCCAGCAGGCGGCCAAGAGCACAGAGGCTATGGGATCCAGGCCACAGTGAACTAACACCAGAGAGCCCACATCATGAAACTGTGATCAACCCAGCCGTTGGAACCTCAGAGCAGAAGGCCCACATCCCCATGGAGATGGGAACCTAAGAGGAGTGCCCGAGCATCACTGGGCTCACTAAGAAAAGTTGGGGAGCCCAGCAGTTAGGGCCTGACGTCAGAGGGCCCTCATCACAGAGGTGAGGAGGCTCCCAGCAGGGTCCAAGTGCCACCAGAGGGCTCATGTCAACAAGGCGAGGTGAGCAAGCCAGGCAAGAGTTACCTGATAGTAGAGGGCCCACCTCACAGATGGGTGAGGAACCCAGCCAGGATCAGACTCTCACCAGAGGGCCCACATCACAAAGGGGATGGGAACCAGTCAGGATTATCCTCACACCAGTGGGGCCTCATCATCTTAAGGTGAGGAAGCCAGCACATGTGTCCTCAAACCAGAGGACCCACATCACCAAGGGCCTTGGAGTGAGGCAGGCAGGAGTAGCCTCACAACACAGGGCACATAATATAAAAAACGTGAGGATTCCAGCATTTAGACCTTCCAGCAGGCGGCTCAGAACACCGAGGCTATGGGATCCAGGCCGCAGTGAACTCACAGCAGAGGGCCCACATCATAAAACTGTGAGCAACCCAGGCGTTGGGACCTCAGAGCAGAAGGCCCACATCCCCATGGGAATGGGAACCTGGCTGGAGTGTCCTCGCACCACTGGGCGCACATCAGAAAATGTGGGGAGCCCACCATTTAGGGCCTGACGCCAGAGGGCCGTCATCACCGAGAGGAGGAGGCACCCTGCATGCTCCAACTGCCACCAGAGGGCTCACATCTCCAAGGTGACGTGTGCCAGCCAGGCAGGAGTGACCTCACAGAAGAGGGCCTACCTCACAGAACGTTGAGGAACCCAGCCAGGATTAGACTCTCGCCAGAGGGCCCACCTCACCAAGGGGATGGGAACCAGGCAGGAGTGTCCTCACAAGAGTGGGGCCACATCATCGAAAGGTGAGGAACGCAGCACATGTGGCCTCAAGCCATAGGACAGTCATCACCAAGGGGCTGGCAGTGAGGCAGGCAGGAGGAGCCTCACAACAGAGGGCACATAGAATAAAAAAGTTGAGGAATCCAGCAGTTGGAACCTCCCAGCAGGTGGCTCAGAGCACCGATGATAAGGGATCCTTGCCAGAGTGAACTCACAGCAGAGGGCCCACATCATGGTACTGTGAGCAAGCCAGCCGTTTTGACCTCAGAGCAGAAGGCCCATATCCCCATGGGGATGGGAACCTGGCAAGAGTGTCCTCACTCACTTGGCGCACATCAGAAAATGTGGGGAGTCCAGCAGTTATGGCCTAAGGCAAGAGGGCCCTCATCACCGAGGGGAGGAGGATCCCAGCACACTCCAACTGCCACCGGAGGGCCCACGTCGCCAAGGTGACGTGTGCCAGACAGGCATGATTGACCTCACAGCAGAGGGCCCACCTCACAGAAGGGTGAGGAACCCAGCCAGGATCAGACTCTCACCAGAGGGCCCACATCAGCAAGAGGATGGGAACCAGCCCGGACTGTCTTCCCTCCAGTGGGGCCACATCATCGAAAGGTGCGGAACCCAGCACATGTGGCCTCAAATCAGAGGACACATATCACAAAGGGAATGGGAGTGAGGCAGGCAGGAGTAGCCTAAAAACAGAGAGCCCAAAGAATAAGAAAGGTGAGGAATCCAGCAGTTAGAACCTCCCAGCAGGCGGCCGAGAGCACAGAAGCTATGGGATGCAGGCAGGAGTGAACTAACAGCAGAGAGCCCACATCATGAAACTGTGAGCAACCCAGGCATTGGGACCACAGAGCAGAAGGCCCACATCCCAATGGGGATGTGAACCTGGCTGGAGTGTCCTCGCACCACTGGGCGCACATCACAAAATGTGGGGAGCCCAGCCGTTAGGGCCTGACGCCAGAGGGCCCTCATCACCGAGGGGAGGAGGCTCCCAGCAGGCTCCAAGTGCCACCAGAGGGCTCATGTCCACAAGGCGAGGTGAGCAAGCCAGGCAGGAGTGACCTCACAGCAGACGGCCCACCTCACAGATGGGTGAGGAACCCAGCCAGGATCAGACTCTCAAAGAGGGCCCACATCACCAAGGGGATGTGAACCAGGCAGGAGTCTCCTAAGACCATTGGTCCCACATCATCAAAAGGTGAGGAACCCAGCACATGTGGCCTCAAACCAGAGGACACACATCACGAAGGGGCTGGGAGTGAGGCAGGCAGGAGGATACTCACAACAGAGGGCCCAAAAAATTAAAAAGTGAGGAATCCAGCCGTTGGAACCTCCCAGCAGGCGGCCAAGAGTACAGAGGCTATGGGATCCAGGCCTCTGTGAACTAACACCAGAGAGCCCACATCATGAAACTGTGAACAACCCAGCCGTTGGGACCTCAGAGCAGAAGGCCCACATCCCCATGGAGATGGGATCCTAAGAGGAGTGCCCAAGCATCATTGGGCTCACTAAGAAAAGTTGGTGAGCCCAGCAGTTAGGGCCTGACGCAAGAGGGCCCTCATCACCGGGGGGAGGAGATTCCCAGCACGCTCCAACTGCCACCACAGAGCTGACTTCACCAAGGCAATGTGTGCCAGCCATGCAGGAGTGACCTATCAGCAGAGGGTCTCCCTCACAGAAGGGTGAGGAGCACAGCCAGGAACAGACTCTCACCAGGGGGTCCACATAACCACGTGGATGAGAACCAGGCAGGAGTGTCCTCACACTAGTGGGGCCACATCATCGAAAGGTGAGGAACCCAGCAAAGGTGGCCACAAACCAGAGGACCCACATCACCAAGGGGTTGAGAGTGAGGTAGGCGTCTGGACGGGCATATTTAACACTCATTTCCCACCAGGAAGAGGAATTAACCAAAGGCTCAGCGTGCCCTGCCAGAAGCAGATTAGGGCCTGAAGCAGTCTTGCGGGTTTGCGGCCAGCTCACAAGAAAGCGAGTTGAAGAAAGGAGCTCAGGGGCACTGTAATTCACAAACCTGCAGAGTTATAAATGACAGATAACGTCCAAAAATATATTGAAGTAAGGCTGCGAAGAGGACTTGAAAGCGGGGCAGAATTTCAGGAAACCGATTTCAGGAGGTAGAGTGGATTTGCATTTAAAGCATAGGAAAAGAGGCAGAACATCGACAATGATGCACTTGGCAAAAAAGGGCGTATGAGTTTGTTCCTGAATATATTCAGGAAAAAACACATACGCCCTTTTTGGCAAACCAAGCAAGCTTGCAATGGAAATCCGAACTACTATGAAGTGTCACTTCCCCCCGGTCTAAAGGGCCATCTGAAAAAACTGTAAAATCCAGAAAGGCAAGACAGGCCATGGGGAAAAAGGAGCCTTGTTATGCTGATGGGCGGGATGTAAATTACCAACAGCCACTCTGGAGAAGTGTATGGTGTTTCCTGATACATCTGAAAAACAAAGCAACAGAGTCTAGGGCATTTCCACTTATGGTCCTATAGCTTAGGGAAATTAAAATCAAAAAGACACAGCCACCCCAAAATTTGGGATGGCTCTGTTTACAGGAACCTCTTCTACGGTACAAGTTAAATATCCCAGAGAACAAATAATTGATAAAGAAGTTGCGGTACTTACGTACAACAGAATACCACTCAGCAATGAAATCTGTGTCACCAGGCCTGTACCAGCATAATGAGTGGATTGAGGCACGATGATTCTAAGTGAAATAAGTCACACAGAAAAAGAAACATCATAAGGTATCACTAATGCACGGAATGTAAACTTGGCTACACAGGAACTGATTTACAAAACAGAACAGGGTCTCAAGTTTAGAAAACCAACTTATGCTTGCTTAAGGGGAAAGGTGAGTTGGGGTTCTGCATAAAACCAGAGTTTGAAATTAACACAGATACCGTTCCATAAGCCAAATATGTAATAGACAAGACCTACCCCTTGCTCAACGAAATGGACTCAACAATGAGGTATCACCTCACACCTGTTAGAATGGGCATCATCTGAAAATCTACAAACAACAAATGCTGGAAAGGGTGTGGAGAAAAGGAAGCCTCTTCCACTATTGTTGGGAATATAAATTGATACAGTCACTATGGAGAACAATATGGAGTTTCTTAAGAAACTAATAATAGAATTACCATATGATACAGCAATCCCAGTACTGGACATATACCCAGACAAAACCATAAATCAAAAAGAGACATTCACCGCAATGTTCATTGCATCACTATTTACAATATCGAGGTAATGGAAGCAACCTAAATGCCCACAGACAGACGAATGCATAAAGATGTGGTACATATATAAAATGGAATACTACTAAGCCATGAAAGGAATGAAATTGGGTCATTTGTAGAGACGTCGATGGATCTAGAGACTGTCATACAGAGTGAAGTAAGTCAGAAAGAGAAAAACAAATCTTGTATATTCATGCATATATGTGGAACCTAGAAAAACTGTACAGATTAACCGTTTTGCAAGGCATAAATAGAGCAACAGATGTAGACAACAATCGTATGGACAACAAGGGGGGAAAGCTCTTGGGGCGGTGGTGGTGGGAGGAGTTGAGAGATTGGGATTGGCATGTAAACATTTATATGTATAAAATAGATAACCAATAAGAACTTGCTGTATAAAAATATAAAAAAAATTAAAAAGAAATAAAATTTAAAAAACAAAACAGAAAAAACAATTATTCCCTTCACATACATGTATTTATATGAATAAATTATTTCCATGCTTATATCTGTAAATACAAAAAAGAGGAATAAATTCTACCTTGAACCAAAAACGAAAAAGAGAAAAAAAAAAACAGAACCCACCAGTTACTCAGAGGAAAACCGTATCAGGGCACTTGCTCCAGTTGTAAACAATTCTGAAGTTGGTCAGTGGTGGGGAATCGTCTCCCATTCAGCCAGCAGCCCCCACACAACAAGCGTCCTCATTGCAAAGCTGGGGCACCGTGCCAAGGCATCTGTGAGTGAACGTGAGCTGAGCCCCAGGCCAGTTGCTGCTGAACTGTTCCCACCCTTCCCAGGTAAAACACCTGAATATATACAAGGACTTGAAAGCCTAGAGGAAGGGCCATGGAGCCACATGAGTGACAGCATGCCAGCTGACTTGGTGCCTGCAGGCCAGCCAGGATGGCCCTGGCCCTGGGTGCTCTTCTGGAAGATTTCCATTTCCCTGCCTGAGATACCCGTCCTGTCCCTGCCCCCACTGCTTTTTTCCTTCCTCACCTCTGCCCAGGGAGAAATTCCAGCAGCAGGTATGGGTGACACATCCTCTTCTTTAGCAGGTGGCAGCCTGGCAACTGCTGCAGAAAGTCCAGCAGAGCCCCACTCACACTGGGCCACCCACAAAGCCGTGGCCTCTCACTCCCTCCCACCAGCCCAGCCCCGAGACTGCTGACAGGCTCTTGCTGCCTGGAGTGGTATTTATATTGATCTCAACCCAGGCACACCTGGGGAGGGCTGGCCGGCACGGTAAGGCTGCCCAGGTCAGCCAATCATCACCCCTCAGGGGCTCACAGTTGCAGAAAATGGAACTTGCTGAACCGGCCAGGTCCACGGAACAGGTGTGGGCTCCTGAGAGTCAGGATAGACAAGGGGCTGCAGCTTTGGCTTGTTTTCTAATCATTTTATCTGGCCCATGAGTGGGAGACAACTTCAAGAAAAGCCTCTCCTAATGAGAGGAACCCAGGAGTCAGGGAGAGGAGGGGTGGGTGGTGGTTGGAGACAGAGGCCTGGTGCCCCGGGTGCAGTGGAAGTCTCTGGAAGACCAGGTGGAGGGAGGCCACACAGAGTGATGCCCAGGGTCACAGACCTGTCGGAGCTGCTGTTTGTTAGTTCAAGTCCTGCTCTGAGGTGCTCTGTGTCAGCTCTGAGCGACAGGTGAGATGGGGGTGCTCTTCAATGAGGGCTATGTGCACGGTTCCTGTGTGCCCAGCCCTGCCACGGTACCTGCAAGGGTAGCTCTGTATCCTGGGAGAGGCCTGACTACGAGAGCCCCGTGGGCTGGGTTGGGGGTGGGGTACCTGCCCAGGAGAGCTCCATATCCTGGGATTGGCCTGACCACGAGAGCCCCATGGGCTGCTGGGGACCTGGTAAAGGATGTCAGGACAGTCAGTGAAGCCACCGAGGATATACCTCCAGTTGCTCCTAATTCCTACACCCTGCTGGTCATTCTACCAACCACCAGGACATGGTATTCTGTATTAGTCTTCAATGATGCCTTCTTTTGTATTCCATTAGTCCCAGAGTCACAAGAAATTTTGGCTTGTGAGTGGCAGGACTCAACATACAACTAAAACAATACTTCCGGGCCGTCTTGCCCCAAGGGTTCAAAAATTCCCACACCATCTTTGGGGAAAGCTTAGCTAAAGACCGAAAAGTTCTACCTCTGGAAAAGGAAACCCTCCTTCAATATGCAGACGACATTCTGATCGCCAGCCCTACTAAGGAGGCCTCTGAACTACCAAGCCAATAAAGGATAGAAGTTGTCCAAGAAAAAGCTCAAATATCACAGACTGCGGTGACCTGCCTGGGCTTCATTCTCACAGAAGGTCGGAGAAGCCCATCCCAGGAAAGGGAAGAAACCATTTGCAGCCTTACCCCTTTCTAAAACTAGAAGACAGCTTAGGGGTTCCTGGGGAGGCCAGGGTTTGCTGCTTCTGGATCCCTAACTACAGTCTACTAGCTGGGCCTCTATATGAAACACTGAAAGGAAAAGATGATGATCCTTTTGAACAGAATCCAGAAGTGGCCTTTCAAGAATGGAAAGAGCAGTCAATTCAGACCCTTGCCCTGGAACTCCCTAATTGAGCTAAACCCTTTGACCTTTCCATTCCCGGTGAAAGGTGAATTGCCATTGGAGAATTAGTGCAAAAACTGGGACCACTTGAAATGGAACAACGCAAGAATGCCATCCAGGTAGGATAAACTACAGTCACCAAGGGGCTTGGCCCACTGCCACATCTGGCCAAGATACTGGCAGTATCTAAAAACCTGGAAATCAGCAGCCCAAAAGGCCACCTCCCTCCTAAGGGAAAAGGACCCCACGTGGTGATCCTAATCACCAACCATGCCCTGAAGTTGCAGGGTTCGCTCCGTGGGCACACCGACCTCGACTGAGGAGGCCCTCCAACTCCAACATCCAGAGAGATAACCGGGGGCAACAGGGCACCATGACGACTCGTGTGAACATCCCTTGACCTGGAGTTTCTCTCATAAAACAACAATAGTGTGTCCCGAAGGAGTAGACTACTGCTTGCAGGACTTACTGCACCCGGAGGGGAGCTAATAATCTTGGCGGGGGAAACGTATATCACACTGTCACCATAGAAAAGCCTACAGACACCGTGATGATGGTGGCCAATAAGACCGGCTGGACTCCTGTTTACTTCAAAAGGCTGTTGACTCAGTGGCCATCATGGTCCTTGATCACCACTGACCCTGGACTGTCTGGGAGTTGAGCGGGCAGGGCTCTGACACCTGGTGCTGTTTTTACGTTAATTCAGGGGCCTAATTGAAGAAAGAGCAGACTACTGGTCAGAGCATCTAGGCTGGCAGAAACGGTCAGCCTAAGGTGGCCGAACAAATGTGAGGCGGGGTGAAACCGGCCCCCACAGCGTCTCTGCACATCTCTTTCCTGGACCCTTAAAGGTCATTAGAATCTATAACACTTCCAATGCTGGTGCTCAGGCGGACGAGCAGGGAGGCAGGGGTCCTGGGGCCAATCAACGTCACCTGGAGGCTGCTGGAGAGAAGTTCTGACCCTCGTCCCCTGGTATGAGGGCTCCCAACTCAGCACTCAGCAGTTACAGAAGAAGGGTCTGCACCCTCAGCACTCCAAGAATGAGGAACGGGACAAAAGGCAGAGGAGGGGTTTGTCCCCAGCAAAGCCCATTAAAAATCCCTGGGAGATAAAAATAGAATCTGGGCAATAAAGTCAAGTCTGACCTTTTTTATCCTTTGTGCTTTGTCTAATTTCACGTGCTCCTAGGGTCCCGCATGCAGAGGTTCCACACCCGGCACTTCAGACCAGATTTCCTAGTGCAGAATGGCTGGGTCGACACCTCAGCTCCTGGGGCCCAGTGCAGACTCTGAGATATAGAGCCTGAGCTGCAGCCAACCCGGCCCTCGAGTGCTCCGCCCCCTCCCTCCCACTGACTCTGACAGGATCTCTACACAGCAGCCCAGCCCACAGCCCACGGGGTAGTGCATGCTCTCACCTCTCCATTCTCTGATCAAAATATAAAGTTTCCTTTGCTTGTGAACCAAACTCAGTCTCGATCTGTTGGCCCCAATGACACTGGGCAGGGGGACACTTGTTGGGGTCCACTCTGGAGGATCAGTAACAGAAATTGAGACTATTGTAACTTCAATGAACAGATGTGTGAGCCAAACTGTAGTTAACATAGAACAGTTTATAAGGCTCGGGTAAAATAAGATGTTTCTAACACTTCCATTTGATATTTCCATCACTTTATTATAAGCAAGTTCAGTGAAAAGGTTTGTCTTATTTGTCAGGTCAATATTAGAGAAATGAAGTGATTTCTTTCCAAGGATGTACATCTAATAATCTTGGTTAAAGCTTCAATCTTGTTTTAAATGCTTTTCCATTGAAAATGATACCTCTCTCTCAGCTCCCCCATTTCTGAGAAGTATAAAATCTTATAATTTATTATTACCAAAGGGGAAAGGTGGGAGGAGGGATAAATTAACAGTTTGGAATTAACACATACACACTGCTATGTATAAAATAGATCATCAACAAGGAACTACTGTATAGCACAGGGAACTACACTCAATATTTTGCAATAACCTATAAGGGGAAATAATCGGAAAAAGAATAGATATCTTTATTGACATCATCTATCAATGACAGTTAAAGTGTAACCTAAGGGAAGCCGGTGGTGAGTGCTTCTGACCCTGAAGACTTCAATCATCTAAAGTTTGGACTCTGCCTACTTCCCAAGGCCCTTAATGAACATATGTGTAGCCGTAGCTTAAAAAATTCCCCAGTTTGGGTTTCGGGGAGACACTGATTTTGAAAAAGCCCTGGTGTTCTCCTTACATGAATGGGACTCTTCCTACTGTTAAAACATGTCTGTCACACACAGAGGATGGTATACCGTCTGATCGGGAAGAGTTTGGAAAAGGCATCTCATCTCCTCATCTCCTGGTGCTCGGGTTCACCCCTCCAGCGTCTTTACTAACAGTCTCCCCACTTGGAGATGTCAGCACTGTCAACATCCTGTTGTGTACAGTTTGGAATTTGTCCAGAGGATGAAGCGGAAGGATGAGGAACAATGAGAGACAAGTCCTAGGTGTTCAGACAGGCACATGTCACTCTAATTTCCAATCAGGAAGACGAATTGACCAAAGGCTAGGGTTGCCCATGGAAACAGTATAGGGCTTGAGGAAATCCCACTGCTTTGTGGCCAGTTCCCATAAACACAAGTTGAACAATGGAACTCAGGGGCAGTAAAATTCACGAAACTGCAGAGTTGAAAATATCTATCACTGAAAAATGTCTTGAGGAAAGTCAGAGAAAAGGATTGGTAAGCAAGGGAGAATGGCAGGAAAGGGATTTGAGGAGGTAGAAAGGACTCGCCATTAAGCACAAGAAAAGGGGCTGAACATTGCCAACATTGCAGTTGGCCAAAAAGGCTGTATGCGTTTTTTTCTGTATATATTCAAGAAAAGGGCATACACTTTTTTAGCCAACCAAACAGGTGGGCACTGGAAATCAATACTACAAAAGATATCACTTCGCATCAGTCAGAAGAGCCATCCTCATAAAGTGTAAACACCAGAAATGCAGGACAGGGCAAGGAGAAGAGGGAGCCCTGTGAGGCTTATAGTGGAAATGTATATTGCCAACAGCCATTCTGGAGAAGTGTATTGTGTTTACTAAAGCATCTAAAAAATGAGCTACAGAGCATAGGGCACTTGCACTCATGGGCGTATGTCTTGGGAAAAACAAAAATCGAGAGGACACAGGCACCCCAATGTTTACTGCCTCTCTGTTTAAAAGATCCTTGACTAGGATATAACTTAAATGTCTCTGGAGGGAAAAAAATGGATAGAGATGTGGTACTTATGTAGAGTGGAATATTACTCAGCCTGGAAATCAATGAAATATGGCCAGTTGTAACAACTCCGGAGGAGTTACGTATGATCATTCTAAGTGACATAATTCAAAAAGAAAAAGACACATATCATAAGATATCACTTAAAGGTGGAATCCAAAATGGCTACACATGAAATAAATTACAAAACAAAAACACAGTCAAATATGTAGAAAACACGCGTAAGGCTGCTAAACGGGAAAGGTGGGGAGGGGTGAGGCATCATCCAGGAGGTTGAAATTAGCAAAGATACCATTCCAAATACCAAACTGATAATCAACAAGGCCTACACAGTAGCTAAAAGAACTGCACTCAGCACACTCAAGTCACCGGAAAAGAATATATATGACTGGTAAGAATCTGAAAAAGAATTTATTGATGTCTCTCTGTATGTGAATCAAGTGGATGTACAGCAGCAAGAAACAGAGCTTTGAAAATCAGCTGTAACCAATATAGTAATAAATTGAAAAAAATAAACGACAGAGAGAAAGAGAAAACCTCTTACAACTTTTCCTCAGGGACGGTGATGCAACATGGATTGAACACATCTAGACCCACAGCAGGATGACACATAAGGCTGGAAACTGTTCGTGCTAAGAGAAATGTGAGGTTGGGTGAGGAAATGCACACCCTTTAAAGTAATACTACCTGGTACCCATTCAATGGGTCCCAAATCTGCAGGTTCAAGGGATCTTCCTACAGCTAAAACATGCATGGAAAACCCAGAGGACTGTACACCATGTGATCGGGAGATGTGTCTAAAATGCACCTCATTTATCCTCTCCTGGTGCTCCTGTTCATCATTCCAGCCACGTTACTTAGAATCTCCCCACTTAGAGAATCAGCACATTTAAACTTCTGTTTCACACATTTTGCAAATTGTGAGGAGGATGAACGGGAAGAGGGGGAACCAATGAGAGAATAGTTGTAGGGGTTTGGACGGGCACATGTCACTCTAATTTCCCATTAAGAATAAGAATTAAAAAAAGGCTCAGCCCGCCTCGCCGGAGCCAAAATAGGGCCTGAAGCAATCCTGCGGCTTTGAGGCCAGCTCACAAAAGAGCAACTTAAAAAATGGAGCTCAGGGTCACTGCAATTCACAAACCTGCAGAGTTATAAATGAAAACTAACGTCCAAAAATATGTTGAGGTAAGGCAAAGAAGAGGATCTGAATGCAAGACAGAATTGCAAGAAACAGATTTCAAGAGATAGATTGGACTCGTCTTTAAAGCACATGAAAAGCGGCAGAATTTCGACAATGATGCAGTTGGCCCAAAAGGGAGTATGCATTTTTTCCTGAATACATCCAGGAAAAAACTCATACGCACTTTATGGGCAACCAAGCAAGCAAGCAATGCAAATGTGCACAACAAAGAAGTCTCATTTCCCACCGGTCAAAAGGGCCATCCGAAAAAATTGTAAAAACCAGAAATGCAGGACAGGCCATGGAGAACAGGGAGCCTTTATACGCTGATGGACAGTGTGTGAACTGCCGAGAGCCACTCTGGAGAAGTGTATGGTGGTTCCTAAATCATCTAAAAAACAGAGCTACAGAGCATAGGGCACTTCCAATCATGGAAGTATATCTAGGGAAGTCTAAAAATCAACAAGACACAAGCACACCACAGTTTAGGGCTACTCTGTTTACAAGAACCTCAACTTCAGTACACCTTAAATATCCCAGGAAAGAGAACAATGGATAAAGAAAATGTGGTACTTATGTACAATGGAATATCTCTTCACCATGAAATCAATGTAATAAGGCTAGTAGAAGGATAAAGAGTGGATTTAGGTCCGATAATACTACTTGAAATAAGTCAAACAGAAAAAGAAACATATCATAAGATATCACTTATAGAGGGAGGATAAATATGGCTGCACAAAAAATGAATTACAAAACAGAACAGTGTCTCACATTTAGAAAACACACTTATGTCAGCTTAAGGGGAAAGGAGAGGTGGGGTGATGCATAAAACCAGAGTTTGAAATTAGCACAGATACCATTCAATAAACCAAATAGGTATTAGACAAGATCTACACCTTGCTCAATGAACTGGCCTCAACACACCCTATACACCGCAGAGAAATATATCTGAGTAATAAGAATCTTAAAACCCATGTATTGATATATCTCCATAAGGGAATCAAGTGTGTGCAGAGCGGCCAAACACAGCAGTGAAAATGAGCTAAGCCCCATTATAGAAATAAATTTTAAAACCAAAACGCAGAAACAATGAAAGAGAGAAAAATTCTTACAAAATTCGCTCAGGGGCTGTGATGCAACCTGGAATGACCACATATAAACCCACAGCTGGATAAGACATAAGGCTGGACACTTGGGGCTGAGAGGATTGGTGAGCTTTGGTGAGCAACTGCCGAAAGTTTAATGCAATACTTCATGCTACTCATTCCAAGGGTCCCAACACTCCAGGTTGAAGGGAATCTTCCTACAGCTAAACCATGCATGGGAAATCCAGCGGATGGTATACCATATGATCGGGAAAGGTTTCTAAAACACACCTCATTTTCCTCTCCTGGGGCTCCGGATCAACATTCCAGCCACGTTACTAACAACATCCCCACATGGAGAGTCAATGCCTTTAAGTTCTGGTATCGCACAGTCTGCAGTTAGTGCGGAGGATGAATGGGAATAGGGGGAACCAGTGAGAAAATAGCTGTAGCGGTTTCAATGGGCACATGTCACTCTAATTTCACATCAGGAAGAAGAATTAACCAAAGGCAGAGCAAGGCGCCCCAGAAGAAGAATAGGGCATGAAAAAATCCTGTGGATATGAGACAAGATCACAAAAATAAGAGCTGAAAAATGGAGCTAAGGGCCACTGCAATTCAAAAACCTGCAGAGTTATAAAGGCCAACTATTCTCCAAAAGTATATTGAGGTAAGGCTATGAAGAGGCACTGACAGCAAGGCAGAATTGCAGGAAACCGATTTCAAGAGGTAGACTACAAGTGCATTGACAACATATGAAAAGACTCAGAACGTCGACAATGATGCACTTGGCCAAAAAGGGCGCATGCGTTTTTTCCTGAATATATTCAGGAAGAAACGCATATGCCCTTTCTGGCCAACCAAGCAAGCTTGCAAAGGAAATCTGCACAACAATGAAGTCTCACTGCCCCCCGGTCTAAAGGGCCATCTGAAAAAAGTGTAAAATCCAGAAAGGCAGGACAGGCCATGGAGAACTGGGAGCGTTGTTATGCTGGAGGGCGGAATGTAAATTGCCCACAGCCATTCTGGAGAAGTGTATGGTGTTTCCTGAAACATCTAAAAAACAAAGCAACAGAGCCTAGGGCACTTCCACTTATGGTCCTATAGCTTAGGGAAATAAAAATCAAAAAGACACAGCCACCCCAAAGTTTGGGACGGCTCTGTTTACAAGAACCTCGTTTACAGTACAAGTTCAATATCGCAGAAAGCGAAAAATGGATAAAGAAGTTGTGGTACTTACGTACAATGCAATATCACTCAGCAATGAAATCTATGTCATCATGCCCATAGCAGCATAATGAGTGGGTTAAGGTACGATGATTCTAAGTGAAATAAGTCACACAGAAAAAGAAACATCATAAGATATCACTAATACACGGAATGTAAACTTGGCTACACAGGAACTGAATTACAAAACAGAACAGGGTCTCAAATGTAGAAAACCAACTTATGCTTGCTTAAGGGGAAAGGTGAGTTGGGGTGCTGCATGAAACCAGAGATTGAAATTAGCACAGATACCGTTCCATAAGACAAATATGTAATAGACAAGAGCTACTCCTTGCTCAGCGAAGTGGACTCAACACGCCATATTAAACGCCTAAGAATATACCTGACTAGTAAGAATCTTAAAACCTATGGATATATATGTCTCCGAAAGTGAATCATGCGTGTGTACAGTGGCATAAACGAAGCAGTGATAGGATTGGTGAGGTTCGGTGAGCAAATGCAGACCCTTTGAAGTCATATTGCATGGTACCCATTCCAAGGGTCTCAACTCTCCAGGTTTAAGGGATTCTTCCTTCAGCTAAAACATGCATGTGGAACCCAGAGTATGATCCACCGTGTGATCGGGAAACGTGTTCAAAGGTGTCTCAGGTTTCGTCCCCTGGTACTCGGGTGCAACATTCCAGATGCTTTACTAACACTCTCCCCACTTGGAGAGTCAGTGCCTTTAACCTCCTGTTTGGCCTAGTTTGCAATTTCTACCGAAAATGAACAGGAATAGGGAGAACCAATGAGAGACTAGCTGGAGGTGTCTGGACGGGCAAATTTAACTCTCATTTCCCACCAGGAAGAGGAATTAACCAAAGGCTCAGCGTGCCATGCCGGAACCACACTAGGGTCTGAAGCAATCCTGCGGTGTTGCGGACAGCTCACAAGAAAGCGAGTTGAAGAAAGGAGGTCAGGGGCACTGTCATTCACAAACCTGCAGAGTTATAAATGACAGCTATCGTCCAAAAATATATTAAAGTAAGGCTGCCAAGAGGACGTGAAAGCGGGGCAGAATTGCAGGAAACCGATTTCAGGAGGTAGACTGGAATTGCATGTAAAGCATAGGAAAAGAGGCAGAACGTCCACAATGATGCACTTGGCCAAAAAGGGCGTATGCGTTTTTTCCTGAATATATTCAGGAAAAAACGCATACGCCGTTTTTGGCCAACCAAGCAAGCTTGCAAAGGAAATCTGCACAACAATGAAGTCTCACTGCCCCCCGGTCAAAAGGGCCATCTGAAAAAAGTGTAAAATCCAGAAAGGCAGGACAGGCCATGGAGAACTGGGAGCCTTGTTATGCTCATGGGCGGGATGTAAATTGCCAACAGCCACTCTGGAGAAGTGTATGGTGTTTCCTGAAACATCTAAAAAACAAAGCAACGGAGCCTAGGGCACTTCCACTTATGGTCCTATAGCTTAGGGAAATTAAACTCAAAAAGACACAGCCACCCCAAAGTTTGGGACGGCTCTGTTTACAAGAACCTCGTTTACGGTACAAGTTCAGTATCACAGAAAGAAAAAAATGGATAAAGAAGTTGTGGTACTTACGTACAATGCAATATCACTCAGCAATGAAATCTATGTCATCAGGCCCGTAGCAGCATAACGAGTGGATTCAGGTACGATGATTCTAATTGAAATAATTCACAGAGAAAAAAAAACATCATAAGATATCACTACTACACGGAATGTAAACTTGGCTACACAGGAACTGAATTACAAAACAGAACAGGGTCTCAAATGTAGAAAACCAACTTATGCTTGCATAAGGCGAAAGGTGAGTTGGGGTGCTGCATAAAACCAGAGATTGAAATTAGCACAGATACCGTTCCATAAGCCAAATATGTAATAGACAAGAGCTACTCCTTGCTGAACGAAGTGGACACTACACCCCATATTAAACGCCTAAGAATATACCTGACTAGTAAGAATCTTAAAACCTATGGATTTATATGTCTCCGAAAGAGAATCAAGCGTGTGTACAGTGGCAGAAACGCAGCAGTGATAGGATTGGTGAGGATAGGTGAGCAAATGCAGACCCTTTGAAGTCATATTGCATGGTACCCATTCCATGGGTCTCAACTCTCCAGGTTTAAGGGATTCTTCCTTCAGCTAAAACATGCATGTGGAACCCAGAGTATGATCCACCATGTGATTGCGAAACGTGTTCAAACGTGTCTCAGTTTTCGTCCCCTGGTACTCGGGTGCAACATTCCAGATGCTTTACTAACTCTCTCCCCACTTGGAGAGTCAGTGCCTTTAACCTCCTGTTTGGCCTAGTTTGCAATTTCTACGGAAAATGAACAGGAATAGGGAGAACCAATGAGAGACTAGCTGGAGGTGTCTGGACGGGCAAATTTAACTCTCATTTCCCACCAGGGAGAGGAATTAACCAAAGGCTCAGCATGCCATGCCGGAACCACACTAGGGCCTGAAGCAATCCTGCAGTGTTGCGGCCAGCTCACAAGAAAGCGAGTTGAAGAAAGGAGCTCAGGGGCACTGTCATTCACAAACATGCAGAGTTATAAATGACAGCTATCGTCCAAAAATATATTGAAGTAAGCCTGCCAAGAGGACGTGAAATCGGGGCAGAATTGCAGGAAACCGATTTCAGGAGGTAGACTGGAATTGCATGTAAAGCATAGGAAAAGAGGCAGAACGTCCACAATGATGCACTTGGCCAAAAAGGGCGTATGCGTTTTTTCCTGAATATATTCAGGAAAAAACGCATACGCCCTTTTTGGCCAACCAAGCAAGCTTGCAAAGGAAACTTGCACTACAATGAAGTCTCACTGCCCCCCGGTCAAAAGGGCCATCTGAAAAAAGTGTAAAATCCAGAAAGGCAGGACAGGCCATGGAGAACTGGGAGCCTTGTTATGCTCATGGGCGGGATGTAAATTGCCAACAGCCACTCTGGAGAAGTGTATGGTGTTTCCTGAAACATCTAAAAAACAAAGCAACATAGCCTAGGGCACTTCCACTTATGGTCCTATAGCTTAGGGAAATTAAAATAAAAAAGACACAGCCGCCCCAAAGTTTGGGATGGCTCTGTTTACAAGAACCTCGTTTACGGTATAAGTTCAATATCACAGAAAGAAAAAAATGGATAAAGAAGTTGTGGTACTTACGTACAATGCAATATCACTCAGCAATGAAATCTATGTCATCAGGCCCGTAGCAGCATAACGAGTGGATTCAGGTACGATGATTCTAATTGAAATAATTCACAGAGAAAAAAAAACATCATAAGATATCACTACTACACGGAATGTAAACTTGGCTACACAGGAACTGAATTACAAAACAGAACAGGGTCTCAAATGTAGAAAACCAACTTATGCTTGCATAAGGCGAAAGGTGAGTTGGGGTGCTGCATAAAACCAGAGATTGAAATTAGCACAGATACCGTTCCATAAGCCAAATATGTAATAGACAAGAGCTACTCCTTGCTCAACCAAGTGGACTCTACAACCCATATTAAATGCCTAAGAATATACCTGACTAGTAAGAATCTTAAAACCTATGGATTTATATGTCTCTAAAAGAGAATCAAGCGTGTGTACAGTGGCATAAATGCAGCAGTGATAGGTTTGGTGAGGTTCGGTGAACACATGCAGACCCTATGAAGTCATATTGCATGGTACCCATTCCATGGGTCTCAACTCTCCAGGTTTAAGGGATTCTTCCTTCAGCTAAAACATGCATGTGGAACCCAGAGTATGATCCACCGTGTGATTGCGAAACGTGTTCAAACGTGTCTCAGTTTTCGTCCCCTGGTACTCGGGTGCAACATTCCAGATGCTTTACTAACACTCTCCCCACTTGGAGAGTCAGTGCCTTTAAACTCCTGTTTGGCCTAGTTTGCAATTTCTACCGAAAATGAACAGGAATAGGGAGAACCAATGAGAGACTAGCTGGAGGTGTCTGGACGGGCAAATTTAACTCTCATTTCCCACCAGGAAGAGGAATTAACCAAAGGCTCAGCGTGCCATGCCGGAACCACACTAGGGTCTGAAGCAATCCTGCGGTGTTGCGGACAGCTCACAAGAAAGCGAGTTGAAGAAAGGAGGTCAGGGGCACTGTCATTCACAAACCTGCAGAGTTATAAATGACAGCTATCGTCCAAAAATATATTGAAGTAAGGCTGCCAAGAGGACTTGAAAGTGGGGCAGAATTGCAGGAAACCGATTTCAGGAGGTAGAGTGGAATTGCATGTAAAGCATAGGAAAAGAGGCAGAACGTCCACAATGATGCACTTGGCCAAAAAGGGCGTATGCGTTTTTTCCTGAATATATTCAGGAAAAAACGCATACGCCCTTTTTGGCCAACCAAGCAAGCTTGCAAAGGAAACTTGCACTACAATGAAGTCTCACTGCCCCACGGTCAAAAGGGCCATCTGAAAAAAGTGTAAAATCCAGAAAGGCAGGACAGGCCATGGAGAACTGGGAGCCTTGTTATGCTCATGGGCGGGATGTAAATTGCCAACAGCCACTCTGGAGAAGTGTATGGTGTTTCCTGAAACATCTAAAAAACAAAGCAACAGAGCCTAGGGCACTTCCACTTATGGTCCTATAGCTTCAGGAAATTAAAATAAAAAAGACACAGCCACCCCAAAGTTTGGGACAGCGCTGTTTACAAGAACCTCGTTTACGGTACAAGTTCAATATCACAGAAAGCGAAAAATGGATAAAGAATCTGTGGTACTTACGTACAACGCAATATAACTCAGCAATGAAATCTATGTCATCAGGCCCATAGCAGCATAATGAGTGGATTCAGGTACGATGATTCTAAGTGAAATAAGTCACACAGAAAAAGAAACAACATAAGATATCATTACTACACGGAATGTAAACTTGGCTACACAGGAACTGAATTACAAAACAGAACAGGATCTCAAATGTAGAAAACCAACTTATGCTTGCTTAAGGGGAAAGGTGACTTGGGGTGCTGCATAAAACCAGAGATTGAAATGAGCACAGATACCGTTCCATAAGCCAAATATGTAATAGACAAGAGCTACTCCTTGCTCAACGAAGTGGACACTACACCCCATATTAAACGCCTAAGAATATACCTGACTAGTAAGAATCTTAAAACCTATGGATTTATATGTCTCCGAAAGAGAATCAAGCGTGTGTACAGTGGCAGAAACGCAGCAGTGATAGGATTGGTGAGGTTCGGTGAGCAAATGCAGACCCTTTGAAGTCATATTGCATGGTACCCATTCCATGGGTCTCAACTCTCCAGGTTTAAGGGATTCTTCCTTCAGCTAAAACATGCATGTGGAACCCAGAGTATGATCCACCGTGTGATTGGGAAACGTGTTCAAACGTGTCTCAGTTTTCGTCCCCTGGTACTCGGGTGCAACATTCCAGATGCTTTACTAACACTCTCCCCACTTGGAGAGTCAGTGCCTTTAACCTCCTGTTTGGCCTAGTTTGCAATTTCTACGGAAAATGAACAGGAATAGGGAGAACCAATGAGAGACTAGCTGGAGGTGTCTGGACGGGCAAATTTAACTCTCATTTCCCACCAGGGAGAGGAATTAACCAAAGGCTCAGCGTGCCATGCCGGACCCACACTAGGGTCTGAAGCAATCCTGTGGTGTTGCGGACAGCTCACAAGAAAGCGAGTTGAAGAAAGGAGGTCAGGGGCACTGTCATTCACAAACCTGCAGAGTTATAAATGACAGCTATCGTCCAAAAATATATTGAAGTAAGGCTGCCAAGAGGACTTGAAAGTGGGGCAGAATTGCAGGAAACCGATTTCAGGAGGTAGACTGGAATTGCATGTAAAGCATAGGAAAAGAGGCAGAACGTCCACAATGATGCACTTGGCCAAAAAGGGCGTATGCGTTTTTTCATGAATATATTCAGGAAAAAACGCATACGCCCTTTTTGGCCAACCAAGCAAGCTTGCAAAGGAAACTTGCACTACAATGAAGTCTCACTGCCCCCCGGTCAAAAGGGCCATCTGAAAAAAGTGTAAAATCCAGAAAGGCAGGACAGGCCATGGAGAACTGGGAGCCTTGTTATGCTCATGGGCGGGATGTAAATTGCCAACAGCCACTCTGGAGAAGTGTATGGTGTTTCCTGAAACATCTAAAAAACAAAGCAACAGAGCCTAGGGCACTTCCACTTATGGTCCTATAGCTTAGGGAAATTAAACTCAAAAAGACACAGCCACCCCAAACTTTGGGACAGCTCTGTTTACAAGAACCTCGTTTACGGTACAAGTTCAATATCACAGAAAGCGAAAAATGGATAAAGAATTTGTGTTACTTACGTACAATGCAATATAACTCAGCAATGAAATCTATGTCATCAGGCCCATAGCAGCATAATGAGTGGGTTAAGGTACGATGATTCTAAGTGAAATAAGTCACACAGAAAAAGAAACAACATAAGATATCACTACTACACGGAATGTAAACTTGGCTACACAGGAACTGAATTACAAAACAGAACAGGGTCTCAAATGTAGAAAACCAACTTATGCTTGCTTAAGGGGAAAGGTGAGTTGGGGTGCTGCATAAAACCAGAGATTGAAATGAGCACAGATACCGTTCCATAAGCCAAATATGTAATAGACAAGAGCTACTCCTTGCTCAATGAATTGGACTCAACACCCCATATTAAACGCCTAAGAATATACCTGACTAGTAAGAATCTTAAAACCTATGGATTTATATGTCTCCGAAAGAGAATCAAGCATGTGTACAGTGGCATAAACGCAGCAGTGATAGGATTGGTGAGGATCGGTGAGCAAATGCAGACCCTTTGAATTCATATTGCATGGTACCCATTTCATGGGTCTCAACTCTCCAGGTTTAAGGGATTCTTCCTTCAGCTAAAACATGCATGTGGAACCCAGAGTATGATCCACCGTGTGATCGGGAAACGTGTTCAAATGTGACTCAGATTTCGTGCCCTGGTCCTTGGGTGCAACATTCCAGACGCTTTACTAACACTCTCCCCACTTGGAGAGTCAGTGCCTTTAAACTCTTGTTGACCCAGTTTGCAATTTCTGTGGAAAATGAACAGGAATAGGGAGAACCAATGAGAGACTAGCTGGAGGTGTCTGGACGGGCAAATTTAACCCTCATTTGCCACCAGGAAGAGGAATTAACCAAAGGCTCAGCATGCCATGCCGGAACCACACTAGGGCCTGAAGCAATCATGCAGTGTTGCGGCCAGCTCACAAGAAAGCGAGTTGAAGAAAGGAGCTCAGGGGCACTGTCATTCACAAACATGCAGAGTTATAAATGACAGCTATCGTCCAAAAATATATTGAAGTAAGCCTGCCAAGAGGACGTGAAATCGGGGCAGAATTGCAGGAAACCGATTTCAGGAGGTAGACTGGAATTGCATGTAAAGCATAGGAAAAGAGGCAGAACGTCCACAATGATGCACTTGGCCAAAAAGGGCGTATGCGTTTTTTCCTGAATATATTCAGGAAAAAACGCATACGCCCTTTTTGGCCAACCAAGCAAGCTTGCAAAGGAAACTTGCACTACAATGAAGTCTCACTGCCCCCCGGTCAAAAGGGCCATCTGAAAAAAGTGTAAAATCCAGAAAGGCAGGACAGGCCATGGAGAACTGGGAGCCTTGTTATGCTCATGGGCGGGATGTAAATTGCCAACAGCCACTCTGGAGAAGTGTATGGTGTTTCCTGAAACATCTAAAAAACAAAGCAACAGAGCCTAGGGCACTTCCACTTATGGTCCTATAGCTTAGGGAAATTAAACTCAAAAAGACACAGCCACCCCAAACTTTGGGACAGCTCTGTTTACAAGAACCTCGTTTACGGTACAAGTTCAATATCACAGAAAGCGAAAAATGGATAAAGAATTTGTGTTACTTACGTACAATGCAATATAACTCAGCAATGAAATCTATGTCATCAGGCCCATAGCAGCATAATGAGTGGGTTAAGGTACGATGATTCTAAGTGAAATAAGTCACACAGAAAAAGAAACAACATAAGATATCACTACTACACGGAATGTAAACTTGGCTACACAGGAACTGAATTACAAAACAGAACAGGGTCTCAAATGTAGAAAACCAACTTATGCTTGCTTAAGGGGAAAGGTGAGTTGGGGTGCTGCATAAAACCAGAGATTGAAATGAGCACAGATACCGTTCCATAAGCCAAATATGTAATAGACAAGAGCTACTCCTTGCTCAATGAATTGGACTCAACACCCCATATTAAACGCCTAAGAATATACCTGACTAGTAAGAATCTTAAAACCTATGGATTTATATGTCTCCGAAAGAGAATCAAGCATGTGTACAGTGGCATAAACGCAGCAGTGATAGGATTGGTGAGGATCGGTGAGCAAATGCAGACCCTTTGAAGTCATATTGCATGGTACCCATTTCATGGGTCTCAACTCTCCAGGTTTAAGGGATTCTTCCTTCAGCTAAAACATGCATGTGGAACCCAGAGTATGATCCACCGTGTGATCGGGAAACGTGTTCAAATGTGACTCAGATTTCGTGCCCTGGTCCTTGGGTGCAACATTCCAGACGCTTTACTAACACTCTCCCCACTTGGAGAGTCAGTGCCTTTAAACTCTTGTTGACCCAGTTTGCAATTTCTGTGGAAAATGAACAGGAATAGGGAGAACCAATGAGAGACTAGCTGGAGGTGTCTGGACGGGCAAATTTAACCCTCATTTGCCACCAGGAAGAGGAATTAACCAAAGGCTCAGCGTGCCATGCCGGAACCACACTAGGGCCTGAAGCAATCCTGCAGTGTTGCGGCCAGCTCACAAGAAAGCGAGTTGAAGAAAGGAGCTCAGGGGCACTGTCATTCACAAACATGCAGAGTTATAAATGACAGCTATCGTCCAAAAATATATTGAAGTAAGCCTGCCAAGAGGACGTGAAATCGGGGCAGAATTGCAGGAAACCGATTTCAGGAGGTAGACTGGAATTGCATGTAAAGCATAGGAAAAGAGGCAGAACGTCCACAATGATGCACTTGGCCAAAAAGGGCGTATGCGTTTTTTCCTGAATATATTCAGGAAAAAACGCATACGCCCTTTTTGGCCAACCAAGCAAGCTTGCAAAGGAAATCTGCACAACAATGAAGTCTCACTGCCCCCCGGTCAAAAGGGCCATCTGAAAAAAGTGTAAAATCCAGAAAGGCAGGACAGGCCATGGAGAACTGGGAGCCTTGTTATGCTCATGGGCGGGATGTAAATTGTCAACAGCCACTCTGGAGAAGTGTATGGTGTTTCCTGAAACATCTAAAAAACAAAGCAACAGAGCCTAGGGCACTTCCACTTATGGTCCTATAGCTTAGGGAAATTAAAATCAAAAAGACACAGCCACCCCAAAGTTTGGGATGGCTCTGTTTACAAGAACCTCGTTTACGGTATAAGTTCAATATCACAGAAAGAAAAAAATGGATAAAGAAGTTGTGGTACTTACGTACAATGCAATATCACTCAGCAATGAAATCTATGTCATCAGGCCCGTAGCAGCATAACGAGTGGATTCAGGTACGATGATTCTAATTGAAATAATTCACAGAGAAAAAAAAACATCATAAGATATCACTACTACACGGAATGTAAACTTGGCTACACAGGAACTGAATTACAAAACAGAACAGGGTCTCAAATGTAGAAAACCAACTTATGCTTGCATAAGGCGAAAGGTGAGTTGGGGTGCTGCATAAAACCAGAGATTGAAATTAGCACAGATACCGTTCCATAAGCCAAATATGTAATAGACAAGAGCTACTCCTTGCTCAACCAAGTGGACTCTACAACCCATATTAAATGCCTAAGAATATACCTGACTAGTAAGAATCTTAAAACCTATGGATTTATATGTCTCTAAAAGAGAATCAAGCGTGTGTACAGTGGCATAAATGCAGCAGTGATAGGTTTGGTGAGGTTCGGTAAACACATGCAGACCCTATGAAGTCATATTGCATGGTACCCATTCCATGGGTCTCAACTCTCCAGGTTTAAGGGATTCTTCCTTCAGCTAAAACATTCATGTGGAACCCAGAGTATGATCCACCGTGTGATTGCGAAACGTGTTCAAATGTGTCTCAGTTTTCGTCCCCTGGTACTCGGGTGCAACATTCCAGATGCTTTACTAACACTCTCCCCACTTGCAGAGTCAGTGCCTTTAACCTCCTGTTTGGCCTAGTTTGCAATTTCTGTGGAAAATGAACAGGAATAGGGAGAACCAATGAGAGACTAGCTGGAGGTGTCTGGACGGGCAAATTTAACTCTCATTTCCCACCAGGGAGAGGAATTAACCAAAGGCTCAGCGTGCCATGCCGGAACCACACTAGGGCCTGAAGCAATCCTGCGGTGTTGCGGACAGCTCACAAGAAAGCGAGTTGAAGAAAGGAGGTCAGGGGCACTGTCATTCACAAACCTGCAGAGTTATAAATGACAGCTATCGTCCAAAAATATATTGAAGTAAGGCTACCAAGAGGACTTGAAAGTGGGGCAGAATTGCAGGAAACTGATTTCAGGAGGTAGAGTGGAATTGCATGTAAAGCATAGGAAAAGAGGCAGAACGTCCACAATGATGCACTTGGCCAAAAAGTGCGTATGCGTTTTTTCCTGAATATATTCAGGAAAAAACGCATACGCCCTTTTTGGCCAACCAAGCAAGCTTGCAAAGGAAACTTGCACTACAATGAAGTCTCACTGCCCCACGGTCAAAAGGGCCATCTGAAAAAAGTGTAAAATCCAGAAAGGCAGGAAAGGCCATGGAGAACTGGGAGCCTTGTTATGCTCATGGGCGGGATGTAAATTGCCAACAGCCACTCTGGAGAAGTGTATGGTGTTTCCTGAAACATCTAAAAAACAAAGCAACAGAGCCTAGGGCACTTCCACTTATGGTCCTATAGCTTAGGGAAATTAAACTCAAAAAGACACAGCCACCCCAAACTTTGGGACAGCTCTGTTTACAAGAACCTCGTTTACGGTACAAGTTCAATATCACAGAAAGCGAAAAATGGATAAAGAATTTGTGGTACTTACGTACAATGCAATATAACTCAGCAATGAAATCTATGTCATCAGACCCATAGCAGCATAATGAGTGGGTTAAGGTACGATGATTCTAAGTGAAATAAGTCACACAGAAAAAGAAACAACATAAGATATCACTACTACACGGAATGTAAACTTGGCTACCCAGGAACTGAATTACAAAACAGAACAGGGTCTCAAATGTAGAAAACCAACTTATGCTTGCTTAAGGGGAAAGGTGAGTTGGGGTGCTGCATAAAACCAGAGATTGAAATGAGCACAGATACCGTTCCATAAGCCAAATATGTAATAGACAAGAGCTACTCCTTGCTCAACGAAGTGGACACTACACCCCATATTAAACGCCTAAGAATATACCTGACTAGTAAGAATCTTAAAACCTATGGATTTATATTTCTCCGAAAGAGAATCAAGCGTGTGTACAGCGGCATAAATGCAGCAGTGATAGGATTGGTGAAGTTCGGTGAACACATGCAGACCCTTTGAAGTCATATTGCATGGTACCCATTCCATGGGTCTCAACTCTCCAGGTTTAAGGGATTCTTCCTTCAGCTAAAACATGCATGTGGAACCCAGAGTATGATCCACAGTGTGATCGGGAAACTTGTTCAAATCTGTCTCAGGTTTCGTCCCCTGGTTCTCGGGTGCAACATTCCAGACGCTTTACTAACACTCTCCCCACTTGGAGAGTCAGTGCCTTTAACCTCCTGTTTGGCCCAGTTTGCAATTTCTGCGGAAAATGAACAGGAATAGGGAGAACCAATGAGAGACTAGCTGGAGGTGTCTGGACGGGCAAATTTAACTCTCATTTCCCACCAGGAAGAGGAATTAACCAAAGGCTCAGCGTGCCATGCCGGAAACACACTAGGGCCTGAAACGATGCTGTGGTGTTGCGGCCAGCTCACAAGAAAGCGAGTTGAAGAAAGGAGCTCAGGGGTACTGTAATTCACAAACCTGCAGAGTTATAAATGACAGCTATCGTCCAAAAATATATTGAAGTAAGGCTGCCAAGAAGACTTCAAAGCGGGGCAGAATTGCAGGAAACCGATTTCAGGAGGTAGACTGGAATTGCATGTAAAGCATAGGGAAAGAGGCAGAACGTCCACAATGATGCACTTGGCCAAAAAGGGCGTATGCGTTTTTTCCTGAATATATTCAGGAAAAAACGCATACGCCCTTTTTGGCCAACCAAGCAAGCTTGCAAAGGAAATCTGCACTACAATGAAGTCTCACTGCCCCCCGGTCAAAAGGGCCCTCTGATAAAAGTGTAAAATCCAGAAAGGCAGGACAGGCCATGGAGAACTGGGAGCCTTGTTATGCTCATGGGCGGGATGTAAATTGCCAACAGCCACTCTGGAGAAGTGTATGGTGTTTCCTGAAACATCTAAAAAACAAAGCAACAGAGCCTAGGGCACTTCCACTTATGGTCCTATAGGTTAGGGAAATCAAACTCAAAAAGACACAGCCACCCCAAACTTTGGGACAGCTCTGTTTACAAGAACCTCATTTACGGTACAAGTTCAATATCACAGAAAGCGAAAAATGGATAAAGAATTTGTGTTACTTACGTACAATGCAATATAACTCAGCAATGAAATCTATGTCATCAGGCCCATAGCAGCATAATGAGTGGGTTAAGGTACGATGATTCTAAGTGAAATAAGTCACACAGAAAAAGAAACAACATAAGATATCACTACTACACGGAATGTAAACTTGGCTACACAGGAACTGAATTACAAAACAGAACAGGGTCTCAAATGTAGAAAACCAACTTATGCTTGCTTAAGGGGAAAGGTGAGTTGGGGTGCTGCATAAAACCAGAGATTGAAATGAGCACAGATACCGTTCCATAAGCCAAATATGTAATAGACAAGAGCTACTCCTTGCTCAATGAATTGGACTCAACACCCCATATTAAACGCCTAAGAATATACCTGACTAGTAAGAATCTTAAAACCTATGGATTTATATGTCTCCGAAAGAGAATCAAGCGTGTGTACAGTGGCATAAACGCAGCAGTGATAGGATTGGTGAGGATCGGTGAGCAAATGCAGACCCTTTGAAGTCATATTGCACGGTACCCATTTCATGGGTCTCAACTCTCCAGGTTTAAGGGATTCTTCCTTCAGCTAAAACATGCATGTGGAACCCAGAGTATGATCCACCGTGTGATCGGGAAACGTGTTCAAATGTGACTCAGATTTCGTGCCCTGGTCCTTGGGTGCAACATTCCAGACGCTTTACTAACACTCTCCCCACTTGGAGAGTCAGTGCCTTTAAACTCTTGTTGACCCAGTTTGCAATTTCTGTGGAAAATGAACAGGAATAGGGAGAACCAATGAGAGACTAGCTGGAGGTGTCTGGACGGGCAAATTTAACCCTCATTTGCCACCAGGAAGAGGAATTAACCAAAGGCTCAGCGTGCCATGCCGGAACCACACTAGGGCCTGAAGCAATCCTGCAGTGTTGCGGCCAGCTCACAAGAAAGCGAGTTGAAGAAAGGAGCTCAGGGGCACTGTCATTCACAAACATGCAGAGTTATAAATGACAGCTATCGTCCAAAAATATATTGAAGTAAGCCTGCCAAGAGGACGTGAAATCGGGGCAGAATTGCAGGAAACCGATTTCAGGAGGTAGACTGGAATTGCATGTAAAGCATAGGAAAAGAGGCAGAACGTCCACAATGATGCACTTGGCCAAAAAGTGCGTATGCGTTTTTTCCTGAATATATTCAGGAAAAAACGCATACGCCCTTTTTGGCCAACCAAGCAAGCTTGCAAAGGAAATCTGCACAACAATGAAGTCTCACTGCCCCCCGGTCAAAAGGGCCATCTGAAAAAAGTGTAAAATCCAGAAAGGCAGGACAGGCCATGGAGAACTGGGAGCCTTGTTATGCTCATGGGCGGGATGTAAATTGTCAACAGCCACTCTGGAGAAGTGTATGGTGTTTCCTGAAACATCTAAAAAACAAAGCAACAGAGCCTAGGGCACTTCCACTTATGGTCCTATAGCTTAGGGAAATTAAAATCAAAAAGACACAGCCACCCCAAAGTTTGGGATGGCTCTGTTTACAAGAACCTCGTTTACGGTATAAGTTCAATATCACAGAAAGAAAAAAATGGATAAAGAAGTTGTGGTACTTACGTACAATGCAATATCACTCAGCAATGAAATCTATGTCATCAGGCCCGTAGCAGCATAACGAGTGGATTCAGGTACGATGATTCTAATTGAAATAATTCACAGAGAAAAAAAAACATCATAAGATATCACTACTACACGGAATGTAAACTTGGCTACACAGGAACTGAATTACAAAACAGAACAGGGTCTCAAATGTAGAAAACCAACTTATGCTTGCATAAGGCGAAAGGTGAGTTGGGGTGCTGCATAAAACCAGAGATTGAAATTAGCACAGATACCGTTCCATAAGCCAAATATGTAATAGACAAGAGCTACTCCTTGCTCAACCAAGTGGACTCTACAACCCATATTAAATGCCTAAGAATATACCTGACTAGTAAGAATCTTAAAACCTATGGATTTATATGTCTCTAAAAGAGAATCAAGCGTGTGTACAGTGGCATAAATGCAGCAGTGATAGGTTTGGTGAGGTTCGGTGAACACATGCAGACCCTATGAAGTCATATTGCATGGTACCCATTCCATGGGTCTCAACTCTCCAGGTTTAAGGGATTCTTCCTTCAGCTAAAACATGCATGTGGAACCCAGAGTATGATCCACCGTGTGATTGCGAAACGTGTTCAAACGTGTCTCAGTTTTCGTCCCCTGGTACTCGGGTGCAACATTCCAGATGCTTTACTAACACTCTCCCCACTTGGAGAGTCAGTGCCTTTAACCTCCTGTTTGGCCTAGTTTGCAATTTCTGTGGAAAATGAACAGGAATAGGGAGAACCAATGAGAGACTAGCTGGAGGTGTCTGGACGGGCAAATTTAACTCTCATTTCCCACCAGGGAGAGGAATTAACCAAAGGCTCAGCGTGCCATGCCGGAACCACACTAGGGCCTGAAGCAATCCTGCGGTGTTGCGGACAGCTCACAAGAAAGCGAGTTGAAGAAAGGAGGTCAGGGGCACTGTCATTCACAAACCTGCAGAGTTATAAATGACAGCTATCGTCCAAAAATATATTGAAGTAAGGCTACCAAGAGGACTTGAAAGTGGGGCAGAATTGCAGGAAACTGATTTCAGGAGGTAGAGTGGAATTGCATGTAAAGCATAGGAAAAGAGGCAGAACGTCCACAATGATGCACTTGGCCAAAAAGGGCGTATGCGTTTTTTCCTGAATATATTCAGGAAAAAACGCATACGCCCTTTTTGGCCAACCAAGCAAGCTTGCAAAGGAAACTTGCACTACAATGAAGTCTCACTGCCCCACGGTCAAAAGGGCCATCTGAAAAAAGTGTAAAATCCAGAAAGGCAGGACAGGCCATGGAGAACTGGGAGCCTTGTTATGCTCATGGGCGGGATGTAAATTGCCAACAGCCACTCTGGAGAAGTGTATGGTGTTTCCTGAAACATCTAAAAAACAAAGCAACAGAGCCTAGGGCACTTCCACTTATGGTCCTATAGCTTAGGGAAATTAAACTCAAAAAGACACAGCCACCCCAAACTTTGGGACAGCTCTGTTTACAAGAACCTCGTTTACGGTACAAGTTCAATATCACAGAAAGCGAAAAATGGATAAAGAATTTGTGGTACTTACGTACAATGCAATATAACTCAGCAATGAAATCTATGTCATCAGACCCATAGCAGCATAATGAGTGGGTTAAGGTACGATGATTCTAAGTGAAATAAGTCACACAGAAAAAGAAACAACATAAGATATCACTACTACACGGAATGTAAACTTGGCTACCCAGGAACTGAATTACAAAACAGAACAGGGTCTCAAATGTAGAAAACCAACTTATGCTTGCTTAAGGGGAAAGGTGAGTTGGGGTGCTGCATAAAACCAGAGATTGAAATGAGCACAGATACCGTTCCATAAGCCAAATATGTAATAGACAAGAGCTACTCCTTGCTCAACGAAGTGGACACTACACCCCATATTAAACGCCTAAGAATATACCTGACTAGTAAGAATCTTAAAACCTATGGATTTATATTTCTCCGAAAGAGAATCAAGCGTGTGTACAGCGGCATAAATGCAGCAGTGATAGGATTGGTGAGGTTCGGTGAACACATGCAGACCCTTTGAAGTCATATTGCATGGTACCCATTCCATGGGTCTCAACTCTCCAGGTTTAAGGGATTCTTCCTTCAGCTAAAACATGCATGTGGAACCCAGAGTATGATCCACAGTGTGATCGGGAAACGTGTTCAAATCTGTCTCAGGTTTCGTCCCCTGGTTCTCGGGTGCAACATTCCAGACGCTTTACTAACACTCTCCCCACTTGGAGAGTCAGTGCCTTTAACCTCCTGTTTGGCCCAGTTTGCAATTTCTGCGGAAAATGAACAGGAATAGGGAGAACCAATGAGAGACTAGCTGGAGGTGTCTGGACGGGCAAATTTAACTCTCATTTCCCACCAGGAAGAGGAATTAACCAAAGGCTCAGCGTGCCATGCCGGAAACACACTAGGGCCTGAAACGATGCTGTGGTGTTGCGGCCAGCTCACAAGAAAGCGAGTTGAAGAAAGGAGCTCAGGGGTACTGTAATTCACAAACCTGCAGAGTTATAAATGACAGCTATCGTCCAAAAATATATTGAAGTAAGGCTGCCAAGAAGACTTCAAAGCGGGGCAGAATTGCAGGAAACCGATTTCAGGAGGTAGACTGGAATTGCATGTAAAGCATAGGGAAAGAGGCAGAACGTCCACAATGATGCACTTGGCCAAAAAGGGCGTATGCGTTTTTTCCTGAATATATTCAGGAAAAAACGCATACGCCCTTTTTGGCCAACCAAGCAAGCTTGCAAAGGAAATCTGCACTACAATGAAGTCTCACTGCCCCCCGGTCAAAAGGGCCCTCTGATAAAAGTGTAAAATCCAGAAAGGCAGGACAGGCCATGGAGAACTGGGAGCCTTGTTATGCTCATGGGCGGGATGTAAATTGCCAACAGCCACTCTGGAGAAGTGTATGGTGTTTCCTGAAACATCTAAAAAACAAAGCAACAGAGCCTAGGGCACTTCCACTTATGGTCCTATAGCTTAGGGAAATTAAACTCAAAAAGACACAGCCACCCCAAACTTTGGGACAGCTCTGTTTACAAGAACCTCATTTACGGTACAAGTTCAATATCACAGAAAGCGAAAAATGGATAAAGAATTTGTGTTACTTACGTACAATGCAATATAACTCAGCAATGAAATCTATGTCATCAGGCCCATAGCAGCATAATGAGTGGGTTAAGGTACGATGATTCTAAGTGAAATAAGTCACACAGAAAAAGAAACAACATAAGATATCACTACTACACGGAATGTAAACTTGGCTACACAGGAACTGAATTACAAAACAGAACAGGGTCTCAAATGTAGAAAACCAACTTATGCTTGCTTAAGGGGAAAGGTGAGTTGGGGTGCTGCATAAAACCAGAGATTGAAATGAGCACAGATACCGTTCCATAAGCCAAATATGTAATAGACAAGAGCTACTCCTTGCTCAATGAATTGGACTCAACACCCCATATTAAACGCCTAAGAATATACCTGACTAGTAAGAATCTTAAAACCTATGGATTTATATGTCTCCGAAAGAGAATCAAGCATGTGTACAGTGGCATAAACGCAGCAGTGATAGGATTGGTGAGGATCGGTGAGCAAATGCAGACCCTTTGAAGTCATATTGCACGGTACCCATTTCATGGGTCTCAACTCTCCAGGTTTAAGGGATTCTTCCTTCAGCTAAAACATGCATGTGGAACCCAGAGTATGATCCACCGTGTGATCGGGAAACGTGTTCAAATGTGACTCAGATTTCGTGCCCTGGTCCTTGGGTGCAACATTCCAGACGCTTTACTAACACTCTCCCCACTTGGAGAGTCAGTGCCTTTAAACTCTTGTTGACCCAGTTTGCAATTTCTGTGGAAAATGAACAGGAATAGGGAGAACCAATGAGAGACTAGCTGGAGGTGTCTGGACGGGCAAATTTAACCCTCATTTGCCACCAGGAAGAGGAATTAACCAAAGGCTCAGCGTGCCATGCCGGAACCACACTAGGGCCTGAAGCAATCCTGCAGTGTTGCGGCCAGCTCACAAGAAAGCGAGTTGAAGAAAGGAGCTCAGGGGCACTGTCATTCACAAACATGCAGAGTTATAAATGACAGCTATCGTCCAAAAATATATTGAAGTAAGCCTGCCAAGAGGACGTGAAATCGGGGCAGAATTGCAGGAAACCGATTTCAGGAGGTAGACTGGAATTGCATGTAAAGCATAGGAAAAGAGGCAGAACGTCCACAATGATGCACTTGGCCAAAAAGGGCGTATGCGTTTTTTCCTGAATATATTCAGGAAAAAACGCATACGCCCTTTTTGGCCAACCAAGCAAGCTTGCAAAGGAAATCTGCACTACAATGAAGTCTCACTGCCCGCCGGTCAAAAGGGCCATCTGAAAAAAGTGTAAAATCCAGAAAGGCAGGACAGGCCATGGAGAACTGGGAGCCTTGTTATGCTCATGGGCGGGATGTAAATTGTCAACAGCCACTCTGGAGAAGTGTATGGTGTTTCCTGAAACATCTAAAAAACAAAGCAACAGAGCCTAGGGCACTTCCACTTATGGTCCTATAGCTTAGGGAAATTAAAATCAAAAAGACACAGCCACCCCAAAGTTTGGGATGGCTCTGTTTACAAGAACCTCGTTTACGGTATAAGTTCAATATCACAGAAAGAAAAAAATGGATAAATAAGTTGTGGTACTTACGTACAATGCAATATCACTCAGCAATGAAATCTATGTCATCAGGCCCGTAGCAGCATAACGAGTGGATTCAGGTACGATGATTCTAATTGAAATAATTCACAGAGAAAAAAAAACATCATAAGATATCACTACTACACGGAATGTAAACTTGGCTACACAGGAACTGAATTACAAAACAGAACAGGGTCTCAAATGTAGAAAACCAACTTATGCTTGCATAAGGCGAAAGGTGAGTTGGGGTGCTGCATAAAACCAGAGATTGAAATTAGCACAGATACCGTTCCATAAGCCAAATATGTAATAGACAAGAGCTACTCCTTGCTCAACCAAGTGGACTCTACAACCCATATTAAATGCCTAAGAATATACCTGACTAGTAAGAATCTTAAAACCTATGGATTTATATGTCTCTAAAAGAGAATCAAGCGTGTGTACAGTGGCATAAATGCAGCAGTGATAGGTTTGGTGAGGTTCGGTGAACACATGCAGACCCTATGAAGTCATATTGCATGGTACCCATTCTATGGGTCTCAACTCTCCAGGTTTAAGGGATTCTTCCTTCAGCTAAAACATGCATGTGGAACCCAGAGTATGATCCACCATGTGATTGCGAAACGTGTTCAAACGTGTCTCAGTTTTCGTCCCCTGGTACTCGGGTGCAACATTCCAGATGCTTTACTAACACTCTCCCCACTTGGAGAGTCAGTGCCTTTAACCTCCTGTTTGGCCTAGTTTGCAATTTCTGTGGAAAATGAACAGGAATAGGGAGAACCAATGAGAGACTAGCTGGAGGTGTCTGGACGGGCAAATTTAACTCTCATTTCCCACCAGGGAGAGGAATTAACCAAAGGCTCAGCGTGCCATGCCGGAACCACACTAGGGCCTGAAGCAATCCTGCGGTGTTGCGGACAGCTCACAAGAAAGCGAGTTGAAGAAAGGAGGTCAGGGGCACTGTCATTCACAAACCTGCAGAGTTATAAATGACAGCTATCGTCCAAAAATATATTGAAGTAAGGCTACCAAGAGGACTTGAAAGTGGGGCAGAATTGCAGGAAACTGATTTCAGGAGGTAGAGTGGAATTGCATGTAAAGCATAGGAAAAGAGGCAGAACGTCCACAATGATGCACTTGGCCAAAAAGGGCGTATGCGTTTTTTCCTGAATATATTCAGGAAAAAACGCATACGCCCTTTTTGGCCAACCAAGCAAGCTTGCAAAGGAAACTTGCACTACAATGAAGTCTCACTGCCCCACGGTCAAAAGGGCCATCTGAAAAAAGTGTAAAATCCAGAAAGGCAGGACAGGCCATGGAGAACTGGGAGCCTTGTTATGCTCATGGGCGGGATGTAAATTGCCAACAGCCACTCTGGAGAAGTGTATGGTGTTTCCTGAAACATCTAAAAAACAAAGCAACAGAGCCTAGGGCACTTCCACTTATGGTCCTATAGCTTAGGGAAATTAAACTCAAAAAGACACAGCCACTCCAAACTTTGGGACAACTCTGTTTACAAGAACCTCGTTTACGGTACAAGTTCAATATCACAGAAAGCAAAAAATGGATAAAGAAGTTGTGGTACTTACGTACAATGCAATATAACTCAGCAATGAAATCTATGTCATCAGACCCATAGCAGCATAATGAGTGGGTTAAGGTACGATGATTCTAACTGAAATAAGTCACACAGAAAAAGAAACAACATAAGATATCACTACTACACGGAATGTAAACTTGGCTACCCAGGAACTGAATTACAAAACAGAACAGGGTCTCAAATGTAGAAAACCAACTTATGCTTGCTTAAGGGGAAAGGTGAGTTGGGGAGCTGCATAAAACCAGAGATTGAAATGAGCACAGATACCGTTCCATAAGCCAAATATGTAATAGACAAGAGCTACTCCTTGCTCAACGAAGTGGACAATACACCCCATATTAAACGCCTAAGAATATACCTGACTAGTAAGAATCTTAAAACCTATGGATTTATATTTCTCCGAAAGAGAATCAAGCGTGTGTACAGCGGCATAAATGCAGCAGTGATAGGATTGGTGAGGTTCGGTGAACACATGCAGACCCTTTGAAGTCATATTGCATGGTACCCATTCCATGGGTCTCAACTCTCCAGGTTTAAGGGATTCTTCCTTCAGCTAAAACATGCATGTGGAACCCAGAGTATGATCCACAGTGTGATCGGGAAACGTGTTCAAATCTGTCTCAGGTTTCGTCCCCTGGTACTCGGGTGCAACATTCCAGACGCTTTACTAACACTCTCCCCACTTGGAGAGTCAGTGCCTTTAACCTCCTGTTTGGCCCAGTTTGCAATTTCTGCGGAAAATGAACAGGAATAGGGAGAACCAATGAGAGACTAGCTGGAGGTGTCTGGACGGGCAAATTTAACTCTCATTTCCCACCAGGAAGAGGAATTAACCAAAGGCTCAGCGTGCCATGCCGGAAACACACTAGGGCCTGAAACGATGCTGTGGTGTTGCGGCCAGCTCACAAGAAAGCGAGTTGAAGAAAGGAGCTCAGGGGTACTGTAATTCACAAACCTGCAGAGTTATAAATGACAGCTATCGTCCAAAAATATATTGAAGTAAGGCTGCCAAGAAGACTTCAAAGCGGGGCAGAATTGCAGGAAACCGATTTCAGGAGGTAGACTGGAATTGCATGTAAAGCATAGGGAAAGAGGCAGAACGTCCACAATGATGCACTTGGCCAAAAAGGGCGTATGCGTTTTTTCCTGAATATATTCAGGAAAAAACGCATACGCCCTTTTTGGGCAACCAAGCAAGCTTGCAAAGGAAATCTGCACTACAATGAAGTCTCACTGCCCCCCGGTCAAAAGGGCCCTCTGATAAAAGTGTAAAATCCAGAAAGGCAGGACAGGCCATGGAGAACTGGGAGCCTTGTTATGCTCATGGGCGGGATGTAAATTGCCAACAGCCACTCTGGAGAAGTGTATGGTGTTTCCTGAAACATCTAAAAAACAAAGCAACAGAGCCTAGGGCACTTCCACTTATGGTCCTATAGCTCAGGGAAATAAAAATCAAAAAGACACAGCCACCCCAAAGTTTGGGACGGCTCTCTTTACAAGAACCTCGTTTACGGTACAAGTTCAATATCACAGAAAGCAAAAAATGGATAAAGAAATTGTGGTACTTACATGCAATGCAATATCACTCAGCAATGAAATCTATGTCATCAGGCCCATAGCAGCATAATGAGTGGATTCAGGTACGATGATTCTAAGTGAAATAAGTCACACAGAAAAAGAAACATCATAAGATATCACTACTACACGGCATGTAAACTGGGCTACACAGGAACTGAATTACAAAACAGAACAGGGTCTCAAACGTAGAAAACCACCTTATGCTTGCTTAAGGGGAAAGGTGAGTTGGGGTGCTGCATAAAACCAGAGATTGAAATTAGCACAGATACCGTTCCATAAGGCAAATATGTAATAGACAAGAGTTGCTCCTTGCTCAACGAAGTGGACCCTACACCCCATATTAAACGCCTAAGAATATACCTGACTAGTAAGAATCTTAAAACCTATGGATTTATATGTCTCCGAAAGAGAATCAAGCGTGTGTACAGTGGCATAAACGCAGCAGTGATACGATTGGTGAGGTTCGGTGAACACATGCAGACCCTTTGAAGTCATATTGCATGGTACCCATTCCATGGGTCTCAACTCTCCAGGTTTAAGGGATTCTTCCTTCAGCTAAAACAGGCATGTGGAACCCAGAGTATGATCCACCGTGTGATCGGGAAACGTGTTCAAATGTGTCAGTTTTCGTCCCCTGGTACTCGGGTGCAACATTCCAGACGCTTTACTAACACTCTCCCCACTTGGAGAGTCAGTGCCTTTAACCTCCTGTTTGGCCCAGTTTGCAATTTCTGCGGAAAATAAACAGGAATAGGGAGAACCAATAAGAGACTAGCTGGAGGTGTCTGGACGGGCAAATTTAACTCTCATTTCCCACCAGGAAGAGGAATTAACCAAAGGCTCAGCGTGCCATGCCGGAACCACACTAGGGCCTGAAGCAATGCTGCGCTGTTGCGGCCAGCTCACAAGAAAGGGAGTTGAAGAAAGGAGCTCAGGGGCACTGTCATTCACAAACATGCAGAGTTATAAATGACAGCTATCGTCCAAAAATATATTGAAGTAAGGCTGCCAAGAGGACTTGAAAGCGGGACAGAATTGCAGGAAACCGATTTCAGGAGGTAGACTAGAATTGCATGTAAAGCATAGGAAAAGAGGCAGAACGTCCACAATGATGCACTTGGCCAAAAAGGGCGTATGCGTTTTTTCCTCAATATATTCAGGAAAAAACGCATACGCCCTTTTTGGCCAACCAAGCAAGCTTCCAAAGGAAATCTGCACTACAATGAAGTCTCACTGCCCCCCCGGTCAAAAGGGCCAACTGAAAAAAGTGTAAAATCCAGAAAGGCAGGACAGGCCATGGAGAACTGGGAGCCTTGTTATGCTCATGGGCGGGATGTAAATTGCCAACAGCCACTCTGGAGAAGTGTATGGTGTTTCCTGAAACATCTAAAAAACAAAGCAACAGAGCCTAGGGCACTTCCACTTATGGTCCTATAGCTTAGGGAAATTAAAATCAAAAAGACACAGCCACCCCAATGTTTGGGACCGCTCTGTTTACAAGAACCTCGTTTACAGTACAAGTTCAATATCACAGAAAGAAAAAAATGGATAAAGAAGTTGTGGTACTTACGTACAATGCAATATCACTCAGCAATGAAATCTATGTCATCAGGCCCGTAGCAGCATAACGAGTGGATTCAGGTACGATGATTCTAATTGAAATAATTCACAGAGAAAAAGAAACATCATAAGATATCACTACTACACGGAATGTAAACTTGGCTACACAGGAACTGAATTACAAAACAGAACAGGGTCTCAAATGTAGAAAACCAACTTATGCTTGCATAAGGCGAAAGGTGAGTTGGGGTGCTGCATAAAACCAGAGATTGAAATTAGCACAGATACCGTTCCATAAGCCAAATATGTAATAGACAAGAGCTACTCCTTGCTCAACCAAGTGGACTCTACAACCCATATTAAATGCCTAAGAATATACCTGACTAGTAAGAATCTTAAAACCTATGGATTTATATGTCTCTGAAAGAGAATGAAGCGTGTGTACAGTGGCATAAATGCAGCAGTGATAGGTTTGTTGAGGTTCGGTGAACACATGCAGACCCTATGAAGTCATATTGCATGGTACCCATTCCATGGGTCTCAACTCTCCAGGTTTAAGGGATTCTTCCTTCAGCTAAATCATGCATGTGGAACCCAGAGTATGATCTACCGTGTGATCGGGAAACGTGTTCAAATGTATCAGTTTTCATCCCCTGGTACTCGGGTGCAACATTCCAGACGCTTTACTAACTCTCTCCCCACTTGGAGAGTCAGTGCCTTTAACCTCCTGTTTGGCCCAGTTTGCAATTTCTGCGAAAAATGAACAGGAATAGGGAGAACCAATGAGAGACTAGCTGGAGGTGTCTGGACGGGCAAATTTAACTCTCATTTCCCACCAGGGAGAGGAATTAACCAAAGGCTCAGCGTGCCATGCCGGAACCACACTAGGGTCTGAAGCAATCCTGCGGTGTTGCGGACAGCTCACAAGAAAGCGAGTTGAAGAAAGGAGGTCAGGGGCACTGTCATTCACAAACCTGCAGAGTTATAAATGACAGCTATCGTCCAAAAATATATTGAACTAAGGCTGCCAAGAGGACTTGAAAGTGGGGCAGAATTGCAGGAAACCGATTTCAGGAGGTAGACTGGAATTGCATGTAAAGCATAGGAAAAGAGGCAGAACGTCCACAATGATGCACTTGGCCAAAAAGGGCGTATGCGTTTTTTCCTGAATATATTCAGGAAAAAACGCATACGCCCTTTTTGGCCAACCAAGCAAGCTTGCAAAGGAAACTTGCACTACAATGAAGTCTCACTGCCCCCCGGTCAAAAGGGCCATCTGAAAAAAGTGTAAAATCCAGAAAGGCAGGACAGGCCATGGAGAACTGGGAGCCTTGTTATGCTCATGGGCGGGATGTAAATTGCCAACAGCCACTCTGGAGAAGTGTATGGTGTTTCCTGAAACATCTAAAAAACAAAGCAACAGAGCCTAGGGCACTTCCACTTATGGTCCTATAGCTTAGGGAAATTAAACTCAAAAAGACACAGCCACCCCAAACTTTGGGACAGCTCTGTTTACAAGAACCTCGTTTACGGTACAAGTTCAATATCACAGAAAGCGAAAAATGGATAAAGAATTTGTGTTACTTACGTACAATGCAATATAACTCAGCAATGAAATCTATGTCATCAGGCCCATAGCAGCATAATGAGTGGGTTAAGGTACGATGATTCTAAGTGAAATAAGTCACACAGAAAAAGAAACAACATAAGATATCACTACTACACGGAATGTAAACTTGGCTACACAGGAACTGAATTACAAAACAGAACAGGGTCTCAAATGTAGAAAACCAACTTATGCTTGCTTAAGGGGAAAGGTGAGTTGGGGTGCTCCATAAAACCAGAGATTGAAATGAGCACAGATACCGTTCCATAAGCCAAATATGTAATAGACAAGAGCTACTCCTTGCTCAATGAATTGGACTCAACACCCCATATTAAACGCCTAAGAATATACCTGACTAGTAAGAATCTTAAAACCTATGGATTTATATGTCTCCGAAAGAGAATCAAGCATGTGTACAGTGGCATAAACGCAGCAGTGATAGGATTGGTGAGGATCGGTGAGCAAATGCAGACCCTTTGAAGTCATATTGCATGGTACCCATTTCATGGGTCTCAACTCTCCAGGTTTAAGGGATTCTTCCTTCAGCTAAAACATGCATGTGGAACCCAGAGTATGATCCACCGTGTGATCGGGAAACGTGTTCAAATGTGACTCAGATTTCATGCCCTGGTACTCGGGTGCAACATTCCAGACGCTTTACTAACACTCTCCCCACTTGGAGAGTCAGTGCCTTTAAACTCTTGTTGACCCTGTTTGCAATGTCTGTGGAAAATGAACAGGAATAGGGAGAACCAATGAGAGACTAGCTGGAGGTGTCTGGACGGGCAAATTTAACCCTCATTTCCCACCAGGAAGAGGAATTAACCAAAGGCTCAGCGTGCCATGCTGGAACCACACTAGGGCCTGAAGCAATCCTGCAGTGTTGCGGCCAGCTCACAAGAAAGCGAGTTGAAGAAAGGAGCTCAGGGGCACTGTCATTCACAAACATGCAGAGTTATAAATGACAGCTATCGTCCAAAAATATATTGAAGTAAGGCTGCCAAGAGGACGTGAAATCGGGGCAGAATTGCAGGAAACCGATTTCAGGAGGTAGACTGGAATTGCATGTAAAGCATAGGAAAAGAGGCAGAACGTCCACAATGATGCACTTGGCCAAAAAGGGCGTATGCGTTTTTTCGTCAGGAAATAATGCATACGCCCATTTGGCCAACCAAGCAAGCTTGCAAAGGAAATCTGCACTACAATGAAGTCTCACTGCCCCCCGGTCAAAAGGGCCATCTGAAAAAAGTGTAAAATCCAGAAAGGCAGGACAGGCCATGGAGAACTGGGAGCCTTGTTATGCTCATGGGCGGGATGTAAATTGCCAACAGCCACTCTGGAGAAGTGTATGGTGTTTCCTGAAACGTCTAAAAAACAAAGCAACAGAGCCTAGGGCACTTCCACTTATGGTCCTATAGCTTAGGGAAATTAAAATCAAAAAGACACAGCCACCCCAAAGTTTGGGACTGCTCTGTTTACAAGAACCTCGTTTACGGTACAAGTTCAATATCACAGAAAGCGAAAAATGGATAAAGAATTTGTGGTACTTACGTACAACGCAATATAACTCAGCAATGAAATCTATGTCATCAGGCCCATAGCAGCATAATGAGTGGATTCAGGTACGATGATTCTAAGTGAAATAAGTCACACAGAAAAAGAAACAACATAAGATATCAATACTACACGGAATGTAAACTTGGCTACACAGGAACTGAATTACAAAACAGAACAGGGTCTCAAACGTAGAAAACCAACTTATGCTTGCTTAAGGGGAAAGGTGAGTTGGGGTGCTGCATAAAACCAGAGATTGAAATTAGCACAGATACCGTTCCATAAGCCAAATATGTAATAGACAAGAGCTACTCCTTGCTCAACGAAGTGGACACTACACCCCATATTAAACGCCTAAGAATATACCTGACTAGTAAGAATCTTAAAACCTATGGATTTATATGTCTCCGAAAGAGAATCAAGCGTGTGTACAGTGGCAGAAACGCAGCAGTGATAGGATTGGTGAGGTTCGGTGAGCAAATGCAGACCCTTTGAAGTCATATTGCATGGTACCCATTCCATGGGTCTCAACTCTCCAGGTTTAAGGGATTCTTCGTTCAGCTAAAACATGCATGTGGAACCCAGAGTATGATCCACCATGTGATTGGGAAACGTGTTCAAACGTGTCTCAGTTTTCGTCCCCTGGTACTCGGGTGCAACATTCCAGATGCTTTACTAACACTCTCCCCACTTGGAGAGTCAGTGCCTTTAACCTCCTGTTTGGCCTAGTTTGCAATTTCTACCGAAAATGAACAGGAATAGGGAGAACCAATGAGAGACTAGCTGGAGGTGTCTGGACGGGCAAATTTAACTCTCATTTCCCACCAGGGAGAGGAATTAACCAAAGGCTCAGCGTGCCATGCCGGAACCACACTAGGGCCTGAAGCAATCCTGCGGTGTTGCGGCCAGCTCACAAGAAAGCGAGTTGAAGAAAGGAGGTCAGGGGCACTGTCATTCACAAACCTGCAGAGTTATAAATGACAGCTATCGTCCAAAAATATATTGAAGTAAGGCTACCAAGAGGACTTGAAAGTGGGGCAGAATTGCAGGAAACTGATTTCAGGAGGTAGAGTGGAATTGCATGTAAAGCATAGGAAAAGAGGCAGAACGTCCACAATGATGCACTTGGCCAAAAAGGGAGTATGCGTTTTTTCCTGAATATATTCAGGAAAAAACGCATACGCCCTTTTTGGCCAACCAAGCAAGCTTGCAAAGGAAACTTGCACTACAATGAAGTCTCACTGCCCCACGGTCAAAAGGGCCATCTGAAAAAAGTGTAAAATCCAGAAAGGCAGGACAGGCCATGGAGAACTGGGAGCCTTGTTATGCTCATGGGCGGGATGTAAATTGCCAACAGCCACTCTGGAGAAGTGTATGGTGTTTCCTGAAACATCTAAAAAACAAAGCAACAGAGCCTAGGGCACTTCCACTTATGGTCCTATAGCTTAGGGAAATTAAACTCAAAAAGACACAGCCACCCCAAACTTTGGGACAACTCTGTTTACAAGAACCTCGTTTACGGTACAAGTTCAATATCACAGAAAGCGAAAAATGGATAAAGAATTTGTGGTACTTACGTACAATGCAATATAACTCAGCAATGAAATCTATGTCATCAGACCCATAGCAGCATAATGAGTGGGTTAAGGTACGATGATTCTAAGTGAAATAAGTCACACAGAAAAAGAAACAACATAAGATATCACTATTACAAGGAATGTAAACTTGGCTACCCAGGAACTGAATTACAAAACAGAACAGGGTCTCAAATGCAGAAAACCAACTTATGCTTGCTTAAGGGGAAAGGTGAGTTGGGGTGCTGCATAAAACCAGAGATTGAAATGAGCACAGATACCGTTCCATAAGCCAAATATGTAATAGACAAGAGCTACTCCTTGCTCAACGAAGTGGACACTACACCCCATATTAAACGCCTAAGAATATACCTGACTAGTAAGAATCTTAAAACCTATGGATTTATATTTCTCCGAAAGAGAATCAAGCGTGTGTACAGCGGCATAAACGCAGCAGTGATAGGATTGGTGAGGTTCGGTGAACACATGCAGACCCTTTGAAGTCATATTGCATGGTACCCATTCCATGGGTCTCAACTCTCCAGGTTTAAGGGATTCTTCCTTCAGCTAAAACATGCATGTGGAACCCAGAGTATGATCCACCGTGTGATCGGGAAACGTGTTCAAATGTGTCTCAGGTTTCGTCCCCTGGTACTCGGGTGCAACATTCCAGACGCTTTACTAACACTCTCCCCACTTGGAGAGTCAGTGCCTTTAACCTCCTGTTTGGCCAAGTTTGCAATTTCTGCGGAAAATGAACAGGAATAAGGAGAACCAATGAGAGACTAGCTGGAGGTGTCTGGACGGGCAAATTTAACTCTCATTTCCCACCAGGAAGAGGAATTAACCAAAGGCTCAGCGTGCCATGCCGGAACCACACTAGGGCCTGAAGCAATGCTGCGGTGTTGCGGCCAGCTCACAAGAAAGCGAGTTGAAGAGAGGAGCTAAGGGGCACTATCATTCACAAACCTGCAGAGTTATTAATGAGAGCTATCGTCCAAAAATATATTGAAGTAAGGCTGCCAAGAGGACTTGAAAGTGGGCAGAATTGCAGGAAACCGATTTCAGGAGGTAGACTGGAATTTCAGGTAAAGAATAGGAAAAGGGGCAGAACGTCCACAATGATGCACTTGGCCAAAAAGGGCGCATGCGTTTTTTCCTGAATATATCCTGGAAAAAACGCATATGCCCTTTTTGGCCAACCAAGCAAGCTTGCAAAGGAAATCTGCACTACAATGAAGTCTCACTGCCCCCCGGTCAAAAGGGCCCTCTGATAAAAGTGTAAAATCCAGAAAGGCAGGACAGGCCATGGAGAACTGGGAGCCTTGTTATGCTGATGGGCGGGATGTAAATTGCCAACAGCCACTCTGGAGAAGTGTATGGTGTTTCCTGAAACATCTGAAAAACAAAGCAACAGAGCCTAGGGCACTTCCACTTATGGTCGTATAGCTTAGGGAAATTAAAATCAAAAAGACACAGCCACCCCAAAGTTTGGGACGGCTCTGTTTACAAGAACCTCGTTTACAGTACAAGTTCAATATCACAGAAAGACAAAAATGGATAAAGAAGTTGTGGTACTTACGTACAATGCAATATCACTCAGCAATGAAATCTATGTCATCAGGCCCGTAGCAGCATAACCAGTGGATTCAGGTACGATGATTCTAATTGAAATAATTCACAGAGAAAAAGAAACATCATAAGATATCACTAATACATAGGATGTAAACTTGGCTACCCAGGAACTGAATTACAAAACAGAACAGGGTCTCAAATGTAGAAAACCAACTTATGCTTGCTTAAGGGGAAAGGTGAGTTGGGGTGCTGCATAAAACCAGAGATTGAAATTAGCACAGATACCGTTCCATAAGCCAAATATGTAATAGACAAGAGCTACTCCCTGCTCAACGAAGTGGACTCTACACCCCATATTAAACGCCTAAGAATATACCTGACTAGTAAGAATCTTAAAACCTATGGATTTATATGTCTCCGAAAGAGAATCAAGCGTGTGTACAGCGGCAAAATCCCAGCAGTGATAGGATTGGTGAGGTTTGGTGAACAAATGCAGACCCTTTGAAGTCATATTGCATGGTACCCATTCCATGGGTCTCAAGTCTCCAGGTTTAAGGGATTCTTCCTTCAGCTAAAATATGCATGTGGAACCCAGAGTATGATCCACCGTGTGATCGGGAAACGTGTTCAAATGGGTCAGTTTTCGTGCCCTGGTACTCGGGTGCAACATTCCAGACGCTTTACTAACACTCTCCCCACTTGGAGAGTCAGTGCCTTTAACCTCCTGTTTGGCCCAGTTTGCAATTTCTGCGGAAAATGAACAGCAATAGGGAGAACCAATGAGAGACTAGCTGGAGGTGTCTGGACGGGCAAATTTAACTCTCATTTCCCACCAGGATGAGGAATTAACCAAAGGCTCAGCGTGCCATGCCGGAACCACACTAGGGCCTGAAGCAATCCTGCGGTGTTGCGGCCAGATCACAAGAAAGCGAGTTGAAGAAAGGAGCTCAGGGGGACTGTAATTCACAAACCTGCAGAGTTATAAATGACAGCTATCGTCCAAAAATATATTGAAGTAAGGCTGCCAAGAGGACTTGAAAGCGGGCCAGAATTGCAGGAAACCGATTTCAGGAGGTAGACTGGAATTGCATGTAAAACATAGGAAAAGAGGCAGAACGTCCACAATGATGCACTTGGCCAAAAAGGGCGTATGCGTTTTTTCCTGAATATATTCAGGAAAAAACGCATACGCCCTTTTTGGCCAACCAAGGAAGCTTGCAAAGGAAATCTGCACTACAGTGAAGTCTCACTGCCCCCCCGGTCAAAAGGGCCATCTGAAGAAAGTGTAAAATCCACAAAGCCAGGATAGGCCATGGAGAACTGGGAACCTTGCTTTGCTGACGTGCGGGATGTAAATTGCAAACAGCCACTCTAGAGAAGTGTATGGTGTTTCCTGAAACATCTAAAAAACAAAGCAACAGAGCCTAGGGCACTTCCACTTATGGTCCTATAGCTTAGGGAAATTAAAATCAAAAAGACACAGCCACCCCAAAATTTGGGACGGCTCTGTTTACAAGAACCTCGTTTTCGGTACAAGTTCAATATCACAGAAAGTGAAAAATGGATAAAGAAGTTGTGGTACTTACGTACAATGCAATATCACTCAGCAATGAAATCTATGTCATCAGGCCCATAGCAGCATAATGAGTGGATTCAGGTACGATGATTCTAAGTGAAATAAGTCACACAGAAAAAGAAACATCATAAGTTATCACTACTACACGTAATGTAACCTTGGCTATCCAGGAACTGAATTACAAAACAGAACAGGGTCTCAAATGCAGAAAACCAACTTATGCTTGCTTAAGGGGAAAGGTGAGTTGGGTTGCTGCATAAAACCAGAGATTGAAATTAGCACAGATACCGTTCCATAAGCCAAATATGTAATAGACAAGAGCTACTCCTTGCTCAACGAAGTGGACTCTACACCCCATATTAAACGCCTAAGAATATACCTGCCTATTAAGAATCTTAAAACCTATGGATTTCTATGTCTCCGAAAGAGAATCAAGCGTGTGTACAGCGGCATAAACGCAGCAGTGATAGGATTGGTGAGGTTCGGTGAGCAAATGCAGACCCTTTGAAGTCATATTGCATGGTACCCATTCCATGGGTCTCAAGTCTCCAGGTTTAAGGGATTCTTCCTTCATTTAAAACATGCATGTGGAACCCAGAGTATGATCCACCATGTGATTGGGAAACGTGTTCAAATGTGTCTCACTTTTCGTCCCCTGGTACTCGGGTGCAACATTCCAGACGCTTTACTAACACTCTCCCCACTTGGAGAGTCAGTGCCTTTAACCTCCTGTTTGGCCCAGTTTGCAATTTCTGCGGAAAATGAACAGGAATAGGGAGAACCAATGAGAGACTAGCTGGAGGTGTCTGGACGGGCAAATTTAACTCTCATTTCCCACCAGGAAGAGGAATTAACCAAAGGCTCAGCGTGCCATGCCGGAACCACACTAGGGCCTGAAGCAATGCTGCGGTGTTGCGGCCAGCTCACAAGAAAGCGAGTTGAAGAAAGGAGCTCAGGGGCACTGTCATTCACAAACCTGCAGAGTTATAAATGACAGCTATCGTCCAAAAATATATTGAAGTAAGGCTGCCAAGAGGACTTGAAAGCGGGGCAGAATTGCAGGAAACCGATTTCAGGAGGTAGACTGGAATTGCATGTAAAGCATAGGAAAAGAGGCAGAACGTCCACAATGATGCACTTGGCCAAAAAGGGCGTATGCGTTTTTTCCTGAATATATTCAGGAAAAAACGCATACGCACTTTTTGGCCAACCAAGCAAGCTTGCAAAGGAAATCTGCACTACAATGAAGTCTCACTACCCCCCATTCAAAAGGGCCATCTGAAAAAAGTGTAAAATCCAGAAAGGCAGGACAGGCCATGGAGAACTGGGAGCCTTGTTATGCTGAAGGGTGGGATGTAATTGCCAACAGCCACTCTGGAGAAGTGTATGGTGTTTCCTGAAACATCTAAAAAACAAAGCAACAGAGCCTAGGGCACTTCCACTTATGGTCCTATAGCTTCAGGAAATTAAAATCAAAAAGACACAGCCACCCCAAAGTTTGGGACGGCTCTGTTTACAAGAACCTCGTTTACGGTACAAGTTCAATATCACAGAAAGTGAAAAATGGATAAAGAATTTGTGGTACTTACGTACAATGCAATATCACTCAGCAATGAAATCTATGTCATCAGGCCGGTAGCAGCATAATGAGTGGATTCAGGTACGATGATTCTAAGTGAAATAAGTCACACAGAAAAAGAAACATCATAAGTTATCACTACTACACGGAATGTAAACTTGGCTACACAGGAACTGAATTACAAAACAGAACAGGGTCTCAAATGTAGAAAACCAACTTATGCTTGCTTAAGGGGAAAGGTGAGTTGCGGTGCTGCATAAAACCAGAGATTGATATTAGCACAGATACCGTTCCATAAGCCAAATATGTAATAGACAAGAGCTACTGCTTGCTCAACGAAGTGGACTCTACACCCCATATTAAACGCCTAAGAATATACCTGACTAGTAAGAATCTTAAAACGTATGGATTTCTATGTCTCCGAAAGAGAATCAAGCGTGTGTACAGCGGCATAAAGGCAGCAGTGATAGGATTGGTGAGGTTCGGTGAGCAAATGCAGACCTTCTGAAGTCATATTGCATGGTACCCATTCCATGTGTCTCAACTCTCCAGGTTTAAGGGATTCTTCCTTCAGCTAAAACATGCATGTGGAACCCAGAGTATGATCCACCATGTGATCGGGAAAAGTGTTCAAATGTGTCTCAGTTTTCGTCCCCTGGTTCTCGAGTGCAACATTCCAGACGCTTTACTAACACTCTCCCCACTTGGAGAGTCAGTGCCTTTAACCTCCTGTTTGGCCCAGTTTGCAATTTCTGCGGAAAATGAACAGGAATAGGGAGAACCAATGAGAGACTAGCTGGAGGTGTCTGGACGGGCAAATTTAACTCTCATTTCCCACCAGGAAGAGGAATTAACCAAAGGCTCAGCGTGCCATGCCGGAACCACATTAGGGCCTGAAGCAATGCTGCGGTGTTGCGGCCAGCTCACAAGAAAGCGAGTTGAAGAAAGGAGCTCAGGGGCACTGTCATTCACAAACCTGCAGAGTTATAAATGACAGCTATCGTCGAAAAATATATTGAAGTAAGGCTGCCAAGAGGACTTGAAAGCGGGGCAGAATTGCAGGAAACCGATTTCAGGAGGTAGACTGGAATTGCATGTAAAGCATAGGAAAAGAGGCAGAACGTCCACAATGATGCACTTGGCCAAAAAGGGCGTATGCGTTTTTTCCTGTATTCAGGAAAAAACGCATACGACCTTTTTGGCCAACCAAGCAAGCTTGCAAAGGAAATCTGCACTACAATGAAGTCTCACTGCCCCCCAGTCCAAAGGGCCATCTGTAAAATCCAGAAAGGCAGGACAGGCCAGGGAGAACTGGGAGCCTTGTTATGCTGATGGGCGGGATGTAAATTGCCAACAGCCACTCTGGAGAAGTGTATGGTGTTTCCTGAAACATCTAAAAAACAAAGCAACAGAGCCTAGGGCACTTCCACTTATTTTCCTATAGCTTAGGGAAATTAAAATAAAAAAGACACAGCCACTGCAAAGTTTTGGACGGCTCTGTTTACAAGAACCTCCTTTACGGTACAAGTTCAATATCACAGAAGGTGAAAAATGGATAAAGAAGTTGTGGTACTTACGTACAATGCAATATCACTCAGCAATGAAATCTATGTCATCAGGCCCATAGCAGAATAATGAGTGGATTCAGGTACGATGATTCTAAGTGAAATAAGTCACACAGAAAAAGAAACATCATAAGATATCACTACTACACGGAATGTAAACTTGGCTACACAGGAACTGAATTACAAAACAGAACAGGGTCTCAAATGTAGAAAACCAACTTATGCTTGCTTAAGGGGAAAGGTGAGTTGGGGTGCTGCATAAAACCAGAGATTGAAATTAGCACAGATACCGTTCCATAAGCCAAATATGTAATAGACAAGAGCTACTCCTTGCTCAACCAAGTGGACTCTACACCCCATATTAAACGCCTAAGAATATACCTGAGTAGTAAGAATCTTAAAACCTATGGATTTATATGTCTCCGAAAGAGAATCAAGCGTGTGTACAGCGACATAAACGCAGCAGTGATAGGATTGGTGAGGTTCGGTGAGCAAATGCAGACCCTTTGAAGTCATATTGCATGGTAGCCATTCTATGGGTCTCAACTCTCCAGGTTTAAAGGATTCTTCCTTCAGCTAAAACATGCATGTGGAACCCAGAGTATGATCCACCGTGTGATCGGGAAACGTGTTCAAATGTGTCTCAGTTTTCGTCCCCTGGTACTCGGGTGCAACATTCCAGATGCTTTACTCACACTCACCCCACTTGGAGAGTCAGTGCCTTTAAACTCCTGTTTGGCCCAGTTTACAATTTCTGCATAAGATGAAGAGGAATAGGGAGAACCAATGAGAGACTAGCTGGAGGTGTCTGGACGGGCAAATTTAACTCTCATTTCCCACCAGGAAGAGGAATTAACCAAAGGCTCAGTGTGCCATGCCGGAACCACACTAGGGCCTGAAGCAATCCTGCGGTGTTGCGGCCAGCTCACAAGAAAGCGAGTTGAAGAAAGGAGCTCAGGGGCACTGTAATTCACAAACCTGCAGAGTTATAAATGACAGCTATCGTCCAAAAATATATTGAAGTAAGGCTGCCAAGAGGTCTTGAAAGCAGGGCAGAATTGCAGGAAACCGATTTCAGGAGGTAGACTGGAATTGCATGTAAAGCATAGGAAAAGAGGCAGAACGTCCACAATGATGCACTTGGCCAAAAAGGGCATATGCGTTTTTTCCTGAATATATTCAGGAAAAAACGCATACGCCCTTTTTGGCCAACCAAGCAAGCTTGCAAAGGAAATCTGCACTACAATGAAATCTCACTGCGCCCCGGTCAAAAGGGCCATCTGAAAAAAGTGTAAAATCCAGAAAGGCAGGACAGGCCATGGAGAACTGGGAGCCTTGTTATGCTGATGGGCGGGATGTAAATTGCCAACAGCCACTCTGGAGAAGTGTATGGTGTTTCCTGAAACATCTAAAAAACAAAGCAACAGAGCCTAGGGCACTTCCACTTATGGTCCTATAGCTCAGGGAAATTAAAATCAAAAAGACACAGCCACCCCAAAGTTTGGGATGGCTCTGTTTACAAGAACCTCGTTTACGGTACAAGTTCTATATCGCAGAAAGCGAAAAATGGATAAAGAAGTTGTGGTACTTACATACAAAGCAATATCACTCAGCAATGAAATCTATGTCATCAGGCCCGTAGCAGCATAATGAGTGGATTCAGGTACGATGATTCTAAGTGAAATAAGTCACACAGAAAAAGAAACATCATAAGATATCACTACTACACGGAATGTAAACTTGGCTACACAGGAACTGAATTACAAAACAGAACAGGGTCTCAAATGTAGAAAACCAACTTATGCTTGCTTAAGGGGAAAGGTGAGTTGCGATGCTGCATAAAACCAGAGATTGAATTTAGCACAGATACCGGTCCATAAGCCAAATATGTAATAGACAAGAGCTACTCCTTGCTTAACGAAGTGGACTCAACACCCCATATTAAACGCCTAAGAATATACCTGACTAGTAAGAATCTTAAAACCTATGGATTTATATGTCTCTGAAAGAGAATCAAGCGTGCGTACAGCGGCATAAACGCAGCAGTGATAGGATTGGTGAGGTTCGGTGTGCAAATGCAGACCCTTTGAAGTCATATTGCATGGTACCCATTCCATGGGTCTCAATTCTGAAGGTTTATCGGACTCTTCCTTCAGCTAAAACATGCATGTGGAACCCAGAGTATGATCTACCATGTGATCGGGAAAAGTGTTCAAATGTATCTCAGTTTTCGTCCCCTGGTACTCGGCTGCAACATTCCAGACGCTTTACTAACACTCTCCCCACTTGGAGAGTCAGTGCCTTTAACCTCCTGTTTGGCCCAGTTTACAATTTCTGCGGAAAATGAACAGGAATAGGGAGAACCAATGAGAGACTAGCTGGAGGTGTCTGGACGGGCAAATTTAACTCTCATTTCCCACCAGGAAGAGGAATTAACCAAAGGCTCAGCGTGCCATGCCGGAACCACATTAGGGCCTGAAGCAATGCTGCGGTGTTGCGGCCAGCTCACAAGAAAGCGAGTTGAAGAAAGGAGCTCAGGGGCACTGTCATTCACAAACCTGCAGAGTTATAAATGACAGCTATCGTCGAAAAATATATTGAAGTAAGGCTGCCAAGAGGACTTGAAAGCGGGGCAGAATTGCAGGAAACCGATTTCAGGAGGTAGACTGGAATTGCATGTAAAGCATAGGAAAAGAGGCAGAACGTCCACAATGATGCACTTGGCCAAAAAGAGCGTATGCGTTTTTTCCTGTATTCAGGAAAAAACGCATACGACCTTTTTGGCCAACCAAGCAAGCTTGCAAAGGAAATCTGCACTACAATGAAATCTCACTGCGCCCCGGTCAAAAGGGCCATCTGAAAAAAGTGTAAAATCCAGAAAGGCAGGACAGGCCATGGAGAACTGGGAGCCTTGTTATGCTGATGGGCGGGATGTAAATTGCCAACAACCACTCTGGAGAAGTGTATGGTGTTTCCTGAAACATCTAAAAAACAAAGCAACAGAGCCTAGGGCACTTCCACTTATGGTCCTATAGCTTAGGGAAATTAAAATCAAAAAGACACAACCACCCCAAAGTTTGGGACGGCTCTGTTTACAAGAACCTCGTTTTCGGTACAAGTTCAATATCACAGAAAGTGAAAAATGGATAAAGAAGTTGTGGTACTTACGTACAATGCAATATCACTCAGCAATGAAATCTATGTCATCAGGCCGGTAGCAGCATAATGAGTGGATTCAGGTACGATGATTCTAAGTGAAATAAGTCACACAGAAAAAGAAACATCATAAGTTATCACTACTACACGGAATGTAAACTTGGCTACCCAGGAACTGAATTACAAAACAGAACAGGGTCTCAAATGTAGAAAACCAACTTATGCTTGCTTAAGGGGAAAGGTGAGTTGGGGTGCTGCATAAAACCAGAGATTGAAATTAGCACAGATACCGTTCTATAAGCCAAATATGTATTAGACAAGAGCTACTCCTTGCTCAAAGAAGTGGACTCTACACCCCGTATTACACGCCTAAGAATATACCTGAATAGTAAGAATCTTAAAACCTATGGATTTATATGTCTCCGAAAGAGAATCAAGTGTGTGTACAGTGGCATAAACGCAGCAGTGATAGGATTGGTGAGGATCGGTGAGCAAATGCAGACCCTTTGAAGTCATATTGCATGGTACCCATTCCATGGGTCTCAACTCTCCAGGTTTAATGGATTCTTCCTTCAGCTAAAACATGCATGTGGAACCCAGAGTATGATCTACCATGTGATCGGGAAACGTGTTCAAATGTGTCAGTTTTCATCCCCTGGTACTCGGGTGCAACATTCCAGACGATTTACAAACACTCTCCCCACTTGGAGAGTCAGTGCCTTTAACCTCCTGTTTGGCCCAGTTTGCAATTTCTGCGGAAAATGAACAGGAAGAAGGAAAACCAATAAGAGACTAGCTGGAGGTGTCTGGACGGGCAAATTCAACTCTCACTTCCCACCAGTAAGAGGAATTATCCAAAGGCTCAGCGTGCCATGCCAGAACCACACTAGGGCCTGAAGCATTCCTGCGGTGTTGTGGCCAGCTCACAAGAAAGCGAGTTGAAGAAAGGAGCTCAGGGGCACTGTCATTCACAAACCTGCAGAGTTATAAATGACAGCTATCGTCCAAAAATATATTGAAGTAAGGCTGCCAAGAGGACTTGAAAGCGGGGCAGAATTGCAGGAAATCGATTTCAGGAGGTAGACTGGAATTGCATGTAAAGCATAGGAAAAGAGGCAGAACGTCCACAATGATGCACTTGGCCAAAAAGGGCGTATGCGTTTTTTCCTCAGGAAAAAACGCATACGCCCTTTTTGGCCAACCAAGCAAGCTTGCAAAGGAAATCTGCACTACAATGAAGTCTCACTGCCCCCCGGTCAAAAGGGCCATCTGAAAAAAGTGTAAAATCCAGAAAGGCAGGACAGGCCATGGAGAACTGGGAGCCTTGTTATGCTCATGGGCGGGATGTAAATTGTCAACAGCCACACTGGAGAAGTGTATGGTGTTTCCTGAAACATCTAAAAAACAAAGTAACAGAGCCTAGGGCACTTCCACTTATGGTCCTATAGCTTAGGGAAATTAAAATCAAAAAGACACAGCCACCCTAAAGTTTGGGACAGGCTCTGTTTACAAGAACCTCGTTTACGGTACAAGTTCAATATCACAGAAAGCGAAAAATGGATAAAGAAGTTGTGGTACTTACGTACAATGCAATATCACTCAGCAATGAAATCTATGTCATCAGGCCCATAGCAGCATAATGAGTGGATTCAGGTACGATGATTCTAAGTGAAATAAGTCACACAGAAAAGGAAACAACATAAGATATCACTACTACATGGAATGTAAACTTGGCTACACAGGAACTGAATTACAAAACAGAACAGGGTCTCAAATGTAGAAAACCAACTTATGCTTGCTTAAGGGGAAAGGTGAGTTGGGGTGCTGCATAAAACCAGAGATTGAAATTAGCACAGATACCGTTCCATAAGCCAAATATGTAATAGACAAGAGCTACTCCTTGCTCAACGAAGTGGACACTACACCCCATATTAAACGCCTAAGAATATACCTGACTAGTAAGAATCTTAAAACCTATGGATTGATATGTCTCTGAAAGAGCATCAAGCGTGTGTACAGCGGCATAAATGCAGCAGTGATAGGATTGGTGAGGTTCGGTGAGCAAATGCAGACCCTTTGAAGTCATATTGCATGGTACCCATTCCATGGGTCTCAACTCTCCAGGTTTAAGGGATTCTTCCTTCAGCTAAAACATGCATGTGGAACCCAGAGTATGATCCACCGTGTGATCGGGAAACGTGTTCAAAGGTGTCTCAGTTTTCGTCCCCTGGTACTCGGGTGCAACATTCCAGACGCTTTACTAACACTCTCCCCACTTGGAGAGTCAGTGCCTTTAACCTCCTGTTTGGCCCAGTTTGCAATTTCTGCGGAATATGAACAGGAATAGGGAGAACCAATGAGAGACTAGCTGGAGGTGTCTGGACGGGCAAATTTAACTCTCATTTCCCACCAGGAAGACGAATATACCAAAGGCTCCGCATGCCATGCTGGGTCCAGATTAAGACCTGAACAGATCCTGCAGTTTTGCGGCCAGCTCACAAGAAAGCGAGTTGAAGAAAGGAGCTCAGGGGCACTGTAATTCACAAACCTGCAGAGTTATAAATGACAGCTATCATCCAAAATTATAGTGAAGTAAGGCTGCGAAGAGGACTTGAATGCGGGGCAGAATTGCTGGAAACCGATTTCAGAAGGTACACGGGAGTCGCTCTTAAAGCATAGGAAAAGAGACAGAACTTGGAAAATAATGCACTTGGCAAAAAAGGGCATATGTGTTTTATCCAGAGCTCTCATAACCGAGGGGAGGAGATTCCCAGCAGGCCCCAACTGCCACCTGAGTGCTCACGTTGCCAAGGCAACGTGAGCAAGCCAGGCATGAGTTACCTCACAGCAGAGGTCCCACCTCACAGAAGGGTGAGAAACCCAGCCAATATCAGACTCTCACCAGAGGGCCCACATCACCAAGGGGATGGGAACCAGGTAGGAGTGTCTTCACACCAGTGGGGCCACATCAGCGAAAGGTGACGTACTCAGCACATGTGTCCTCAAACCAGACGACCCACATCACCAAGGGCCTCGGAGTGAGGCAGGCAGGAGTAGCCTCACAACACTGGGCCCCTAGAATAAAAAAGTGAGGAATCCAGCAGTTGGAACCTCCCAGCAGGTGGCCCAGAGCACCGAAGCTATGGGATCCAGGCCACAGTGAACTCACAGAAGAGGGCCCATGTCATGAAACTGAGCAACCCAGCCATTGGGACCTCAGAGCAGGAGGCCCACATCCCCATGGGGATATAAATCTGGTAGGAGTGTCCTCGCACCACTGAGAACGTGTCAGAAAATTTTGGGAGACCTGCAGTTAGGGCCTGACGCCAGAGGACCCTCATCACCAAGGGAAGGAGGCTCCCAGCAGGCTCCAACTGCCACCAGAGGGCTGACGTCACCAAGGCGATGTGTGCCAACCAGGCACGAATGACCTCACAGCAGAGGGCCCACCTCAGAGAAGTGTGACGAACCCAGTCAGGATCAGACTTGCACCAGAGGGCCCACATCACCAAATGGATTGGAACCAGGCAGGAGTGTCCTCACATGAGTAGGGCCACATCATCTAAAGGTGAGGAACCCAGAACATGTGGCTTCAAACCATAGGACACCCATCACCAAGGGGCTGGGAGTGAGGCAGGCAGGAGGAGCCTCACAACAGAGGGCCCAAAAATAAGAAAGGTGAGGAATCCAGCAGTTGGAACCTCCCAGCAGGCGGCCCAGAGCACAGAGGCTAGGGGATCCAAGCCAGAGTGAACTAACACCAGACAGCCCACATCATGAAACTGTGAGCAACCCAGACATTGGGACCTCAGAGCAGAAGGCCCACATCCCCATGGTGATGGGAACATGACAGGAGTGTCCTGGCATCACTGGGCTCACACCAGAAAACGTGGGGTGTTCAGAAGTTAGGGCCTGACGCTAGAGGTCACTCATCACCAAGGGGAGGAGGCTCCCAGCAGGCTCCAGCTGCCACCAGAGGGCCAACGTCACCAAGGCGATGTGTGCCAGCCCGGCAGGAGTGACCTCACAGCAGAGGGCCCACCTCACAGAAGGGTGAGGAACACAACCAGGATCAGACTCTCACCAGAGGGCCCACATCACCAAGGGGATGGGAACCAGGCAGGAGTGTCCCCACACCAGTGGGACAACATCATCGAAAGGTGAGGATCCCAGCACATGTAGCCTCAAACCAGAGGAACCACATCACCAAGGGTTTCGGAATGAGGCTGGCAGGACTGGCCTCACAACACAGGGTCCATAGAATATACAAGTTGAGGAATCCAGCATTTGGAACCTCCCAGCAAGTGGCCCAGAGCACCGAGGCTATGGGATCCAGGCCACAGTGAACTCACAGCAGAGGGCCCACATCATGAACCTGTGAGCAGCCCAGCCTTTGGGACCTCAGAACAGAAGGCCCACATCCCCATTGGGATGGGAACCTGGCAGGAGTGGCTTCGCACCACTTAGCACATATCAGAAAATGTTAGGAGCCCAGCAGTTAGGGCCCGACGCCAGGGAGCCCTCATAACTGAGGGGAGGAGACTCCCAGCAGGTTCCAATTGCCAACAGAGGGCCCACGTCTACAAGGTGGCATGCGCCAGCCAGGCAGTAGTGACCTCACAGCAGAGGGCCTATCTCACAGAAGGGTGAGGAACTGAGGTAGGATGAGACTCTTGCCAGAGGGCCCACAACACCAAGGGGATGGGAACCAGTCAGGACTGTCCTCCCACCAGTGGGGCCACATCATCGAAAGGTGAGGAACCCAGCACATGCGGCCTCATATCAGAGGACATACATCACAAAGGGGATGGGAGTGAGGCAGGTAGGAGTAGCCTAAAAACAGAGGGCCCAAAGAATAAAAAAGGTGAGGAATCCAGCATTTGGAACCTCCCAGCAGGCGGCCGAGAGCACAGAAGCTATGGGATGCAGGCAGGAGTGAACTAACACCAGAGAGCCCACATCATGAAACTGTGAGCCACCCAGGCGTTGGGACCTCAGAGCAGAAAGCCCACATCCCCATGGGGATGGGAACCTGACAGGAGTGTCCTGGCATCACTGGGCTCACATCAGAAAACTTGGGGAGCCCAGCAGTTAGGGCCTGATGCTAGAGGGCCGCCATCACCGAGGGCAGGAGACTCCCAGCAGGTTCCATGTGCCAACAGAGGGCCCACGTCGCCAAGGTGATGTGTGCAAGTCAGGCAGGATTGACCTCACAGCAGAGGGCCTACCTCACAGAAGATTGAGGAACCCAGCCAGGATAAGACTGTCACCAGAAGGCCCACATCACCAAGGGGATGGGAACCAGGCAGGAGTGTCCTCACACCAGTGGGACCACATCATTGAAAGTTGCGGAACCCAGCACATGTGGCCTCAAACCAGAGGACCCACATCAAGAAGGGGTTGCGAGTGAGGCAGGCAGGAGGAGCATCGCAACACAGGACCCATAGAATACAAAAGTTGAGGAATCGAGCAGTTGGAACCTTCCAGCAGGCGACCCAGAGCACAGAGGCTATGGCATCCAGGCCAGAGTGAACTAACAGCAGAGAGCCCACATCATGAAACTGTGAACAACCCAGCCGTTGGGACCTCAGAGCAGAAGGCCCACATCCCAATGGGGATGTGAACCTAGATGGAGTGTCTTCGAACCACTGGGCACACATCACAAAATGTGGGGAGCCCAGCCGTTAGGGCCTGACGCCAGAGGGCCCTCATCACCGAGGGGAGGAGACTCCCAGCAGGCTCCAAGTGCCACCAGAGGGCTCATGTCCACAAGGCGAGGTGAGCAAGCCAGGCAGGAGTGACCTCACAGCAGACGGCCCACCTCACAGAAGGGTGAGGAACCCAGCCAGGATCAGACTCTCACCAGAGGGCCCACATCACAAAGGGGATATGAACCAGGCAGGACTCTCCTAAGACCATTGGTCCCACATCATCGAAAGGTGAGGAACCCAGCACATGTGACCTCAAACCAGAGGACACACATCACGAAGGGGCGGGGAGTGAGGCAGGCAGGAGGATCCTCACAACATAAGGCCTAAAAAATTAAAAAAGTGAGGAATCCAGCCGTTGGAACCTCCCAGCAGGCGGCCAAGAGCACAGAGGCTATGGGATCCAGGCCACAGTGAACTATCACCAGAGAGCCCACATCATGAAACTGTGATCAACCCAGCCGTTGGAACCTCAGAGCAGAAGGCCCACATCCCCATGGAGATGGGAACCTAAGAGGAGTGCCCGAGCATCACTGGGCTCACTAAGAAAAGTTGGGGAGCCCAACAGTTAGGGCCTGACGTCAGAGGGCCCTCATCAAAGAGGTGAGGAGGCTCCCAGCAGGGTCCAAGTGCCACCAGAGGGCTCATGTCAACAAGGCGAGGTGAGCAAGCCAGGCAAGAGTTATCTGATAGTAGAGGGCCCACCTCACAGATGGGTGAGGAACCCAGCCAGGATCAGACTCTCACCAGAGGGCCCACATCACAAAGGGGATGTGAACCAGGCAGGAGTCTCCTAAGACCATTGGTCCCACATCATCGAAAGGTGAGGAACCCAGCACATGTGACCTCAAACCAGAGGACACACATCACGAAGGGGCTGGGAGTGAGGCAGGCAGGAGGATCCTCACAACAGAGGGCCTAAAAAATTAAAAAAGTGAGGAATCCAGCAGTTGGAACCTCCCAGCAGGCGGCCAAGAGCACAGAGGCTATGGGATCCAGGCCTCTGTGAACTAACACCAGAGAGCCCACATCATGAAAATGTGAACAACCCAGCTGTTGGGACCTCAGAGCAGAAGGCCCACATCCCCATGGAGATGGGGTCCTAAGAGGAGTGCCCAAGCATCATTGGGCTCACTAAGAAAAGTTGGTGAGCCCAGCAGTTAGGGCCTGACGCAAGAGGGCCCTCATCACCGGGGGCAGGAGATTCCCAGCACGCTCCAACTGCCACCACACAGCTGACTTCACCAAGGCAATGTGTGCCAGCCATGCAGGAGTGACCTATCAGCAGAGGGTCTCCCTCACAGAAGGGTGAGGAACACAGCCAGGAACAGACTCTCACCAGGGGGTCCACATAACCACGTGGATGGGAACCAGGCAGGAGTGCCCTCACACTAGTGGGGCCACATCATCGAAAGGTGAGGAACCCAGCAAAGGTGGCCACAAACCAGAGGACCCACATCACCAAGGGGTTGAGAGTGAGGTAGGTGTCTGGACGGGCATATTTAACACTCATTTCCCACCAGGAAGAGGAATTAACCAAAGGCTCAGCATGCCCTGCCAGAAGCAGATTAGGGCCTGAAGCAGTCTTGCGGGTTTGCGGCCAGCTCACAAGAAAGCGAGTTGAAGAAAGGAGCTCAGGGGCACTGTAATTCACAAACCTGCAGAGTTATAAATGACAGATAATGTCCAAAAATATATTGAAGTAAGGCTGCGAAGAGGACTTGAAAGCGGGGCAGAATTTCAGGAAACCGATTTCAGGAGGTAGACTGGATTTGCATGTAAAGCATAGGAAAAGAGGCAGAACATCGACAATGATGCACGTGACAAAAAAGGGCGTATGAGTTTGTTCCTGAATATATTCAGGAAAAAACACATACGCCCTTTTTGGCAAACCAAGCAAGCTTGCAATGGAAATCCGAACTACTATGAAGTGTCACTTCCCCCCGGTCTAAAGGGCCATCTGAAAAAACTGTAAAATCCAGAAAGGCAAGACAGGCCATGGGGAAAAAGGAGCCTTGTTATGCTGATGGGCGGGATGTAAATTGCCAACAGCCACTCTGGAGAAGTGTATGGTGTTTCCTGATACATCTGAAAAACAAAGCAACAGAGTCTAGGGCATTTCCACTTATGGTCCTATAGCTTAGGGAAATTAAAATCAAAAAGACACAGCCACCCCAAAATTTGGGATGGCTCTGTTTACAGGAACCTCTTCTACGGTACAAGTTAAATATCCCAGAGAACAAATAATTGATAAAGAAGTTGCGGTACTTACGTACAACAGAATACCACTCAGCAATGAAATCTGTGTCACCAGGCCTGTACCAGCATAATGAGTGGATTGAGGCACGATGATTCTAAGTGAAATAAGTCACACAGAAAAAGAAACATCATAAGGTATCACTAATGCACGGAATGTAAACTTGGCTACACAGGAACTGAATTACAAAACAGAACAGGGTCTCAAGTTTAGAAAACCAACTTATGCTTGCTTAAGGGGAAAGGTGAGTTGGGGTGCTGCATAAAACCAGAGTTTGAAATTAGCACAGATACCGTTCCATAAGCCAAATATGTAATGGACAAGACCTATCCCTTGCTCAGGGAAATGGACTCAACAATGAGGTATCACCTCACACCTGTTAGAATGGGCATCATCTGAAAATCTACAAACAACAAATACTGGAAAGGGTGTGGAGAAAAGGAAGCCTCTTCCACTATTGTTGGGAATATAAATTGATACAGTCACTATGGAGAACAATATGGAGTTTCTTAAGAAACTATTAATAGAATTACCATATGATGCAGCAATCCCAGTACTGGACATATACCCAGACAAAACCATAAATCAAAAAGAGACATTCACCGCAATGTTCATTGCATCACTATTTACAATATCGAGGTAATGGAAGCAACCTAAATGCCCACAGACAGACGAATGCATAAAGATGTGGTACATATATAAAATGGAATATTACTAAGCCATGAAAGGAATGAAATTGGGTCATTTGTAGAGACGTCGATGGATCTAGAGACTGTCATACAGAGTGAAGTAAGTCAGAAAGAGAAAAACAAATCTTGTATATTCATGCATATATGTGGAACCTAGAAAAACTGTACAGATTAACCGTTTTGCAAGGCATAAATAGAGCAACAGATGTAGACAACAATCGTATGGACAACAAGGGGGGAAAGCTCTTGGGGGGGTGGTGGTGGGAGGAGTTGAGAGATTGGGATTGGCATGTAAACATTTATATGTATAAAATAGATAACCAATAAGAACCTGCTGTATAAAAATATAAAATAAAATTCAAAATTAAAAAGAAATAAAATTTAAAAAACAAAACAGAAAAAACAATTATTCCCTTCACATACATGTATTTATATGAATAAATTATTTCCATGCTTATATCTGTAAATACAAAAAAGAGGAATAAATTCTACCTTGAACCAAAAACGAAAAAGAGAAAAAAAAAACAGAACCCACCAGTTACTCAGAGGAAAACCGTATCAGGGCACTTGCTCCAGTTGTAAACAATTCTGAAGTTGGTCAGTGGTGGGGAATCGTCTCCCATTCAGCCAGCAGCCCCCACACAACAAGCGTCCTCATTGCAAAGCTGGGGCACCGTGCCGAGGCATCTGTGAGTGAACGTGAGCTGAGCCCCAGGCCAGTTGCTGCTGAACTGTTCCCACCCTTCCCAGGTAAAACACCTGAATATATACAAGGACTTGAAAGCCTAGAGGAAGGGCCATGGAGCCACATGAGTGACAGCATGCCAGCTGACTTGGTGCCTGCAGGCCAGCCAGGATGGCCCTGGCCCTGGGTGCTCTTCTGGAAGACTTCCATTTCCCTGCCTGAGATACCCGTCCTGTCCCTGCCCCCACTGCTTTTTTCCTTCCTCACCTCTGCCCAGGGAGAAATTCCAGCAGCAGGTATGGGTGACACATCCTCTTCTTTAGCAAGTGGCAGCCTGGCAACTGCTGCAGAAAGTCCAGCAGAGCCCCACTCACACTGGGCCACCCACAAAGCCGTGGCCTCTCACTCCCTCCCACCAGCCCAGCCCCGAGACTGCTGACAGGGCAGAGAAAATGGCGTCAGGCACAGCTGCAGGGGCTCTTGCTGCCTGGAGTGGTATTTATATTGATCTCAACCCAGGCACACCTGGGGAGGGCTGGCCGGCACGGTAAGGCTGCCCAGGTCAGCCAATCATCACCCCTCAGGGGCTCACAGTTGCAGAAAATGGAACTTGCTGAACCGGCCAGGTCCAAGGAACAGGTGTGGGCTCCTGAGAGTCAGGATAGAAAAGGGGCTGCAGCTTTGGCTTGTTTTCTAATCATTTTATCTGGCCCATGAGTGGGAGATAACTTCAAGAAAAGCCTCTCCTAATGAGAGGAACCCAGGAGTCAGGGAGAGGAGGGGTGGGTGGTGGTTGGAGACAGAGGCCTGGTGCCCCGGGTGCAGTGGAAGTCTCTGGAAGACCAGGTGGAGGGAGGCCACACAGAGTGATGCCCAGGGTCACAGACCTGTCGGAGCTGCTGTTTGTTAGTTCAAGTCCTGCTCTGAAGTGCTCTGTGTCAGCTCTGAGCGACAGGTGAGATGGGGGTGCTCTTCAGTGAGGGCTATGTGCACGGTTCCTGTGTGCCCAGCCCTGCCACGGTACCTGCAAGGGTAGCTCTGTATCCTGGGAGAGGCCTGACCACGAGAGCCCCGTGGGCTGGGTTGGGGGTGGGGTACCTGCCCAGGAGAGCTCCATATCCTGGGATTGGCCTGACCACGAGAGCCCCATGGGCTGCTGGAGACCTGGTAAAGGATGTCAGGACAGTCAGTGAAGCCACCGAGGATATACCTCCAGTTGCTCCTAATTCCTACACCCTGCTGGTCATTCTACCAACCACCAGGACATGGTATTCTGTATTAGTCTTCAATGATGCCTTCTTTTGTATTCCATTAGTCCCAGAGTCACAAGAAATTTTGGCTTGTGAGTGGCAGGACTCAACATACAACTAAAACAATACTTCCGGGCCGTCTTGCCCCAAGGGTTCAAAAATTCCCACACCATCTTTGGGGAAAGCTTAGCTAAAGACCGAAAAGTTCTACCTCTGGAAAAGGAAACCCTCCTTCAATATGCAGACGACATTCTGATCACCAGCCCTACTAAGGAGGCCTCTGAACTACCAAGCCAATAAAGGATAGAAGTTGTCCAAGAAAAAGCTCAAATATCACAGACTGCGGTGACCTGCCTGGGCTTCATTCTCACAGAAGGTCGGAGAAGCCCATCCCAGGAAAGGGAAGAAACCATTTGCAGCCTTACCCCTTTCTAAAACTAGAAGACAGCTTAGGGGTTCCTGGGGAGGCCAGGGTTTGCTGCTTCTGGATCCCTAACTACAGTCTACTAGCTGGGCCTCTATATGAAACACTGAAAGGAAAAGATGATGATCCTTTTGAACAGAATCCAGAAGTGGCCTTTCAAGAATGGAAAGAGCAGTCAATTCAGACCCTTGCCCTGGAACTCCCTAATTGAGCTAAACCCTTTGACCTTTCCATTCCCGGTGAAAGGTGAATCGCCATTGGAGAATTAGTGCAAAAACTGGGACCACTTGAAATGGAACAACGCAAGAATGCCATCCAGGTAGGATAAACTACAGTCACCAAGGGGCTTGGCCCACTGCCACATCTGGCCAAGATACTGGCAGTATCTAGAAACCTGGAAATCAGCAGCCCAAAAGGCCACCTCCCTCCTAAGGGAAAAGGACCCCACGTGGTGATCCTAATCACCAACCATGCCCTGAAGTTGCAGGGTTCGCTCCGTGGGCACACCGACCTCGACTGAGGAGGCCCTCCAACTCCAACATCCAGAGAGATAACCGGGGGCAACAGGGCACCATGACGACTCGTGTGAACATCACTTGACCTGGAGTTTCTCTCATAAAACAACAATAGTGTGTCCCGAAGGAGTAGACTACTGCTTGCAGGACTTACTGCACCCAGAGGGGAGCTAATAATCTTGGCGGGGGAAACGTATATCACACTGTCACCATAGAAAAGCCTACAGACACCGTGATGATGGTGGCCAATAAGACCGGCTGGACTCCTGTTTACTTCAAAAGGCTGTTGACTCAGTGGCCATCATGGTCCTTGATCACCACTGACCCTGGACTGTCTGGGAGTTGAGCGGGCAGGGCTCTGACACCTGGTGCTGTTTTTACGTTAATTCAGGGGCCTAATTGAAGAAAGAGCAGACTACTGGTCAGAGCATCTAGGCTGGCAGAAACGGTCAGCCTAAAGTGGCCGAACAAATGTGGGGCGGGGTGAAACCAGCCCCCACAGCGTCTCTGCACATCTCTTTCCTGGACCCTTAAAAGTCATTAGAATCTATAACACTTCCAATGCTGGTGCTCAGGCGGACGAGCAGGGAGGCAGGGGTCCTGGGGCCAATCAACGTCACCTGGAGGCTGCTGGGGAGAAGTTCTGACCCTCGTCCCCTGGTATGAGGGCTCCCAACTCAGCACTCAGCAGTTACAGAAGAAGGGTCTGCACCCTCAGCACTCCAAGAATGAGGAACGGGACAAAAGGCAGAGGAGGGGTTTGTCCCCAGCAAAGCCCATTAAAAATCCCTGGGAGATAAAAATAGAATCTGGGCAATAAAGTCAAGTCTGACCTTTTTTATCCTTTGTGCTTTGTCTAATTTCACGTGCTCCTAGGGTCCCGCATGCAGAGGTTCCACACCCGGCACTTCAGACCAGATTTCCTAGTGCAGAATGGCTGGGTTGACACCTCAGATCCTGGGGCCCAGTGCAGACTCTGAGATATAGAGCCTGAGCTGCAGTCAACCCGGCCCTCGAGTGCTCCGCCCCCTCCCTCCCACTGACTCTGACAGGATCTCTACACAGCAGCCCAGCCCACAGCCCACGGGGTAGTGCATGCTCTCACCTCTCCATTCTCTGATCAAAATATAAAGTTTCCTTTGCTTGTGAACCAAACTCAGTCTCGATCTGTTGGCCCCAATGACACTGGGCAGGGGGACACTTGTTGGGGTCCACTCTGGAGGATCAGTAACAGAAATTGAGACTATTGTAACTTCAATGAACAGATGTGTGAGCCAAACTGTAGTTAACATAGAACAGTTTATAAGGCTCGGGTAAAATAAGATGTTTCTAACACTTCCATTTGATATTTCCATCACTTTATTATAAGCAAGTTCAGTGAAAAGGTTTGTCTTATTTGTCAGGTCAATATTAGAGAAATGAAGTGATTTCTTTCCAAGGATGTACATCTAATAATCTTGGTTAAAGCTTCAATCTTGTTTTAAATGCTTTTCCATTGAAAATGATACCTCTCTTTCAGCTCCCCCATTTCTGAGAAGTATAAAATCTTATAATTTATTATTACCAAAGGGGAAAGGTGGGAGGAGGGATAAATTAACAGTTTGGAATTAACACATACACACTGCTATGTATAAAATAGATCATCAACAAGGAACTACTGTATAGCACAGGGAACCACACTCAATATTTTGCAATAACCTATAAGGGGAAATAATCGGAAAAAGAATAGATATTTTTATTGACATCATCTATCAATGACAGTTAAAGTGTAACCTAAGGGAAGCCGGTGGTGAGTGCTTCTGACCCTGAAGACTTCAATCATCTAAAGTTTGGACTCTGCCTACTTCCCAAGGCCCTTAATGAACATATGTGTAGCCGTAGCTTAAAAAATTCCCCAGTTTGGGTTTCGGGGAGACACTGATTTTGAAAAAGCCCTGGTGTTCTCCTTACATGAATGGGACTCTTCCTACTGCTAAAACATGTCTGTCACACACAGAGGATGGTATACCGTCTGATCGGGAAGAGTTTGGAAAAGGCATCTCATCTCCTCATCTCCTGGTGCTCGGGTTCACCCCTCCAACGTCTTTACTAACAGTCTCCCCACTTGGAGATGTCAGCACTGTCAACATCCTGTTGCGTACAGTTTGGAATTTGTCCAGAGGATGAAGCGGAAGGATGAGGAACAATGAGAGACAAGTCCTAGGTGTTCAGACAGGCACATGTCACTCTAATTTCCAATCAGGAAGACGAATTGACCAAAGGCTAGGGTTGCCCATGGAAACAGTATAGGGCTTGAGGAAATCCCACTGCTTTGTGGCCAGTTCCCATAAACACAAGTTGAACAATGGAACTCAGGGGCAGTAAAATTCACGAAACTGCAGAGTTGAAAATATCTATCACTGAAAAATGTCTTGAGGAAAGTCAGAGAAAAGGATTGGTAAGCAAGGGAGAATGGCAGGAAAGGGATTTGAGGAGGTAGAAAGGACTCGCCATTAAGCACAAGAAAAGGGGCTGAACATTGCCAACATTGCAGTTGGCCAAAAAGGCTGTATGCGTTTTTTTCTGTATATATTCAAGAAAAGGGCATACACTTTTTTAGCCAACCAAACAGGTGGGCACTGGAAATCAATACTACAAAAGATATCACTTCGCATCAGTCAGAAGAGCCATCCTCATAAAGTGTAAACACCAGAAATGCAGGACAGGGCAAGGAGAAGAGGGAGCCCTGTGAGGCTTATAGTGGAAATGTATATTGCCAACGGCCATTCTGGAGAAGTGTATTGTGTTTACTAAAGCATCTAAAAAATGAGCTACAGAGCATAGGGCACTTGCACTCATGGGCGTATGTCTTGGGAAAAACAAAAATCGAGAGGACACAGGCACCCCAATGTTTACTGCCTCTCTGTTTAAAAGATCCTCGACTAGGATATAACTTAAATGTCTCTGGAGGGAAAAAATGGATAGAGATGTGGTACTTATGTAGAGTGGAATATTACTCAGCCTGGAAATCAATGAAATATGGCCAGTTGTAACAACTCCGGAGGAGTTACGTATGATCATTCTAAGTGACATAACTCAAAAAGAAAAAGACACATATCATAAGATATCACTTAAAGGTGGAATCCAAAATGGCTACACATGAAATAAATTACAAAACAAAAACATAGTCAAATATGTAGAAAACACGCGTAAGGCTGCTAAACGGGAAAGGTGGGGAGGGGTGAGGCATCATCCAGGAGGTTGAAATTAGCAAAGATACCATTCCAAATGCCAAACTGTTAATCAATAAGGCCTACACGGTAGCTAAAAGAACTGCACTCAGCACACTCAAGTCACCGGAAAAGAATATATATGACTGGTAAGAATCTGAAAAAGAATTTATTGATGTCTTTCTGTATGTGAATCAAGTGGATGTACAGCAGCAAGAAACAGAGCTTTGAAAATCAGCTGTAACCAATATAGTAATAAATTGAAAAAAATAAACGACAGAGAGAAAGAGAAAACCTCTTACAACTTTTCCTCAGGGACGGTGATGCAACATGGATTGAACACATCTAGACCCACAGCAGGATGACACATAAGGCTGGAAACTGTTCGTGCTAAGAGAAATGTGAGGTTGGGTGAGGAAATGCACACCCTTTAAAGTAATACTACCTGGTACCCATTCAATGGGTCCCAAATCTGCAGGTTCAAGGGATCTTCCTACAGCTAAAACATGCATGGAAAACCCAGAGGACTGTACACCATGTGATCGGGAGATGTGTCTAAAATGCACCTCATTTATCCTCTCCTGGTGCTCCTGTTCATCATTCCAGCCACGTTACTTAGAATCTCCCCACTTAGAGAATCAGCACATTTAAACTTCTGTTTCACACATTTTGCAAATTGTGAGGAGGATGAACGGGAAGAGGGGGAACCAATGAGAGAATAGTTGTAGGGGTTTGGACGGGCATATGTCACTTTAATTTCCCATTAAGAATAAGAATTAAAAAAAGGCTCAGCCCGCCTTGCCAGAGCCAAAATAGGGCCTGAAGCAATCCTGCGGCTTTGAGGCCAGCTCACAAAAGAGCAACTTAAAAAATGGAGCTCAGGGTCACTGCAATTCACAAACCTGCAGAGTTATAAATGAAAACTAACATCCAAAACTATGTTGAGGTAAGGCAAAGAAGAGGATCTGAATGCAAGACAGAATTGCAAGAAACAGATTTCAAGAGATAGATTGGACTCGTCTTTAAAGCACATGAAAAGCGGCAGAATTTCGACAATGATGCAGTTGGCCCAAAAGGGAGTATGCATTTTTTCCTGAATACATCCAGGAAAAAACTCATACGCACTTTATGGGCAACCAAGCAAGCAAGCAATGCAAATGTGCACAACAAAGAAGTCTCATTTCCCACCGGTCAAAAGGGCCATCCGAAAAAATTGTAAAAACCAGAAATGCAGGACAGGCCATGGAGAACAGGGAGCCTTTATACGCTGATGGACAGTGTGTGAACTGCCGAGAGCCACTCTGGAGAAGTGTATGGTGGTTCCTAAATCATCTAAAAAACAGAGCTACAGAGCATAGGGCACTTCCAATCATGGAAGTATATCTAGGGAAGTCTAAAAATCAACAAGACACAAGCACACCACAGTTTAGGGCTACTCTGTTTACAAGAACCTCAACTTCAGTACACCTTAAATATCCCAGGAAAGAGAACAATGGATAAAGAAAATGTGGTACTTATGTACAATGGAATATCTCTTCACCATGAAATCAATGTAATAAGGCTAGTAGAAGGATAAAGAGTGGATTTAGGTCCGATAATACTACTTGAAATAAGTCAAACAGAAAAAGAAACATATCATAAGATATCACTTATAGAGGGAGGATAAATATGGCTGCACAAAAAATGAATTACAAAACAGAACAGTGTCTCACATTTAGAAAACACACTTATGTCAGCTTAAGGGGAAAGGAGAGGTGGGGTGATGCATAAAACCAGAGTTTGAAATTAGCACAGATACCGTTCAATAAACCAAATAGGTATTAGACAAGATCTACACCTTGCTCAATGAACTGGCCTCAACACACCCTATACACCGCAGAGAAATATATCTGAGTAATAAGAATCTTAAAACCCATGTATTGATATATCTCCATAAGGGAATCAAGTGTGTGCAGAGCGGCCAAACACAGCAGTGAAAATGAGCTAAACCCCATTATAGAAATAAATTTTAAAACCAAAACGCAGAAACAATGAAAGAGAGAAAAATTCTTACAAAATTCACTCAGGGGCTGTGATGCAACGTGGAATGACCACATATAAACCCACAGCTGGATAAGACATAAGGCTGGACACTTGGGGCTGAGAGGATTGGTGAGCTTTGGTGAGCAACTGCCGAAAGTTTAATGCAATACTTCATGCTACTCATTCCAAGGGTCCCAACACTCCAGGTTGAAGGGAATCTTCCTACAGCTAAACCATGCATGGGAAATCCAGCGGATGGTATACCATATGATCGGGAAAGGTTTCTAAAACGCACCTCATTTTCCTCTCCTGGGGCTCGAATCAACATTCCAGCCACTTTACTAACAACATCCCCACATGGAGAGTCAATGCCTTTAAGTTCCGATATCGCACAGTCTGCAGTTAGTGCGGAGGATGAATGGGAATAGGGGGAACCAGTGAGAAAATAGCTGTAGCGGTTTCAATGGGCACATGTCACTCTAATTTCACAACAGGAAGAAGAATTAACCAAAGGCAGAGCAAGGCACCCCAGAAGAAGAACAGGGCCTGAAGAAATCCTGTGGATATGAGGCAAGATCACAAAAATGAGAGCTGAAAAATGGAGCTAAGGGCCACTGCAATTCAAAAACCTGCAGAGTTATAAAGGCCAATTATTTTCCAAAAGTATATTGAGGTAAGGCTATGAAGAGGCACTGACAGCAAGGCAGAATTGTAGGAAACCGATTTCAAGAGGTAGACTAGAACTGCATTGAAAACATATGAAAAGACTCAAAACGTCCACAATGATGCACTTGGCCAAAAAGGACGTATGCGTTTTTTCCTGAATATATTCAGGAAGAAACGCATATGCGCTTTCTGGCCAATCAAGCAAGCTTGCAAAGGAAATCAGCACTACAATAAAGTCTCACTGCCCCCCAGTCAAAAGGGCCATCTGAAAAAAGTGTAAAATCCAGAGGGCGGGACAGGCCATGGAGAACTGGGAGCCTTGTTATGCTGATGGGCGGGATGTAAATTGCCAACAGCCACTCTGCAGAAGTGTATGGTGTTTCCTGAAACATCCAAAAAACAAAACAACAGAGCCTAGAGCACTTCCACTTATGGTCCTATAGCTTAGGAAAATTAAAATGAAAAAGACACAGCCACCCCAAAGTTTGGGCCGGCTCTGTTTACAAGAATCTCGTTTACGGTACAAGTTCAATATCGCAGAAAGCGAAAAATGGATAAAGAAGTTGTGGTACTTACGTACAATGCAATATCACTCAGCAATGAAATCTATGTCATCAGGCCGGTAGCAGCATAATGAGTGGATTCAGGTACGATGATTCTAAGTGGAATAAGTCACACAGAAAAAGAAAAATCATAAGATATCACTACTACATGGAATGTAAACTTGGCTAAACAGGAACTGAATTACAAAACAGAACAGGGTCTCAAATGTAGGAAACCAACTTATGCTTGCTTAAGGGGAAAGGTGAGTAGGGGTGCTGCATAAATCCAGAGATTGAAATTAGCACAGATACCGTTCCATAAGCCAAATATGTAATAGACAAGAGCTACTCCTTGCTCAACCAAGTGGACTCTACACCCCATATTAAACGCCTAAGAATATACCTGAGTAGTAAGAATCTTAAAACCTATGGATTTATATATCTCCGATAGAGAATCAAGCGTGCGTACAGAGGCATAAACGCAGCAGTGATAGGATTGTTGAGGTTCGGTGAGCAAATGCAGACCCTTTGAAGTCATATTGCATGGTACCCATTCTATGGGTCTCAAGTCTCCAGGTTTAAGGGATTCTTCCTTCAGCTAAAACATGCATGTGGAACCCAGAGTATCATCCACCATGTGATCGGGAAACGTGTTCAAATGTGTCTCAGTTTTCGTCCCTGGTACTCGGGTGCAACATTCCAGACGCTTTACTAACACTCTCCCCACTTGGAGAGTCAGTACCTTTAACTTCCTGTTTGGCCCAGTTTGCAATTTCTGTGGAAAATGAACAGGAATAGGGAGAACCAATGAGAGACTAGCTGGAGGTGTCTGGACGGGCAAATTTAACTCTCATTTCCCACCAGGAAGAGGAATTAACCAAAGGTTCAGCGTGCCATGCCGGAACCACACTAGGGCCTGAAGCAAGGCTGCGGTGTTGCGGCCAGCTCAGAAGAAAGCGAGTTGAAGAAAGGAGCTCAGGGGCACTGTCATTCACACACCTGCAGAGTTATAAATGACAGCTATCGTCCAAAAATATATTGAAGTAAGGCTGCCAAGAGGACTTGAAAGCGGGGCAGAATTGCAGGAAACCGATTTCAGGAGGTAGACTGGAATTGCATGTAAAGCATAGGAAAAGAGGCAGAACGTCCACAATGATGCACTTGTCCAAAAAGGGCTTATGCGTTTTTTCCTGTATTCAGGAAAAAACGCATACGCACTTTTTGGGCAACCAAGCAAGCTTGCAAAGGAAATCTGCACTACAATGAAGTCTCACTGCCCCCCAGTCCAAAGGGCCATCTGAAAAAAGTGTAAAATCCAGAAAGGCAGGACACGCCATGGAGAACTGGGAGACTAGTTATGCTGATGGCCGGGATGTAAATTGCCAACAGCCACTCTGGAGAAGTGTATGGTGTTTCCTGAAACATCTAAAAAACAAAGCAACAGAGCCTAGGGCACTTCCACTTATTTTCCTATAGCTTAGGGAAATGAAAATAAAAAAGACACAGCCACCGCAAAGTTTTGGACGGCTCTATTTACAAGAACCTCCTTTACGGTACAAGTTCAATATCACAGAAAGTGAAAAATGGATAAAGAAGTTGTGGTACTTACGTACAATGCAATATCACTCAGCAATGAAATCTCTGTCATCAGGCCCATAGCAGCATAATGAGTGGATTCAGGTACGATGATTCTAAGTGAAATAAGTCACACAGAAAAAGAAACATCATAAGATATCACTACTACACGGAATGTAAACTTGGCTACACAGGAACTGAATTACAAAACAGAACAGGGTCTCAAATGCAGAAAACCAACTTATGCTTGCTTAAGGGGAAAGGTGAGTTGGGGTGCTGCATAAAACCAGAGATTGAAGTTAGCACAGATACCGTTCCATAAGCCAAATATGTAATAGACAAGAGCTACTCCTTGCTCAACCAAGTGGACTCTACACCCCATATTAAACGCCTAAGAATATACCTGAGTAGTAAGAATCTTAAAACCTATGGATTTATATGTCTCCGAAAGAGAATCAAGCGTGTGTACAGCGACATAAACGCAGCAGTGATAGGATTGGTGAGGTTCGGTGAGCAAATGCAGACCCTTTGAAGTCATATTGCATGGTAGCCATTCTATGGGTCTCAACTCTCCAGGTTTAAAGGATTCTTCCTTCAGCTAAAACATGCATGTGGAACCCAGAGTATGATCCACCGTGTGATCGGGAAACGTGTTCAAATGTGTCTCAGGTTTCGTCCCCTGGTACTCGGGTGCAACATTCCAGATGCTTTACTCACACTCACCCCACTTGGAGAGTCAGTGCCTTTAAACTCCTGTTTGGCCCAGTTTGCAATTTCTGCGGAAAATGAACAGGAATAGGGAGAACCAATGAGAGACTAGCTGGAGGTGTCTGCACGGGCAAATTTAACTCTCATTTCCCACCAGGAAGAGGAATTAACCAAAGGCTCAGCGTGCCATCCCGGAACCACACTAGGGCCTGAAGCAATCCTGCATGTTGCGGGCAGCTCACAAGAAAGCGAGTTGAAGAAAGGAGCTCAGGGGCACTGTCATTCACAAACCTGCAGAGTTATAAATGACAGCTATCGTCCAAAAATGTATTGAAGTAAGGCTGCCAAGAGGACTTGAAAGCGGGGCAGAATTGCAGGAAACCGATTTCAGGAGGTAGACTGGAATTGCATGTAACGCATAGGAAAAGAGGCAGAACGTCCACAATGATGCACTTGGCCAAAAAGGGCTTATGCGTTTTTTCCTGAATATATTCAGGAAAAAACGCATAAGCCCTTTTTGGCCAATCAAGCAAGCTTGCAAAGGCAATCTGCACTACAATGAAGTCTCACTGCCCACCGATCAAAAGGGCCATCTGAGAAAAGTGTAAAATCCAGAAAGGCAGGACAGGCCATGGAGAACTGGGAGGCTTGTTATGCTGATGGGCGGGATGTAAATTGCCAACAGCCACTCTGGAGAAGTGTATGGTGTTTCCTGAAACATCTAAAAAACAAAGCAACAGAGCCTAGGGCACTTCCACTTATGGTCCTATAGCTTAGGGAAATTAAAATCAAAAAGACACAGCCACCCCAAAGTTTGGGACGGCTCTGTTTACAAGAACCTCGTTTTCGGTACAAGTTCAATATCACAGAAAGTGAAAAATGGATAAAGAAGTTGTGGTACTTACGTACAATGCAATATCACTCAGCAATGAAATCTATGTCATCAGGCCCATAGCAGCATAATGAGTGGATTCAGGTACGATGATTCTAAGTGAAATAAGTCACACAGAAAAAGAAACATCATAAGTTATCACTACTACACGGAATGTAACCTTGGCTACACAGGAACTGAATTACAAAACAGAACAGGGTCTCAAATGTAGAAAACCAACTTATGATTGCTTAAGGGGAAAGGTGAGTTGGGTTGCTGCATAAAACCAGAGATTGAAATTAGCACAGATACCGTTCCATAAGCCAAATATGTAATAGACAAGAGCTACTCCTTGCTCAACGAAGTGGACTCTACACCCCATATTAAACGCCTAAGAATATACCTGCCTAGTAAGAATCTTAAAACCTATGGATTTCTATGTCTCCGAAAGAGAATCAAGCGTGTGTACAGCAGCATAAACGCAGCAGTGATAGGATTGGTGAGGATTGGTGAGCAAATGCAGACCCTTTGAATACATATTGCATGGTATCCATTCCATGGGTCTCAAGTCTCCAGGTTTAAGGGATTCTTCCTTCAGCTAAAACATGCATGTGGAACCCAGAGTATGATCCACCGTGTGATCGGGAAACGTGTTCAAATGTGTCTCAGGTTTCGTCCCCAGGTACTCGGGTGCAACATTCCAGACGCTTTACTAACACTCTCCCCACTTGGAGAGTCAGTGCCTTTAACTTCCTGTTTGGCCCAGTTTGCAATTTCTGCGGAAAATGAACAGGAATAGGGAGAACCAATGAGAGACTAGCTGGAGGTTTCTGAACGGGCAAATTTAACTCTCATTTCCCACCAGGAAGAGGAATTAACCAAAGGCTCAGCGTGCCATGCCGGAACCACACTAGGGCCTGAAGCAATGCTGCGGTGTTGCGGCCAGCTCACAAGAAAGCGAGTTGAAGAAAGGAGCTCAGGGGCACTGTCATTCACAAACCTACAGAGTTATAAATGACAGCTATCGTCCAAAAATGTATTGAAGTAAGGCTGCCAAGAGGACTTGAAAGCGGGGCAGAATTGCAGGAAACCGATTTCAGGAGGTAGACTGGAATTGCATGTAAAGCATAGGAAAAGAGGCAGAACGTCCACAATGATGCACTTGGCCAAAAAGGGCGTATGCGTTTTTTCCTGAATACATTCAGGAAAAAACGCATACGCCCTTTTTGGCCAACCAAGCAAGCTTGCAAAGGAAATCTGCACTACAATGAAGTCTCACTGCCCCCTGGTCAAAAGGGCCATCTGAAAAAAGTGTAAAATCCAGAAAGGCAGGACAGGCCATGGAAAACTGGGAGCCTTGTTATGCTGATGGGCGGGATGTAAATTGCCAACAGCCACTCTGGAGAAGTGTATGGTGTTTCCTGAAACATCTAAAAAACAAAGCAACAGAGCCTAGGGCACTTCCACTTATGGTCCTATAGCTTCAAGAAATTAAAATCAAAAAGACACAGCCAACCCAAAGTTTGGGACGGCTCTGTTTACAAGAACCTCGTTTTCGGTACAAGTTCAATATCACAGAAAGTGAAAAATGGATAAAGAATTTGTGGTACTTACGTACAATGCAATATCACTCAGCAATGAAATCTATGTCATCAGGCCCATAGCAGCATAATGAGTGGATTCAGGTACGATGATTCTAAGTGAAATAAGTCACACAGAAAAAGAAACATCATAAGATATCACTACTACACGGAATGTAAACTTGGCTACACAGGAACTGAATTACAAAACAGAACAGGGTCTCAAATGTAGAAAACCAACTTATGCTTGCTTAAGGGGAAAGGTGAGTTGGGGTGCTGCATAAAACCAGAGATTGAAATTAGCACAGATACCGTTCCATAAGCCAAATATGCAATAGACAAGACCTACTCCTTGCTCAACGAAGTGGACTCTACACCCCATATTAAACGCCTAAGAATATACCTGACTAGTAAGAATCTTAAAACCTATGCATTTCTATGTCTCCGAAAGAGAATCAAGCGTGTGTACAGCGGCATAGACGCAGCAGTGATAGGATTGGTGAGGTTCGGTGAGCAAATGCAGACCCTTTGAATTCATATTGCATGGTACCCATTCCATGGGTCTCAAGTCTCCAGGTTTAAAGGATTCTTCCTTCAGCTAAAACATGCATGTGGAACCCAGAGTATGATCCACCGTGTGATCGGGAAACGTGTTCAAATGTGTCTTAGTTTTCGTCCCTAGGTACTCGGGTGCAACATTCCAGACGCTTTACTAACACTCTCCCCACTTGGAGAGTCAGTGCCTTTAACTTCCTGTTTGGCCCAGTTTGCAATTTCTGCGGAAAATGAACAGGAATAGGGAGAACCAATGAGAGATTAGCTGGAGGTGTCTGGACGGGCAAATTTAACTCTCATTTCCCACCAGGAAGAGGAATTAACCAAAGGCTCAGCGTGCCATCCCGGAACCACATTAGGGCCTGAAGCAATGCTGCGGTGTTGCGGCCAGCTCACAAGAAAGCGAGTTGAAGAAAGGAGCTCAGGGGCACTGTCATTCACAAACCTGCAGAGTTTTAAATGACAGCTATCGTCGAAAAATATATTGAAGTAAGGCTGCCAAGAGGACTTGAAAGTGGGGCAGAATTGCAGGAAACCGATTTCAGGAGGTAGACTGGAATTGCATGTAAAGCATAGGAAAAGAGGCAGAACGTCCACAATGATGCAATTGGCCAAAAAGGGTGTATGCGTTTTTTCCTGTATTCAGGAAAAAACGCATACGACCTTTTTGTCCAACCAAGCAAGCTTGCAAAGGAAATCTGCACAACAATGAAGTCTCACTGCCCCACAGTCCAAAGGGCCATCTGAAAAAAGTGTAAAATCCAGAAAGGCAGGACAGGCCATGGAGAACTGGGAGCCTTGTTATGCTGATGTGTGGGATGTAAATTGCCAACAGTCACTCTGGAGAAGTGTATGGTGTTTCCTGAAACATCTAAAAAACAAAGCAACAGAGCCTAGGGCACTTCCACTTATGGTCCTATAGCTTAGGGAAATTAAAATAAAAAAGACACAGCCACCCCAAAGTTTGGGATGGCTCTGTTTACAAGAACCTCGTTTACGGTACAAGTTCAATATCACAGAAAGTGAAAAATGGATAAAGAAGTTGTGGTACTTACGTACAATGCAATATCACTCAGCAATGAAATCTATGTCATCAGGCCCATAGGAGCATAATGAGTGGATTCAGGTACGATGATTCTAAGTGAAATAAGTCACACAGAAAAAGAAACATCATAAGATATCACTACTACACGGAATGTATACTTGGCTACACAGGAATTGAATTACAAAACAGAACAGGGTCTCAAATGTAGAAAACCAACTTATGCTTGCTTAAGGGGAAAAGTGAGTTGGGGTGCTGCATAAAACCAGAGATTGAAATTAGCACAGATACCATTCCATAAGCCAAATATGTAATAGACAAGAGCTACTCCTTGCTCAACCAAGTGGACTCAACACCCCATATTAAACGCCTAAGAATATACCTGCCTAGTAAGAATCTTAAAACCTATGGATTTCTATGTCTCCGAAAGAGAATCAAGCGTGTGTACAGCGGCATAAACCCAGCAGTGATAGGATTGTTGAGGTTCGGTGAGCAAATGCAGACCCTTTGAAGTCATATTGCATGGTACCCATTCCATGGGTCTCAACTCTCCAGGTTTAAGGGATTCTTCCTTCAGCTAAAACATGCATGTGGAACCCAGACTATGATCCACTGTGTGATCGGGAAACGTGTTCAAATGTGTCTCAGGTTTCATGCCCTGGTACTCGGGTGCAACATTCCAGACGCTTTACTAACACTCTCCCCACTTGGAGAGTCAGTACCTTTAACTTCCTGTTTGGCCCAGTTTGCAATTTCTGCAGAAAATGAACAGGAATAGGGAGAACCAATGAGAGACTAGCTGGAGGTGTCTGGACGGGCAAATTTAACTCTCATTTCCCACCAGGAAGAGGAATTAACCAAAGGCTCAGCGTGCCATGCCGGAACCACACTAGGGCCTGAAGCAATCGTGCGGTGTTGCGGCCAGCTCACAAGAAAGCGAGTTGAAGAAAGGAGCTCAGGGGCACTGTCATTCACAAACCTGCAGAGTTATAAACGACAGCTATCGTCCAAAAATGTATTGAAGTAAGGCTGCCAAGAGGACTTGAAAGCGGGGCAGAATTGCAGGAAACCGATTTCAGGAGGTAGACTGGAATTGCATGTAAAGCATAGGAAAAGAGGCAGAACGTCCACAATGATGCACTTGGCCAAAAAGGGCGTATGCGTTTTTTCCTGAATATATTCAGGAAAAAACGCATACGCCCTTTTTGGCCAACCAAGCAAGCTTGCAAAGGAAATCTGCACTACAATGAAGTCTCACTGCGCCCCGGTCAAAAGGGCCATCTGAAAAAAGTGTAAAATCCAGAAAGGCAGGACAGGCCATGGAGAACTGGGAGCCTTGTTATGCTGATGGGCGGGATGTAAATTGCCAACAGCCACTCTGGAGAAGTGTATGGTGTTTCCTGAAACATCTAAAAAACAAAGCAACAGAGCCTAGGGCACTTCCACTTATGGTCCTATAGCTTCAGGAAATTAAAATCAAAAAGACACAGCCAACCCAAAGTTTGGGACGGCTCTGTTTACAAGAACCTCATTTTCGGTACAAGTTCAATATCACAGAAAGTGAAAAATGGATAAAGAATTTGTGGTACTTAAGTACAATGCAATATCACTCAGCAATGAAATCTATGTCATCAGGCCCATAGCAGCATAATGAGTGGATTCAGGTACGATGATTCTAAGTGAAATAAGTCACACAGAAAAAGAAACATCATAAGATATCACTAATACACGGAATGTAAACTTGGCTACCAAGGAACTGAATTACAAAACAGAACAGGGTCTCAAATGTAGAAAACCAACTTATGCTTGCTTAAGGGGAAAGGTGAGTTGGGGTGCTGCATAAAACCAGAGATTGAAATTAGCACAGATACCATTCCATAAGCCAAATATGTAATAGACAAGAGCTACTCCTTGCTCAACCAAGTGGACTCAACACCCCATATTAAATGCCTAAGAATATACCTGCCTAGTAAGAATCTTAAAACCTATGGATTTCTATGTCTCCGAAAGAGAATCAAGCGTGTGTACAGCGGCATAAACCCAGCAGTGATAGGATTGTTGAGGTTCGGTGAGCAAATGCAGACCCTTTGAAGTCATATTGCATGGTACCCATTCCATGGGTCTCAAGTCTCCAGGTTTAAGGGATTCTTCCTTCAGCTAAAACATGCATGTGGAACCCAGAGTATGATCCACCGTGTGATCGGGAAACGTGTTCAAAGGTGTCTCAGGTTTCGTCCCCTGGTACTCGGGTGCAACATTCCAGACGCTTTACTAACACTCTCCCCACTTGGAGAGTCAGTGCCTTTAAACTCCTGTTTGGGCCAGTTTGCAATTTCGGCGGAAAATGAACAGGAATAGGGAGAACCAATGAGAGACTAGCTGGAGGTGTCTGGACGGGCAAATTTAACTCTCATTTCCCACCAGGAAGAGGAATTAACCAAAGGCTCAGCGTGCCATTCCGGAACCACACTAGGGCCTGAAGCAATCCTGCCATGTTGCGGGCAGCTCACAAGAAAGCGAGTTGAAGAAAGGAGCTCAGGGGCACTGTCATTCACAAACCTGCAGAGTTATAAATGACAGCTATCGTCCAAAAATGTATTGAAGTAAGGCTGCCAAGAGGACTTGAAAGCGGGGCAGAATTGCAGGAAACCGATTTCAGGAGGTAGACTGGAATTGCATGTAAAGCATAGGAAAAGAGGCAGAACGTCCACAATGATGCACTTGGCCAAAAAGGGCGTATGCGTTTTTTCCTGAATATATTCAGGAAAAAACGCATACGCCCTTTTTGGCCAACCAAGCAAGCTTGCAAAGGAAATCTGCACTACAATGAAGTCTCACTGCCCCCCAGTCAAAAGGGCCATCTGAAAAAAGTGTAAAATCCAGAAAGGCAGGACAGGCCATGGAGAACTGGGAGCCTTGTTATGCTGATGGGCGGGATGTAATTGCCAACAGCCACTCTGGAGAAGTGTATGGTGTTTCCTGAAACATCTAAAAAACAAAGCAACAGAGCCTAGGGCACTTCCACTTATGGTCCTATAGCTTAGGGAAATTAAAATCAAAAAGACACAGCCACCCCAAAGTTTGGGACGGCTCTGTTTACAAGAACCTCCTTTACGGTACAAGTTCAATATCACAGAAAGTGAAAAATGGATAAAGAAGTTGTGGAACTTACGTACAATGCAATATCACTCAGAAATGAAATCTATGTCATCAGGCCCATAGCAGCATAATGAGTGGATTCAGGTACGATGATTCTAAGTGAAATAAGTCACAGAGAAAAAGAAACATCATAAGATATCACTACTACACGGAATGTAAACTTGGCTACCAAGGAACTGAATTACAAAACAGAACAGGGTCTCAAATGTAGAAAACCAACTTATGCTTGCTTAAGGGGAAAGGTGAGTTGGGGTGCTGCATAAAACCAGAGATTGAAATTAGCACAGATACCGTTCCATAAGCCAAATATGTAATAGACAAGAGCTACTCCTTGCTCAACGAAGTGGACTCTACACCCCATATTAAACGCCTAAGAATATACCTGACTAGTAAGAATCTTAAAACGTATGGATTTATATGTCTCCGAAAGAGAATCAAGCGTGTGTACAGCGGCATAAAGGCAGCAGTGATAGGATTGGTGAGGTTCGGTGAGCAAATGCAGACCTTCTGAAGTCATATTGCATGGTACCCATTCCATGTGTCTCAACTCTCCAGGTTTAAGGGATTCTTCCTTCAGCTAAAACATGCATGTGGAACCCAGAGTATGATCCACCGTGTGATCGGGAAACGTGTTCAAATGTGTCTCAGTTTTCGTCCCCTGGTACTCGGTTGCAACATTCCAGACGCTTTACTAACACTCTCCCCACTTGGAGAGTCAGTGCCTTTAACCTCCTGTTTGGCCCAGTTTGCAATTTCTGCGGAAAATGAACAGGAATAGGGAGAACCAATGAGAGACTAGCTGGAGGTGTCTGGACGGGCAAATTTAACTCTCATTTCCCACCAGGAAGAGGAATTAACCAAAGGCTCAGCGTGCCATGCCGGAACCAAATTAGGGCCTGAAGCAATGCTGCGGTGTTGCGGCCAGCTCACAAGAAAGCGAGTTGAAGAAAGGAGCTCAGGGGCACTGTCATTCACAAACCTGCAGAGTTATAAATGACAGCTATCGTCCAAAAATGTATTGAAGTAAGGCTGCCAAGAGGACTTGAAAGCGGGGCAGAATTGCAGGAAACCGATTTCAGGAGGTAGACTGGAATTGCATGTAAAGCATAGGAAAAGAGGCAGAACGTCCACAATGATGCACTTGGCCAAAAAGGGCGTATGCGTTTTTTCCTGAATATATTCAGGAAAAAACGCATACGCACTTTTTGGCCAACCAAGCAAGCTTGTAAAGGAAATCTGCACTACAATGAAGTCTCACTACCCCCCATTCAAAAGGGCCATCTGAAAAAAGTGTAAAATCCAGAAAGGCAGGACAGGCCATGGAGAACTGGGAGCCTTGTTATGCTGAAGGGTGGGATGTAATTGCCAACAGCCACTCTGGAGAAGTGTATGGTGTTTCCTGAAACATCTAAAAAACAAAGCAACAGAGCCTAGGGCACTTCCACTTATGGTCCTATAGCTTCAGGAAATTAAAATCAAAAAGACACAGCCACCCCAAAGTTTGGGACGGCTCTGTTTACAAGAACCTCGTTTACGGTACAAGTTCAATATCACAGAAAGTGAAAAATGGATAAAGAATTTGTGGTACTTACGTACAATGCAATATCACTCAGCAATGAAATCTATGTCATCAGGCCGGTAGCAGCATAATGAGTGGATTCAGGTACGATGATTCTAAGTGAAATAAGTCACACAGAAAAAGAAACATCATAAGTTATCACTACTACACGGAATGTAAACTTGGCTACACAGGAAGTGAATTACAAAACAGAACAGGGTCTCAAATGTAGAAAACCAACTTATGCTTGCTTAAGGGGAAAGGTGAGTTGGGGTGCTGCATAAAACCAGAGATCGATATTAGCACAGATACCGTTCCATAAGCCAAATATGTAATAGACAAGAGCTACTCCTTGCTCAACGAAGTGGACTCTACACCCCATATTAAACGCCTAAGAATATACCTGACTAGTAAGAATCTTAAAACGTATGGATTTCTATGTCTCCGAAAGAGAATCAAGCGTGTGTACAGCGGCATAAAGGCAGCAGTGATAGGATTGGTGAGGTTCGGTGAGCAAATGCAGACCTTCTGAAGTCATATTGCATGGTACCCATTCCATGTGTCTCAACTCTCCAGGTTTAAGGGATTCTTCCTTCAGCTAAAACATGCATGTGGAACCCAGAGTATGATCCACCATGTGATCGGGAAAAGTGTTCAAATGTGTCTCAGTTTTCGTCCCCTGGTTCTCGAGTGCAACATTCCAGACGCTTTACTAACACTCTCCCCACTTGGAGAGTCAGTGCCTTTAACCTCCTGTTTGGCCCAGTTTGCAATTTCTGCGGAAAATGAACAGGAATAGGGAGAACCAATGAGAGACTAGCTGGAGGTGTCTGGACGGGCAAATATAACTCTCATTTCCCACCAGGAAGAGGAATTAACCAAAGGCTCAGCGTGCCATGCCGGAACCACATTAGGGCCTGAAGCAATGCTGCGGTGTTGCGGCCAGCTCACAAGAAAGCGAGTTGAAGAAAGGAGCTCAGGGGCACTGTCATTCACAAACCTGCAGAGTTATAAATGACAGCTATCGTCGAAAAATATATTGAAGTAAGGCTGCCGAGAGGACTTGAAAGCGGGGCAGAATTGCAGGAAACCGATTTCAGGAGGTAGACTGGAATTGCATGTAAAGCATAGGAAAAGAGGCAGAACGTCCACAATGATGCACTTGGCCAAAAAGGGCGTATGCGTTTTTTCCTGTATTCAGGAAAAAACGCATACGACCTTTTTGGCCAACCAAGCAAGCTTGCAAAGGAAATCTGCACTACAATGAAGTCTCACTGCCCCCCAGTCCAAAGGGCCATCTGTAAAATCCAGAAAGGCAGGACAGGCCATGGAGAACTGGGAGCCTTGTTATGCTGATGGGCGGGATGTAAATTGCCAACAGCCACTCTGGAGAAGTGTATGGTGTTTCCTGAAACATCTAAAAAACAAAGCAACAGAGCCTAGGGCACTTCCACTTATGGTCCTATAGCTTAGGGAAATTAAAATCAAAAAGACACAGCCACCCCAAAGTTTGGGACGGCTCTGTTTACAAGAACCTCGTTTTCGGTACAAGTTCAATATCACAGAAAGTGAAAAATGGATAAAGAAGTTGTGGTACTTACGTACAATGCAATATCACTCAGCAATGAAATCTATGTCATCAGGCCGGTAGCAGCATAATGAGTGGATTCAGGTACGATGATTCTAAGTGAAATAAGTCACACAGAAAAAGAAACATCATAAGTTATCACTACTACACGGAATGTAAACTTGGCTACCCAGGAACTGAATTACAAAACAGAACAGGGTCTCAAATGTAGAAAACCAACTTATGCTTGCTTAAGGGGAAAGGTGAGTTGGGGTGCTGCATAAAACCAGAGATTGAAATTAGCACAGATACCGTTCCATAAGCCAAATATGTAATAGACAAGAGCTACTCCTTGCTCAACGAAGTGGACTCTACACCCCATATTAAACGCCTAAGAATATACCTGACTAGTAAGAATCTTAAAACGTATGGATTTCTATGTCTCCGAAAGAGAATCAAGCGTGTGTACAGCGGCATAAAGGCAGCAGTGATAGGATTGGTGAGGTTCGGTGAGCAAATGCAGACCTTCTGAAGTCATATTGCATGGTACCCATTCCAGGTGTCTCAACTCTCCAGGTTTAAGGGATTCTTCCTTCAGCTAAAACATGCATGTGGAACCCAGAGTATGATCCACCATGTGATCGGGAAAAGTGTTCAAATGTGTCTCAGTTTTCGTCCCCTGGTTCTCGGGTGCAACATTCCAGACGCTTTACTAACACTCTCCCCACTTGGAGAGTCAGTGCCTTTAACCTCCTGTTTGACCCAGTTTGCAATTTCTGCGGAAAATGAACAGGAATAGGGAGAACCAATGAGAGACTAGCTGGAGGTGTCTGGGCGGGCAAATTTAACTCTCATTTCCCACCAGGAAGAGGAATTAACCAAAGGCTCAGCGTGCCATGCCGGAACCACATTAGGGCCTGAAGCAATGCTGCGGTGTTGCGGCCAGCTCACAAGAAAGCGAGTTGAAGAAAGGAGCTCAGGGGCACTGTCATTCACAAACCTGCAGAGTTATAAATGACAGCTATCGTCGAAAAATATATTGAAGTAAGGCTGCCAAGAGGACTTGAAAGCGGGGCAGAATTGCAGGAAACCGATTTCAGGAGGTAGACTGGAATTGCATGTAAAGCATAGGAAAAGAGGCAGAACGTCCACAATGATGCACTTGGCCAAAAAGGGCGTATGCGTTTTTTCCTGTATTCAGGAAAAAACGCATACGACCTTTTTGGCCAACCAAGCAAGCTTGCAAAGGAAATCTGCACTACAATGAAGTCTCACTGCCCCCCAGTCCAAAGGGCCATCTGTAAAATCCAGAAAGGCAGGACAGGCCATGGAGAACTGGGAGCCTTGTTATGCTGATGGGCGGGATGTAAATTGCCAACAGCCACTCTGGAGAAGTGTATGGTGTTTCCTGAAACATCTAAAAAACAAAGCAACAGAGCCTAGGGCACTTCCACTTATGGTCCTATAGCTTAGGGAAATTAAAATCAAAAAGACACAGCCACCCCAAAGTTTGGGACGGCTCTGTTTACAAGAACCTCGTTTTCGGTACAAGTTCAATATCACAGAAAGTGAAAAATGGATAAAGAAGTTGTGGTACTTACGTACAATGCAATATCACTCAGCAATGAAATCTATGTCATCAGGCCGGTAGCAGCATAATGAGTGGATTCAGGTACGATGATTCTAAGTGAAATAAGTCACACAGAAAAAGAAACATCATAAGTTATCACTACTACACGGAATGTAAACTTGGCTACCCAGGAACTGAATTACAAAACAGAACAGGGTCTCAAATGTAGAAAACCACCTTATGCTTGCTTAAGGGGAAAGGTGAGTTGGGATGCTGCATAAAACCAGAGATTGAAATTAGCACAGATACCGTTCCATAAGCCAAATATGTAATAGACAAGAGCTACTCCTTGCTCAACGAAGTGGACTCTACACCCCATATTAAACGCCTAAGAATATACCTGACTAGTAAGAATCTTAAAACGTATGGATTTCTATGTCTCCGAAAGAGAATCAAGCGTGTGTACAGCGGCATAAAGGCAGCAGTGATAGGATTGGTGAGGTTCGGTGAGCAAATGCAGACCCTTTGAAGTCATATTGCATGGTACCCATTCCAGGTGTCTCAACTCTCCAGGTTTAAGGGATTCTTCCTTCAGCTAAAACATGCATGTGGAACCCAGAGTATGATCCACCATGTGATCGGGAAACGTGTTCAAATGTGTCTCAGTTTTCGTCCCCTGGTTCTCGGGTGCAACATTCCAGACGCTTTACTAACACTCTCCCCACTTGGAGAGTCAGTGCCTTTAACCTCCTGTTTGGCCCAGTTTGCAATTTCTGCGGAAAATGAACAGGAATAGGGAGAACCAATGAGAGACTAGCTGGAGGTGTCTGGACGGGCAAATTTAACTCTCATTTCCCACCAGGAAGAGGAATTAACCAAAGGCTCAGCGTGCCATGCCGGAACCACATTAGGGCCTGAAGCAATGCTGCGGTGTTGCGGCCAGCTCACAAGAAAGCGAGTTGAAGAAAGGGGCTCAGGGGCACTGTAATTCACACACCTGCAGAGTTATAAATGACAGCTATCGTCCAAAAATGTATTGAAGTAAGGCTGCCAAGAGGACTTGAAAGCGGGGCAGAATTGCAGGAAACCGATTTCAGGAGGTAGACTGGAATTGCATGTAAAGCATAGGAAAAGAGGCAGAACGTCCACATGATGCACTTGGCCAAAAAGGGCGTATGCGTTTTTTCCTGAATATATTCAGGAAAAAACGCATACGCCCTTTTTGGCCAACCAAGCAAGCTTGCAAAGGAAATCTGCACTACAATGAAGTCTCACTGCCCCCCGGTCAAAAGGGCCATCTGAAAAAAGTGTAAAATCCAGAAAGGCAGGACTGGCCATGGAGAACTGGGAGGCTTGTTATGCTGATGGGCGGGATGTAAATTGCCAACAGCCACCCTGGAGAAGTGTATGGTGTTTCCTGAAACATCTAAAAAACAAAGCAACAGAGCCTAGGGCACTTCCACTTATGGTCCTATAGCTTAGGGAAATTAAAATCAAAAAGACACAGCCACCCCAAAGTTTGGGACGGCTCTGTTTACAAAAACCTCGTTTACGGTACAATTTCAATATTACAGAAAGCAAAAAATTGAAAAAGAATTTGTGGTACTTACGTACAATGCAATATCACTCAGCAATGAAATCTATGTCATCAGGCCCATAGCAGCATAATGAGTGGATACAGGTACGATGATTCTAAGTGAAATAAGTCACACAGAAAAAGAAACATCATAAGATATCACTACTACACGGAATGTAAACTTGGCTACACAGGAACTGAATTACAAAACAGAACAGGGTCTCAAATGTAGAAAACCAACTTATCCTTGCTTAAGGGGAAAGGTGAGTTGGGGTGCTGCATAAAACCAGAGATTGAAATTAGCACAGATACCATTCCATAAGCCAAATATGTAATAGACAAGAGCTACTCCTTGCTCAACCAAGTGGACTCTACACCCCATATTAAACGCCTAAGAATATACCTGACTAGTAAGAATCTTAAAACCTATGGATTTATATGTCTCCGAAAGAGAATCAAGCGTGTGTACAGCGGCAAAATCCCAGCAGTGATAGGATTGGTGAGGTTTGGTGAACAAATGCAGACCCTTTGAAGTCATATTGCATGGTACCCATTCCATGGGTCTCAAGTCTCCAGGTTTAAGGGATTCTTCCTTCAGCTAAAATATGCATGTGGAACCCAGAGTATGATCCACCGTGTGATCGGGAAACGTGTTCAAATGGGTCAGTTTTCGTCCCCTGGTACTCCGGTGCAACATTCCAGACGCTTTACTAACACTCTCCCCACTTGGAGAGTCAGTGCCTTTAACCTCCTGTTTGGCCCAGTTTGCAATTTCTGCGGAAAATGAACAGGAATAGGGAGAACCAATGAGAGACTAGCTGGAGGTGTCTGGACGGGCAAATTTAACTCTCATTTCCCACCAGGATGAGGAATTAACCAAAGGCTCAGCGTGCCATGCCGGAACCACACTAGGGCCTGAAGCAATCCTGCGGTGTTGCGGCCAGATCACAAGAAAGCGAGTTGAAGAAAGGAGCTCAGGGGGACTGTAATTCACAAACCTGCAGAGTTATAAATGACAGCTATCGTCCAAAAATATATTGAAGTAAGGCTGCCAAGAGGACTTGAAAGCGGGCCAGAATTGCAGGAAACCGATTTCAGGAGGTAGACTGGAATTGCATGTAAAGCATAGGAAAAGAGGCAGAACGTCCACAATGATGCACTTGGCCAAAAAGGGCGTATGCATTTTTTCCTGAATATATTCAGGAAAAAACGCATACGCACTTTTTGGCCAACCAAGCAAGCTTGCAAAGGAAATCTGCACTACAGTGAAGTCTCACTGCCCCCCGGTCAAAAGGGCCATCTGAAGAAAGTGTAAAATCCACAAAGCCAGGATAGGCCATGGATAACTGGGAACCTTGCTATGCTGACGTGCGGGATGTAAATTGCCAACAGCCACTCTGGAGAAGTGTATGGTGTTTCCTGAAACATCTAAAAAGCAAAGCAACAGAGCCTAGGGCACTTCGACTTATGGTCCTATAGCTTAGGGAAATTAAAATCAAAGAGACACAGCCACCCCAAAGTTTGGGACAGGCTCTGTTTACAAGAACCTCGTTTACGGTACAAGTTCAATATCACAGAAAGTGAAAAATGGGTAAAGAAGTTGTGGTACTTACGTACAATGAAATGTCACTCAGCAATGAAATCTATGTCATCAGGCCCATAGCAGCATAATGAGTGGATTCAGGTACGATGATTCTAAGTGAAATAAGTCACACAGAAAAAGAAACATCATAAGATATCACTACTACACGGCATGTAAACTTGGCTACACAGGAACTGAATTACAAAACAGAACAGGGTCTCAAACGTAGAAAACCACCTTATGCTTGCTTAAGGGGAAAGGTGAGTTGGGGTGCTGCATAAAACCAGAGATTGAAATTAGCACAGATACCGTTCCATAAGCCAAATATGTAATAGACAAGAGTTACTCCTTGCTCAACGAAATGGACTGTACACCCCATATTAAACGCCTAAGAATATACCTGACTAGTAAGAATCTTAAAACGTATGGATTTCTATGTCTCCGAAAGAGAATCAAGCGTGTGTACAGCGGCATAAAGGCAGCAGTGATAGGATTGGTGAGGTTCGGTGAGCAAATGCAGACCTTCTGAAGTCATATTGCATGGTACCCATTCCATGTGTCTCAACTCTCCAGGTTTAAGGGATTCTTCCTTCAGCTAAAACATGCATGTGGAACCCAGAGTATGATCCACCATGTGATCGGGAAAAGTGTTCAAATGTGTCTCAGTTTTCGTCCCCTGGTTCTCGAGTGCAACATTCCAGACGCTTTACTAACACTCTCCCCACTTGGAGAGTCAGTGCCTTTAACCTCCTGTTTGGCCCAGTTTGCAATTTCTGCGGAAAATGAACAGGAATAGGGAGAACCAATGAGAGACTAGCTGGAGGTGTCTGGACGGGCAAATATAACTCTCATTTCCCACCAGGAAGAGGAATTAACCAAAGGCTCAGCGTGCCATGCCGGAACCACATTAGGGCCTGAAGCAATGCTGCGGTGTTGCGGCCAGCTCACAAGAAAGCGAGTTGAAGAAAGGAGCTCAGGGGCACTGTCATTCACAAACCTGCAGAGTTATAAATGACAGCTATCGTCGAAAAATATATTGAAGTAAGGCTGCCGAGAGGACTTGAAAGCGGGGCAGAATTGCAGGAAACCGATTTCAGGAGGTAGACTGGAATTGCATGTAAAGCATAGGAAAAGAGGCAGAACGTCCACAATGATGCACTTGGCCAAAAAGGGCGTATGCGTTTTTTCCTGTATTCAGGAAAAAACGCATACGACCTTTTTGGCCAACCAAGCAAGCTTGCAAAGGAAATCTGCACTACAATGAAGTCTCACTGCCCCCCAGTCCAAAGGGCCATCTGTAAAATCCAGAAAGGCAGGACAGGCCATGGAGAACTGGGAGCCTTGTTATGCTGATGGGCGGGATGTAAATTGCCAACAGCCACTCTGGAGAAGTGTATGGTGTTTCCTGAAACATCTAAAAAACAAAGCAACAGAGCCTAGGGCACTTCCACTTATGGTCCTATAGCTTAGGGAAATTAAAATCAAAAAGACACAGCCACCCCAAAGTTTGGGACGGCTCTGTTTACAAGAACCTCGTTTTCGGTACAAGTTCAATATCACAGAAAGTGAAAAATGGATAAAGAAGTTGTGGTACTTACGTACAATGCAATATCACTCAGCAATGAAATCTATGTCATCAGGCCGGTAGCAGCATAATGAGTGGATTCAGGTACGATGATTCTAAGTGAAATAAGTCACACAGAAAAAGAAACATCATAAGTTATCACTACTACACGGAATGTAAACTTGGCTACCCAGGAACTGAATTACAAAACAGAACAGGGTCTCAAATGTAGAAAACCAACTTATGCTTGCTTAAGGGGAAAGGTGAGTTGGGGTGCTGCATAAAACCAGAGATTGAAATTAGCACAGATACCGTTCCATAAGCCAAATATGTAATAGACAAGAGCTACTCCTTGCTCAACGAAGTGGACTCTACACCCCATATTAAACGCCTAAGAATATACCTGACTAGTAAGAATCTTAAAACGTATGGATTTCTATGTCTCCGAAAGAGAATCAAGCGTGTGTACAGCGGCATAAAGGCAGCAGTGATAGGATTGGTGAGGTTCGGTGAGCAAATGCAGACCTTCTGAAGTCATATTGCATGGTACCCATTCCAGGTGTCTCAACTCTCCAGGTTTAAGGGATTCTTCCTTCAGCTAAAACATGCATGTGGAACCCAGAGTATGATCCACCATGTGATCGGGAAAAGTGTTCAAATGTGTCTCAGTTTTCGTCCCCTGGTTCTCGGGTGCAACATTCCAGACGCTTTACTAACACTCTCCCCACTTGGAGAGTCAGTGCCTTTAACCTCCTGTTTGACCCAGTTTGCAATTTCTGCGGAAAATGAACAGGAATAGGGAGAACCAATGAGAGACTAGCTGGAGGTGTCTGGGCGGGCAAATTTAACTCTCATTTCCCACCAGGAAGAGGAATTAACCAAAGGCTCAGCGTGCCATGCCGGAACCACATTAGGGCCTGAAGCAATGCTGCGGTGTTGCGGCCAGCTCACAAGAAAGCGAGTTGAAGAAAGGAGCTCAGGGGCACTGTCATTCACAAACCTGCAGAGTTATAAATGACAGCTATCGTCGAAAAATATATTGAAGTAAGGCTGCCAAGAGGACTTGAAAGCGGGGCAGAATTGCAGGAAACCGATTTCAGGAGGTAGACTGGAATTGCATGTAAAGCATAGGAAAAGAGGCAGAACGTCCACAATGATGCACTTGGCCAAAAAGGGCGTATGCGTTTTTTCCTGTATTCAGGAAAAAACGCATACGACCTTTTTGGCCAACCAAGCAAGCTTGCAAAGGAAATCTGCACTACAATGAAGTCTCACTGCCCCCCAGTCCAAAGGGCCATCTGTAAAATCCAGAAAGGCAGGACAGGCCATGGAGAACTGGGAGCCTTGTTATGCTGATGGGCGGGATGTAAATTGCCAACAGCCACTCTGGAGAAGTGTATGGTGTTTCCTGAAACATCTAAAAAACAAAGCAACAGAGCCTAGGGCACTTCCACTTATGGTCCTATAGCTTAGGGAAATTAAAATCAAAAAGACACAGCCACCCCAAAGTTTGGGACGGCTCTGTTTACAAGAACCTCGTTTTCGGTACAAGTTCAATATCACAGAAAGTGAAAAATGGATAAAGAAGTTGTGGTACTTACGTACAATGCAATATCACTCAGCAATGAAATCTATGTCATCAGGCCGGTAGCAGCATAATGAGTGGATTCAGGTACGATGATTCTAAGTGAAATAAGTCACACAGAAAAAGAAACATCATAAGTTATCACTACTACACGGAATGTAAACTTGGCTACCCAGGAACTGAATTACAAAACAGAACAGGGTCTCAAATGTAGAAAACCACCTTATGCTTGCTTAAGGGGAAAGGTGAGTTGGGATGCTGCATAAAACCAGAGATTGAAATTAGCACAGATACCGTTCCATAAGCCAAATATGTAATAGACAAGAGCTACTCCTTGCTCAACGAAGTGGACTCTACACCCCATATTAAACGCCTAAGAATATACCTGACTAGTAAGAATCTTAAAACGTATGGATTTCTATGTCTCCGAAAGAGAATCAAGCGTGTGTACAGCGGCATAAAGGCAGCAGTGATAGGATTGGTGAGGTTCGGTGAGCAAATGCAGACCCTTTGAAGTCATATTGCATGGTACCCATTCCAGGTGTCTCAACTCTCCAGGTTTAAGGGATTCTTCCTTCAGCTAAAACATGCATGTGGAACCCAGAGTATGATCCACCATGTGATCGGGAAACGTGTTCAAATGTGTCTCAGTTTTCGTCCCCTGGTTCTCGGGTGCAACATTCCAGACGCTTTACTAACACTCTCCCCACTTGGAGAGTCAGTGCCTTTAACCTCCTGTTTGGCCCAGTTTGCAATTTCTGCGGAAAATGAACAGGAATAGGGAGAACCAATGAGAGACTAGCTGGAGGTGTCTGGACGGGCAAATTTAACTCTCATTTCCCACCAGGAAGAGGAATTAACCAAAGGCTCAGCGTGCCATGCCGGAACCACATTAGGGCCTGAAGCAATGCTGCGGTGTTGCGGCCAGCTCACAAGAAAGCGAGTTGAAGAAAGGGGCTCAGGGGCACTGTAATTCACACACCTGCAGAGTTATAAATGACAGCTATCGTCCAAAAATGTATTGAAGTAAGGCTGCCAAGAGGACTTGAAAGCGGGGCAGAATTGCAGGAAACCGATTTCAGGAGGTAGACTGGAATTGCATGTAAAGCATAGGAAAAGAGGCAGAACGTCCACATGATGCACTTGGCCAAAAAGGGCGTATGCGTTTTTTCCTGAATATATTCAGGAAAAAACGCATACGCCCTTTTTGGCCAACCAAGCAAGCTTGCAAAGGAAATCTGCACTACAATGAAGTCTCACTGCCCCCCGGTCAAAAGGGCCATCTGAAAAAAGTGTAAAATCCAGAAAGGCAGGACTGGCCATGGAGAACTGGGAGGCTTGTTATGCTGATGGGCGGGATGTAAATTGCCAACAGCCACCCTGGAGAAGTGTATGGTGTTTCCTGAAACATCTAAAAAACAAAGCAACAGAGCCTAGGGCACTTCCACTTATGGTCCTATAGCTTAGGGAAATTAAAATCAAAAAGACACAGCCACCCCAAAGTTTGGGACGGCTCTGTTTACAAAAACCTCGTTTACGGTACAATTTCAATATTACAGAAAGCAAAAAATTGAAAAAGAATTTGTGGTACTTACGTACAATGCAATATCACTCAGCAATGAAATCTATGTCATCAGGCCCATAGCAGCATAATGAGTGGATACAGGTACGATGATTCTAAGTGAAATAAGTCACACAGAAAAAGAAACATCATAAGATATCACTACTACACGGAATGTAAACTTGGCTACACAGGAACTGAATTACAAAACAGAACAGGGTCTCAAATGTAGAAAACCAACTTATCCTTGCTTAAGGGGAAAGGTGAGTTGGGGTGCTGCATAAAACCAGAGATTGAAATTAGCACAGATACCATTCCATAAGCCAAATATGTAATAGACAAGAGCTACTCCTTGCTCAACCAAGTGGACTCTACACCCCATATTAAACGCCTAAGAATATACCTGACTAGTAAGAATCTTAAAACCTATGGATTTATATGTCTCCGAAAGAGAATCAAGCGTGTGTACAGCGGCAAAATCCCAGCAGTGATAGGATTGGTGAGGTTTGGTGAACAAATGCAGACCCTTTGAAGTCATATTGCATGGTACCCATTCCATGGGTCTCAAGTCTCCAGGTTTAAGGGATTCTTCCTTCAGCTAAAATATGCATGTGGAACCCAGAGTATGATCCACCGTGTGATCGGGAAACGTGTTCAAATGGGTCAGTTTTCGTCCCCTGGTACTCCGGTGCAACATTCCAGACGCTTTACTAACACTCTCCCCACTTGGAGAGTCAGTGCCTTTAACCTCCTGTTTGGCCCAGTTTGCAATTTCTGCGGAAAATGAACAGGAATAGGGAGAACCAATGAGAGACTAGCTGGAGGTGTCTGGACGGGCAAATTTAACTCTCATTTCCCACCAGGATGAGGAATTAACCAAAGGCTCAGCGTGCCATGCCGGAACCACACTAGGGCCTGAAGCAATCCTGCGGTGTTGCGGCCAGATCACAAGAAAGCGAGTTGAAGAAAGGAGCTCAGGGGGACTGTAATTCACAAACCTGCAGAGTTATAAATGACAGCTATCGTCCAAAAATATATTGAAGTAAGGCTGCCAAGAGGACTTGAAAGCGGGCCAGAATTGCAGGAAACCGATTTCAGGAGGTAGACTGGAATTGCATGTAAAGCATAGGAAAAGAGGCAGAACGTCCACAATGATGCACTTGGCCAAAAAGGGCGTATGCATTTTTTCCTGAATATATTCAGGAAAAAACGCATACGCACTTTTTGGCCAACCAAGCAAGCTTGCAAAGGAAATCTGCACTACAGTGAAGTCTCACTGCCCCCCGGTCAAAAGGGCCATCTGAAGAAAGTGTAAAATCCACAAAGCCAGGATAGGCCATGGATAACTGGGAACCTTGCTATGCTGACGTGCGGGATGTAAATTGCCAACAGCCACTCTGGAGAAGTGTATGGTGTTTCCTGAAACATCTAAAAAGCAAAGCAACAGAGCCTAGGGCACTTCGACTTATGGTCCTATAGCTTAGGGAAATTAAAATCAAAGAGACACAGCCACCCCAAAGTTTGGGACAGGCTCTGTTTACAAGAACCTCGTTTACGGTACAAGTTCAATATCACAGAAAGTGAAAAATGGGTAAAGAAGTTGTGGTACTTACGTACAATGAAATGTCACTCAGCAATGAAATCTATGTCATCAGGCCCATAGCAGCATAATGAGTGGATTCAGGTACGATGATTCTAAGTGAAATAAGTCACACAGAAAAAGAAACATCATAAGATATCACTACTACACGGCATGTAAACTTGGCTACACAGGAACTGAATTACAAAACAGAACAGGGTCTCAAACGTAGAAAACCACCTTATGCTTGCTTAAGGGGAAAGGTGAGTTGGGGTGCTGCATAAAACCAGAGATTGAAATTAGCACAGATACCGTTCCATAAGCCAAATATGTAATAGACAAGAGTTACTCCTTGCTCAACGAAATGGACTGTACACCCCATATTAAACGCCTAAGAATATACCTGACTAGTAAGAATCTTAAAACCTATGGATTTCTATGTCTCCGAAAGAGAATCAAGCGTGTGTACAGCGGCATAAACGCAGCAGTGATAGGATTGGTGAGGTTTGGTGAGCAAATGCAGACCCTTTGACGTCATATTGCATGGTACCCATTCCAGGTGTCTCAACTCTCCAGGTTTAAGGGATTCTTCCTTCAGGTAAAACATGCATGTGGAACCCAGAGTATGATCCACCGTGTGATCGGGAAACGTGTTCAAATGTGTCAGTGTTCGTCCCTGGTACTCGGGTGCAACATTCCAGACGCTTTACTAACACTCTCCCCACTTGGAGAGTCAGTGCCTTTAACCTCCTGTTTGGCCCAGTTTGCAATTTCTGCGGAAAATGAACAGGAATAGGGAGAACCAATGAGAGACTAGCTGGAGGTGTCTGGACGGGCAAATTTAACTCTCATTTCCCACCAGGAAGAGGAATTAACCAAAGGCTCAGCGTGCCATTCTGGAACCACACTAGGGCCTGAAACGATGCTGCGGTGTTGCGGCCAGCTCACAAGAAAGCGAGTTGAAGAAAGGAGCTCAGGGGAACTGTAATTCACAAACCTGCAGAGTTATAAATGACAGCTATCGTCCAAAAATGTATTGAAGTAAGGCTGCCAAGAGGACTTGAAAGCGGGGCAGAATTGCAGGAAACCGATTTCAGGAGGTAGACTGGAATTGCATGTAAAGCATAGGAAAAGAGGCAGAACGTCCACAATGATGCAGTTGGCCAAAAAGGACGTATGCGTTTTTTCCTGAATATATTCATGAAAAAACGCATACAGACTTTTTGGGCAACCAAGCAAGCTTGCAAAGAAACCTGCACTACAATGAAGTCTCACTGCCCCCCGGTCAAAAGGGCCATCTGAAAAAAGTGTAAAATCCAGAAAGGCAGGACAGGCCATGGAGAACTGGGAGCCTTGTTATGCTGATGGGCGGGACGAAAATTGCCAACAGCCACTCTGGAGAAGTGTATGGTGTTTCCTGAAACATCTAAAAAACAAAGCAACAGAGCCTAGGGCACTTCCACTTATGGTCCTATAGCTTAGGGAAATTAAAATCAAAAAGACACAGCCACCCCAAAGTTTGGGACGGCTCTGTTTACAAGAACCTCGTTTACGGTACAAGTTCAATATCGCAGAAAGCGAAAAATGGATAAAGAAGTCGTGGTACTTACGTACAATGCAATATCACTCAGCAATGAAATCTATGTCATCAGGCCCGTAGAAGCATAATGAGTGGATTTAGGTACGATGATTCTAAGTGAAATAAGACACAGAAAAAGAAACATCATAAGATATCACTAATACATAGGATGTAAACTTGGCTACACAGGAACTGAATTACAAAACAGAACAGGGTCTCTAATGTAGAAAACCAACTTATGCTTGCTTACGGGGAAACGTTAGTTGGGGTGTTGCATAAAACCAGAGATTGAAATTAGCACAGATACCGTTCCATAAGCCAAATATATAATAGTCAAGAGCTACTCCTTGCTCAACGAAGTGGACTCTACACCCCATATTAAACGCCTTAGAATATACCTGCCTAGTAAGAATCTTAAAACCTATGGATTTCTATGTCTCCGAAAGAGAATCAAGCATGTATACAGCGGCAGAAACGCAGCAGTGATAGGATTGGTGAGGTTCGGTGAGCAAAAGCAGACCCTTTGAATTCATATTGCATGGTACCCATTCCATGGGTCTCAACTCTCCAGGTTTAAGGGATTCTTCCTTCAGCTAAAACATGCATGTGGAACCCAGAGTATGATCCACCGTGTGATCGGGAAACGTGTTCAAATGTGTCTCAGTTTTCGTGCCCTGGTACTCGGGTGCAACATTCCAGACGCTTTACTAACACTCTCCCCACTTGGAGAGTCAGTGCCTTGAACCTCCTGATTAGCCCAGTTTGCAATTTCTGCGGAAAATGAACAGGAATAGGGAGAACCAATGAGAGACTAGCTGGAGGTGTCTGGACGGGCAAATTTAACTCTCATTTCCCACCAGGAAGAGGAATTAACCAAAGGCTCAGCGTGCCATGCCGGAACCACAGTAGGGCCTGAAGCAAGGCTGCGGTGTTGCGGCCAGCTCAAAAGAAAGTGAGTTGAAGAAAGGAGCTCCGGGGCACTGTAATTCACACACCTGCAGAGTTATAAATGACAGCTATCGTCCAAAAATATATTGAAGTAAGGCTGCCAAGAGGACTTGAAAGCGGGGCAGAATTGCAAGAAACCGATTTCAGGAGCTAGACTGGAATTGCATGTAAAGCATAGGAAAAGAGGCAGAACGTCCACAATGATGCACTTGGCCAAAAAGGGCTTATGCATTTTTTCGGGTATTCAGGAAAAATCGCATACGCACTTTTCGGGCAACCAAGCAAGCTTGCAAAGGAAATCTGTACTACAATGAAGTCTCACTGCCTCCCAGTCAAAAGGGCCATGTGAAAAAAGTGTAAAATCCAGAGGGCGGGACAGGCCATGGAGAACTGGGAGCCTTGTTATGCTGATGGGCGGGATGTAAATTGCCAACAGCCACTCTGGAGAAGTGTATGGTGTTTCCTGAAACATCCAAAAAACAAAACAACACAGCCTAGAGCACTTCCACTTATGGTCCTATAGCTTAGGAAAATTAAAATGAAAAAGACACAGCCACCCCAAAGTTTGGGCCGGCTCTGTTTACAAGAATCTCGTTTACGGTACAAGTTCAATATCGCAGAAAGCGAAAAATGGATAAAGAATTTGTGGTACTTACGTACAATGCAATATCACTCAGCAATGAAATCTATGTCATCAGGCCGGTAGCAGCATAATGAGTGGATTCAGGTACGATGATTCTAAGTGAAATAAGTCACACAGAAAAAGAAAAATCATAAGATATCACTACTACATGGAATGTAAACTTGGCTAAACAGGAACTGAATTACAAAACAGAACAGGGTCTCAAATGTAGGAAACCAACTTATGCTTGCTTAAGAGGAAATGTGAGTTGGGCTGCTGCATAAAACCAGAGATTGAAATTAGCACAGATACCGTTCCATAAGCCAAATATGTAATAGACAAGAGCAACTCCTTGCGCAACGAAGTGGACTCAACACCCTATATTACACGCGAGGAATATACCTGACTGGTAAGAATCTTAAAACCTATGGATTTATATGTCTCCGAAAGAGAATCAAGTGTGTGTACAGCGGCATAAACGCAGCAGTGATAGGATTGGTGAGGATCGGTGAGCAAATGCACACCCTTTGAAGTCATATTGCATGGTACCCATTCCATGGGTCTCAACTCTCCAGGTTTAAGGGATTCTTCCTTCAGCTAAAACATGCATGTGGAACCCAGAGTATGATCTACCGTGTGATCGGTAAACGTGTACAAATGTGTCAGTTTTCATCCCCTGGTACTCGGGTGCAACATTCCAGACGCTTTACAAACACTCTCCCCACTTGGAGAGTCAGTGCCTTTAACCTCCTGTTTGGCCCAGTTTGCAATTTCTGCGGAAAATGAACAGGAAGAAGGAAAACCAATAAGAGACTAGCTGGAGGTGTCTGGAAGGGCAAATTCAACTCTCACTTCCCACCAGTAAGAGGAATTAACCAAAGGCTCAGCGTGCCATGCCAGAACCACACTAGGGCCTGAAGCATTCCTGCGGTGTTGTGGCCAGCCTACAAGAAAGCAAGTTAAAGAAAGGAGCTCAGGGGCACTGTCATTCACAAACCTGCAGAGTTATAAATGACAGCTATCGTCCAAAAATATATTGAAGTAAGGCTGCCAAGAGGACTTGAAAGCGGGGCAGAATTGCAGGAAACCGATTTCAGGAGGTAGACTGGAATTGCATGTAAAGCATAGGAAAAGAGGCAGAACGTCCATAATGATGCACTTGGCCAAAAAGGGCGTATGCGTTTTTTCCTGAATATATTCAGGAAAAAACGCATACGCCCTTTTTGGCCAACCAAGCAAGCTTGCAAAGGAAACTTGCACTACAATGAAGTCTCACTGCCCCCCGGTCAAAAGGGCCATCTGAAAAAAGTGTAAAATCCAGAAAGGCAGGACAGGCCATGGAGAACTGGGAGCCTTGTTATGCTCATGGGCGGGATGTAAATTGCCAACAGCCACTCTGGAGAAGTGTATGGTGTTTCCTGAAACATCTAAAAAACAAAGCAACAGAGCCTAGGGCACTTCCACTTATGGTCCTATAGCTTAGGGAAATTAAAATCAAAAAGACACAGCCACCCCAATGTTTGGGACGGCTCTGTTTACAAGAACCTCGTTTACAGTACAAGTTCAATATCACAGATAGTGAAAAATGGATAAAGAAGTTGTGGGACTTACGTACAATACAATACCACTCAGCAATGAAATCTATGTCATCAGGCCCATAGCAGCATAATGAGTGGATTCAGGTACGATGATTCTAAGTGAAATAAGTCACAGAGAAAAAGAAACATCATAAGATATCACTACTACACGGCATGTAAACTTGGCTACACAGGAACTGAATTACAAAACAGAACAGGGTCTCAAACGTAGAAAACCACCTTATGCTTGCTTAAGGGGAAAGGTGAGTTGGGGTGCTGCATAAAACCAGAGATTGAAATTAGCACAGATACCGTTCCATAAGGCAAATATATAATAGACAAGAGTTGCTCCTTGCTCAACGAAGAGGACTCTACACCCCATATTAAACGCCTAAGAATATACCTGACTAGTAAGAATCTTAAAACCTATGGATTTATATGTCTCCAAAAGAGAATCAAGCGTGTGTACAGCGGCATAAACGCAGCAGTGATAGGATTGGTGAGGTTCGGTGAGCAAATGCAGACCCTTTGAAGTCATATTGCATGGTACCCATTCCATGGGTCTCAACTCTCCAGGTTTAAGGGATTCTTCCTTCAGCTAAAACATGCATGTGGAACCCAGAGTATGATCTACCGTGTGATCGGGAAACGTGTTCATATGTGTCAGTTTTCATCCCCTGGTACTCGGGTGCAACATTCCAGACGCTTTACAAACACTCTCACCACTTGGAGAGTCAGTGCCTTTAACCTCCTGTTTGGCCCAGTTTGCAATTTCTGCGGAAAATGAACAGGAAGAAGGAAAACCAATAAGAGACTAGCTGGAGGTGTCTGGAAGGGCAAATTCAACTCTCACTTCCCACCAGTAAGAGGAATTAACCAAAGGCTCAGCGTGCCATGCCAGAACCACACTAGGGCCCGAAGCATTCCTGCGGTGTTGTGGCCAGCCTACAAGAAAGCGAGTTAAAAAAAGGAGCTCAGGGGCACTGTCATTCACAAACCTGCAGAGTTATAAATGACAGCTATCGTCCAAAAATATATTGAAGTAAGGCTGCCAAGAGGACTTGAAAGCGGGGCAGAATTGCAGGAAACCGATTTCAGGAGGTAGACTGGAATTGCATGTAAAGCATAGGAAAAGAGGCAGAACGTCCACAATGATGCACTTGGCCAAAAAGGGCATATGCGTTTTTTCCTGAATATATTCAGGAAAAGACGCATACGCACTTTTTGGCCAACCAAGAAAGCTTGCATAGGAAACTTGCACTACAATGAAGTCTCACTGCCCCCCGGTCAAAAGGGCCATCTGAAAAAAGTGTAAAATCCAGAAAGGCAGGACAGGCCATGGAGAACTGGGAGCCTTGTTATGCTGATGGGCGGGATGTAAATTGCCAACAGCCACTCTGGAGAAGTGTATGGTGTTTCCTGAAACATCTAAAAAACAAAGCAACAGAGCCTAGGGCACTTCCACTTATGGCCCTATAGCTTAGGGAAATTAAAATCAAAAAGACACAGCCACCCCAATGTTTGGGACGGCTCTGTTTACAAGAACCTCGTTTATGGTACAAGTTCAATATCACAGAAAGCAAAAAATGGATAAAAAAGTTGTGGTACTTACGTACTATGCAATATCACTCAGCAATGAAATCTATGTCATCAGGCCCGTAGCAGCATAATGAGAGGATTCAGGTACGATGATTCTAAGTGAAATAAGTCACACAGAAAAAGAAACATCATAAGATATCACTACTACACGGAATGTAAATTTGGCTACCCAAGAACTGAATTACAAAACAGAACAGGGTCTCAAATGTAGAAAACCAACTTATGCTTGCTTAAGGGGAAAGGTGAGTTGGGGTGCTGCATAAAACCAGAGATTGAAATTAGCACAGATACCGTTCCATAAGCCAAATATGTAATAGACAAGAGCTACTCCTTGCTCAACGAAGTGGACTCTACACCCCGTATTAAACGCCTAAGAATATACCTGAATAGTAAGAATCTTAAAACGTATGGATTTCTATGTCTCCGAAAGAGAATCAAGCGTGTGTACAGCGGCATAAACGCAGCAGTGATAGGATAGGTGAGGATCGGTGAGCAAATGCACACCCTTTGAAGTCATATTGCATGGTACCCATTCCATGGGTCTCAACTCTCCAGGTTTAAGGGATTCTTCCTTCAGCTAAAACATGCATGTGGAACCCAGAGTATGATCTACCGTGTGATCGGGAAACGTGTTCAAATGTGTCAGTTTTCATCCCCTGGTACTCGGGTGCAACATTCCAGACGCTTTACAAACACTCTCCCCACTTGGAGAGTCAGTGCCTTTAACCTCCTGTTTGACCCAGTTTGCAATTTCTGCGGAAAATGAACAGGAAGAAGGAAAACCAATAAGAGACTAGCTGGAGGTGTCTGGAAGGGCAAATTCAACTCTCACTTCCCACCAGTAAGAGGAATTAACCAAAGGCTCAGCGTGCCATGCCAGAACCACACTAGGGCCTGAAGCATTCCTGCGGTGTTGTGGCCAGCCTACAAGAAAGCGAGTTAAAGAAAGGAGCTCAGGGGCACTGTCATTCACAAACCTGCAGAGTTATAAATGACAGCTATCGTCCAAAAATATATTGAAGTAAGGCTGCCAAGAGGACTTGAAAGCGGGGCAGAATTGCAGGAAACCGATTTCAGGAGGTAGACTGGAATTGCATGTAAAGCATAGGAAAAGAGGCAGAACGTCCACAATGATGCACTTGGCCAAAAAGGGCGTAAGAGTTTTTTCCTGAATATATTCAGGAAAAAACGCATACGCCCTTTTTGGCCAACCAAGCAAGCTTGCAAAGGAAACTTGCACTACAATGAAGTCTCACTGCCCCCCGGTCAAAAGGGCCATCTGAAAAAAGTGTAAAATCCAGAAAGGCAGGACAGGCCATGGAGAACTGGGAGCCTTGTTATGCTCATGGGCGGGATGTAAATTGCCAACAGCCACTCTGGAGAAGTGTATGGTGTTTCCTGAAACATCTAAAAAACAAAGCAACAGAGCCTAGGGCACTTCCACTTATGGTCCTATAGCTTCAGGAAATTAAAATCAAAAAGACACAGCCAACCCAAAGTTTGGGACGGCTCTGTTTACAAGAACCTCATTTTCGGTACAAGTTCAATATCACAGAAAGTGAAAAATGGATAAAGAATTTGTGGTACTTAAGTACAATGCAATATCACTCAGCAATGAAATCTATGTCATCAGGCCCATAGCAGCATAATGAGTGGATTCAGGTACGATGATTCTAAGTGAAATAAGTCACACAGAAAATGAAACATCATAAGATATCACTAATACACGGAATGTAAACTTGGCTACCAAGGAACTGAATTACAAAACAGAACAGGGTCTCAAATGTAGAAAACCAACTTATGCTTGCTTAAGGGGAAAGGTGAGTTGGGGTGCTGCATAAAACCAGAGATTGAAATTAGCACAGATACCATTCCATAAGCCAAATATGTAATAGACAAGAGCTACTCCTTGCTCAACCAAGTGGACTCAACACCCCATATTAAATGCCTAAGAATATACCTGCCTAGTAAGAATCTTAAAACCTATGGATTTCTATGTCTCCGAAAGAGAATCAAGCGTGTGTACAGCGGCATAAAGGCAGCAGTGATAGGATTGGTGAGGTTCGGTGAGCAAATGCAGACCTTCTGAAGTCATATTGCATGGTACCCATTCCATGTGTCTCAACTCTCCAGGTTTAAGGGATTCTTCCTTCAGCTAAAACATGCATGTGGAACCCAGAGTATGATCCACCGTGTGATCGGGAAACGTGTTCAAATGTGTCTCAGTTTTCGTCCCCTGGTACTCGGTTGCAACATTCCAGACGCTTTACTAACACTCTGCCCACTTGGAGAGTCAGTGCCTTTAACCTCCTGTTTGGCCCAGTTTGCAATTTCTGCGGAAAATGAACAGGAATAGGGAGAACCAATGAGAGACTAGCTGGAGGTGTCTGGACGGGCAAATTTAACTCTCATTTCCCACCAGGAAGAGGAATTAACCAAAGGCTCAGCGTGCCATGCCGGAACCACACTAGGGCCTGAAGCAAGGCTGCGGTGTTGCGGCCAGCTCACAAGAAAGCGAGTTGAAGAAAGGAGCTCAGGGGCACTGTCATTCACAAACCTGCAGAGTTATAAATGACAGCTATCGTCCAAAAATGTATTGAAGTAAGGCTGCCAAGAGGACTTGAAAGCGGGGCAGAATTGCAGGAAACCGATTTCAGGAGGTAGACTGGAATTGCATGTAAAGCATAGGAAAAGAGGCAGAACGTCCACAATGATGCACTTGGCCAAGAAGGGCGTATGCGTTTTTTCCTGAATACATTCAGGAAAAAACGCATACGCCCTTTTTGGCCAACCAAGCAAGCTTGCAAAGGAAATCTGCACTACAATGACGTCTCACTGCCCCCTGGTCAAAAGGGCCATCTGAAAAAAGTGTAAAATCCAGAAAGGCAGGACAGGCCATGGAGAACTGGGAGCCTTGTTATGCTGATGGGCGGGATGTAAATTGCCAACAGCCACTCTGGAGAAGTGTATGGTGTTTCCTGAAACATCTAAAAAACAAAGCAACAGAGCCTAGGGCACTTCCACTTATGGTCCTATAGCTTCAGGAAATTAAAATCAAAAAGACACAGCCAACCCAAAGTTTGGGACTGCTCTGTTTACAAGAACCTCGTTTTCGGTACAAGTTCAATATCACAGAAAGTGAAAAATGGATAAAGAAGTTGTGGTACTTACGTACAATGCAATATCACTCAGCAATGAAATCTATGTCATCAGGCCCATAGCAGCATAATGAGTGGATTCAGGTACGATGATTCTAAGTGAAATAAGTCACACAGAAAAAGAAACATCATAAGATATCACTACTACACGGAATGTAAACTTGGCTACACAGGAACTGAATTACAAAACAGAACAGGGTCTCAAATGTAGAAAACCAACTTATGCTTGCTTAAGGGGAAAGGTGAGTTGGGGTGCTGCATAAAACCAGAGATTGAAATTAGCACAGATACCGTTCCATAAGCCAAATATGTAATAGACAAGAGCTACTCCTTGCTCAACGAAGTGGACTCTACACCCCATATTAAACGCCTAAGAATATACCTGACTAGTAAGAATCTTAAAACCTATGGATTTATATGTCTCCGAAAGAGAATCAAGCGTGTGTACAGCGGCATAAAGGCAGCAGTGATAGGATTGGTGAGGTTCGGTGAGCAAATGCAGACCTTCTGAATTCATATTGCATGGTACCCATTCCATGTGTCTCAACTCTCCAGGTTTAAGGGATTCTTCCTTCAGCTAAAACATGCATGTGGAACCCAGAGTATGATCCACCGTGTGATCGGGAAACGTGTTCAAATGTGTCTCAGTTTTCGTCCCCAGGTACTCGGGTGCAACATTCCAGACGCTTTACTAACACTCTCCCCACTTGGAGAGTCAGTGCCTTTAACCTCCTGTTTGGGCCAGTTTGCAATTTCTGCGGAAAATGAACAGGAATAGGGAGAACCAATGAGAGACTAGCTGGGGGTGTCTGGACGGGCAAATTTAACTCTCATTTCCCACCAGGAAGAGGAATTAACCAAAGGCTCAGCGTGCCATGCCGGAACCACACTAGGGCCTGAAGCAAGGCTGCGGTGTTGCGGCCAGCTCACAAGAAAGCGAGTTGAAGAAAGGGGCTCAGGGGCACTGTAATTCACACACCTGCAGAGTTATAAATGACAGCTATCGTCCAAAAATGTATTGAAGTAAGGCTGCCAAGAGGACTTGAAAGCGGGGCAGAATTGCAGGAAACCGATTTCAGGAGGTAGACTGGAATTGCATGTAAAGCATAGGAAAAGAGGCAGAACGTCCACAATGATGCACTTGGCCAAAAAGGGCGTATGGGTTTTTTCCTGAATATATTCAGGAAAAAACGCATACGCCCTTTTTGGCCAACCAAGCAAGCTTGCAAAGGAAATCTGCACTACAATGAAGTCTCACTGCCCCCCAGTCAAAAGGGCCACCTGAAAAATGTGTAAAATCCAGAAAGGCAGGACAGGCCATGGAGAACTGGGAGCCTTGTTATGCTGATGGGCGGGATGTAATTGCCAACAGCCACTCTGGAGAAGTGTATGGTGTTTCCTGAAACATCTAAAAAACAAAGCAACAGAGCCTAGGGCACTTCCACTTATGGTCCTATAGCTTAGCGAAATTAAAATCAAAAAGACACAGCCACCCCAAAGTTTGGGACGGCTCTGTTTACAAGAACCTCGTTTACGGTACAAGTTCAATATCACAGAAAGTGAAAAATGGATAAAGAATTTGTGGTACTTACGTACAATGCAATATCACTCAGCAATGAAATCTATGTCATCAGGCCGGTAGCAGCATAATGAGTGGATTCAGGTACGATGATTCTAAGTGAAATAAGTCACACAGAAAAAGAAACATCATAAGTTATCACTACTACACGGAATGTAAACTTGGCTACCCAGGAACTGAATTACAAAACAGAACAGGGTCTCAAATGTAGAAAACCAACTTATGCTTGCTTAAGGGGAAAGGTGAGTTGGGGTGCTGCATAAAACCAGAGATTGAAATTAGCACAGATACCGTTCCATAAGCCAAATATGTAATAGACAAGAGCTACTCCTTGCTCAACCAAGTGGACTCAACACCCCATATTAAACGCCTAAGAATATACCTGCCTAGTAAGAATCTTAAAACCTATGGATTTCTATGTCTCCGAAAGAGAATCAAGCGTGTGTACAGCGGCATAAACCCAGCAGTGATAGGATTGTTGAGGTTCGGTGAGCAAATGCAGACCCTTTGAAGTCATGTTGCATGGTACCCATTCCATGGGTCTCAAGTCTCCAGGTTTAAGGGAGTCTTCCTTCAGCTAAAACATGCATGTGGAACCCAGAGTATGATCCACCGTGTGATCGGGAAACGTGTTCAAATGTGTCTCAGTTTTCGTTCCCAGGTACTCGGGTGCAACATTCCAGACGCTTTACTAACACTCTCCCCACTTGGAGAGTCAGTGCCTTTAACTTCCTGTTTGGCCCAGTTTGCAATTTCTGCGGAAAATGAACAGGAATAGGGAGAACCAATGAGAGACTAGCTGGAGGTGTCTGGACGGGCAAATTTAACTCTCATTTCCCACCAGGAAGAGGAATTAACCAAAGGCTCAGCGTGCCATGCCGGAACCACACTAGGGCCTGAAGCAATCCTGCGGTGTTGCGGCCAGCTCACAAGAAAGCGAGTTGAAGAAAGGAGCTCAGGGGCACTGTCATTCACAAACGTGCAGAGTTATAAATGACAGCTATCGTCCAAAAATGTATTGAAGTAAGGCTGCCAAGAGGACTTGAAAGCGGGGCAGAATTGCAGGAAACCGATTTCAGGAGGTAGACTGGAATTGCATGTAAAGCATAGGAAAAGAGGCAGAACGTCCACAATGATGCACTTGGCCAAAAAGGGCGTATGCGTTTTTTCCTGAATATATTCAGGAAAAAACGCATACGCCCTTTTTGGCCAACCAAGCAAGCTTGCAAAGGAAATCTGCACTACAATGAAGTCTCACTGCCCCCCGGTCAAAAGGGCCATCTGAAAAAAGTGTAAAATCCAGAAAGGCAGGACAGGCCATGGAGAACTGGGAGCCTTGTTATGCTGATGGGCGGGATGTAAATTGCCAACAGCCACTCTGGAGAAGTGTATGGTGTTTCCTGAAACATCTAAAAAACAAAGCAACAGAGCCTAGGGCACTTCCACTTATGGTCCTATAGCTTCAGGAAATTAAACTCAAAAAGACACATCCAACCCAAAGTTTGGGACGGCTCTGTTTACAAGAACCTCGTTTTCGGTACAAGTTCAATATCACAGAAAGTGAAAAATGGATAAAGAATTTGTGGTACTTACGTACAATGAATATCACTCAGCAATGAAATCTATGTCATCAGGCCCATAGCAGCATAATGAGTGGATTCAGGTACGATGATTCTAAGTGAAATAAGTCACACAGAAAAAGAAACATCATAAGATATCACTACTACACGGAATGTAAACTTGGCTACACAGGAACTGAATTACAAAACAGAACAGGGTCTCAAATGTAGAAAACCAACTTATGCTTGCTTAAGGGGAAAGGTGAGTTGGGGTGCTGCATAAAACCAGAGATTGAAGTTAGCACAGATACCGTTCCATAAGCCAAATATGTAATAGACAAGAGCTACTCCTTGCTCAACGAAGTGGACTCTACACCCCATATTAAACGCCTAAGAATATACCTGTCTAGTAAGAATCTTAAAACGTATGGATTTATATGTCTCCGAAAGAGAATCAAGCGTGTGTACAGCGGCATAAAGGCAGCAGTGATAGGATTGTTGACGTTCGGTGAGCAAATGCAGACCCTTTGAAGTCATATTGCATGGTACCCATTCCATGGGTTTCAACACTCTAGGTTTAAGGGATTCTTCCTTCAGCTAAAATATGCATGTGGAACCCAGAGTATGATCCACCGTGTGATCGGGAAACGTGTTCAAATGTGTCTCAGGTTTCGTCCCCTGGTACTCGGGTGCAACATTCCAGACGCTTTACTAACACTCTCCCCACTTGGAGAGTCAGTGCCTTTAACCTCCTGTTTGGCCCAGTTTGCAATTTCTGCGGAAGATGAACAGGAATAGGGAGAACCAATGAGAGACTAGCTGGAGGTGTCTGGACGGGCAAATTTAACTCTCATTTCCCACCAGGAAGAGGAATTAACCAAAGGCTCAGCGTGCCATGCCGGAACCACATTAGGGCCTGAAGCAATCCTGCGGTGTTGCGGCCAGCTCACAAGAAAGCGAGTTGAAGAAAGGAGCTCAGGGGCACTGTCATTCACAAACGTGCAGAGTTATAAATGACAGCTATCGTCCAAAAATGTATTGAAGTAAGGCTGCCAAGAGGACTTGAAAGCGGGGCAGAATTGCAGGAAACCGATTTCAGGAGGTAGACTGGAATTGCATGTAAAGCATAGGAAAAGAGGCAGAACGTCCACAATGATGCACTTGGCCAAAAAGGGCGTATGCGTTTTTTCCTGAATATATTCAGGAAAAAACGCATACGCCCTTTTTGGCCAACCAAGCAAGCTTGCAAAGGAAATCTGCACTACAATGAAGTCTCACTGCCCCCTGGTCAAAAGGGCCATCTGAAAAAAGTGTAAAATCCAGAAAGGCAGGACAGGCCATGGAGAACTGGGAGCCTTGTTATGCTGATGGGCGGGATGTAAATTGCCAACAGCCACTCTGGAGAAGTGTATGGTGTTTCCTGAAACATCTAAAAAACAAAGCAACAGAGCCTAGGGCACTTCCACTTATGGTCCTATAGCTTCAGGAAATTAAAATCAAAAAGACACAGCCAACCCAAAGTTTGGGACGGCTCTGTTTACAAGAACCTCGTTTTCGGTACAAGTTCAATATCACAGAAAGTGAAAAATGGATAAAGAATTTGTGGTACTTACGTACAATGCAATATCACTCAGCAATGAAATCTATGTCATCAGGCCCATAGCAGCATAATGAGTGGATTCAGGTACGATGATTCTAAATGAAATAAGTCACACAGAAAAAGAAACATCATAAGATATCACTACTACACGGAATGTAAACTTGGCTACACAGGAACTGAATTACAAAACAGAACAGGGTCTCAAATGTAGAAAACCAACTTATGCTTGCTTAAGGGGAAAGGTGAGTTGGGGTGCTGCATAAAACCAGAGATTGAAATTAGCACAGATACCGTTCCATAAGCCAAATATGTAATAGACAAGAGCTACTCCTTGCTCAACCAAGTGGACTCAACACCCCATATTAAACGCCTAAGAATATACCTGTCTAGTAAGAATCTTAAAACGTATGGATTTATATGTCTCCGAAAGAGAATCAAGCGTGTGTACAGTGGCATAAAGGCAGCAGTGATAGGATTGTTGACGTTCGGTGAGCAAATGCAGACCCTTTGAAGTCATATTGCATGGTACCCATTCCATGGGTCTCAACACTCTAGGTTTAAGGGATTCTTCCTTCAGCTAAAATATGCATGTGGAACCCAGAGTATGATCCACCGTGTGATCGGGAAACGTGTTCAAATGTGTCTCAGGTTTCGTCCCCTGGTACTCGGGTGCAACATTCCAGACACTTTACTAACACTCTCCCCACTTGGAGAGTCAGTGCCTTTAACCTCCTGTTTGGCCCAGTTTGCAATTTCTGCGGAAGATGAACAGGAATAGGGAGAACCAATGAGAGACTAGCTGGAGGTGTCTGGACGGGCAAATTTAACTCTCATTTCCCACCAGGAAGAGGAATTATCAAAAGGCTCAGCGTGCCATGCCGGAAACACACTAGGGCCTGAAGCAAGGCTGCGGTGTTGCGGCCAGCTCACAAGAAAACGAGTTGAAGAAAGGGGCTCAGGGGCACTGTAATTCACACACCTGCAGAGTTATAAATGACAGCTATCGTCCAAAAATATATTGAAGTAAGGCTGCCAAGAGGACTTGAAAGCGGGGCAGAATTGCAGGAAACCGATTTCAGAAGGTAGACTGGAATTGCATGTAAAGCATAGGAAAAGAGGCAGAACGTCCACAATGATGCACTTGGCCAAAAAGGGCGTATGGGTTTTTTCCTGAATATATTCAGGAAAAAACGCATACGCCCTTTTTGGCCAACCAAGCAAGCTTGCAAAGGAAATCTGCACTACAATGAAGTCTCACTGCCCCCCAGTCAAAAGGGCCATCTGAAAAATGTGTAAAATCCAGAAAGGCAGGACAGGCCATGGAGAACTGGGAGCCTTGTTATGCTGATGGGCGGGATGTAATTGCCAACAGCCACTCTGGAGAAGTGTATGGTGTTTCCTGAAACATCTAAAAAACAAAGCAACAGAGCCTAGGGCACTTCCACTTATGGTCCTATAGCTTAGCGAAATTAAAATCAAAAAGACACAGCCACCCCAAAGTTTGGGACGGCTCTGTTTACAAGAACCTCGTTTACGGTACAAGTTCAATATCACAGAAAGTGAAAAATGGATAAAGAAGTTGTGGTACTTACGTACAATGCAATATCACTCAGCAATGAAATCTATGTCATCAGGCCGGTAGCAGCATAATGAGTGGATTCAGGTACGATGATTCTAAGTGAAATAAGTCACACAGAAAAAGAAACATCATAAGTTATCACTACTACACGGAATGTAAACTTGGCTACCCAGGAACTGAATTACAAAACAGAACAGGGTCTCAAATGTAGAAAACCAACTTATGCTTGCTTAAGGGGAAAGGTGAGTTGGGGTGCTGCATAAAACCAGAGATTGAAATTAGCACAGATACCGTTCCATAAGCCAAATATGTAATAGACAAGAGCTACTCCTTGCTCAACCAAGTGGACTCAACACCCCATATTAAACGCCTAAGAATATACCTGCCTAGTAAGAATCTTAAAACCTATGGATTTCTATGTCTCCGAAAGAGAATCAAGCGTGTGTACAGCGGCATAAACCCAGCAGTGATAGGATTGTTGAGGTTCGGTGAGCAAATGCAGACCCTTTGAAGTCATGTTGCATGGTACCCATTCCATGGGTCTCAAGTCTCCAGGTTTAAGGGAGTCTTCCTTCAGCTAAAACATGCATGTGGAACCCAGAGTATGATCCACCGTGTGATCGGGAAACGTGTTCAAATGTGTCTCAGTTTTCGTTCCCAGGTACTCGGGTGCAACATTCCAGACGCTTTACTAACACTCTCCCCACTTGGAGAGTCAGTGCCTTTAACTTCCTGTTTGGCCCAGTTTGCAATTTCTGCGGAAAATGAACAGGAATAGGGAGAACCAATGAGAGACTAGCTGGAGGTGTCTGGACGGGCAAATTTAACTCTCATTTCCCACCAGGAAGAGGAATTAACCAAAGGCTCAGCGTGCCATGCCGGAACCACACTAGGGCCTGAAGCAATCCTGCGGTGTTGCGGCCAGCTCACAAGAAAGCGAGTTGAAGAAAGGAGCTCAGGGGCACTGTCATTCACAAACGTGCAGAGTTATAAATGACAGCTATCGTCCAAAAATGTATTGAAGTAAGGCTGCCAAGAGGACTTGAAAGCGGGGCAGAATTGCAGGAAACCGATTTCAGGAGGTAGACTGGAATTGCATGTAAAGCATAGGAAAAGAGGCAGAACGTCCACAATGATGCACTTGGCCAAAAAGGGCGTATGCGTTTTTTCCTGAATATATTCAGGAAAAAACGCATACGCCCTTTTTGGCCAACCAAGCAAGCTTGCAAAGGAAATCTGCACTACAATGAAGTCTCACTGCCCCCCGGTCAAAAGGGCCATCTGAAAAAAGTGTAAAATCCAGAAAGGCAGGACAGGCCATGGAGAACTGGGAGCCTTGTTATGCTGATGGGCGGGATGTAAATTGCCAACAGCCACTCTGGAGAAGTGTATGGTGTTTCCTGAAACATCTAAAAAACAAAGCAACAGAGCCTAGGGCACTTCCACTTATGGTCCTATAGCTTCAGGAAATTAAAATCAAAAAGACACAGCCACCCCAAAGTTTGGGACTGCTCTGTTTACAAGAACCTCGTTTTCGGTACAAGTTCAATATCACAGAACGTGAAAAATGGATAAAGAAGTTGTGGTACTTACGTACAATGCAATATCACTCAGCAATGAAATCTATGTCATCAGGCCCATAGCAGCATAATGAGTGGATTCAGGTACGATGATTCTAAGTGAAATAAGTCACACAGAAAAAGAAACATCATAAGATATCACTACTACACGGAATGTAAACTTGGCTACACAGGAACTGAATTACAAAACAGAACAGGGTCTCAAATGTAGAAAACCAACTTATGCTTGCTTAAGGGGAAAGGTGAGTTGGGGTGCTGCATAAAACCAGAGATTGAAGTTAGCACAGATACCGTTCCATAAGCCAAATATGTAATAGACAAGAGCTACTCCTTGCTCAACGAAGTGGACTCTACACCCCATATTAAACGCCTAAGAATATACCTGTCTAGTAAGAATCTTAAAACGTATGGATTTCTATGTCTCCGAAAGAGAATCAAGCGTGTGTACAGCGGCATAAAGGCAGCAGTGATAGGATTGTTGACGTTCGGTGAGCAAATGCAGACCCTTTGAAGTCATATTGCATGGTACCCATTCCATGGGTTTCAACACTCTAGGTTTAAGGGATTCTTCCTTCAGCTAAAATATGCATGTGGAACCCAGAGTATGATCCACCGTGTGATCGGGAAACGTGTTCAAATGTGTCTCAGGTTTCGTCCCCTGGTACTCGGGTGCAACATTCCAGACGCTTTACTAACACTCTCCCCACTTGGAGAGTCAGTGCCTTTAACCTCCTGTTTGGCCCAGTTTGCAATTTCTGCGGAAGATGAACAGGAATAGGGAGAACCAATGAGAGACTAGCTGGAGGTGTCTGGACGGGCAAATTTAACTCTCATTTCCCACCAGGAAGAGGAATTATCAAAAGGCTCAGCGTGCCATGCCGGAAACACACTAGGGCCTGAAGCAAGGCTGCGGTGTTGCGGCCAGCTCACAAGAAAGCGAGTTGAAGAAAGGGGCTCAGGGGCACTGTAATTCACACACCTGCAGAGTTATAAATGACAGCTATCGTCCAAAAATGTATTGAAGTAAGGCTGCCAAGAGGACTTGAAAGCGGGGCAGAATTGCAGGAAACCGATTTCAGGAGGTAGACTGGAATTGCATGTAAAGCATAGGAAAAGAGGCAGAACGTCCACAATGATGCACTTGGCCAAAAAGGGCGTATGCGTTTTTTCCTGAATATATTCAGGAAAAAACGCATACGCCCTTTTTGGCCAACCAAGCAAGCTTGCAAAGGAAATCTGCACTACAATGAAGTCTCACTGCCCCCCAGTCAAAAGGGCCACCTGAAAAATGTGTAAAATTCAGAAAGGCAGGACAGGCCATGGAGAACTGGGAGCTTTGTTATGCTGGTGGGCGGGATGTAATTGCCAACAGCCACTCTGGAGAAGTGTATGGTGTTTCCTGAAACATCTAAAAAACAAAGCAACAGAGCCTAGGGCACTTCCACTTATGGTCCTATAGCTTAGCAAAATTAAAATCAAAAAGACACAGCCACCCCAAAGTTTGGGACGGCTCTGTTTACAAGAACCTCGTTTACGGTACAAGTTCAATATCACAGAAAGTGAAAAATGGATAAAGAATTTGTGGTACTTACATACAATGCAATATCACTCAGCAATGAAATCTATGTCATCAGGCCGGTAGCAGCATAATGAGTGGATTCAGGTACGATGATTCTAAGTGAAATAAGTCACACAGAAAAAGAAACATCATAAGTTATCACTACTACACGGAATGTAAACTTGGCTACCCAGGAACTGAATTACAAAACAGAACAGGGTCTCAAATGTAGAAAACCAACTTATGCTTGCTTAAGGGGAAAGGTGAGTTGGGGTGCTGCATAAAACCAGAGATTGAAATTAGCACAGATACCGTTCCATAAGCCAAATATGTAATAGACAAGAGCTACTCCTTGCTCAACCAAGTGGACTCAACACCCCATATTAAACGCCTAAGAATATACCTGCCTAGTAAGAATCTTAAAACCTATGGATTTCTATGTCTCCGAAAGAGAATCAAGCGTGTGTACAGCGGCATAAACCCAGCAGTGATAGGATTGTTGAGGTTCGGTGAGCAAATGCAGACCCTTTGAAGTCATGTTGCATGGTACCCATTCCATGGGTCTCAAGTCTCCAGGTTTAAGGGAGTCTTCCTTCAGCTAAAACATGCATGTGGAACCCAGAGTATGATCCACCGTGTGATCGGGAAACGTGTTCAAATGTGTCTCAGTTTTCGTTCCCAGGTACTCGGGTGCAACATTCCAGACGCTTTACTAACACTCTCCCCACTTGGAGAGTCAGTGCCTTTAACTTCCTGTTTGGCCCAGTTTGCAATTTCTGCGGAAAATGAACAGGAATAGGGAGAACCAATGAGAGACTAGCTGGAGGTGTCTGGACGGGCAAATTTAACTCTCATTTCCCACCAGGAAGAGGAATTAACCAAAGGCTCAGCGTGCCATGCCGGAACCACACTAGGGCCTGAAGCAATCCTGCGGTGTTGCGGCCAGCTCACAAGAAAGCGAGTTGAAGAAAGGAGCTCAGGGGCACTGTCATTCACAAACGTGCAGAGTTATAAATGACAGCTATCGTCCAAAAATGTATTGAAGTAAGGCTGCCAAGAGGACTTGAAAGCGGGGCAGAATTGCAGGAAACCGATTTCAGGAGGTAGACTGGAATTGCATGTAAAGCATAGGAAAAGAGGCAGAACGTCCACAATGATGCACTTGGCCAAAAAGGGCGTATGCGTTTTTTCCTGAATATATTCAGGAAAAAACGCATACGCCCTTTTTGGCCAACCAAGCAAGCTTGCAAAGGAAATCTGCACTACAATGAAGTCTCACTGCCCCCCGGTCAAAAGGGCCATCTGAAAAAAGTGTAAAATCCAGAAAGGCAGGACAGGCCATGGAGAACTGGGAGCCTTGTTATGCTGATGGGCGGGATGTAAATTGCCAACAGCCACTCTGGAGAAGTGTATGGTGTTTCCTGAAACATCTAAAAAACAAAGCAACAGAGCCTAGGGCACTTCCACTTATGGTCCTATAGCTTCAGGAAATTAAAATCAAAAAGACACAGCCACCCCAAAGTTTGGGACTGCTCTGTTTACAAGAACCTCGTTTTCGGTACAAGTTCAATATCACAGAACGTGAAAAATGGATAAAGAAGTTGTGGTACTTACGTACAATGCAATATCACTCAGCAATGAAATCTATGTCATCAGGCCCATAGCAGCATAATGAGTGGATTCAGGTACGATGATTCTAAGTGAAATAAGTCACACAGAAAAAGAAACATCATAAGATATCACTACTACACGGAATGTAAACTTGGCTACACAGGAACTGAATTACAAAACAGAACAGGGTCTCAAATGTAGAAAACCAACTTATGCTTGCTTAAGGGGAAAGGTGAGTTGGGGTGCTGCATAAAACCAGAGATTGAAGTTAGCACAGATACCGTTCCATAAGCCAAATATGTAATAGACAAGAGCTACTCCTTGCTCAACGAAGTGGACTCTACACCCCATATTAAACGCCTAAGAATATACCTGTCTAGTAAGAATCTTAAAACGTATGGATTTCTATGTCTCCGAAAGAGAATCAAGCGTGTGTACAGCGGCATAAAGGCAGCAGTGATAGGATTGTTGACGTTCGGTGAGCAAATGCAGACCCTTTGAAGTCATATTGCATGGTACCCATTCCATGGGTTTCAACACTCTAGGTTTAAGGGATTCTTCCTTCAGCTAAAATATGCATGTGGAACCCAGAGTATGATCCACCGTGTGATCGGGAAACGTGTTCAAATGTGTCTCAGGTTTCGTCCCCTGGTACTCGGGTGCAACATTCCAGACGCTTTACTAACACTCTCCCCACTTGGAGAGTCAGTGCCTTTAACCTCCTGTTTGGCCCAGTTTGCAATTTCTGCGGAAGATGAACAGGAATAGGGAGAACCAATGAGAGACTAGCTGGAGGTGTCTGGACGGGCAAATTTAACTCTCATTTCCCACCAGGAAGAGGAATTATCAAAAGGCTCAGCGTGCCATGCCGGAAACACACTAGGGCCTGAAGCAAGGCTGCGGTGTTGCGGCCAGCTCACAAGAAAGCGAGTTGAAGAAAGGGGCTCAGGGGCACTGTAATTCACACACCTGCAGAGTTATAAATGACAGCTATCGTCCAAAAATGTATTGAAGTAAGGCTGCCAAGAGGACTTGAAAGCGGGGCAGAATTGCAGGAAACCGATTTCAGGAGGTAGACTGGAATTGCATGTAAAGCATAGGAAAAGAGGCAGAACGTCCACAATGATGCACTTGGCCAAAAAGGGCGTATGCGTTTTTTCCTGAATATATTCAGGAAAAAACGCATACGCCCTTTTTGGCCAACCAAGCAAGCTTGCAAAGGAAATCTGCACTACAATGAAGTCTCACTGCCCCCCAGTCAAAAGGGCCACCTGAAAAATGTGTAAAATTCAGAAAGGCAGGACAGGCCATGGAGAACTGGGAGCTTTGTTATGCTGATGGCCGGGATGTAATTGCCAACAGCCACTCTGGAGAAGTGTATGGTGTTTCCTGAAACATCTAAAAAACAAAGCAACAGAGCCTAGGGCACTTCCACTTATGGTCCTATAGCTTAGCAAAATTAAAATCAAAAAGACACAGCCACCCCAAAGTTTGGGACAGGCTCTGTTTACAAGAACCTCGTTTACGGTACAAGTTCAATATCACAGAAAGTGAAAAATGGATAAAGAATTTGTGGTACTTACATACAATGCAATATCACTCAGCAATGAAATCTATGTCATCAGGCCGGTAGCAGCATAATGAGTGGATTCAGGTACGATGATTCTAAGTGAAATAAGTCACACAGAAAAAGAAACATCATAAGTTATCACTACTACACGGAATGTAAACTTGGCTACCCAGGAACTGAATTACAAAACAGAACAGGGTCTCAAATGTAGAAAACCAACTTATGCTTGCTTAAGGGGAAAGGTGAGTTGGGGTGCTGCATAAAACCAGAGATTGAAATTAGCACAGATACCGTTCCATAAGCCAAATATGTAATAGACAAGAGCTACTCCTTGCTCAACCAAGTGGACTCAACACCCCATATTAAACGCCTAAGAATATACCTGCCTAGTAAGAATCTTAAAACCTATGGATTTCTATGTCTCCGAAAGAGAATCAAGCGTGTGTACAGCGGCATAAACCCAGCAGTGATAGGATTGTTGAGGTTCGGTGAGCAAATGCAGACCCTTTGAAGTCATGTTGCATGGTACCCATTCCATGGGTCTCAAGTCTCCAGGTTTAAGGGAGTCTTCCTTCAGCTAAAACATGCATGTGGAACCCAGAGTATGATCCACCGTGTGATCGGGAAACGTGTTCAAATGTGTCTCAGTTTTCGTTCCCAGGTACTCGGGTGCAACATTCCAGACGCTTTACTAACACTCTCCCCACTTGGAGAGTCAGTGCCTTTAACTTCCTGTTTGGCCCAGTTTGCAATTTCTGCGGAAAATGAACAGGAATAGGGAGAACCAATGAGAGACTAGCTGGAGGTGTCTGGACGGGCAAATTTAACTCTCATTTCCCACCAGGAAGAGGAATTAACCAAAGGCTCAGCGTGCCATGCCGGAACCACACTAGGGCCTGAAGCAATCCTGCGGTGTTGCGGCCAGCTCACAAGAAAGCGAGTTGAAGAAAGGAGCTCAGGGGCACTGTCATTCACAAACGTGCAGAGTTATAAATGACAGCTATCGTCCAAAAATGTATTGAAGTAAGGCTGCCAAGAGGACTTGAAAGCGGGGCAGAATTGCAGGAAACCGATTTCAGGAGGTAGACTGGAATTGCATGTAAAGCATAGGAAAAGAGGCAGAACGTCCACAATGATGCACTTGGCCAAAAAGGGCGTATGCGTTTTTTCCTGAATATATTCAGGAAAAAACGCATACGCCCTTTTTGGCCAACCAAGCAAGCTTGCAAAGGAAATCTGCACTACAATGAAGTCTCACTGCCCCCCGGTCAAAAGGGCCATCTGAAAAAAGTGTAAAATCCAGAAAGGCAGGACAGGCCATGGAGAACTGGGAGCCTTGTTATGCTGATGGGCGGGATGTAAATTGCCAACAGCCACTCTGGAGAAGTGTATGGTGTTTCCTGAAACATCTAAAAAACAAAGCAACAGAGCCTAGGGCACTTCCACTTATGGTCCTATAGCTTCAGGAAATTAAAATCAAAAAGACACAGCCACCCCAAAGTTTGGGACTGCTCTGTTTACAAGAACCTCGTTTTCGGTACAAGTTCAATATCACAGAACGTGAAAAATGGATAAAGAAGTTGTGGTACTTACGTACAATGCAATATCACTCAGCAATGAAATCTATGTCATCAGGCCCATAGCAGCATAATGAGTGGATTCAGGTACGATGATTCTAAGTGAAATAAGTCACACAGAAAAAGAAACATCATAAGATATCACTACTACACGGAATGTAAACTTGGCTACACAGGAACTGAATTACAAAACAGAACAGGGTCTCAAATGTAGAAAACCAACTTATGCTTGCTTAAGGGGAAAGGTGAGTTGGGGTGCTGCATAAAACCAGAGATTGAAGTTAGCACAGATACCGTTCCATAAGCCAAATATGTAATAGACAAGAGCTACTCCTTGCTCAACGAAGTGGACTCTAAACCCCATATTAAACGCCTAAGAATATACCTGTCTAGTAAGAATCTTAAAACGTATGGATTTCTATGTCTCCGAAAGAGAATCAAGCGTGTGTACAGCGGCATAAAGGCAGCAGTGATAGGATTGTTGACGTTCGGTGAGCAAATGCAGACCCTTTGAAGTCATATTGCATGGTACCCATTCCATGGGTTTCAACACTCTAGGTTTAAGGGATTCTTCCTTCAGCTAAAATATGCATGTGGAACCCAGAGTATGATCCACCGTGTGATCGGGAAACGTGTTCAAATGTGTCTCAGGTTTCGTCCCCTGGTATTCGGGTGCAACATTCCAGACGCTTTACTAACACTCTCCCCACTTGGAGAGTCAGTGCCTTTAACCTCCTGTTTGGCTCAGTTTGCAATTTCTGCGGAAGATGAACAGGAATAGGGAGAACCAATGAGAGACTAGCTGGAGGTGTCTGGACGGGCAAATTTAACTCTCATTTCCCACCAGGAAGAGGAATTATCAAAAGGCTCAGCGTGCCATGCCGGAAACACACTAGGGCCTGAAGCAAGGCTGCGGTGTTGCGGCCAGCTCACAAGAAAGCGAGTTGAAGAAAGGGGCTCAGGGGCACTGTAATTCACACACCTGCAGAGTTATAAATGACAGCTATCGTCCAAAAATGTATTGAAGTAAGGCTGCCAAGAGGACTTGAAAGCGGGGCAGAATTGCAGGAAACCGATTTCAGGAGGTAGACTGGAATTGCATGTAAAGCATAGGAAAAGAGGCAGAACGTCCACAATGATGCACTTGGCCAAAATGGGCGTATGCGTTTTTTCCTGAATATATTCAGGAGAAAACGCATACGCCCTTTTTGGCCAACCAAGCAAGCTTGCAAAGGAAATCTGCACTACAATGAAGTCTCACTGCCCCCCAGTCAAAAGGGCCACCTGAAAAATGTGTAAAATCCAGAAAGGCAGGACAGGCCATGGAGAACTGGGAGCCTTGTTATGCTGATGGGCGGGATGTAATTGCCAACAGCCACTCTGGAGAAGTGTATGGTGTTTCCTGAAACATCTAAAAAACAAAGCAACAGAGCCTAGGGCACTTCCACTTATGGTCCTATAGCTTAGCGAAATTAAAATCAAAAAGACACAGCCACCCCAAAGTTTGGGACGGCTCTGTTTACAAGAACCTCGTTTACGGTACAAGTTCAATATCACAGAAAGTGAAAAATGGATAAAGAATTTGTGGTACTTACGTACAATGCAATATCACTCAGCAATGAAATCTATGTCATCAGGCCGGTAGCAGCATAATGAGTGGATTCAGGTACGATGATTCTAAGTGAAATAAGTCACACAGAAAAAGAAACATCATAAGTTATCACTACTACACGGAATGTAAACTTGGCTACCCAGGAACTGAATTACAAAACAGAACAGGGTCTCAAATGTAGAAAACCAACTTATGCTTGCTTAAGGGGAAAGGTGAGTTGGGGTGCTGCATAAAACCAGAGATTGAAATTAGCACAGATACCGTTCCATAAGCCAAATATGTAATAGACAAGAGCTACTCCTTGCTCAACCAAGTGGACTCAACACCCCATATTAAACGCCTAAGAATATACCTGCCTAGTAAGAATCTTAAAACCTATGGATTTCTATGTCTCCGAAAGAGAATCAAGCGTGTGTACAGCGGCATAAACCCAGCAGTGATAGGATTGTTGAGGTTCGGTGAGCAAATGCAGACCCTTTGAAGTCATGTTGCATGGTACCCATTCCATGGGTCTCAAGTCTCCAGGTTTAAGGGAGTCTTCCTTCAGCTAAAACATGCATGTGGAACCCAGAGTATGATCCACCGTGTGATCAGGAAACGTGTTCAAATGTGTCTCAGTTTTCGTTCCCACGTACTCGGGTGCAACATTCCAGACGCTTTACTAACACTCTCCCCACTTGGAGAGTCAGTGCCTTTAACTTCCTGTTTGGCCCAGTTTGCAATTTCTGCGGAAAATGAACAGGAATAGGGAGAACCAATGAGAGACTAGCTGGAGGTGTCTGGACGGGCAAATTTAACTCTCATTTCCCACCAGGAAGAGGAATTAACCAAAGGCTCAGCGTGCCATGCCGGAACCACACTAGGGCCTGAAGCAATCCTGCGGTGTTGCGGCCAGCTCACAAGAAAGCGAGTTGAAGAAAGGAGCTCAGGGGCACTGTCATTCACAAACGTGCAGAGTTATAAATGACAGCTATCGTCCAAAAATGTATTGAAGTAAGGCTGCCAAGAGGACTTGAAAGCGGATCAGAATTGCAGGAAACCGATTTCAGGAGGTAGACTGGAATTGCATGTAAAGCATAGGAAAAGAGGCAGAACGTCCACAATGATGCACTTGGCCAAAAAGGGCGTATGCGTTTTTTCCTGAATATATTCAGGAAAAAACGCATACGCCCTTTTTGGCCAACCAAGCAAGCTTGCAAAGGAAATCTGCACTACAATGAAGTCTCACTGCCCCCCAGTCAAAAGGGCCATCTGAAAAATGTGTAAAATCCAGAAAGGCAGGACAGGCCATGGAGAACTGGGAGCCTTGTTATGCTGATGGGCGGGATGTAAATTGCCAACAGCCACTCTGGAGAAGTGTATGGTGTTTCCTGAAACATCTAAAAAACAAAGCAACAGAGCCTAGGGCACTTCCACTTATGGTCCTATAGCTTCAGGAAATTAAAATCAAAAAGACACAGCCACCCCAAAGTTTGGGACTGCTCTGTTTACAAGAACCTCGTTTTCGGTACAAGTTCAATATCACAGAAAGTGAAAAATGGATAAAGAAGTTGTGGTACTTACGTACAATGCAATATCACTCAGCAATGAAATCTATCTCATCAGGCCCATAGCAGCATAATGAGTGGATTCAGGTACGATGATTCTAAGTGAAATAAGTCACACAGAAAAAGAAACATCATAAGATATCACTACTACACGGAATGTAAACTTGGCTACACAGGAACTGAATTACAAAACAGAACAGGGTCTCAAATGTAGAAAACCAACTTATGCTTGCTTAAGGGGAAAGGTGAGTTGGGGTGCTGCATAAAACCAGAGATTGAAGTTAGCACAGATACCGTTCCATAAGCCAAATATGTAATAGACAAGAGCTACTCCTTGCTCAACGAAGTGGACTCTACACCCCATATTAAACGCCTAAGAATATACCTGACTAGTAAGAATCTTAAAACGTATGGATTTATATTTCTCCGAAAGAGAATCAAGCGTGTGTACAGCGGCATAAAGGCAGCAGTGATAGGATTGTTGACGTTCGGTGAGCAAATGCAGACCCTTTGAAGTCATATTGCATGGTACCCATTCCATGGGTTTCAACACTCTAGGTTTAAGGGATTCTTCCTTCAGCTAAAATATGCATGTGGAACCCAGAGTATGATCCACCGTGTGATCGGGAAACGTGTTCAAATGTGTCTCAGGTTTCGTCCCCTGGTACTCGGGTGCAACATTCCAGACGCTTTACTAACACTCTCCCCACTTGGAGAGTCAGTGCCTTTAACCTCCTGTTTGGCCCAGTTTGCAATTTCTGCGGAAGATGAACAGGAATAGGGAGAACCAATGAGAGACTAGCTGGAGGTGTCTGGACGGGCAAATTTAACTCTCATTTCCCACCAGGAAGAGGAATTATCAAAAGGCTCAGCGTGCCATGCCGGAAACACACTAGGGCCTGAAGCAAGGCTGCGGTGTTGCGGCCAGCTCACAAGAAAGCGAGTTGAAGAAAGGGGCTCAGGGGCACTGTAATTCACACACCTGCAGAGTTATAAATGACAGCTATCGTCCAAAAATGTATTGAAGTAAGGCTGCCAAGAGGACTTGAAAGCGGGGCAGAATTGCAGGAAACCGATTTCAGGAGGTAGACTGGAATTGCATGTAAAGCATAGGAAAAGAGGCAGAACGTCCACAATGATGCACTTGGCCAAAAAGGGCGTATGCGTTTTTTCCTGAATATATTCAGGAAAAAACGCATTCGCCCTTTTTGGCCAACCAAGCAAGCTTGCAAAGGAAATCTGCACTACAATGAAGTCTCACTGCCCCCCAGTCAAAAGGGCCACCTGAAAAATGTGTAAAATCCAGAAAGGCAGGACAGGCCATGGAGAACTGGGAGCCTTGTTATGCTGATGGGCGGGATGTAATTGCCAACAGCCACTCTGGAGAAGTGTATGGTGTTTCCTGAAACATCTAAAAAACAAAGCAACAGAGCCTAGGGCACTTCCACTTATGGTCTTATAGCTTAGCGAAATTAAAATCAAAAAGACACAGCCACCCCAAAGTTTGGGACGGCTCTGTTTACAAGAACCTCGTTTACGGTACAAGTTCAATATCACAGAAAGTGAAAAATGGATAAAGAATTTGTGGTACTTACGTACAATGCAATATCACTCAGCAATGAAATCTATGTCATCAGGCCGGTAGCAGCATAATGAGTGGATTCAGGTACGATGATTCTAAGTGAAATAAGTCACACAGAAAAAGAAACATCATAAGTTATCACTACTACACGGAATGTAAACTTGGCTACCCAGGAACTGAATTACAAAACAGAACAGGGTCTCAAATGTAGAAAACCAACTTATGCTTGCTTAAGGGGAAAGGTGAGTTGGGGTGCTGCATAAAACCAGAGATTGAAATTAGCACAGATACCGTTCCATAAGCCAAATATGTAATAGACAAGAGCTACTCCTTGCTCAACCAAGTGGACTCAACACCCCATATTAAACGCCTAAGAATATACCTGCCTAGTAAGAATCTTAAAACCTATGGATTTCTATGTCTCCGAAAGAGAATCAAGCGTGTGTACAGCGGCATAAACCCAGCAGTGATAGGATTGTTGAGGTTCGGTGAGCAAATGCAGACCCTTTGAAGTCATGTTGCATGGTACCCATTCCATGGGTCTCAAGTCTCCAGGTTTAAGGGAGTCTTCCTTCAGCTAAAACATGCATGTGGAACCCAGAGTATGATCCACCGTGTGATCGGGAAACGTGTTCAAATGTGTCTCAGTTTTCGTTCCCAGGTACTCGGGTGCAACATTCCAGACGCTTTACTAACACTCTCCCCACTTGGAGAGTCAGTGCCTTTAACTTCCTGTTTGGCCCAGTTTGCAATTTCTGCGGAAAATGAACAGGAATAGGGAGAACCAATGAGAGACTAGCTGGAGGTGTCTGGACGGGCAAATTTAACTCTCATTTCCCACCAGGAAGAGGAATTAACCAAAGGCTCAGCGTGCCATGCCGGAACCACACTAGGGCCTGAAGCAATCCTGCGGTGTTGCGGCCAGCTCACAAGAAAGCGAGTTGAAGAAAGGAGCTCAGGGGCACTGTCATTCACAAACGTGCAGAGTTATAAATGACAGCTATCGTCCAAAAATGTATTGAAGTAAGGCTGCCAAGAGGACTTGAAAGCGGGGCAGAATTGCAGGAAACCGATTTCAGGAGGTAGACTGGAATTGCATGTAAAGCATAGGAAAAGAGGCAGAACGTCCACAATGATGCACTTGGCCAAAAAGGGCGTATGCGTTTTTTCCTGAATATATTCAGGAAAAAACGCATACGCCCTTTTTGGCCAACCAAGCAAGCTTGCAAAGGAAAGCTGCACTACAATGAAGTCTCACTGCCCCCCAGTCAAAAGGGCCATCTGAAAAATGTGTAAAATCCAGAAAGGCAGGACAGGCCATGGAGAACTGGGAGCCTTGTTATGCTGATGGACGGGATGTAATTGCCAACAGCCACTCTGGAGAAGTGTATGGTGTTTCCTGAAACATCTAAAAAACAAAGCAACAGAGCCTAGGCCACTTCCACTTATGGTCCTATAGCTTAGCGAAGTTAAAATCAAAAAGACACAGCCACCCCAAAGTTTGGGACGGCTCTGTTTACAAGAACCTCGTTTACGGTACAAGTTCAATATCACAGAAAGTGAAAAATGGATAAAGAATTTGTGGTACTTACGTACAATGCAATATCACTCAGCAATGAAATCTATGTCATCAGGCCGGTAGCAGCATAATGAGTGGATTCAGGTACGATGATTCTAAGTGAAATAAGTCACACAGAAAAAGAAACATCATAAGTTATCACTACTACACGGAATGTAAACTTGGCTACCCAGGAACTGAATTACAAAACAGAACAGGGTCTCAAATGTAGAAAACCAACTTATGCTTGCTTAAGGGGAAAGGTGAGTTGGGGTGCTGCATAAAACCAGAGATTGAAATTAGCACAGATACCGTTCCATAAGCCAAATATGTAATAGACAAGAGCTACTCCTTGCTCAACGAAGTGGACTCTACACCCCATATTAAACGCCTAAGAATATACCTGTCTAGTAAGAATCTTAAAACGTATGGATTTATATGTCTCCGAAAGAGAATCAAGCGTGTGTACAGCGGCATAAAGGCAGCAGTGATAGGATTGGTGAGGTTCGGTGAGCAAATGCAGACCTTCTGAAGTCATATTGCATGGTACCCATTCCATGTGTCTCAACTCTCCAGGTTTAAGGGATTCTTCCTTCAGCTAAAAAATGCATGTGGAACCCAGAGTATGATCCACCGTGTGATCGGGAAACGTGTTCAAATGTGTCTCAGTTTTCGTCCGCTGGTTCTCGGGTGCAACATTCCAGACGCTTTACTAACACTCTCCCCACTTGGAGAGTCAGTGCCTTTAACCTCCTGTTTGGCCCAGTTTGCAATTTCTGCGGAAAATGAACAGGAATAGGGAGAACCAATGAGAGACTAGCTGGAGGTGTCTGGACGGGCAAATTTAACTCTCATTTCCCACCAGGAAGAGGAATTAACCAAAGGCTCAGCGTGCCATGCCGGAACCACATTAGGGCCTGAAGCAATGCTGCGGTTTTGCGGCCAGCTCACAAGAAAGCGAGTTGAAGAAAGGAGCTCAGGGGCACTGTAATTCACAAACCTGCAGAGTTATAAATGACAGCTATCGTCCAAAAATATATTGAAGTAAGGCTGCCAAGAGGACTTGAAAGCGGGGCAGAATTGCAGGAAACCGATTTCAGGAGGTAGACTGGAATTGCATGTAAAGCATAGGAAAAGAGGCAGAACGTCCACAATGATGCACTTGGCCAAAAAGGGCGTATGCGTTTTTTCCTGAATATATTCAGGAAAAAACGCATACGCCCTTTTTGGCCAACCAAGCAAGCTTGCAAAGGAAATCTGCACTACAATGAAGTCTCACTGCCCCTCGGTCAAAAGGGCCATCTGAAAAAAGTGTAAAATCCAGAAAGGCAGGACAGGCCATGGAGAACTGGGAGCCTTGTTATGCTGATGGGCGGGACGAAAATTGCCAACAGCCACTCTGGAGAAGTGTATGGTGTTTCCTGAAACATCTAAAAAACAAAGCAACAGAGCCTAGGGCACTTCCACTTATGGTCCTATAGCTTAGGGAAATTAAAATCAAAAAGACACAGCCACCCCAAAATTTGGGACGGCTCTGTTTACAAGAACCTCGTTTTCGGTACAAGTTCAATATCACAGAAAGTGAAAAATGGATAAAGAAGTTGTGGTACTTACGTACAATGCAATATCACTCAGCAATGAAATCTATGTCATCAGGCCCATAGCAGCATAATGAGTGGATTCAGGTACGATGATTCTAAGTGAAATAAGTCTCACAGAAAAAGAAACATCATAAGTTATCACTACTACACGTAATGTAACCTTGGCTATCCAGGAACTGAATTACAAAACAGAACAGGGTCTCAAATGCAGAAAACCAACTTATGCTTGCTTAAGGGGAAAGGTGAGTTGGGTTGCTGCATAAAACCAGAGATTGAAATTAGCACAGATACCGTTCCATAAGCCAAATATGTAATAGACAAGAGCTACTCCTTGCTCAACGAAGTGGACTCTACACCCCATATTAAACGCCTAAGAATATACCTGCCTAGTAAGAATCTTAAAACCTATGGATTTCTATGTCTCCAAAAGAGAATCAAGCGTGTGTACAGCGGCATAAACGCAGCAGTGATAGGATTGGTGAGGTTCGGTGAGCAAATGCAGACCCTTTGAAGTCATATTGCATGGTACCCATTCCATGGGTCTCAAGTCTCCAGGTTTAAGGGATTCTTCCTTCATTTAAAACATGCATGTGGAACCCAGAGTATGATCCACCATGTGATTGGGAAACGTGTTCAAATGTGTCTCACTTTTCGTCCCCTGGTACTCGGGTGCAACATTCGAGACGCTTTACTAACACTCTCCCCACTTGGAGAGTCAGTGCCTTTAACCTCCTGTTTGGCCCAGTTTGCAATTTCTGCGGAAAATGAACAGGAATAGGGAGAACCAATGAGAGACTAGCTGGAGGTGTCTGGACGGGCAAATTTAACTCTCATTTCCCACCAGGAAGAGGAATTAACCAAAGGCTCAGCGTGCCATGCCGGAACCACACTAGGGCCTGAAGCAATGCTGCGGTGTTGCGGCCAGCTCACAAGAAAGCGAGTTAAAGAAAGGAGCTCAGGGGCACTGTCATTCACAAACCTGCAGAGTTATAAATGACAGCTATCGTCCAAAAATATATTGAAGTAAGGCTGCCAAGAGGACTTGAAAGCGGGGCAGAATTGCAGGAAACCGATTTCAGGAGGTAGACTGGAATTGCATGTAAAGCATAGGAAAAGAGGCAGAACGTCCACAATGATGCACTTGGCCAAAAAGGGCGTATGCGTTTTTTCCTGAATATATTCAGGAAAAAACGCATACGCCCTTTTTGGCCAACCAAGCAAGCTTGCAAAGGAAATCTGCACTACCATGAAGTCTCACTACCCCCCATTCAAAAGGGCCATCTGAGAAAAGTGTAAAATACAGAAAGGCAGGACAGGCCATGGAGAACTGGGAGCCTTGTTATGCTGAAGGGTGGGATGTAATTGCCAACAGCCACTCTGGAGAAGTGTATGGTGTTTCCTGAAACATCTAAAAAACAAAGCAACAGAGCCTAGGGCACTTCCACTTATGGTCCTATAGCTTCAGGAAATTAAAATCAAAAAGACACAGCCACCCCAAAGTTTGGGACGGCTCTGTTTACAAGAACCTCGTTTTCGGTACAAGTTCAATATCACAGAAAGTGAAAAATGGATAAAGAAGTTGTGGTACTTACGTACAATGCAATATCACTCAGCAATGAAATCTATGTCATCAGGCCGGTAGCAGCATAATGAGTGGATTCAGGTACGATGATTCTAAGTGAAATAAGTCACACAGAAAAAGAAACATCATAAGTTATCACTACTACACGGAATGTAAACTTGGCTACCCAGGAACTGAATTACAAAACAGAACAGGGTCTCAAATGTAGAAAACCAACTTATGCTTGCTTAAGGGGAAAGGTGAGTTGGGGTGCTGCATAAAACCAGAGATTGAAATTAGCACAGATACCGTTCCATAAGCCAAATATGTAATAGACAAGAGCTACTCCTTGCTCAACGAAGTGGACTCTACACCCCATATTAAACGCCTAAGAATATACCTGACTAGTAAGAATCTTAAAACGTATGGATTTCTATGTCTCCGAAAGAGAATCAAGCGTGTGTACAGCGGCATAAAGGCAGCACTGATAGGATTGGTGAGGTTCGGTGAGCAAATGCAGACCTTCTGAAGTCATATTGCATGGTACCCATTCCAGGTGTCTCAACTCTCCAGGTTTAAGGGATTCTTCCTTCAGCTAAAACATGCATGTGGAACCCAGAGTATGATCCACCATGTGATTGGGAAACGTGTTCAAATGTGTCTCACTTTTCGTCCCCTGGTACTCGGGTGCAACATTCCAGACGCTTTACTAACACTCTCCCCACTTGGAGAGTCAGTGCCTTTAACCTCCTGTTTGGCCCAGTTTGCAATTTCTGCGGAAAATGAACAGGAATAGGGAGAACCAATGAGAGACTAGCTGGAGGTGTCTGGACGGGCAAATTTAACTCTCATTTCCCACCAGGATGAGGAATTAACCAAAGGCTCAGCGTGCCATGCCGGAACCACACTAGGGCCTGAAGCAATCCTGCGGTGTTGCGGCCAGATCACAAGAAAGCGAGTTGAAGAAAGGAGCTCAGGGGCACTGTCATTCACAAACCTGCAGAGTTATAAATGACAGCTATCGTCCAAAAATATATTGAAGTAAGGCTGCCAAGAGGACTTGAAAGCGGGCCAGAATTGCAGGAAACCGATTTCAGGAGGTAGACTGGAATTGCATGTAAAGCATAGGAAAAGAGGCAGAACGTCCACAATGATGCACTTGGCCAAAAAGGGCGTATGCGTTTTTTCCTGAATATATTCAGGAAAAAACGCATACGCCCTTTTTGGCCAACCAAGCAAGCTTGCAAAGGAAATCTGCACTACAGTGAAGTCTCACTGCCCCCCGGTCAAAAGGGCCATCTGAAGAAAGTGTAAAATCCACAAAGCCAGGATAGGCCATGGATAACTGGGAACCTTGCTATGCTGACGTTTGGGATGTAAATTGCCAACAGCCACTCTGGAGAAGTGTATGGTGTTTCCTGAAACATCTAAAAAGCAAAGCAACAGAGCATAGGGCACTTCGACTTATGGTCCTATAGCTTAGGGAAATTAAAATCAAAGAGACACAGCCACCCCAAAGTTTGGGACAGGCTCTGTTTACAAGAACCTCGTTTACGGTACAAGTTCAATATCACAGAAAGTGAAAAATGGATAAAGAATTTGTGGTACTTACGTACAATGCAATATCACTCAGCAATGAAATCTATGTCATCAGGCCCGTAGCAGCATAATGAGTGGATTCAGGTACGATGATTCTAAGTGAAATAAGTCACACAGAAAAAGAAACATCATAAGTTATCACTACTACACGGAATATAAACTTGGCTACCCAGGAACTGAATTACAAAACAGAACAGGGTCTCAATTGTAGAAAACCAACTTATGCTTGCTTAAGGGGAAAGGTGAGTTGGGGTGCTGCATAAAACCAGAGATTGAAGTTAGCACAGATACCGTTCCATAAGCCAAATATGTAATAGACAAGAGCTACTCCTTGCTCAACGAAGTGGACTCTAAACCCCATATTAAACGCCTAAGAATATACCTGTCTAGTAAGAATCTTAAAACGTATGGATTTATATGTCTCCGAAAGAGAATCAAGCGTGTGTACAGCGGCATAAAGGCAGCAGTGATAGGATTGTTGACGTTCGGTGAGCAAATGCAGACCCTTTGAAGTCACATTGCATGGTACCCATTCCATGGGTCTCAACACTCTAGGTTTAAGGGATTCTTCCTTCAGCTAAAATATGCATGTGGAACCCAGAGTATGATACACCGTGTGATCGGGAAACGTTTTCAAATGTGTCTCAGGTTTCGTCCCCTGGTACTCGGGTGCAACATTCCAGACGCTTTACTAACACTCTCCCCACTTGGAGAGTCAGTGCCTTTAACCTCCTGTTTGGCCCAGTTTGCAATTTCTGCGGAAGATGAACAGGAATAGGGAGAACCAATGAGAGACTAGCTGGAGGTGTCTGGACGGGGAAATTTAACTCTCATTTCCCACCAGGAAGAGGAATTATCAAAAGGCTCAGCGTGCCATGCCGGAAACACACTAGGGCCTGAAGCAAGGCTGCGGTGTTGCGGCCAGCTCAAAAGAAAGCGAGTTGAAGAAAGGGGCTCAGGGGCACTGTAATTCACAAACCTGCAGAGTTATAAATGACAGCTATCGTCCAAAAATATATTGAAGTAAGGCTGCCAAGAGGACTTGAAAGCGGGGCAGAATTGCAGGAAACCGATTTCAGAAGGTAGACTGGAATTGCATGTAAAGCATAGGAAAAGAGGCAGAACGTCCACAATGATGCACTTGGCCAAAAAGGGCGTATGCGTTTTTTCCTGAATATATTCAGGAAAAAACGCATACGCCCTTTTTGGCCAACCAAGCAAGCTTGCAAAGGAAATCTGCACTACAATGAAGTCTCACTGCCCCCCAGTCAAAAGGGCCATCTGAAAAATGTGTAAAATCCAGAAAGGCAGGACAGGCCATGGAGAACTGGGAGCCTTGTTATGCTGATGGGCGGGATGTAATTGCCAACAGCCACTCTGGAGAAGTGTATGGTGTTTCCTGAAACATCTAAAAAACAAAGCAACAGAGCCTAGGGCACTTCCACTTATGGTCCTATAGCTTAGCGAAATTAAAATCAAAAAGACACAGCCACCCCAAAGTTTGGGACGGCTCTGTTTACAAGAACCTCGTTTACGGTACAAGTTCAATATCACAGAAAGTGAAAAATGGATAAAGAATTTGTGGTACTTACGTACAATGCAATATCACTCAGCAATGAAATCTATGTCATCAGGCCGGTAGCAGCATAATGAGTGGATTCAGGTACGATGATTCTAAGTGAAATAAGTCACATAGAAAAAGAAACATCATAAGTTATCACTACTACACGGAATGTAAACTTGGCTACCCAGGAACTGAATTACAAAACAGAACACGGTCTCAAATGTAGAAAACCAACTTATGCTTGCTTAAGGGGAAAGGTGAGTTGGGGTGCTGCATAAAACCAGAGATTGAAATTAGCACAGATACCGTTCCATAAGCCAAATATGTAATAGACAAGAGCTACTCCTTGCTCAACCAAGTGGACTCAACACCCCATATTAAACACCTAAGAATATACCTGCCTAGTAAGAATCTTAAAACCTATGGATTTCTATGTCTCCGAAAGAGAATCAAGCGTGTGTACAGCGGCATAAACCCAGCAGTGATAGGATTGTTGAGGTTCGGTGAGCAAATGCAGACCCTTTGAAGTCATGTTGCATGGTACCCATTCCATGGGTCTCAAGTCTCCAGGTTTAAGGGAGTCTTCCTTCAGCTAAAACATGCATGTGGAACCCAGAGTATGATCCACCGTGTGATCGGGAAACGTGTTCAAATGTGTCTCAGTTTTCGTTCCCAGGTACTCGGGTGCCACATTCCAGACGCTTTACTAACACTCTCCCCACTTGGAGAGTCAGTGCCTTTAACTTCCTGTTTGGCCCAGTTTGCAATTTCTGCGGAAAATGAACAGGAATAGGGAGAACCAATGAGAGACTAGCTGGAGGTGTCTGGACGGGCAAATTTAACTCTCATTTCCCACCAGGAAGAGGAATTAACCAAAGGTTCAGCGTGCCATGCCGGAACCACACTAGGGCCTGAAGCAATCCTGCGGTGTTGCGGCCAGCTCACAAGAAAGCGAGTTGAAGAAAGAAGCTCAGGGGCACTGTCATTCACAAACGTGCAGAGTTATAAATGACAGCTATCGTCCAAAAATGTATTGAAGTAAGGCTGCCAAGAGGACTTGAAAGCGGGGCAGAATTGCAGGAAACCGATTTCAGGAGGTAGACTGGAATTGCATGTAAAGCATAGGAAAAGAGGCAGAACGTCCACAATGATGCACTTGGCCAAAAAGGGCGTATGCGTTTTTTCCTGAATAAATTCAGGAAAAAACGCATACGCCCTTTTTGGCCAACCAAGCAAGCTTGCAAAGGAAATCTGCACTACAATGAAGTCTCACTGCCCCCTGGTCAAAAGGGCCATCTGAAAAAAGTGTAAAATCCAGAAAGGCAGGACAGGCCATGGAGAACTGGGAGCCTTGTTATGCTGATGGGCGGGATGTAAATTGCCAATAGCCACTCTGGAGAAGTGTATGGTGTTTCCTGAAACATCTAAAAAACGAAGCAACAGAGCCTAGGGCACTTCCACTTATGGTCCTATAGCTTCAGGAAATTAAAATCAAAAAGACACAGCCAACCCAAAGTTTGGGACGGCTCTGTTTACAAGAACCTCGTTTTCGGTACAAGTTGAATATCACAGAAAGTGAAAAATGGATAAAGAATTTGTGGTACTTACGTACAATGCAATATCACTCAGCAATGAAATCTATGTCATCAGGCCCATAGCAGCATAATGAGTGGATTCAGGTACGATGATTCTAAGTGAAATAAGTCACACAGAAAAAGAAACATCATAAGATATCACTACTACACGGAATGTAAACTTGGCTACTCAGGAACTGAATTACAAAACAGAACAGGGTCTCAAATGTAGAAAACCAACTTATGCTTGCTTAAGGGGAAAGGTGAGTTGGGGTGCTGCATAAAACCAGAGATTGAAATTAGCACAGATACCGTTCCATAAGCCAAATATGTAATAGACAAGAGCTACTCCTTGCTCAACGAAGTGGACTCTACACCCCATATTAAACGCCTAAGAATATACCTGTCTAGAAAGAATCTTAAAACGTATGGATTTCTATGTCTCCGAAAGAGAATCAAGCGTGTGTACAGCGGCATAAAGGCAGCAGTGATAGGATTGGTGAGGTTCGGTGAGCAAAAGCAGACCTTCTGAAGTCATACTGCATGGTACCCATTCCATGTGTCTCAACTCTCCAGGTTTAAGGGATTCTTCCTTCAGCTAAAACATGCATGTGGAACCCAGAGTATGATCCACCATGTGATCGGGAAAAGTGTTCAAATGTGTCTCAGTTTTCGTCCCCTGGTTCTTGGGTGCAACATTCCAGACGCTTTACTAACACTCTCCCCACTTGGAGAGTCAGTGCCTTTAACCTCCTGTTTGGTCCAGTTTGCAATTTCTGCGGAAAATGAACAGGAATAGGGAGAACCAATGAGAGACTAGCTGGAGGTGTCTGGACGGGCAAATTTAACTCTCATTTCCCACCAGGAAGAGGAATTAACCAAAGGCTCAGCGTGCCATGCCGGAACCACATTAGGGCCTGAAGCAATGCTGCGGTGTTGCGGCCAGCTCACAAGAAAGCGAGTTGAAGAAAGGAGCTCAGGGGCACTGTCATTCACAAACCTGTAGAGTTATAAATGACAGCTATCGTCCAAAAATATATTGAAGTAAGGCTGCCGAGAGGACTTGAAAGCGGGGCAGAATTGCAGGAAACCGATTTCAGGAGGTAGACTGGAATTGCATGTAAAGCATAGGAAAAGAGGCAGAACCTCCACAATGATGCACTTGGCCAAAAAGGGCGTATGCGTTTTTTCCTGTATTCAGGAAAAAACGCATACGCCCTTTTTGGCCAACCAAGCAAGCTTGCAAAGGAAATCTGCACTGCAATGAAGTCTCACTGCCCCCCAGTCCAAAGGGCCATCTGTAAAATCCGGAAAGGCAGGACAGGCCATGGAGAACTGGGAGGCTTGTTATGCTGATGGGCGGGATGTAAATTGCCAACAGCCACTCTGGAGAAGTGTATGGTGTTTCCTGAAACATCTAAAACACAAAGCAACAGAGCCTAGGGCACTTCCACTTATGGTCCTATAGCTTAGGGAAATTAAAATCAAAAAGACACAGCCACCCCAAAGTTTGGGACGGCTCTGTTTACAAGAACCTCGTTTTCGGTACAAGTTCAATATCACAGAAAGTGAAAAATGGATAAAGAAGTTGTGGTACTTACGTACAATGCAATATCACTCAGCAATGAAATCTATGTCATCAGGCCCATAGCAGCATAATGAGTGGATTCAGGTACGATGATTCTAAGTGAAATAAGTCACACAGAAAAAGAAACATCATAAGTTATCACTACTACACGTAATGTAACCTTGGCTATCCAGGAACTGAATTACAAAACAGAACAGGGTCTCAAATGAAGAAAACCAACTTATGCCTGCTTAAGGGGAAAGGTGAGTTGGGTTGCTGCATAAAACCAGAGATTGAAATTAGCACAGATACCGTTCCATAAGCCAAATATGTAATAGACAAGAGCTACTCCTTGCTCAACGAAGTGGACTCTACACCCCATATTAAACGCCTAAGAATATACCTGCCTAGTAAGAATCTTAAAACCTATGGATTTCTATGTCTCCGAAAGAGAATCAAGCGTGTGTACAGCGGCATAAACGCAGCAGTGATAGGATTGGTGAGTATCGGTGAGCAAATGCAGACCCTTTGAAGTCATATTGCATGGTACCCATTCCAGGTGTCTCAACTCTCCAGGTTTAAGGGATTCTTCCTTCAGCTAAAACATGCATGTGGAACCCAGAGTATGATCCACCATGTGATTGGGAAACGTGTTCAAATGTGTCTCACTTTTCGTCCCCTGGTACTCGGGTGCAACATTCCAGACGCTTTACTAACACTCTCCCCACTTGGAGAGTCAGTGCCTTTAAACTCCTGTTTGGCCCAGTTTGCAATTTCTGCGGAAAATGAACAGGAATAGGGAGAACCAATGAGAGACTAGCTGGAGGTGTCTGGACGGGCAAATTTAACTCTCATTTCCCACCAGGAAGAGGAATTAACCAAAGGCTCAGCGTGCCATCCCGGAACCACACTAGGGCCTGAAGCAATCCTGCCGTGTTGCGGCCAGCTCACAAGAAAGCGAGTTGAAGAAAGGAGCTCAGGGGCACTGTCATTCACAAACCTGCAGAGTTATAAATGACAGCTATCGTCCAAAAATGTATTGAAGTAAGGCTGCCAAGAGGACTTGAAAGCGGGGCAGAATTGCAGGAAACCGATTTCAGGAGGTAGACTGGAATTGCATGTAAAGCATAGGAAAAGAGGCAGAATGTCCACAATGATGCACTTGGCCAAAAAGGGCGTATGCGTTTTTTCTTGAATATATTCAGGAAAAAACGCATACGCCCTTTTTGGCCAACCAAGCAAGCTTGCAAAGGAAATCTGCACTACAATGAAGTCTCACTGCCCCCCGGTCAAAAGGGCCATCTGAAAAAAGTGTAAAATCCAGAAAGGCAGGACAGGCCATGGAGAACTGGGAGCCTTGTTATGCTGATGGGCGGGATGTAATTGCCAACAGCCACTCTGGAGAAGTGTATGGTGTTTCCTGAAACATCTAAAAAACAAAGCAACAGAGCCTAGGGCACTTCCACTTATGGTCCTATAGCTTAGGGAAATTAAAATCAAAAAGACACAGCCACCCCAAAGTTTGGGACGGCTCTGTTTACAAGAACCTCGTTTTCGGTACAAGTTCAATATCACAGAAAGTGAAAAATGGATAAAGAAGTTGTGGTACTTACGTACAATGCAATATCACTCAGCAATGAAATCTATGTCATCAGGCCCATAACAGCATAATGAGTGGATTCAGGTACGATGATTCTAAGTGAAATAAGTCACACAGAAAAAGAAACATCATAAGTTATCACTACTACACGGCATGTAAACTTGGCTACCCAGGAACTGAATTACAAAACAGAACAGGGTCTCAAATGTAGAAAACCAACTTATGCTTGCTTAAGGGGAAAGTTGAGTTGGGGTGGTGCATAAAACCAGAGATTGAAAGTAGCACAGATACCATTACATAAGCCAAATATGTAATAGACAAGAGCTACTCCTTGCTCAACGAAGTGGACTCTACACCCCATATTAAACGCCTAAGAATATACCTGCCTAGTAAGAATCTTAAAACCTATGGATTTCTATGTCTCCGAAAGAGAATCAAGCGTGTGTACAGCGGCATAAACCCAGCAGTGATAGGATTGTTGAGGTTCGGTGAGCAAATGCAGACCCTTGGAAGTCATGTTGCATGGTACCCATTCCATGGTTCTCAAGTCTCCAGGTTTAAGGGATTCTTCCTTCAGCTAAAACATGCATGTGGAACCCAGAGTATGATCCACCGTGTGATCGGGAAACGTGTTCAAATCTGTCTCAGTTTTCGTCCCCAGGTACTCGGGTGCAACATTCCAGACGCTTTACTAACACTCTCCCCACTTGGAGAGTCAGTGCCTTTAACTTCCTGTTTGGCCCAGTTTGCAATTTCTGCGGAAAATGAACAGGAATAGGGAGAACCAATGAGAGACTAGCTGGAGGTGTCTGGACGGGCAAATTTAACTCTCATTTCCCACCAGGAAGAGGAATTAACCAAAGGCTCAGCATGCCATGCCGGAACCACACTAGGGCCTGAAGCAATCCTGCGGTGTTGCGGCCAGCTCACAAGAAAGCGAGTTGAAGAAAGGAGCTCAGGGGCACTGTCATTCACAAACCTGCAGAGTTATAAATGACAGTTATCGTCCAAAAATGTATTGAAGTAAGGCTGCCAAGAGGACTTGAAAGCGGGGCAGAATTGCAGGAAACGGATTTCAGGAGGTAGACTGGAATTGCATGTAAAGCATAGGAAAAGAGGCAGAATGTCCACAATGATGCACTTGGCCAAAAAGGGCGTATGCGTTTTTTCCTGAATATATTCAGGAAAAAACGCATACGCCCTTTTTGGCCAACCAAGCAAGCTTGCAAAGGAAATCTGCACTACAATGAAGTCTCACTGCTCCCTGGTCAAAAGGGCCATCTGAAAAAAGTGTAAAATCCAGAAAGGCAGGACAGGCCATGGAGAACTGGGAGCCTTGTTATGCTGATGGGCGGGATGTAAATTGCCAACAGCCACTCTGGAGAAGTGTATGGTGTTTCCTGAAACATCTAAAAAACAAAGCAACAGAGCCTAGGGCACTTCCACTTATGGTCCTATAGCTTCAGGAAATTAAATTCAAAAAGACACAGCCAACCCAAAGTTTGGGACGGCTCTGTTTACAAGAACATCATTTTCGGTACAAGTTCAATATCACAGAAAGTGAAAAATGGATAAAGAAGTTGTGGTACTTACGTACAATGCAATATCACTCAGCAATGAAATCTATGTCATCAGGCCCATAGCAGCATAATGAGTGGATTCAGGTACGATGATTCTAAGTGAAATAAGTCACACAGAAAAAGAAACATCATAAGATATCACTAATACACGGAATGTAAACTTGGCTACCAAGGAACTGAATTACAAAACAGAACAGGGTCTCAAATGTAGAAAACCAACTTATGCTTGCTTAAGGGGAAAGGTGAGTTGGGGTGATGCAAAAAACCAGAGATTGAAATTAGCACAGATACTATTCCATAAGCCAAATATGTAATAGACAAGAGCTACTCCTTGCTCAACCAAGTGGACTCAACACCCCATATTAAACGCCTAAGAATATACCTGCCTAGTAAGAATCTTAAAACCTATGGATTTCTATGTCTCTGAAAGAGAATCAAGCGTGTGTACAGCGGCATAAACCCAGCAGTGATAGGATTGTTGAGGTTCGGTGAGCAAATGCAGACCCTTTGAAGTCATATTGCATGGTACCCATTCCATGGGTCTCAACTCTCCAGGTTTTAGGGATTCTTCCTTCAGCTAAAACATGCATGTGGAACCCAGACTATGATCCACCGTGTGATCGGGAAACGTGTTCAAATGTGTCTCAGGTTTCATCCCCTGGTACTCGGCTGCAACATTCCAGACGCTTTACAAACACTCTCCCCACTTGGAGAGTCAGTGCCTTTAACCTCCTGTTTGGCCCAGTTTGCAATTTCTGCGGAAAATGAACAGGAAGAAGGAAAACCAATAAGAGACTAGCTGGAGGTGTCTGGAAGGGCAAATTCAACTCTCACTTCCCACCAGTAAGAGGAATTAACCAAAGGCTCAGCGTGCCATGCCAGAACCACACTAGGGCCTGAAGCATTCCTGCGGTGTTGTGGCCAGCCTACAAGAAAGCGAGTTAAAGAAAGGAGCTCAGGGGCACTGTCATTCACAAACCTGCAGAGTTATAAATGACAGCTATCGTCCAAAAATATATTGAAGTAAGGCTGCCAAGAGGACTTGAAAGAGGGGCAGAATTGCAGGAAACCGATTTCAGGAGGTAGACTGGAATTGCATGTAAAGCATAGGAAAAGAGGCAGAACGTCCATAATGATGCACTTGGCCAAAAAGGGCGTATGCGTTTTTTCCTGAATATATTCAGGAAAAAACGCATACGCCCTTTTTGGCCAACCAAGCAAGCTTGCAAAGGAAATTTGCACTACAATGAAGTCTCACTGCCCCCCGGTCAAAAGGGCCATCTGAAAAAAGTGTAAAATCCAGAAAGGCAGGACAGGCCATGGAGAACTGGGAGCCTTGTTATGCTGATGGGCGGGATGTAAATTGCCAACAGCCACTCTGGAGAAGTGTATGGTGTTTCCTGAAACATCTAAAAAACAAAGCAACAGAGCCTAGGGCACTTCCACTTATGGTCCTATAGCTTAGGGAAATTAAAATCAAAAAGACACAGCCACCCCAATGTTTGGGACGGCTCTGTTTACAAGAACCTCGTTTACAGTACAAGTTCAATATCACAGATAGTGAAAAATGGATAAAGAAGTTGTGGGACTTACGTACAATACAATACCACTCAGCAATGAAATCTATGTCATCAGGCCCATAGCAGCATAATGAGTGGATTCAGGTACGATGATTCTAAGTGAAATAAGTCACACAGAAAAAGAAACATCATAAGATATCACTACTACACGGCATGTAAACTTGGCTACACAGGAACTGAATTACAAAACAGAACAGGGTCTCAAACGTAGAAAACCACCTTATGCTTGCTTAAGGGGAAAGGTGAGTTGGGGTGCTGCATAAAACCAGAGATTGAAATTAGCACAGATACCGTTCCATAAGGCAAATATATAATAGACAAGGGTTGCTCCTGCTCAACGAAGTGGACTCTACACCCCATATTAAACGCCTAAGAATATACCTGACTAGTAAGAATCTTAAAACCTATGGATTTATATGTCTCCAAAAGAGAATCAAGCGTGTGTACAGCGGCATAAACGCAGCAGTGATAGGATTGGTGAGGTTCGGTGAGCAAATGCACACCCTTTGAAGTCATATTGCATGGTACCCATTCCATGTGTCTCAACTCTCCAGGTTTAAGGGATTCTTCCTTCAGCTAAAACATGCATGTGGAACCCAGAGTATGATCTACCGTGTGATCGGGAAACGTGTTCAAATGTGTCAGTTTTCATCCCCTGGTACTCGGGTGCAACATTCCAGACGCTTTACAAACACTCTCCCCACTTGGAGAGTCAGTGCCTTTAACCTCCTGTTTGGCCCAGTTTGCAATTTCTGCGGAAAATGAACAGGAAGAAGGAAAACCAATAAGAGACTAGCTGGAGGTGTCTGGAAGGGCAAATTCAACTCTCACTTCCCACCAGTAAGAGGAATTAACCAAAGGCTCAGCGTGCCATGCCAGAACCACACTAGGGCCTGAAGCATTCCTGCGGTGTTGTGGCCAGCCTACAAGAAAGCGAGTTAAAGAAAGGAGCTCAGGGGCACTGTCATTCACAAACCTGCAGAGTTATAAATGACAGCTATCGTCCAAAAATATATTGAAGTAAGGCTGCCAAGAGGACTTGAAAGCGGGGCAGAATTGCAGGAAACCGATTTCAGGAGGTAGACTGGAATTGCATGTAAAGCATAGGAAAAGAGGCAGAACGTCCATAATGATGCACTTGGCCAAAAAGGGCGTATGCGTTTTTTCCTGAATATATTCAGGAAAAAACGCATACGCCCTTTTTGGCCAACCAAGCAAGCTTGCAAAGGAAACTTGCACTACAATGAAGTCTCACTGCCCCCCGGTCAAAAGGGCCATCTGAAAAAAGTGTAAAATCCAGAAAGGCAGGACAGGCCATGGAGAACTGGGAGCCTTGTTATGCTGATGGGCGGGATGTAAATTGCCAACAGCCACTCTGGAGAAGTGTATGGTGTTTCCTGAAACATCTAAAAAACAAAGCAACAGAGCCTAGGGCACTTCCACTTATGGTCCTATAGCTTAGGGAAATTAAAATCAAAAAGACACAGCCACCCCAATGTTTGGGACAGCTCTGTTTACAAGAACCTCGTTTACAGTACAAGTTCAATGTCACAGATAGTGAAAAATGGATAAAGAAGTTGTGGGACTTACGTACAATACAATACCACTCAGCAATGAAATCTATGTCATCAGGCCCATAGCAGCATAATGAGTGGATTCAGGTACGATGATTCTAAGTGAAATAAGTCACAGAGAAAAAGAAACATCATAAGATATCACTACTACACGGCATGTAAACTTGGCTACACAGGAACTGAATTACAAAACAGAACAGGGTCTCAAACGTAGAAAACCACCTTATGCTTGCTTAAGGGGAAAGGTGAGTTGGGGTGCTGCATAAAACCAGAGATTGAAATTAGCACAGATACCGTTCCATAAGGCAAATATATAATAGACAAGAGTTGCTCCTGCTCAACGAAGTGGACTCTACACCCCATATTAAACGCCTAAGAATATACCTGATTAGTAAGAATCTTAAAACCTATGGATTTATATGTCTCCGAAAGAGAATCAAGCGTGTGTACAGCGGCATAAAGGCAGCAGTGATAGGATTGGTGAGGTTCGGTGAGCAAATGCAGACCCTTTGAAGTCATATTGCATGGTACCCATTCCATGGGTCTCAACTCTCCAGGTTTAAGGGATTCTTCCTTCAGCTAAAACATGCATGTGGAACCCAGAGTATGATCTACCGTGTGATCGGGAAACGTGTTCAAATGTGTCAGTTTTCATCCCCTGGTACTCGGGTGCAACATTCCAGACGCTTTACAAACACTCTCCCCACTTGGAGAGTCAGTGCCTTTAACCTCCTGTTTGGCCCAGTTTGCAATTTCTGCGGAAAATGAACAGGAAGAAGGAAAACCAATAAGAGACTAGCTGGAGGTGTCTGGAAGGGCAAATTCAACTCTCACTTCCCACCAGTAAGAGGAATTAACCAAAGGCTCAGCGTGCCATGCCAGAACCACACTAGGGCCTGAAGCATTCCTGCGGTGTTGTGGCCAGCCTACAAGAAAGGGAGTTAAAGAAAGGAGCTCAGGGGCACTGTCATTCACAAACCTGCAGAGTTATAAATGACAGCTATCGTCCAAAAATATATTGAAGTAAGGCTGCCAAGAGGACTTGAAAGCGGGGCAGAATTGCAGGAAACCGATTTCAGGAGGTAGACTGGAATTGCATGTAAAGCATAGGAAAAGAGGCAGAACGTCCATAATGATGCACTTGGCCAAAAAGGGCGTATGCGTTTTTTCCTGAATATATTCAGGAAAAAACGCATACGCCCTTTTTGGCCAACCAAGCAAGCTTGCAAAGGAAACTTGCACTACAATGAAGTCTCACTGCCCCCCGGTCAAAAGGGCCATCTGAAAAAAGTGTAAAATCCAGAAAGGCAGGACAGGCCATGGAGAACTGGGAGCCTTGTTATGCTGATGGGCGGGATGTAAATTGCCAACAGCCACTCTGGAGAAGTGTATGGTGTTTCCTGAAACATCTAAAAAACAAAGCAACAGAGCCTAGGGCACTTCCACTTATGGTCCTATAGCTTAGGGAAATTAAAATCAAAAAGACACAGCCACCCCAATGTTTGGGACAGCTCTGTTTACAAGAACCTCGTTTACAGTACAAGTTCAATGTCACAGATAGTGAAAAATGGATAAAGAAGTTGTGGGACTTACGTACAATACAATACCACTCAGCAATGAAATCTATGTCATCAGGCCCATAGCAGCATAATGAGTGGATTCAGGTACGATGATTCTAAGTGAAATAAGTCACAGAGAAAAAGAAACATCATAAGATATCACTACTACACGGCATGTAAACTTGGCTACACAGGAACTGAATTACAAAACAGAACAGGGTCTCAAACGTAGAAAACCACCTTATGCTTGCTTAAGGGGAAAGGTGAGTTGGGGTGCTGCATAAAACCAGAGATTGAAATTAGCACAGATACCGTTCCATAAGGCAAATATATAATAGACAAGAGTTGCTCCTGCTCAACGAAGTGGACTCTACACCCCATATTAAACGCCTAAGAATATACCTGATTAGTAAGAATCTTAAAACCTATGGATTTATATGTCTCCGAAAGAGAATCAAGCGTGTGTACAGCGGCATAAAGGCAGCAGTGATAGGATTGGTGAGGTTCGGTGAGCAAATGCAGACCCTTTGAAGTCATATTGCATGGTACCCATTCCATGGGTCTCAACTCTCCAGGTTTAAGGGATTCTTCCTTCAGCTAAAACATGCATGTGGAACCCAGAGTATGATCTACCGTGTGATCGGGAAACGTGTTCAAATGTGTCAGTTTTCATCCCCTGGTACTCGGGTGCAACATTCCAGACGCTTTACAAACACTCTCCCCACTTGGAGAGTCAGTGCCTTTAACCTCCTGTTTGGCCCAGTTTGCAATTTCTGCGGAAAATGAACAGGAAGAAGGAAAACCAATAAGAGACTAGCTGGAGGTGTCTGGAAGGGCAAATTCAACTCTCACTTCCCACCAGTAAGAGGAATTAACCAAAGGCTCAGCGTGCCATGCCAGAACCACACTAGGGCCTGAAGCATTCCTGCGGTGTTGTGGCCAGCCTACAAGAAAGCGAGTTAAAGAAAGGAGCTCAGGGGCACTGTCATTCACAAACCTGCAGAGTTATAAATGACAGCTATCGTCCAAAAATATATTGAAGTAAGGCTGCCAAGAGGACTTGAAAGCGGGGCAGAATTGCAGGAAACCGATTTCAGGAGGTAGACTGGAATTGCATGTAAAGCATAGGAAAAGAGGCAGAACGTCCATAATGATGCACTTGGCCAAAAAGGGCGTATGCGTTTTTTCCTGAATATATTCAGGAAAAAACGCATACGCCCTTTTTGGCCAACCAAGCAAGCTTGCAAAGGAAACTTGCACTACAATGAAGTCTCACTGCCCCCCGGTCAAAAGGGCCATCTGAAAAAAGTGTAAAATCCAGAAAGGCAGGACAGGCCATGGAGAACTGGGAGCCTTGTTATGCTGATGGGCGGGATGTAAATTGCCAACAGCCACTCTGGAGAAGTGTATGGTGTTTCCTGAAACATCTAAAAAACAAAGCAACAGAGCCTAGGGCACTTCCACTTATGGTCCTATAGCTTAGGGAAATTAAAATCAAAAAGACACAGCCACCCCAATGTTTGGGACGGCTCTGTTTACAAGAACCTCGTTTACAGTACAAGTTCAATATCACAGATAGTGAAAAATGGATAAAGAAGTTGTGGGACTTACGTACAATACAATACCACTCAGCAATGAAATCTATGTCATCAGGCCCATAGCAGCATAATGAGTGGATTCAGGTACGATGATTCTAAGTGAAATAAGTCACAGAGAAAAAGAAACATCATAAGATATCACTACTACACGGCATGTAAACTTGGCTACACAGGAACTGAATTACAAAACAGAACAGGGTCTCAAACGTAGAAAACCACCTTATGCTTGCTTAAGGGGAAAGGTGAGTTGGGGTGCTGCATAAAACCAGAGATTGAAATTAGCACAGATACTCTTCCATAAGGCAAATATGTAATAGACAAGAGTTGCTCCTTGCTCAACGAAGTGGACTCTACACCCCATATTAAACGCCTAAGAATATACCTGAATAGTAAGAATCTTAAAACCTATGGATTTATATGTCTCCGAAAGAGAATCAAGTGTGTGTACAGCGGCATAAACGCAGCAGTGATAGGATTGGTGAGGATCGGTGAGCAAATGCACACCCTTTGAAGTCATATTGCATGGTACCCATTCCATGGGTCTCAACTCTCCAGGTTTAAGGGATTCTTCCTTCAGCTAAAACATGCATGTGGAACCCAGAGTATGATCTACCGTGTGATCGGGAGACGTGTTCAAATGTGTCAGTTTTCATCCCCTGGTACTCGGGTGCAACATTCCAGACGCTTTACAAACACTCTCCCCACTTGGAGAGTCAGTGCCTTTAACCTCCTGTTTGGCCCAGTTTGCAATTTCTGCGGAAAATGAACAGGAAGAAGGAAAACCAATAAGAGACTAGCTGGAGGTGTCTGGAAGGGCAAATTCAACTCTCACTTCCCACCAGTAAGAGGAATTAACCAAAGGCTCAGCGTGCCATGCCAGAACCACACTAGGGCCTGAAGCATTCCTGCGGTGTTGTGGCCAGCCTACAAGAAAGCGAGTTAAAGAAAGGAGCTCAGGGGCACTGTCATTCACAAACCTGCAGAGTTATAAATGACAGCTATCGTCCAAAAATATATTGAAGTAAGGCTGCCAAGAGGACTTGAAAGAGGGGCAGAATTGCAGGAAACCGATTTCAGGAGGTAGACTGGAATTGCATGTAAAGCATAGGAAAAGAGGCAGAACGTCCATAATGATGCACTTGGCCAAAAAGGGCGTATGCGTTTTTTCCTGAATATATTCAGGAAAAAACGCATACGCCCTTTTTGGCCAACCAAGCAAGCTTGCAAAGGAAACTTGCACTACAATGAAGTCTCACTGCCCCCCGGTCAAAAGGGCCATCTGAAAAAAGTGTAAAATCCAGAAAGGCAGGACAGGCCATGGAGAACTGGGAGCCTTGTTATGCTGATGGGCGGGATGTAAATTGCCAACAGCCACTCTGGAGAAGTGTATGGTGTTTCCTGAAACATCTAAAAAACAAAGCAACAGAGCCTAGGGCACTTCCACTTATGGTCCTATAGCTTAGGGAAATTAAAATCAAAAAGACACAGCCACCCCAATGTTTGGGACAGCTCTGTTTACAAGAACCTCGTTTACAGTACAAGTTCAATATCACAGATAGTGAAAAATGGATAAAGAAGTTGTGGGACTTACGTACAATACAATACCACTCAGCAATGAAATCTATGTCATCAGGCCCATAGCAGCATAATGAGTGGATTCAGGTACGATGATTCTAAGTGAAATAAGTCACAGAGAAAAAGAAACATCATAAGATATCACTACTACACGGCATGTAAACTTGGCTACACAGGAACTGAATTACAAAACAGAACAGGGTCTCAAACGTAGAAAACCACCTTATGCTTGCTTAAGGGGAAAGGTGAGTTGGGGTGCTGCATAAAACCAGAGATTGAAATTAGCACAGATACCGTTCCATAAGGCAAATATATAATAGACAAGGGTTGCTCCTGCTCAACGAAGTGGACTCTACACCCCATATTAAACGCCTAAGAATATACCTGACTAGTAAGAATCTTAAAACCTATGGATTTATATGTCTCCAAAAGAGAATCAAGCGTGTGTACAGCGGCATAAACGCAGCAGTGATAGGATTGGTGAGGTTCGGTGAGCAAATGCAGACCCTTTGAAGTCATATTGCATGGTACCCATTCCATGGGTCTCAACTCTCCAGGTTTAAGGGATTCTTCCTTCAGCTAAAACATGCATGTGGAACCCAGAGTATGATCTACCGTGTGATCGGGAAACGTGTTCAAATGTGTCAGTTTTCATCCCCTGGTACTCGGGTGCAACATTCCAGACGCTTTACAAACACTCTCCCCACTTGGAGAGTCAGTGCCTTTAACCTCCTGTTTGGCCCAGTTTGCAATTTCTGCGGAAAATGAACAGGAAGAAGGAAAACCAATAAGAGACTAGCTGGAGGTGTCTGGAAGGGCAAATTCAACTCTCACTTCCCACCAGTAAGAGGAATTAACCAAAGGCTCAGCGTGCCATGCCAGAACCACACTAGGGCCTGAAGCATTCCTGCGGTGTTGTGGCCAGCCTACAAGAAAGCGAGTTAAAGAAAGGAGCTCAGGGGCACTGTCATTCACAAACCTGCAGAGTTATAAATGACAGCTATCGTCCAAAAATATATTGAAGTAAGGCTGCCAAGAGGACTTGAAAGCGGGGCAGAATTGCAGGAAACCGATTTCAGGAGGTAGACTGGAATTGCATGTAAAGCATAGGAAAAGAGGCAGAACGTCCATAATGATGCACTTGGCCAAAAAGGGCGTATGCGTTTTTTCCTGAATATATTCAGGAAAAAACGCATACGCCCTTTTTGGCCAACCAAGCAAGCTTGCAAAGGAAACTTGCACTACAATGAAGTCTCACTGCCCCCCGGTCAAAAGGGCCATCTGAAAAAAGTGTAAAATCCAGAAAGGCAGGACAGGCCATGGAGAACTGGGAGCCTTGTTATGCTCATGGGCGGGATGTAAATTGCCAACAGCCACTCTGGAGAAGTGTATGGTGTTTCCTGAAACATCTAAAAAACAAAGCAACAGAGCCTAGGGCACTTCCACTTATGGTCCTATAGCTTAGGGAAATTAAAATCAAAAAGACACAGCCACCCCAATGTTTGGGACGGCTCTGTTTACAAGAACCTCGTTTATGGTACAAGTTCAATATCACAGAAAGCAAAAAATGGATAAAAAAGTTGTGGTACTTACGTACTATGCAATATCACTCAGCAATGAAATCTATGTCATCAGGCCCGTAGCAGCATAAGGAGAGGATTCAGGTACGATGATTCTAAGTGAAATAAGTCACACAGAAAAAGAAACATCATGAGATATCACTACTACACGGCATGTAAACTTGGCTACACAGGAACTGAATTACAAAACAGAACAGGGTCTCAAATGTAGAAAACCAACTTATGCTTGCTTAAGGGGAAAGGTGAGTTGGGGTGCTGCATAAAACCAGAGATTGAAATTAGCACAGATACCGTTCCATAAGCCAAATATGTAATAGACAAGAGCTATTCCTTGCTCAACGAAGTGGACTCTACACCCCGTATTAAACGCCTAAGAATATACCTGAATAGTAAGAATCTTAAAACCTATGGATTTATATGTCTCCGAAAGAGAATCAAGTGTGTGTACAGCGGCATAAACGCAGCAGTGATAGGATTGGTGAGGATCGGTGAGCAAATGCACACCCTTTGAAGTCATATTGCATGGTACCCATTCCATGGGTCTCAACTCTCCAGGTTTAAGGGATTCTTCCTTCAGCTAAAACATGCATGTGGAACCCAGAGTATGATCTACCGTGTGATCGGGAAACGTGTTCAAATGTGTCAGTTTTCATCCCCTGGTACTCGGGTGCAACATTCCAGACGCTTTACAAACACTCTCCCCACTTGGAGAGTCAGTGCCTTTAACCTCCTGTTTGGCCCAGTTTGCAATTTCTGCGGAAAATGAACAGGAAGAAGGAAAACCAATAAGAGACTAGCTGGAGGTGTCTGGAAGGGCAAATTCAACTCTCACTTCCCACCAGTAAGAGGAATTAACCAAAGGCTCAGCGTGCCATGCCAGAACCACACTAGGGCCTGAAGCATTCCTGCGGTGTTGTGGCCAGCCTACAAGAAAGCGAGTTAAAGAAAGGAGCTCAGGGGCACTGTCATTCACAAACCTGCAGAGTTATAAATGACAGCTATCGTCCAAAAATATATTGAAGTAAGGCTGCCAAGAGGACTTGAAAGCGGGGCAGAATTGCAGGAAACCGATTTCAGGAGGTAGACTGGAATTGCATGTAAAGCATAGGAAAAGAGGCAGAACGTCCATAATGATGCACTTGGCCAAAAAGGGCGTATGCGTTTTTTCCTGAATATATTCAGGAAAAAACGCATACGCCCTTTTTGGCCAACCAAGCAAGCTTGCAAAGGAAACTTGCACTACAATGAAGTCTCACTGCCCCCCGGTCAAAAGGGCCATCTGAAAAAAGTGTAAAATCCAGAAAGGCAGGACAGGCCATGGAGAACTGGGAGCCTTGTTATGCTGATGGGCGGGATGTAAATTGCCAACAGCCACTCTGGAGAAGTGTATGGTGTTTCCTGAAACATCTAAAAAACAAAGCAACAGAGCCTAGGGCACTTCCACTTATGGTCCTATAGCTTAGGGAAATTAAAATCAAAAAGACACAACCACCCCAATGTTTGGGACGGCTCTGTTTACAAGAACCTCGTTTACAGTACAAGTTCAATATCACAGATAGTGAAAAATGGATAAAGAAGTTGTGGGACTTACGTACAATACAATACCACTCAGCAATGAAATCTATGTCATCAGGCCCATAGCAGCATAATGAGTGGATTCAGGTACGATGATTCTAAGTGAAATAAGTCACAGAGAAAAAGAAACATCATAAGATATCACTACTACACGGCATGTAAACTTGGCTACACAGGAACTGAATTACAAAACAGAACAGGGTCTCAAACGTAGAAAACCACCTTATGCTTGCTTAAGGGGAAAGGTGAGTTGGGGTGCTGCATAAAACCAGAGATTGAAATTAGCACAGATACCGTTCCATAAGGCAAATATATAATAGACAAGAGTTGCTCCTTGCTCAACGAAGTGGACTCTACACCCCATATTAAACGCCTAAGAATATACCTGACTAGTAAGAATCTTAAAACCTATGGATTTATATGTCTCCAAAAGAGAATCAAGCATGTGTACAGCGGCATAAACGCAGCAGTGATAGGATTGGTGAGGTTCGGTTAGCAAGTGCAGACCCTTTGAAGTCATATTGCATGGTACCCATTCCATGGGTCTCAACTCTCCAGGTTTAAGGGATTCTTCCTTCAGCTAAAACATGCATGTGGAACCCAGAGTATGATCTACCGTGTGATCGGGAAACGTGTTCAAATGTGTCAGTTTTCATCCCCTGGTACTCGGGTGCAACATTCCAGACGCTTTACAAACACTCTCCCCACTTGGAGAGTCAGTGCCTTTAACCTCCTGTTTGGCCCAGTTTGCAATTTCTGCGGAAAATGAACAGGAAGAAGGAAAACCAATAAGAGACTAGCTGGAGGTGTCTGGAAGGGCAAATTCAACTCTCACTTCCCACCAGTAAGAGGAATTAACCAAAGGCTCAGCGTGCCATGCCAGAACCACACTAGGGCCTGAAGCATTCCTGCGGTGTTGTGGCCAGCCTACAAGAAAGCGAGTTAAAGAAAGGAGCTCAGGGGCACTGTCATTCACAAACCTGCAGAGTTATAAATGACAGCTATCGTCCAAAAATATATTGAAGTAAGGCTGCCAAGAGGACTTGAAAGCGGGGCAGAATTGCAGGAAACCGATTTCAGGAGGTAGACTGGAATTGCATGTAAAGCATAGGAAAAGAGGCAGAACGTCCACAATGATGCACTTGGCCAAAAAGGGCGTATGCGTTTTTTCCTGAATATATTCAGGAAAAAACGCATACGCCCTTTTTGGCCAACCAAGCAAGCTTGCAAAGGAAACTTGCACTACAATGAAGTCTCACTGCCCCCCGGTCAAAAGGGCCATCTGAAAAAAGTGTAAAATCCAGAAAGGCAGGACAGGCCATGGAGAACTGGGAGCCTTGTTATGCTGATGGGCGGGATGTAAATTGCCAACAGCCACTCTGGAGAAGTGTATGGTGTTTCCTGAAACATCTAAAAAACAAAGCAACAGAGCCTAGGGCACTTCCACTTATGGCCCTATAGCTTAGGGAAATTAAAATCAAAAAGACACAGCCACCCCAATGTTTGGGACGGCTCTGTTTACAAGAACCTCGTTTACGGTACAAGTTCAATATCACATAAAGCAAAAAATGGATAAAAAAGTTGTGGTACTTACGTACTATGCAATATCACTCAGCAATGAAATCTATGTCATCAGGCCCGTAGCAGCATAATGAGAGGATTCAGGTACGATGATTCTAAGTGAAATAAGTCACACAGAAAAAGAAACATCATAAGATATCACTACTACACGGAATGTAAACTTGGCTACCCAGGAACTGAATTACAAAACAGAACAGGGTCTCAAATGTAGAAAACCAACTTATGCTTGCTTAAGGGGAAAGGTGAGTTGGGGTGCTGCATAAAACCAGAGATTGAAATTAGCACAGATACCGTTCCATAAGCCAAATATGTAATAGACAAGAGCTACTCCTTGCTCAACGAAGTGGACTCTACACCCCGTATTAAACGCCTAAGAATATACCTGAATAGTAAGAATCTTATAACCTATGGATTTATATGTCTCCAAAAGAGAATCAAGCGTGTGTACAGCGGCATAAACGCAGCAGTGATAGGATTGGTGAGGTTCGGTGAGCAAATGCAGACCCTTTGAAGTCATATTGCATGGTACCCATTCCATGTGTCTCAACTCTCCAGGTTTAAGGGATTCTTCCTTCAGCTAAAACATGCATGTGGAACCCAGAGTATGATCTACCGTGTGATCGGGAAACGTGTTCAAATGTGTCAGTTTTCATCCCCTGGTACTCGGGTGCAACATTCCAGACGCTTTACAAACACTCTTCCCACTTGGAGAGTCAGTGCCTTTAACCTCCTGTTTGGCCCAGTTTGCAATTTCTGTGGAAAATGAACAGGAAGAAGGAAAACCAATAAGAGACTAGCTGGAGGTGTCTGGAAGGGCAAATTCAACTCTCACTTCCCACCAGTAAGAGGAATTAACCAAAGGCTCAGCGTGCCATGCCAGAACCACACTAGGGCCTGAAGCATTCCTGCGGTGTTGTGGCCAGCCTACAAGAAAGCGAGTTAAAGAAAGGAGCTCAGGGGCACTGTCATTCACAAACCTGCAGAGTTATAAATGACAGCTATCGTCCAAAAATATATTGAAGTAAGGCTGCCAAGAGGACTTGAAAGCGGGGCAGAATTGCAGGAAACCGATTTCAGGAGGTAGACTGGAATTGCATGTAAAGCATAGGAAAAGAGGCAGAACGTCCATAATGATGCACTTGGCCAAAAAGGGCGTATGCGTTTTTTCCTGAATATATTCAGGAAAAAACGCATACGCCCTTTTTGGCCAACCAAGCAAGCTTGCAAAGGAAACTTGCACTACAATGAAGTCTCACTGCCCCCCGGTCAAAAGGGCCATCTGAAAAAAGTGTAAAATCCAGAAAGGCAGGACAGGCCATGGAGAACTGGGAGCCTTGTTATGCTCATGGGCGGGATGTAAATTGCCAACAGCCACTCTGGAGAAGTGTATGGTGTTTCCTGAAACATCTAAAAAACAAAGCAACAGAGCCTAGGGCACTTCCACTTATGGTCCTATAGCTTAGGGAAATTAAAATCAAAAAGACACAGCCACCCCAATGTTTGGGACAGCTCTGTTTACAAGAACCTCGTTTACAGTACAAGTTCAATATCACAGATAGTGAAAAATGGATAAAGAAGTTGTGGGACTTACGTACAATACAATACCACTCAGCAATGAAATCTATGTCATCAGGCCCATAGCAGCATAATGAGTGGATTCAGGTACGATGATTCTAAGTGAAATAAGTCACAGAGAAAAAGAAACATCATAAGATATCACTACTACACGGCATGTAAACTTGGCTACACAGGAACTGAATTACAAAACAGAACAGGGTCTCAAACGTAGAAAACCACCTTATGCTTGCTTAAGGGGAAAGGTGAGTTGGGGTGCTGCATAAAACCAGAGATTGAAATTAGCACAGATACCGTTCCATAAGGCAAATATATAATAGACAAGAGTTGCTCCTGCTCAACGAAGTGGACTCTACACCCCATATTAAACGCCTAAGAATATACCTGACTAGTAAGAATCTTAAAACCTATGGATTTATATGTCTCCAAAAGAGAATCAAGCGTGTGTACAGTGGCATAAACGCAGCAGTGATAGGATTGGTGAGGATCGGTGAGCAAATGCACACCCTTTGAAGTCATATTGCATGGTACCCATTCCATGGGTCTCAACTCTCCAGGTTTAAGGGATTCTTCCTTCAGCTAAAACATGCATGTGGAACCCAGAGTATGATCTACCGTGTGATCGGGAAACGTGTTCAAATGTGTCAGTTTTCATCCCCTGGTACTCGGGTGCAACATTCCAGACGCTTTACAAACACTCTCCCCACTTGGAGAGTCAGTGCCTTTAACCTCCTGTTTGGCCCAGTTTGCAATTTCTGCGGAAAATGAACAGGAAGAAGGAAAACCAATAAGAGACTAGCTGGAGGTGTCTGGAAGGGCAAATTCAACTCTCACTTCCCACCAGTAAGAGCAATTAACCAAAGGCTCAGCGTGCCATGCCAGAACCACACTAGGGCCTGAAGCATTCCTGCGGTGTTGTGGCCAGCCTACAAGAAAGCGAGTTAAAGAAAGGAGCTCAGGGGCACTGTCATTCACAAACCTGCAGAGTTATAAATGACAGCTATCGTCCAAAAATATATTGAAGTAAGGCTGCCAAGAGGACTTGAAAGCGGGGCAGAATTGCAGGAAACCGATTTCAGGAGGTAGACTGGAATTGCATGTAAAGCATAGGAAAAGAGGCAGAACGTCCATAATGATGCACTTGGCCAAAAAGGGCGTAGGCGTTTTTTCCTGAATATATTCAGGAAAAAACGCATACGCCCTTTTTGGCCAACCAAGCAAGCTTGCAAAGGAAACTTGCACTACAATGAAGTCTCACTGCCCCCCGGTCAAAAGGGCCATCTGAAAAAAGTGTAAAATCCAGAAAGGCAGGACAGGCCATGGAGAACTGGGAGCCTTGTTATGCTCATGGGCGGGATGTAAATTGCCAACAGCCACTCTGGAGAAGTGTATGGTGTTTCCTGAAACATCTAAAAAACAAAGCAACAGAGCCTAGGGCACTTCCACTTATGGTCCTATAGCTTAGGGAAATTAAAATCAAAAAGACACAGCCATCCCAATGTTTGGGACACCTCTGTTTACAAGAACCTCGTTTACAGTACAAGTTCAATATCACAGATAGTGAAAAATGGATAAAGAAGTTGTGGGACTTACGTACAATACAATACCACTCAGCAATGAAATCTATGTCATCAGGCCCATAGCAGCATAGTGAGTGGATTCAGGTACGATGATTCTAAGTGAAATAAGTCACAGAGAAAAAGAAACATCATAAGATATCACTACTACACGGCATGTAAACTTGGCTACACAGGAACTGAATTACAAAACAGAACAGGGTCTCAAACGTAGAAAACCACCTTATGCTTGCTTAAGGGGAAAGGTGAGTTGGGGTGCTGCATAAAACCAGAGATTGAAATTAGCACAGATACCGTTCCATAAGGCAAATATATAATAGACAAGAGTTGCTCCTGCTCAACGAAATGGACTCTACACCCCATATTAAACGCCTAAGAATATACCTGACTAGTAAGAATCTTAAAACCTATGGATTTATATGTCTCCAAAAGAGAATCAAGCGTGTGTACAGCGGCATAAACGCAGCAGTGATAGGATTGGTGAGGTTCGGTGAGCAAATGCAGACCCTTTGAAGTCATATTGCATGGTACCCATTCCATGGGTCTCAACTCTCCAGGTTTAAGGGATTGTTCCTTCAGCTAAAACATGCATGTGGAACCCAGAGTATGATCTACCGTGTGATCGGGAAACGTGTTCAAATGTGTCAGTTTTCATCCCCTGGTACTCGGGTGCAACATTCCAGACGCTTTACAAACACTCTCCCCACTTGGAGAGTCAGTGCCTTTAACCTCCTGTTTGGCCCAGTTTGCAATTTCTGCGGAAAATGAACAGGAAGAAGGAAAACCAATAAGAGACTAGCTGGAGGTGTCTGGAAGGGCAAATTCAACTCTCACTTCCCACCAGTAAGAGGAATTAACCAAAGGCTCAGCGTGCCATGCCAGAACCACACTAGGGCCTGAAGCATTCCTGCGGTGTTGTGGCCAGCCTACAAGAAAGCGAGTTAAAGAAAGGAGCTCAGGGGCACTGTCATTCACAAACCTGCAGAGTTATAAATGACAGCTATCGTCCAAAAATATATTGAAGTAAGGCTGCCAAGAGGACTTGAAAGCGGGGCAGAATTGCAGGAAACCGATTTCAGGAGGTAGACTGGAATTGCATGTAAAGCATAGGAAAAGAGGCAGAACGTCCACAATGATGCACTTGGCCAAAAAGGGCGTATGCGTTTTTTCCTGAATATATTCAGGAAAAAACGCATACGCCCTTTTTGGCCAACCAAGCAAGCTTGCAAAGGAAACTTGCACTACAATGAAGTCTCACTGCCCCCCGGTCAAAAGGGCCATCTGAAAAAAGTGTAAAATCCAGAAAGGCAGGACAGGCCATGGAGAACTGGGAGCCTTGTTATGCTGATGGGCGGGATGTAAATTGCCAACAGCCACTCTGGAGAAGTGTATGGTGTTTCCTGAAACATCTAAAAAACAAAGCAACAGAGCCTAGGGCACTTCCACTTATGGCCCTATAGCTTAGGGAAATTAAAATCAAAAAGACACAGCCACCCCAATGTTTGGGATGGCTCTGTTTACAAGAACCTCGTTTACGGTACAAGTTCAATATCACAGAAAGCAAAAAATGGATAAAAAAGTTGTGGTACTTACGTACTATGCAATATCACTCAGCAATGAAATCTATGTCATCAGGCCCGTAGCAGCATAATGAGAGGATTCAGGTACGATGATTCTAAGTGAAATAAGTCACACAGAAAAAGAAACATCATAAGATATCACTACTACACGGCATGTAAACTTGGCTACACAGGAACTGAATTACAAAACAGAACAGGGTCTCAAACGTAGAAAACCACCTTATGCTTGCTTAAGGGGAAAGGTGAGTTGGGGTGCTGCATAAAACCAGAGATTGAAATTAGCACAGATACCGTTCCATAAGGCAAATATATAATAGACAAGAGTTGCTCCTGCTCAACGAAGTGGACTCTACACCCCATATTAAACGCCTAAGAATATACCTGACTAGTAAGAATCTTAAAACCTATGGATTTATATGTCTCCAAAAGAGAATCAAGCGTGTGTACAGCGGCATAAACGCAGCAGTGATAGGATTGGTGAGGTTCGGTGAGCAAATGCAGACCCTTTGAAGTCATATTGCATGGTACCCATTCCATGGGTCTCAACTCTCCAGGTTTAAGGGATTCTTCCTTCAGCTAAAACATGCATGTGGAACCCAGAGTATGATCTACCGTGTGATCGGGAAACGTGTTCAAATGTGTCAGTTTTCATCCCCTGGTACTCGGGTGCAACATTCCAGACGCTTTACAAACACTCTCCCCACTTGGAGAGTCAGTGCCTTTAACCTCCTGTTTGGCCCAGTTTGCAATTTCTGCGGAAAATGAACAGGAAGAAGGAAAACCAATAAGAGACTAGCTGGAGGTGTCTGGAAGGGCAAATTCAACTCTCACTTCCCACCAGTAAGAGGAATTAACCAAAGGCTCAGCGTGCCATGCCAGAACCACACTAGGGCCTGAAGCATTCCTGCGGTGTTGTGGCCAGCCTACAAGAAAGCGAGTTAAAGAAAGGAGCTCAGGGGCACTGTCATTCACAAACCTGCAGAGTTATAAATGACAGCTATCGTCCAAAAATATATTGAAGTAAGGCTGCCAAGAGGACTTGAAAGCGGGGCAGAATTGCAGGAAACCGATTTCAGGAGGTAGACTGGAATTGCATGTAAAGCATAGGAAAAGAGGCAGAACGTCCACAATGATGCACTTGGCCAAAAAGGGCGTATGCGTTTTTTCCTGAATATATTCAGGAAAAAACGCATACGCCCTTTTTGGCCAACCAAGCAAGCTTGCAAAGGAAACTTGCACTACAATGAAGTCTCACTGCCCCCCGGTCAAAAGGGCCATCTGAAAAAAGTGTAAAATCCAGAAAGGCAGGACAGGCCATGGAGAACTGGGAGCCTTGTTATGCTGATGGGCGGGATGTAAATTGCCAACAGCCACTCTGGAGAAGTGTATGGTGTTTCCTGAAACATCTAAAAAACAAAGCAACAGAGCCTAGGGCACTTCCACTTATGGCCCTATAGCTTAGGGAAATTAAAATCAAAAAGACACAGCCACCCCAATGTTTGGGACGGCTCTGTTTACAAGAACCTCGTTTACGGTACAAGTTCAATATCACATAAAGCAAAAAATGGATAAAAAAGTTGTGGTACTTACGTACTATGCAATATCACTCAGCAATGAAATCTATGTCATCAGGCCCGTAGCAGCATAATGAGAGGATTCAGGTACGATGATTCTAAGTGAAATAAGTCACACAGAAAAAGAAACATCATAAGATATCACTACTACACGGAATGTAAACTTGGCTACCCAGGAACTGAATTACAAAACAGAACAGGGTCTCAAATGTAGAAAACCAACTTATGCTTGCTTAAGGGGAAAGGTGAGTTGGGGTGCTGCATAAAACCAGAGATTGAAATTAGCACAGATACCGTTCCATAAGCCAAATATGTAATAGACAAGAGCTACTCCTTGCTCAACGAAGTGGACTCTACACCCCGTATTAAACGCCTAAGAATATACCTGAATAGTAAGAATCTTATAACCTATGGATTTATATGTCTCCAAAAGAGAATCAAGCGTGTGTACAGCGGCATAAACGCAGCAGTGATAGGATTGGTGAGGTTCGGTGAGCAAATGCAGACCCTTTGAAGTCATATTGCATGGTACCCATTCCATGTGTCTCAACTCTCCAGGTTTAAGGGATTCTTCCTTCAGCTAAAACATGCATGTGGAACCCAGAGTATGATCTACCGTGTGATCGGGAAACGTGTTCAAATGTGTCAGTTTTCATCCCCTGGTACTCGGGTGCAACATTCCAGACGCTTTACAAACACTCTTCCCACTTGGAGAGTCAGTGCCTTTAACCTCCTGTTTGGCCCAGTTTGCAATTTCTGTGGAAAATGAACAGGAAGAAGGAAAACCAATAAGAGACTAGCTGGAGGTGTCTGGAAGGGCAAATTCAACTCTCACTTCCCACCAGTAAGAGGAATTAACCAAAGGCTCAGCGTGCCATGCCAGAACCACACTAGGGCCTGAAGCATTCCTGCGGTGTTGTGGCCAGCCTACAAGAAAGCGAGTTAAAGAAAGGAGCTCAGGGGCACTGTCATTCACAAACCTGCAGAGTTATAAATGACAGCTATCGTCCAAAAATATATTGAAGTAAGGCTGCCAAGAGGACTTGAAAGCGGGGCAGAATTGCAGGAAACCGATTTCAGGAGGTAGACTGGAATTGCATGTAAAGCATAGGAAAAGAGGCAGAACGTCCATAATGATGCACTTGGCCAAAAAGGGCGTATGCGTTTTTTCCTGAATATATTCAGGAAAAAACGCATACGCCCTTTTTGGCCAACCAAGCAAGCTTGCAAAGGAAACTTGCACTACAATGAAGTCTCACTGCCCCCCGGTCAAAAGGGCCATCTGAAAAAAGTGTAAAATCCAGAAAGGCAGGACAGGCCATGGAGAACTGGGAGCCTTGTTATGCTCATGGGCGGGATGTAAATTGCCAACAGCCACTCTGGAGAAGTGTATGGTGTTTCCTGAAACATCTAAAAAACAAAGCAACAGAGCCTAGGGCACTTCCACTTATGGTCCTATAGCTTAGGGAAATTAAAATCAAAAAGACACAGCCACCCCAATGTTTGGGACAGCTCTGTTTACAAGAACCTCGTTTACAGTACAAGTTCAATATCACAGATAGTGAAAAATGGATAAAGAAGTTGTGGGACTTACGTACAATACAATACCACTCAGCAATGAAATCTATGTCATCAGGCCCATAGCAGCATAATGAGTGGATTCAGGTACGATGATTCTAAGTGAAATAAGTCACAGAGAAAAAGAAACATCATAAGATATCACTACTACACGGCATGTAAACTTGGCTACACAGGAACTGAATTACAAAACAGAACAGGGTCTCAAACGTAGAAAACCACCTTATGCTTGCTTAAGGGGAAAGGTGAGTTGGGGTGCTGCATAAAACCAGAGATTGAAATTAGCACAGATACCGTTCCATAAGGCAAATATATAATAGACAAGAGTTGCTCCTGCTCAACGAAGTGGACTCTACACCCCATATTAAACGCCTAAGAATATACCTGACTAGTAAGAATCTTAAAACCTATGGATTTATATGTCTCCAAAAGAGAATCAAGCGTGTGTACAGCGGCATAAACGCAGCAGTGATAGGATTGGTGAGGATCGGTGAGCAAATGCACACCCTTTGAAGTCATATTGCATGGTACCCATTCCATGGGTCTCAACTCTCCAGGTTTAAGGGATTCTTCCTTCAGCTAAAACATGCATGTGGAACCCAGAGTATGATCTACCGTGTGATCGGGAAACGTGTTCAAATGTGTCAGTTTTCATCCCCTGGTACTCGGGTGCAACATTCCAGACGCTTTACAAACACTCTCCCCACTTGGAGAGTCAGTGCCTTTAACCTCCTGTTTGGCCCAGTTTGCAATTTCTGCGGAAAATGAACAGGAAGAAGGAAAACCAATAAGAGACTAGCTGGAGGTGTCTGGAAGGGCAAATTCAACTCTCACTTCCCACCAGTAAGAGGAATTAACCAAAGGCTCAGCGTGCCATGCCAGAACCACACTAGGGCCTGAAGCATTCCTGCGGTGTTGTGGCCAGCCTACAAGAAAGCGAGTTAAAGAAAGGAGCTCAGGGGCACTGTCATTCACAAACCTGCAGAGTTATAAATGACAGCTATCGTCCAAAAATATATTGAAGTAAGGCTGCCAAGAGGACTTGAAAGTGGGGCAGAATTGCAGGAAACCGATTTCAGGAGGTAGACTGGAATTGCATGTAAAGCATAGGAAAAGAGGCAGAACGTCCATAATGATGCACTTGGCCAAAAAGGGCGTAGGCGTTTTTTCCTGAATATATTCAGGAAAAAACGCATACGCCCTTTTTGGCCAACCAAGCAAGCTTGCAAAGGAAACTTGCACTACAATGAAGTCTCACTGCCCCCCGGTCAAAAGGGCCATCTGAAAAAAGTGTAAAATCCAGAAAGGCAGGACAGGCCATGGAGAACTGGGAGCCTTGTTATGCTGATGGGCGGGATGTAAATTGCCAACAGCCACTCTGGAGAAGTGTATGGTGTTTCCTGAAACATCTAAAAAACAAAGCAACAGAGCCTAGGGCACTTCCACTTATGGTCCTATAGCTTAGGGAAATTAAAATCAAAAAGACACAGCCATCCCAATGTTTGGGACACCTCTGTTTACAAGAACCTCGTTTACAGTACAAGTTCAATATCACAGATAGTGAAAAATGGATAAAGAAGTTGTGGGACTTACGTACAATACAATACCACTCAGCAATGAAATCTATGTCATCAGGCCCATAGCAGCATAGTGAGTGGATTCAGGTACGATGATTCTAAGTGAAATAAGTCACAGAGAAAAAGAAACATCATAAGATATCACTACTACACGGCATGTAAACTTGGCTACACAGGAACTGAATTACAAAACAGAACAGGGTCTCAAACGTAGAAAACCACCTTATGCTTGCTTAAGGGGAAAGGTGAGTTGGGGTGCTGCATAAAACCAGAGATTGAAATTAGCACAGATACCGTTCCATAAGGCAAATATATAATAGACAAGAGTTGCTCCTGCTCAACGAAATGGACTCTACACCCCATATTAAACGCCTAAGAATATACCTGACTAGTAAGAATCTTAAAACCTATGGATTTATATGTCTCCAAAAGAGAATCAAGCGTGTGTACAGCGGCATAAACGCAGCAGTGATAGGATTGGTGAGGTTCGGTGAGCAAATGCAGACCCTTTGAAGTCATATTGCATGGTACCCATTCCATGGGTCTCAACTCTCCAGGTTTAAGGGATTCTTCCTTCAGCTAAAACATGCATGTGGAACCCAGAGTATGATCTACCGTGTGATCGGGAAACGTGTTCAAATGTGTCAGTTTTCATCCCCTGGTACTCGGGTGCAACATTCCAGACGCTTTACAAACACTCTCCCCACTTGGAGAGTCAGTGCCTTTAACCTCCTGTTTGGCCCAGTTTGCAATTTCTGCGGAAAATGAACAGGAAGAAGGAAAACCAATAAGAGACTAGCTGGAGGTGTCTGGAAGGGCAAATTCAACTCTCACTTCCCACCAGTAAGAGGAATTAACCAAAGGCTCAGCGTGCCATGCCAGAACCACACTAGGGCCTGAAGCATTCCTGCGGTGTTGTGGCCAGCCTACAAGAAAGCGAGTTAAAGAAAGGAGCTCAGGGGCACTGTCATTCACAAACCTGCAGAGTTATAAATGACAGCTATCGTCCAAAAATATATTGAAGTAAGGCTGCCAAGAGGACTTGAAAGCGGGGCAGAATTGCAGGAAACCGATTTCAGGAGGTAGACTGGAATTGCATGTAAAGCATAGGAAAAGAGGCAGAACGTCCACAATGATGCACTTGGCCAAAAAGGGCGTATGCGTTTTTTCCTGAATATATTCAGGAAAAAACGCATACGCCCTTTTTGGCCAACCAAGCAAGCTTGCAAAGGAAACTTGCACTACAATGAAGTCTCACTGCCCCCCGGTCAAAAGGGCCATCTGAAAAAAGTGTAAAATCCAGAAAGGCAGGACAGGCCATGGAGAACTGGGAGCCTTGTTATGCTGATGGGCGGGATGTAAATTGCCAACAGCCACTCTGGAGAAGTGTATGGTGTTTCCTGAAACATCTAAAAAACAAAGCAACAGAGCCTAGGGCACTTCCACTTATGGCCCTATAGCTTAGGGAAATTAAAATCAAAAAGACACAGCCACCCCAATGTTTGGGACGGCTCTGTTTACAAGAACCTCGTTTACGGTACAAGTTCAATATCACAGAAAGCAAAAAATGGATAAAAAATTTGTGGTACTTACGTACTATGCAATATCACTCAGCAATGAAATCTATGTCATCAGGCCCGTAGCAGCATAATGAGAGGATTCAGGTACGATGATTCTAAGTGAAATAAGTCACACAGAAAAAGAAACATCATAAGATATCACTACTACACGGAATGTAAACTTGGCTACCCAGGAACTGAATTACAAAACAGAACAGGGTCTCAAATGTAGAAAACCAACTTATGCTTGCTTAAGGGGAAAGGTGAGTTGGGGTGCTGCATAAAACCAGAGATTGAAATTAGCACAGATACCGTTCCATAAGCCAAATATGTAATAGACAAGAGCTACTCCTTGCTCAACGAAGTGGACTCTACACCCCGTATTAAACGCCTAAGAATATACCTGAATAGTAAGAATCTTAAAACCTATGGATTTATATGTCTCCAAAAGAGAATCAAGCGTGTGTACAGCAGCATAAACGCAGCAGTGATAGGATTGGTGAGGTTCGGTGAGCAAATGCAGACCCTTTGAAGTCATATTGCATGGTACCCATTCCATGTGTCTCAACTCTCCAGGTTTAAGGGATTCTTCCTTCAGCTAAAACATGCATGTGGAACCCAGAGTATGATCTACCGTGTGATCGGGAAACGTGTTCAAATGTGTCAGTTTTCATCCCCTGGTACTCGGGTGCAACATTCCAGACGCTTTACAAACACTCTTCCCACTTGGAGAGTCAGTGCCTTTAACCTCCTGTTTGGCCCAGTTTGCAATTTCTGTGGAAAATGAACAGGAAGAAGGAAAACCAATAAGAGACTAGCTGGAGGTGTCTGGAAGGGCAAATTCAACTCTCACTTCCCACCAGTAAGAGGAATTAACCAAAGGCTCAGCGTGCCATGCCAGAACCACACTAGGGCCTGAAGCATTCCTGCGGTGTTGTGGCCAGCCTACAAGAAAGCGAGTTAAAGAAAGGAGCTCAGGGGCACTGTCATTCACAAACCTGCAGAGTTATAAATGACAGCTATCGTCCAAAAATATATTGAAGTAAGGCTGCCAAGAGGACTTGAAAGCGGGGCAGAATTGCAGGAAACCGATTTCAGGAGGTAGACTGGAATTGCATGTAAAGCATAGGAAGAGAGGCAGAACGTCCATAATGATGCACTTGGCCAAAAAGGGCGTATGCGTTTTTTCCTGAATATATTCAGGAAAAAACGCATACGCACTTTTTGGCCAACCAAGCAAGCTTGCAAAGGAAACTTGCACTACAATGAAGTCTCACTGCCCCCCGGTCAAAAGGGCCATCTGAAAAAAGTGTAAAATCCAGAAAGGCAGGACAGGCCATGGAGAACTGGGAGCCTTGTTATGCTCATGGGCGGGATGTAAATTGCCAACAGCCACTCTGGAGAAGTGTATGGTGTTTCCTGAAACATCTAAAAAACAAAGCAACAGAGCCTAGGGCACTTCCACTTATGGTCCTATAGCTTAGGGAAATTAAAATCAAAAAGACACAGCCACCCCAATGTTTGGGACGGCTCTGTTTACAAGAACCTCGTTTACAGTACAAGTTCAATATCACAGATAGTGAAAAATGGATAAAGAAGTTGTGGGACTTACGTACAATACAATACCACTCAGCAATGAAATCTATGTCATCAGGCCCATAGCAGCATAATGAGTGGATTCAGGTACGATGATTCTAAGTGAAATAAGTCACAGAGAAAAAGAAACATCATAAGATATCACTACTACACGGCATGTAAACTTGGCTACACAGGAACTGAATTACAAAACAGAACAGGGTCTCAAACGTAGAAAACCACCTTATGCTTGCTTAAGGGGAAAGGTGAGTTGGGGTGCTGCATAAAACCAGAGATTGAAATTAGCACAGATACCGTTCCATAAGGCAAATATATAATAGACAAGAGTTGCTCCTGCTCAACGAAGTGGACTCTACACCCCATATTAAACGCCTAAGAATATACCTGACTAGTAAGAATCTTAAAACCTATGGATTTATATGTCTCCAAAAGAGAATCAAGCGTGTGTACAGCGGCATAAACGCAGCAGTGATAGGATTGGTGAGGATCGGTGAGCAAATGCACACCCTTTGAAGTCATATTGCATGGTACCCATTCCATGGGTCTCAACTCTCCAGGTTTAAGGGATTCTTCCTTCAGCTAAAACATGCATGTGGAACCCAGAGTATGATCTACCGTGTGATCGGGAAACGTGTTCAAATGTGTCAGTTTTCATCCCCTGGTACTCGGGTGCAACATTCCAGACGCTTTACAAACACTCTCCCCACTTGGAGAGTCAGTGCCTTTAACCTCCTGTTTGGCCCAGTTTGCAATTTCTGCGGAAAATGAACAGGAAGAAGGAAAACCAATAAGAGACTAGCTGCAGGTGTCTGGAAGGGCAAATTCAACTCTCACTTCCCACCAGTAAGAGGAATTAACCAAAGGCTCAGCGTGCCATGCCAGAACCACACTAGGGCCTGAAGCATTCCTGCGGTGTTGTGGCCAGCCTACAAGAAAGCGAGTTAAAGAAAGGAGCTCAGGGGCACTGTCATTCACAAACCTGCAGAGTTATAAATGACAGTTATCGTCCAAAAATATATTGAAGTAAGGCTGCCAAGAGGACTTGAAAGTGGGGCAGAATTGCAGGAAACCGATTTCAGGAGGTAGACTGGAATTGCATGTAAAGCATAGGAAAAGAGGCAGAACGTCCATAATGATGCACTTGGCCAAAAAGGGCGTATGCGTTTTTTCCTGAATATATTCAGGAAAAAACGCATACGCCCTTTTTGGCCAACCAAGCAAGCTTGCAAAGGAAACTTGCACTACAATGAAGTCTCACTGCCCCCCGGTCAAAAGGGCCATCTGAAAAAAGTGTAAAATCCAGAAAGGCAGGACAGGCCATGGAGAACTGGGAGCCTTGTTATGCTCATGGGCGGGATGTAAATTGCCAACAGCCACTCTGGAGAAGTGTATGGTGTTTCCTGAAACATCTAAAAAACAAAGCAACAGAGCCTAGGGCACTTCCACTTATGGTCCTATAGCTTAGGGAAATTAAAATCAAAAAGACACAGCCACCCCAATGGTTGGGACGGCTCTGTTTACAAGAACCTCGTTTACAGTACAAGTTCAATATCACAGATAGTGAAAAATGGATAAAGAAGTTGTGGGACTTACGTACAATACAATACCACTCAGCAATGAAATCTATGTCATCAGGCCCATAGCAGCATAATGAGTGGATTCAGGTACGATGATTCTAAGTGAAATAAGTCACAGAGAAAAAGAAACATCATAAGATATCACTACTACACGGCATGTAAACTTGGCTACACAGGAACTGAATTACAAAACAGAACAGGGTCTCAAATGTAGAAAACCACCTTATGCTTGCTTAAGGGGAAAGGTGAGTTGGGGTGCTGCATAAAACCAGAGATTGAAATTAGCACAGATACCGTTCCATAAGGCAAATATATAATAGACAAGAGTTGCTCCTTGCTCAACGAAGTGGACTCTACACCCCATATTAAACGCCTAAGAATATACCTGACTAGTAAGAATCTTAAAACCTATGGATTTATATGTCTCCAAAAGAGAATCAAGCGTGTGTACAGCGGCATAAAGGCAGCAGTGATAGGATTGGTGAGGTTCGGTGAGCAAATGCAGACCCTTTGAAGTCATATTGCATGGTACCCATTCCATGGGTCTCAACTCTCCAGGTTTAAGGGATTCTTCCTTCAGCTAAAACATGCATGTGGAACCCAGAGTATGATCTACCGTGTGATCGGGAAACGTGTTCAAATGTGTCAGTTTTCATCCCCTGGTACTCGGGTGCAACATTCCAGACGCTTTACAAACACTCTCCCCACTTGGAGAGTCAGTGCCTTTAACCTCCTGTTTGGCCCAGTTTGCAATTTCTGCGGAAAATGAACAGGAAGAAGGAAAACCAATAAGAGACTAGCTGGAGGTGTCTGGAAGGGCAAAATCAACTCTCACTTCCCACCAGTAAGAGGAATTAACCAAAGGCTCAGGGTGCCATGCCAGAACCACACTAGGGCCTGAAGCATTCCTGCGGTGTTGTGGCCAGCCTACAAGAAAGCGAGTTAAAGAAAGGAGCTCAGGGGCACTGTCATTCACAAACCTGCAGAGTTATAAATGACAGCTATCGTCCAAAAATATATTGAAGTAAGGCTGCCAAGAGGACTTGAAAGCGGGGCAGAATTGCAGGAAACCGATTTCAGGAGGTAGACTGGAATTGCATGTAAAGCATAGGAAAAGAGGCAGAACGTCCACAATGATGCACTTGGCCAAAAAGGGCGTATGCGTTTTCTCCTGAATATATTCAGGAAAAAACGCATACGCCCTTTTTGGCCAACCAAGCAAGCTTGCAAAGGAAACTTGCACTACAATGAAGTCTCACTGCCCCCCGGTCAAAAGGGCCATCTGAAAAAAGTGTAAAATCCAGAAAGGCAGGACAGGCCATGGAGAACTGGGAGCCTTGTTATGCTGATGGGCGGGATGTAAATTGCCAACAGCCACTCTGGAGAAGTGTATGGTGTTTCCTGAAACATCTAAAAAACAAAGCAACAGAGCCTAGGGCACTTCCACTTATGGCCCTATAGCTTAGGGAAATTAAAATCAAAAAGACACAGCCACCCCAATGTTTGGGACGGCTCTGTTTACAAGAACCTCGTTTACGGTACAAGTTCAATATCACAGAAAGCAAAAAATGGATAAAAAAGTTGTGGTACTTACGTACTATGCAATATCACTCAGCAATGAAATCTATGTCATCAGGCCCGTAGCAGCATAATGAGAGGATTCAGGTACGATGATTCTAAGTAAAATAAGTCACACAGAAAAAGAAACATCATAAGATATCACTACTACACGGCATGTAAACTTGGCTACACAGGAACTGAATTACAAAACAGAACAGGGTCTCAAACGTAGAAAACCACCTTATGCTTGCTTAAGGGGAAAGGTGAGTTGGGGTGCTGCATAAAACCAGAGATTGAAATTAGCACAGATACCGTTCCATAAGCCAAATATGTAATAGACAAGAGATACTCCTTGCTCAACGAAGTGGACTCTACACCCCGTATTAAACGCCTAAGAATATACCTGAATAGTAAGAATCTTAAAACCTATGGATTTATATGTCTCCGAAAGAGAATCAAGTGTGTGTACAGCGGCATAAACGCAGCAGTGATAGGATTGGTGAGGATCGGTGAGCAAATGCACACCCTTTGAAGTCATATTGCATGGTACCCATTCCATGGGTCTCAACTCTCCAGGTTTAAGGGATTCTTCCTTCAGCTAAAACATGCATGTGGAACCCAAAGTATGATCTACCGTGTGATCGGGAAACGTGTTCAAATGTGTCAGTTTTCATCCCCTGGTACTCGGGTGCAACATTCCAGACGCTTTACAAACACTCTCCCCACTTGGAGAGTCAGTGCCTTTAACCTCCTGTTTGGCCCAGTTTGCAATTTCTGCGGAAAATGAACAGGAAGAAGGAAAACCAATAAGAGACTAGCTGGAGGTGTCTGGAAGGGCAAATTCAACTCTCACTTCCCACCAGTAAGAGGAATTAACCAAAGGCTCAGCGTGCCATGCCAGAACCACACTAGGGCCTGAAGCATTCCTGCGGTGTTGTGGCCAGCCTACAAGAAAGCGAGTTAAAGAAAGGAGCTCAGGGGCACTGTCATTCACAAACCTGCAGAGTTATAAATGACAGCTATCGTCCAAAAATATATTGAAGTAAGGCTGCCAAGAGGACTTGAAAGCGGGGCAGAATTGCAGGAAACCGATTTCAGGAGGTAGACTGGAATTGCATGTAAAGCATAGGAAAAGAGGCAGAACGTCCATAATGATGCACTTGGCCAAAAAGGGCGTATGCGTTTTTTCCTGAATATATTCAGGAAAAAACGCATACGCCCTTTTTGGCCAACCAAGCAAGCTTGCAAAGGAAACTTGCACTACAATGAAGTCTCACTGCCCCCCGGTCAAAAGGGCCATCTGAAAAAAGTGTAAAATCCAGAAAGGCAGGACAGGCCATGGAGAACTGGGAGCCTTGTTATGCTGATGGGCGGGATGTAAATTGCCAACAGCCACTCTGGAGAAGTGTATGGTGTTTCCTGAAACATCTAAAAAACAAAGCAACAGAGCCTAGGGCACTTCCACTTATGGTCCTATAGCTTAGGGAAATTAAAATCAAAAAGACACAACCACCCCAATGTTTGGGACGGCTCTGTTTACAAGAACCTCGTTTACAGTACAAGTTCAATATCACAGATAGTGAAAAATGGATAAAGAAGTTGTGGGACTTACGTACAATACAATACCACTCAGCAATGAAATCTATGTCATCAGGCCCATAGCAGCATAATGAGTGGATTCAGGTACGATGATTCTAAGTGAAATAAGTCACAGAGAAAAAGAAACATCATAAGATATCACTACTACACGGCATGTAAACTTGGCTACACAGGAACTGAATTACAAAACAGAACAGGGTCTCAAACGTAGAAAACCACCTTATGCTTGCTTAAGGGGAAAGGTGAGTTGGGGTGCTGCATAAAACCAGAGATTGAAATTAGCACAGATACCGTTCCATAAGGCAAACATATAATAGACAAGAGTTGCTCCTTGCTCAACGAAGTGGACTCTACACCCCATATTAAACGCCTAAGAATATACCTGACTAGTAAGAATCTTAAAACCTATGGATTTATATGTCTCCAAAAGAGAATCAAGCATGTGTACAGCGGCATAAACGCAGCAGTGATAGGATTGGTGAGGTTCGGTGAGCAAATGCAGACCCTTTGAAGTCATATTGCATGGTACCCATTCCATGGGTCTCAACTCTCCAGGTTTAAGGGATTCTTCCTTCAGCTAAAACATGCATGTGGAACCCAGAGTATGATCTACCGTGTGATCGGGAAACGTGTTCAAATGTGTCAGTTTTCATCCCCTGGTACTCGGGTGCAACATTCCAGACGCTTTACAAACACTCTCCCCACTTGGAGAGTCAGTGCCTTTAACCTCCTGTTTGGCCCAGTTTGCAATTTCTGCGGAAAATGAACAGGAAGAAGGAAAACCAATAAGAGACTAGCTGGAGGTGTCTGGAAGGGCAAATTCAACTCTCACTTCCCACCAGTAAGAGGAATTAACCAAAGGCTCAGCGTGCCATGCCAGAACCACACTAGGGCCTGAAGCATTCCTGCGGTGTTGTGGCCAGCCTACAAGAAAGCGAGTTAAAGAAAGGAGCTCAGGGGCACTGTCATTCACAAACCTGCAGAGTTATAAATGACAGCTATCGTCCAAAAATATATTGAAGTAAGGCTGCCAAGAGGACTTGAAAGCGGGGCAGAATTGCAGGAAACCGATTTCAGGAGGTAGACTGGAATTGCATGTAAAGCATAGGAAAAGAGGCAGAACGTCCATAATGATGCACTTGGCCAAAAAGGGCGTATGCGTTTTTTCCTGAATATATTCAGGAAAAAACGCATACGCCCTTTTTGGCCAACCAAGCAAGCTTGCAAAGGAAACTTGCACTACAATGAAGTCTCACTGCCCCCCGGTCAAAAGGGCCATCTGAAAAAAGTGTAAAATCCAGAAAGGCAGGACAGGCCATGGAGAACTGGGAGCCTTGTTATGCTCATGGGCGGGATGTAAATTGCCAACAGCCACTCTGGAGAAGTGTATGGTGTTTCCTGAAACATCTAAAAAACAAAGCAACAGAGCCTAGGGCACTTCCACTTATGGTCCTATAGCTTAGGGAAATTAAAATCAAAAAGACACAGCCACCCCAATGTTTGGGACGGCTCTGTTTACAAGAACCTCGTTTACAGTACAAGTTCAATATCACAGATAGTGAAAAATGGATAAAGAAGTTGTGGGACTTACGTACAATACAATACCACTCAGCAATGAAATCTATGTCATCAGGCCCATAGCAGCATAATGAGTGGATTCAGGTACGATGATTCTAAGTGAAATAAGTCACAGAGAAAAAGAAACATCATAAGATATCACTACTACACGGCATGTAAACTTGGCTACACAGGAACTGAATTACAAAACAGAACAGGGTCTCAAATGTAGAAAACCAACTTATGCTTGCTTAAGGGGAAAGGTGAGTTGGGGTGCTGCATAAAACCAGAGATTGAAATTAGCACAGATACCGTTCCATAAGCCAAATATGTAATAGACAAGAGCTACTCCTTGCTCAACGAAGTGGACTCTACACCCCGTATTAAACGCCTAAGAATATACCTGAATAGTAAGAATCTTAAAACCTATGGATTTATATGTCTCCAAAAGAGAATCAAGCATGTGTACAGCGGCATAAACGCAGCAGTGATAGGATTGGTGAGGTTCGGTGAGCAAATGCAGACCCTTTGAAGTCATATTGCATGGTACCCATTCCATGGGTCTCACGTCTCCAGGTTTAAGGGATTCTTCCTTCAGCTAAAACATGCATGTGGAACCCAGAGTATGATCTACCGTGTGATCGGGAAACGTGTTCAAATGTGTCAGTTTTCATCCCCTGGTACTCGGGTGCAACATTCCAGACGCTTTACAAACACTCTCCCCACTTGGAGAGTCAGTGCCTTTAACCTCCTGTTTGGCCCAGTTTGCAATTTCTGCGGAAAATGAACAGGAAGAAGGAAAACCAATAAGAGACTAGCTGGAGGTGTCTGGAAGGGCAAATTCAACTCTCACTTCCCACCAGTAAGAGGAATTAACCAAAGGCTCAGCGTGCCATGCCAGAACCACACTAGGGCCTGAAGCATTCCTGCGGTGTTGTGGCCAGCCTACAAGAAAGCGAGTTAAAGAAAGGAGCTCAGGGGCACTGTCATTCACAAACCTGCAGAGTTATAAATGACAGCTATCGTCCAAAAATATATTGAAGTAAGGCTGCCAAGAGGACTTGAAAGCGGGGCAGAATTGCAGGAAACCGATTTCAGGAGGTAGACTGGAATTGCATGTAAAGCATAGGAAAAGAGGCAGAACGTCCACAATGATGCACTTGGCCAAAAAGGGCGTATGCGTTTTTTCCTGAATATATTCAGGAAAAAACGCATACGCCCTTTTTGGCCAACCAAGCAAGCTTGCAAAGGAAACTTGCACTACAATGAAGTCTCACTGCCCCCCGGTCAAAAGGGCCATCTGAAAAAAGTGTAAAATCCAGAAAGGCAGGACAGGCCATGGAGAACTGGGAGCCTTGTTATGCTGATGGGCGGGATGTAAATTGCCAACAGCCACTCTGGAGAAGTGTATGGTGTTTCCTGAAACATCTAAAAAACAAAGCAACAGAGCCTAGGGCACTTCCACTTATGGCCCTATAGCTTAGGGAAATTAAAATCAAAAAGACACAGCCACCCCAATGTTTGGGACGGCTCTGTTTACAAGAACCTCGTTTACGGTACAAGTTCAATATCACAGAAAGCAAAAAATGGATAAAAAAGTTGTGGTACTTACGTACTATGCAATATCACTCAGCAATGAAATCTATGTCATCAGGCCCGTAGCAGCATAATGAGAGGATTCAGGTACGATGATTCTAAGTGAAATAAGTCACAGAGAAAAAGAAACATCATAAGATATCACTACTACACGGAATGTAAACTTGGCTACCCAGGAACTGAATTACAAAACAGAACAGGGTCTCAAACGTAGAAAACCACCTTATGCTTGCTTAAGGGGAAAGGTGAGTTGGGGTGCTGCATAAAACCAGAGATTGAAATTAGCACAGATACCGTTCCATAAGCCAAATATGTAATAGACAAGAGCTACTCCTTGCTCAACGAAGTGGACTCTACACCCCGTATTAAACGCCTAAGAATATACCTGAATAGTAAGAATCTTAAAACCTATGGATTTATATGTCTCCGAAAGAGAATCAAGTGTGTGTACAGCGGCATAAACGCAGCAGTGATAGGATTGGTGAGGATCGGTGAGCAAATGCACACCCTTTGAAGTCATATTGCATGGTACCCATTCCATGGGTCTCAACTCTCCAGGTTTAAGGGATTCTTCCTTCAGCTAAAACATGCATGTGGAACCCAGAGTATGATCTACCGTGTGATCGGGAAACGTGTTCAAATGTGTCAGTTTTCATCCCCTGGTACTCGGGTGCAACATTCCAGACGCTTTACAAACACTCTCCCCACTTGGAGAGTCAGTGCCTTTAACCTCCTGTTTGGCCCAGTTTGCAATTTCTGCGGAAAATGAACAGGAAGAAGGAAAACCAATAAGAGACTAGCTGGAGGTGTCTGGAAGGGCAAATTCAACTCTCACTTCCCACCAGTAAGAGGAATTAACCAAAGGCTCAGCGTGCCATGCCAGAACCACACTAGGGCCTGAAGCATTCCTGCGGTGTTGTGGCCAGCCTACAAGAAAGCGAGTTAAAGAAAGGAGCTCAGGGGCACTGTCATTCACAAACCTGCAGAGTTATAAATGACAGCTATCGTCCAAAAATATATTGAAGTAAGGCTGCCAAGAGGACTTGAAAGCGGGGCAGAATTGCAGGAAACCGATTTCAGGAGGTAGACTGGAATTGCATGTAAAGCATAGGAAAAGAGGCAGAACGTCCATAATGATGCACTTGGCCAAAAAGGGCGTATGCGTTTTTTCCTGAATATATTCAGGAAAAAACGCATACGCCCTTTTTGGCCAACCAAGCAAGCTTGCAAAGGAAACTTGCACTACAATGAAGTCTCACTGCCCCCCGGTCAAAAGGGCCATCTGAAAAAAGTGTAAAATCCAGAAAGGCAGGACAGGCCATGGAGAACTGGGAGCCTTGTTATGCTCATGGGCGGGATGTAAATTGCCAACAGCCTCTCTGGAGAAGTGTATGGTGTTTCCTGAAACATCTAAAAAACAAAGCAACAGAGCCTAGGGCACTTCCACTTATGGTCCTATAGCTTAGGGAAATTAAAATCAAAAAGACACAACCACCCCAATGTTTGGGACGGCTCTGTTTACAAGAACCTCGTTTACGGTACAAGTTCAATATCACATAAAGCAAAAAATGGATAAAAAAGTTGTGGTACTTACGTACTATGCAATATCACTCAGCAATGAAATCTATGTCATCAGGCCCGTAGCAGCATAATGAGAGGATTCAGGTACGATGATTCTAAGTGAAATAAGTCACACAGAAAAAGAAACATCATAAGATATCACTACTACACGGAATGTAAACTTGGCTACCCAGGAACTGAATTACAAAACAGAACAGGGTCTCAAATGTAGAAAACCAACTTATGCTTGCTTAAGGGGAAAGGTGAGTTGGGGTGCTGCATAAAACCAGAGATTGAAATTAGCACAGATACCGTTCCATAAGCCAAATATGTAATAGACAAGAGCTACTCCTTGCTCAACGAAGTGGACTCTACACCCCGTATTAAACGCCTAAGAATATACCTGAATAGTAAGAATCTTATAACCTATGGATTTATATGTCTCCAAAAGAGAATCAAGCGTGTGTACAGCGGCATAAACGCAGCAGTGATAGGATTGGTGAGGTTCGGTGAGCAAATGCAGACCCTTTGAAGTCATATTGCATGGTACCCATTCCATGTGTCTCAACTCTCCAGGTTTAAGGGATTCTTCCTTCAGCTAAAACATGCATGTGGAACCCAGAGTATGATCTACCGTGTGATCGGGAAACGTGTTCAAATGTGTCAGTTTTCATCCCCTGGTACTCGGGTGCAACATTCCAGACGCTTTACAAACACTCTTCCCACTTGGAGAGTCAGTGCCTTTAACCTCCTGTTTGGCCCAGTTTGCAATTTCTGTGGAAAATGAACAGGAAGAAGGAAAACCAATAAGAGACTAGCTGGAGGTGTCTGGAAGGGCAAATTCAACTCTCACTTCCCACCAGTAAGAGGAATTAACCAAAGGCTCAGCGTGCCATGCCAGAACCACACTAGGGCCTGAAGCATTCCTGCGGTGTTGTGGCCAGCCTACAAGAAAGCGAGTTAAAGAAAGGAGCTCAGGGGCACTGTCATTCACAAACCTGCAGAGTTATAAATGACAGCTATCGTCCAAAAATATATTGAAGTAAGGCTGCCAAGAGGACTTGAAAGCGGGGCAGAATTGCAGGAAACCGATTTCAGGAGGTAGACTGGAATTGCATGTAAAGCATAGGAAAAGAGGCAGAACGTCCATAATGATGCACTTGGCCAAAAAGGGCGTATGCGTTTTTTCCTGAATATATTCAGGAAAAAACGCATACGCCCTTTTTGGCCAACCAAGCAAGCTTGCAAAGGAAACTTGCACTACAATGAAGTCTCACTGCCCCCCGGTCAAAAGGGCCATCTGAAAAAAGTGTAAAATCCAGAAAGGCAGGACAGGCCATGGAGAACTGGGAGCCTTGTTATGCTCATGGGCGGGATGTAAATTGCCAACAGCCACTCTGGAGAAGTGTATGGTGTTTCCTGAAACATCTAAAAAACAAAGCAACAGAGCCTAGGGCACTTCCACTTATGGTCCTATAGCTTAGGGAAATTAAAATCAAAAAGACACAGCCACCCCAATGTTTGGGACAGCTCTGTTTACAAGAACCTCGTTTACAGTACAAGTTCAATATCACAGATAGTGAAAAATGGATAAAGAAGTTGTGGGACTTACGTACAATACAATACCACTCAGCAATGAAATCTATGTCATCAGGCCCATAGCAGCATAATGAGTGGATTCAGGTACGATGATTCTAAGTGAAATAAGTCACAGAGAAAAAGAAACATCATAAGATATCACTACTACACGGCATGTAAACTTGGCTACACAGGAACTGAATTACAAAACAGAACAGGGTCTCAAACGTAGAAAACCACCTTATGCTTGCTTAAGGGGAAAGGTGAGTTGGGGTGCTGCATAAAACCAGAGATTGAAATTAGCACAGATACCGTTCCATAAGGCAAATATATAATAGACAAGAGTTGCTCCTGCTCAACGAAGTGGACTCTACACCCCATATTAAACGCCTAAGAATATACCTGACTAGTAAGAATCTTAAAACCTATGGATTTATATGTCTCCAAAAGAGAATCAAGCGTGTGTACAGCGGCATAAACGCAGCAGTGATAGGATTGGTGAGGATCGGTGAGCAAATGCACACCCTTTGAAGTCATATTGCATGGTACCCATTCCATGGGTCTCAACTCTCCAGGTTTAAGGGATTCTTCCTTCAGCTAAAACATGCATGTGGAACCCAGAGTATGATCTACCGTGTGATCGGGAAACGTGTTCAAATGTGTCAGTTTTCATCCCCTGGTACTCGGGTGCAACATTCCAGACGCTTTACAAACACTCTCCCCACTTGGAGAGTCAGTGCCTTTAACCTCCTGTTTGGCCCAGTTTGCAATTTCTGCGGAAAATGAACAGGAAGAAGGAAAACCAATAAGAGACTAGCTGGAGGTGTCTGGAAGGGCAAATTCAACTCTCACTTCCCACCAGTAAGAGGAATTAACCAAAGGCTCAGCGTGCCATGCCAGAACCACACTAGGGCCTGAAGCATTCCTGCGGTGTTGTGGCCAGCCTACAAGAAAGCGAGTTAAAGAAAGGAGCTCAGGGGCACTGTCATTCACAAACCTGCAGAGTTATAAATGACAGCTATCGTCCAAAAATATATTGAAGTAAGGCTGCCAAGAGGACTTGAAAGTGGGGCAGAATTGCAGGAAACCGATTTCAGGAGGTAGACTGGAATTGCATGTAAAGCATAGGAAAAGAGGCAGAACGTCCATAATGATGCACTTGGCCAAAAAGGGCGTAGGCGTTTTTTCCTGAATATATTCAGGAAAAAACGCATACGCCCTTTTTGGCCAACCAAGCAAGCTTGCAAAGGAAACTTGCACTACAATGAAGTCTCACTGCCCCCCGGTCAAAAGGGCCATCTGAAAAAAGTGTAAAATCCAGAAAGGCAGGACAGGCCATGGAGAACTGGGAGCCTTGTTATGCTCATGGGCGGGATGTAAATTGCCAACAGCCACTCTGGAGAAGTGTATGGTGTTTCCTGAAACATCTAAAAAACAAAGCAACAGAGCCTAGGGCACTTCCACTTATGGTCCTATAGCTTAGGGAAATTAAAATCAAAAAGACACAGCCATCCCAATGTTTGGGACACCTCTGTTTACAAGAACCTCGTTTACAGTACAAGTTCAATATCACAGATAGTGAAAAATGGATAAAGAAGTTGTGGGACTTACGTACAATACAATACCACTCAGCAATGAAATCTATGTCATCAGGCCCATAGCAGCATAGTGAGTGGATTCAGGTACGATGATTCTAAGTGAAATAAGTCACAGAGAAAAAGAAACATCATAAGATATCACTACTACACGGCATGTAAACTTGGCTACACAGGAACTGAATTACAAAACAGAACAGGGTCTCAAACGTAGAAAACCACCTTATGCTTGCTTAAGGGGAAAGGTGAGTTGGGGTGCTGCATAAAACCAGAGATTGAAATTAGCACAGATACCGTTCCATAAGGCAAATATATAATAGACAAGAGTTGCTCCTGCTCAACGAAATGGACTCTACACCCCATATTAAACGCCTAAGAATATACCTGACTAGTAAGAATCTTAAAACCTATGGATTTATATGTCTCCAAAAGAGAATCAAGCGTGTGTACAGCGGCATAAACGCAGCAGTGATAGGATTGGTGAGGTTCGGTGAGCAAATGCAGACCCTTTGAAGTCATATTGCATGGTACCCATTCCATGGGTCTCAACTCTCCAGGTTTAAGGGATTCTTCCTTCAGCTAAAACATGCATGTGGAACCCAGAGTATGATCTACCGTGTGATCGGGAAACGTGTTCAAATGTGTCAGTTTTCATCCCCTGGTACTCGGGTGCAACATTCCAGACGCTTTACAAACACTCTCCCCACTTGGAGAGTCAGTGCCTTTAACCTCCTGTTTGGCCCAGTTTGCAATTTCTGCGGAAAATGAACAGGAAGAAGGAAAACCAATAAGAGACTAGCTGGAGGTGTCTGGAAGGGCAAATTCAACTCTCACTTCCCACCAGTAAGAGGAATTAACCAAAGGCTCAGCGTGCCATGCCAGAACCACACTAGGGCCTGAAGCATTCCTGCGGTGTTGTGGCCAGCCTACAAGAAAGCGAGTTAAAGAAAGGAGCTCAGGGGCACTGTCATTCACAAACCTGCAGAGTTATAAATGACAGCTATCGTCCAAAAATATATTGAAGTAAGGCTGCCAAGAGGACTTGAAAGCGGGGCAGAATTGCAGGAAACCGATTTCAGGAGGTAGACTGGAATTGCATGTAAAGCATAGGAAAAGAGGCAGAACGTCCACAATGATGCACTTGGCCAAAAAGGGCGTATGCGTTTTTTCCTGAATATATTCAGGAAAAAACGCATACGCCCTTTTTGGCCAACCAAGCAAGCTTGCAAAGGAAACTTGCACTACAATGAAGTCTCACTGCCCCCCGGTCAAAAGGGCCATCTGAAAAAAGTGTAAAATCCAGAAAGGCAGGACAGGCCATGGAGAACTGGGAGCCTTGTTATGCTGATGGGCGGGATGTAAATTGCCAACAGCCACTCTGGAGAAGTGTATGGTGTTTCCTGAAACATCTAAAAAACAAAGCAACAGAGCCTAGGGCACTTCCACTTATGGCCCTATAGCTTAGGGAAATTAAAATCAAAAAGACACAGCCACCCCAATGTTTGGGACGGCTCTGTTTACAAGAACCTCGTTTACGGTACAAGTTCAATATCACAGAAAGCAAAAAATGGATAAAAAATTTGTGGTACTTACGTACTATGCAATATCACTCAGCAATGAAATCTATGTCATCAGGCCCGTAGCAGCATAATGAGAGGATTCAGGTACGATGATTCTAAGTGAAATAAGTCACACAGAAAAAGAAACATCATAAGATATCACTACTACACGGAATGTAAACTTGGCTACCCAGGAACTGAATTACAAAACAGAACAGGGTCTCAAATGTAGAAAACCAACTTATGCTTGCTTAAGGGGAAAGGTGAGTTGGGGTGCTGCATAAAACCAGAGATTGAAATTAGCACAGATACCGTTCCATAAGCCAAATATGTAATAGACAAGAGCTACTCCTTGCTCAACGAAGTGGACTCTACACCCCGTATTAAACGCCTAAGAATATACCTGAATAGTAAGAATCTTAAAACCTATGGATTTATATGTCTCCAAAAGAGAATCAAGCGTGTGTACAGCAGCATAAACGCAGCAGTGATAGGATTGGTGAGGTTCGGTGAGCAAATGCAGACCCTTTGAAGTCATATTGCATGGTACCCATTCCATGTGTCTCAACTCTCCAGGTTTAAGGGATTCTTCCTTCAGCTAAAACATGCATGTGGAACCCAGAGTATGATCTACCGTGTGATCGGGAAACGTGTTCAAATGTGTCAGTTTTCATCCCCTGGTACTCGGGTGCAACATTCCAGACGCTTTACAAACACTCTTCCCACTTGGAGAGTCAGTGCCTTTAACCTCCTGTTTGGCCCAGTTTGCAATTTCTGTGGAAAATGAACAGGAAGAAGGAAAACCAATAAGAGACTAGCTGGAGGTGTCTGGAAGGGCAAATTCAACTCTCACTTCCCACCAGTAAGAGGAATTAACCAAAGGCTCAGCGTGCCATGCCAGAACCACACTAGGGCCTGAAGCATTCCTGCGGTGTTGTGGCCAGCCTACAAGAAAGCGAGTTAAAGAAAGGAGCTCAGGGGCACTGTCATTCACAAACCTGCAGAGTTATAAATGACAGCTATCGTCCAAAAATATATTGAAGTAAGGCTGCCAAGAGGACTTGAAAGCGGGGCAGAATTGCAGGAAACCGATTTCAGGAGGTAGACTGGAATTGCATGTAAAGCATAGGAAGAGAGGCAGAACGTCCATAATGATGCACTTGGCCAAAAAGGGCGTATGCGTTTTTTCCTGAATATATTCAGGAAAAAACGCATACGCACTTTTTGGCCAACCAAGCAAGCTTGCAAAGGAAACTTGCACTACAATGAAGTCTCACTGCCCCCCGGTCAAAAGGGCCATCTGAAAAAAGTGTAAAATCCAGAAAGGCAGGACAGGCCATGGAGAACTGGGAGCCTTGTTATGCTCATGGGCGGGATGTAAATTGCCAACAGCCACTCTGGAGAAGTGTATGGTGTTTCCTGAAACATCTAAAAAACAAAGCAACAGAGCCTAGGGCACTTCCACTTATGGTCCTATAGCTTAGGGAAATTAAAATCAAAAAGACACAGCCACCCCAATGTTTGGGACGGCTCTGTTTACAAGAACCTCGTTTACAGTACAAGTTCAATATCACAGATAGTGAAAAATGGATAAAGAAGTTGTGGGACTTACGTACAATACAATACCACTCAGCAATGAAATCTATGTCATCAGGCCCATAGCAGCATAATGAGTGGATTCAGGTACGATGATTCTAAGTGAAATAAGTCACAGAGAAAAAGAAACATCATAAGATATCACTACTACACGGCATGTAAACTTGGCTACACAGGAACTGAATTACAAAACAGAACAGGGTCTCAAACGTAGAAAACCACCTTATGCTTGCTTAAGGGGAAAGGTGAGTTGGGGTGCTGCATAAAACCAGAGATTGAAATTAGCACAGATACCGTTCCATAAGGCAAATATATAATAGACAAGAGTTGCTCCTGCTCAACGAAGTGGACTCTACACCCCATATTAAACGCCTAAGAATATACCTGACTAGTAAGAATCTTAAAACCTATGGATTTATATGTCTCCAAAAGAGAATCAAGCGTGTGTACAGCGGCATAAACGCAGCAGTGATAGGATTGGTGAGGATCGGTGAGCAAATGCACACCCTTTGAAGTCATATTGCATGGTACCCATTCCATGGGTCTCAACTCTCCAGGTTTAAGGGATTCTTCCTTCAGCTAAAACATGCATGTGGAACCCAGAGTATGATCTACCGTGTGATCGGGAAACGTGTTCAAATGTGTCAGTTTTCATCCCCTGGTACTCGGGTGCAACATTCCAGACGCTTTACAAACACTCTCCCCACTTGGAGAGTCAGTGCCTTTAACCTCCTGTTTGGCCCAGTTTGCAATTTCTGCGGAAAATGAACAGGAAGAAGGAAAACCAATAAGAGACTAGCTGCAGGTGTCTGGAAGGGCAAATTCAACTCTCACTTCCCACCAGTAAGAGGAATTAACCAAAGGCTCAGCGTGCCATGCCAGAACCACACTAGGGCCTGAAGCATTCCTGCGGTGTTGTGGCCAGCCTACAAGAAAGCGAGTTAAAGAAAGGAGCTCAGGGGCACTGTCATTCACAAACCTGCAGAGTTATAAATGACAGTTATCGTCCAAAAATATATTGAAGTAAGGCTGCCAAGAGGACTTGAAAGTGGGGCAGAATTGCAGGAAACCGATTTCAGGAGGTAGACTGGAATTGCATGTAAAGCATAGGAAAAGAGGCAGAACGTCCATAATGATGCACTTGGCCAAAAAGGGCGTATGCGTTTTTTCCTGAATATATTCAGGAAAAAACGCATACGCCCTTTTTGGCCAACCAAGCAAGCTTGCAAAGGAAACTTGCACTACAATGAAGTCTCACTGCCCCCCGGTCAAAAGGGCCATCTGAAAAAAGTGTAAAATCCAGAAAGGCAGGACAGGCCATGGAGAACTGGGAGCCTTGTTATGCTCATGGGCGGGATGTAAATTGCCAACAGCCACTCTGGAGAAGTGTATGGTGTTTCCTGAAACATCTAAAAAACAAAGCAACAGAGCCTAGGGCACTTCCACTTATGGTCCTATAGCTTAGGGAAATTAAAATCAAAAAGACACAGCCACCCCAATGGTTGGGACGGCTCTGTTTACAAGAACCTCGTTTACAGTACAAGTTCAATATCACAGATAGTGAAAAATGGATAAAGAAGTTGTGGGACTTACGTACAATACAATACCACTCAGCAATGAAATCTATGTCATCAGGCCCATAGCAGCATAATGAGTGGATTCAGGTACGATGATTCTAAGTGAAATAAGTCACAGAGAAAAAGAAACATCATAAGATATCACTACTACACGGCATGTAAACTTGGCTACACAGGAACTGAATTACAAAACAGAACAGGGTCTCAAATGTAGAAAACCACCTTATGCTTGCTTAAGGGGAAAGGTGAGTTGGGGTGCTGCATAAAACCAGAGATTGAAATTAGCACAGATACCGTTCCATAAGGCAAATATATAATAGACAAGAGTTGCTCCTTGCTCAACGAAGTGGACTCTACACCCCATATTAAACGCCTAAGAATATACCTGACTAGTAAGAATCTTAAAACCTATGGATTTATATGTCTCCAAAAGAGAATCAAGCGTGTGTACAGCGGCATAAAGGCAGCAGTGATAGGATTGGTGAGGTTCGGTGAGCAAATGCAGACCCTTTGAAGTCATATTGCATGGTACCCATTCCATGGGTCTCAACTCTCCAGGTTTAAGGGATTCTTCCTTCAGCTAAAACATGCATGTGGAACCCAGAGTATGATCTACCGTGTGATCGGGAAACGTGTTCAAATGTGTCAGTTTTCATCCCCTGGTACTCGGGTGCAACATTCCAGACGCTTTACAAACACTCTCCCCACTTGGAGAGTCAGTGCCTTTAACCTCCTGTTTGGCCCAGTTTGCAATTTCTGCGGAAAATGAACAGGAAGAAGGAAAACCAATAAGAGACTAGCTGGAGGTGTCTGGAAGGGCAAAATCAACTCTCACTTCCCACCAGTAAGAGGAATTAACCAAAGGCTCAGGGTGCCATGCCAGAACCACACTAGGGCCTGAAGCATTCCTGCGGTGTTGTGGCCAGCCTACAAGAAAGCGAGTTAAAGAAAGGAGCTCAGGGGCACTGTCATTCACAAACCTGCAGAGTTATAAATGACAGCTATCGTCCAAAAATATATTGAAGTAAGGCTGCCAAGAGGACTTGAAAGCGGGGCAGAATTGCAGGAAACCGATTTCAGGAGGTAGACTGGAATTGCATGTAAAGCATAGGAAAAGAGGCAGAACGTCCACAATGATGCACTTGGCCAAAAAGGGCGTATGCGTTTTCTCCTGAATATATTCAGGAAAAAACGCATACGCCCTTTTTGGCCAACCAAGCAAGCTTGCAAAGGAAACTTGCACTACAATGAAGTCTCACTGCCCCCCGGTCAAAAGGGCCATCTGAAAAAAGTGTAAAATCCAGAAAGGCAGGACAGGCCATGGAGAACTGGGAGCCTTGTTATGCTGATGGGCGGGATGTAAATTGCCAACAGCCACTCTGGAGAAGTGTATGGTGTTTCCTGAAACATCTAAAAAACAAAGCAACAGAGCCTAGGGCACTTCCACTTATGGCCCTATAGCTTAGGGAAATTAAAATCAAAAAGACACAGCCACCCCAATGTTTGGGACGGCTCTGTTTACAAGAACCTCGTTTACGGTACAAGTTCAATATCACAGAAAGCAAAAAATGGATAAAAAAGTTGTGGTACTTACGTACTATGCAATATCACTCAGCAATGAAATCTATGTCATCAGGCCCGTAGCAGCATAATGAGAGGATTCAGGTACGATGATTCTAAGTAAAATAAGTCACACAGAAAAAGAAACATCATAAGATATCACTACTACACGGCATGTAAACTTGGCTACACAGGAACTGAATTACAAAACAGAACAGGGTCTCAAACGTAGAAAACCACCTTATGCTTGCTTAAGGGGAAAGGTGAGTTGGGGTGCTGCATAAAACCAGAGATTGAAATTAGCACAGATACCGTTCCATAAGCCAAATATGTAATAGACAAGAGATACTCCTTGCTCAACGAAGTGGACTCTACACCCCGTATTAAACGCCTAAGAATATACCTGAATAGTAAGAATCTTAAAACCTATGGATTTATATGTCTCCGAAAGAGAATCAAGTGTGTGTACAGCGGCATAAACGCAGCAGTGATAGGATTGGTGAGGATCGGTGAGCAAATGCACACCCTTTGAAGTCATATTGCATGGTACCCATTCCATGGGTCTCAACTCTCCAGGTTTAAGGGATTCTTCCTTCAGCTAAAACATGCATGTGGAACCCAAAGTATGATCTACCGTGTGATCGGGAAACGTGTTCAAATGTGTCAGTTTTCATCCCCTGGTACTCGGGTGCAACATTCCAGACGCTTTACAAACACTCTCCCCACTTGGAGAGTCAGTGCCTTTAACCTCCTGTTTGGCCCAGTTTGCAATTTCTGCGGAAAATGAACAGGAAGAAGGAAAACCAATAAGAGACTAGCTGGAGGTGTCTGGAAGGGCAAATTCAACTCTCACTTCCCACCAGTAAGAGGAATTAACCAAAGGCTCAGCGTGCCATGCCAGAACCACACTAGGGCCTGAAGCATTCCTGCGGTGTTGTGGCCAGCCTACAAGAAAGCGAGTTAAAGAAAGGAGCTCAGGGGCACTGTCATTCACAAACCTGCAGAGTTATAAATGACAGCTATCGTCCAAAAATATATTGAAGTAAGGCTGCCAAGAGGACTTGAAAGCGGGGCAGAATTGCAGGAAACCGATTTCAGGAGGTAGACTGGAATTGCATGTAAAGCATAGGAAAAGAGGCAGAACGTCCATAATGATGCACTTGGCCAAAAAGGGCGTATGCGTTTTTTCCTGAATATATTCAGGAAAAAACGCATACGCCCTTTTTGGCCAACCAAGCAAGCTTGCAAAGGAAACTTGCACTACAATGAAGTCTCACTGCCCCCCGGTCAAAAGGGCCATCTGAAAAAAGTGTAAAATCCAGAAAGGCAGGACAGGCCATGGAGAACTGGGAGCCTTGTTATGCTGATGGGCGGGATGTAAATTGCCAACAGCCACTCTGGAGAAGTGTATGGTGTTTCCTGAAACATCTAAAAAACAAAGCAACAGAGCCTAGGGCACTTCCACTTATGGTCCTATAGCTTAGGGAAATTAAAATCAAAAAGACACAACCACCCCAATGTTTGGGACGGCTCTGTTTACAAGAACCTCGTTTACAGTACAAGTTCAATATCACAGATAGTGAAAAATGGATAAAGAAGTTGTGGGACTTACGTACAATACAATACCACTCAGCAATGAAATCTATGTCATCAGGCCCATAGCAGCATAATGAGTGGATTCAGGTACGATGATTCTAAGTGAAATAAGTCACAGAGAAAAAGAAACATCATAAGATATCACTACTACACGGCATGTAAACTTGGCTACACAGGAACTGAATTACAAAACAGAACAGGGTCTCAAACGTAGAAAACCACCTTATGCTTGCTTAAGGGGAAAGGTGAGTTGGGGTGCTGCATAAAACCAGAGATTGAAATTAGCACAGATACCGTTCCATAAGGCAAATATATAATAGACAAGAGTTGCTCCTTGCTCAACGAAGTGGACTCTACACCCCATATTAAACGCCTAAGAATATACCTGACTAGTAAGAATCTTAAAACCTATGGATTTATATGTCTCCAAAAGAGAATCAAGCATGTGTACAGCGGCATAAACGCAGCAGTGATAGGATTGGTGAGGTTCGGTGAGCAAATGCAGACCCTTTGAAGTCATATTGCATGGTACCCATTCCATGGGTCTCAACTCTCCAGGTTTAAGGGATTCTTCCTTCAGCTAAAACATGCATGTGGAACCCAGAGTATGATCTACCGTGTGATCGGGAAACGTGTTCAAATGTGTCAGTTTTCATCCCCTGGTACTCGGGTGCAACATTCCAGACGCTTTACAAACACTCTCCCCACTTGGAGAGTCAGTGCCTTTAACCTCCTGTTTGGCCCAGTTTGCAATTTCTGCGGAAAATGAACAGGAAGAAGGAAAACCAATAAGAGACTAGCTGGAGGTGTCTGGAAGGGCAAATTCAACTCTCACTTCCCACCAGTAAGAGGAATTAACCAAAGGCTCAGCGTGCCATGCCAGAACCACACTAGGGCCTGAAGCATTCCTGCGGTGTTGTGGCCAGCCTACAAGAAAGCGAGTTAAAGAAAGGAGCTCAGGGGCACTGTCATTCACAAACCTGCAGAGTTATAAATGACAGCTATCGTCCAAAAATATATTGAAGTAAGGCTGCCAAGAGGACTTGAAAGCGGGGCAGAATTGCAGGAAACCGATTTCAGGAGGTAGACTGGAATTGCATGTAAAGCATAGGAAAAGAGGCAGAACGTCCATAATGATGCACTTGGCCAAAAAGGGCGTATGCGTTTTTTCCTGAATATATTCAGGAAAAAACGCATACGCCCTTTTTGGCCAACCAAGCAAGCTTGCAAAGGAAACTTGCACTACAATGAAGTCTCACTGCCCCCCGGTCAAAAGGGCCATCTGAAAAAAGTGTAAAATCCAGAAAGGCAGGACAGGCCATGGAGAACTGGGAGCCTTGTTATGCTCATGGGCGGGATGTAAATTGCCAACAGCCACTCTGGAGAAGTGTATGGTGTTTCCTGAAACATCTAAAAAACAAAGCAACAGAGCCTAGGGCACTTCCACTTATGGTCCTATAGCTTAGGGAAATTAAAATCAAAAAGACACAGCCACCCCAATGTTTGGGACGGCTCTGTTTACAAGAACCTCGTTTACAGTACAAGTTCAATATCACAGATAGTGAAAAATGGATAAAGAAGTTGTGGGACTTACGTACAATACAATACCACTCAGCAATGAAATCTATGTCATCAGGCCCATAGCAGCATAATGAGTGGATTCAGGTACGATGATTCTAAGTGAAATAAGTCACAGAGAAAAAGAAACATCATAAGATATCACTACTACACGGCATGTAAACTTGGCTACACAGGAACTGAATTACAAAACAGAACAGGGTCTCAAATGTAGAAAACCAACTTATGCTTGCTTAAGGGGAAAGGTGAGTTGGGGTGCTGCATAAAACCAGAGATTGAAATTAGCACAGATACCGTTCCATAAGCCAAATATGTAATAGACAAGAGCTACTCCTTGCTCAACGAAGTGGACTCTACACCCCGTATTAAACGCCTAAGAATATACCTGAATAGTAAGAATCTTAAAACCTATGGATTTATATGTCTCCAAAAGAGAATCAAGCATGTGTACAGCGGCATAAACGCAGCAGTGATAGGATTGGTGAGGTTCGGTGAGCAAATGCAGACCCTTTGAAGTCATATTGCATGGTACCCATTCCATGGGTCTCACGTCTCCAGGTTTAAGGGATTCTTCCTTCAGCTAAAACATGCATGTGGAACCCAGAGTATGATCTACCGTGTGATCGGGAAACGTGTTCAAATGTGTCAGTTTTCATCCCCTGGTACTCGGGTGCAACATTCCAGACGCTTTACAAACACTCTCCCCACTTGGAGAGTCAGTGCCTTTAACCTCCTGTTTGGCCCAGTTTGCAATTTCTGCGGAAAATGAACAGGAAGAAGGAAAACCAATAAGAGACTAGCTGGAGGTGTCTGGAAGGGCAAATTCAACTCTCACTTCCCACCAGTAAGAGGAATTAACCAAAGGCTCAGCGTGCCATGCCAGAACCACACTAGGGCCTGAAGCATTCCTGCGGTGTTGTGGCCAGCCTACAAGAAAGCGAGTTAAAGAAAGGAGCTCAGGGGCACTGTCATTCACAAACCTGCAGAGTTATAAATGACAGCTATCGTCCAAAAATATATTGAAGTAAGGCTGCCAAGAGGACTTGAAAGCGGGGCAGAATTGCAGGAAACCGATTTCAGGAGGTAGACTGGAATTGCATGTAAAGCATAGGAAAAGAGGCAGAACGTCCACAATGATGCACTTGGCCAAAAAGGGCGTATGCGTTTTTTCCTGAATATATTCAGGAAAAAACGCATACGCCCTTTTTGGCCAACCAAGCAAGCTTGCAAAGGAAACTTGCACTACAATGAAGTCTCACTGCCCCCCGGTCAAAAGGGCCATCTGAAAAAAGTGTAAAATCCAGAAAGGCAGGACAGGCCATGGAGAACTGGGAGCCTTGTTATGCTGATGGGCGGGATGTAAATTGCCAACAGCCACTCTGGAGAAGTGTATGGTGTTTCCTGAAACATCTAAAAAACAAAGCAACAGAGCCTAGGGCACTTCCACTTATGGCCCTATAGCTTAGGGAAATTAAAATCAAAAAGACACAGCCACCCCAATGTTTGGGACGGCTCTGTTTACAAGAACCTCGTTTACGGTACAAGTTCAATATCACAGAAAGCAAAAAATGGATAAAAAAGTTGTGGTACTTACGTACTATGCAATATCACTCAGCAATGAAATCTATGTCATCAGGCCCGTAGCAGCATAATGAGAGGATTCAGGTACGATGATTCTAAGTGAAATAAGTCACAGAGAAAAAGAAACATCATAAGATATCACTACTACACGGAATGTAAACTTGGCTACCCAGGAACTGAATTACAAAACAGAACAGGGTCTCAAATGTAGAAAACCAACTTATGCTTGCTTAAGGGGAAAGGTGAGTTGGGGTGCTGCATAAAACCAGAGATTGAAATTAGCACAGATACCGTTCCATAAGGCAAATATGTAATAGACAAGAGCTACTCCTTGCTCAACGAAGTGGACTCTACACCCCGTATTAAACGCCTAAGAATATACCTGACTAGTAAGAATCTTAAAACCTATGGATTTATATGTCTCCAAAAGAGAATCAAGCGTGTGTACAGCGGCATAAAGGCAGCAGTGATAGGATTGGTGAGGTTCGGTGAGCAAATGCAGACCCTTTGAAGTCATATTGCATGGTACCCATTCCATGGGTCTCAACTCTCCAGGTTTAAGGGATTCTTCCTTCAGCTAAAACATGCATGTGGAACCCAGAGTATGATCTACCGTGTGATCGGGAAACGTGTTCAAATGTGTCAGTTTTCATCCCCTGGTACTCGGGTGCAACATTCCAGACGCTTTACAAACACTCTCCCCACTTGGAGAGTCAGTGCCTTTAACCTCCTGTTTGGCCCAGTTTGCAATTTCTGCGGAAAATGAACAGGAAGAAGGAAAACCAATAAGAGACTAGCTGGAGGTGTCTGGAAGGGCAAAATCAACTCTCACTTCCCACCAGTAAGAGGAATTAACCAAAGGCTCAGGGTGCCATGCCAGAACCACACTAGGGCCTGAAGCATTCCTGCGGTGTTGTGGCCAGCCTACAAGAAAGCGAGTTAAAGAAAGGAGCTCAGGGGCACTGTCATTCACAAACCTGCAGAGTTATAAATGACAGCTATCGTCCAAAAATATATTGAAGTAAGGCTGCCAAGAGGACTTGAAAGCGGGGCAGAATTGCAGGAAACCGATTTCAGGAGGTAGACTGGAATTGCATGTAAAGCATAGGAAAAGAGGCAGAACGTCCACAATGATGCACTTGGCCAAAAAGGGCGTATGCGTTTTTTCCTGAATATATTCAGGAAAAAACGCATACGCCCTTTTTGGCCAACCAAGCAAGCTTGCAAAGGAAACTTGCACTACAATGAAGTCTCACTGCCCCCCGGTCAAAAGGGCCATCTGAAAAAAGTGTAAAATCCAGAAAGGCAGGACAGGCCATGGAGAACTGGGAGCCTTGTTATGCTGATGGGCGGGATGTAAATTGCCAACAGCCACTCTGGAGAAGTGTATGGTGTTTCCTGAAACATCTAAAAAACAAAGCAACAGAGCCTAGGGCACTTCCACTTATGGCCCTATAGCTTAGGGAAATTAAAATCAAAAAGACACAGCCACCCCAATGTTTGGGACGGCTCTGTTTACAAGAACCTCGTTTACGGTACAAGTTCAATATCACAGAAAGCAAAAAATGGATAAAAAAGTTGTGGTACTTACGTACTATGCAATATCACTCAGCAATGAAATCTATGTCATCAGGCCCGTAGCAGCATAATGAGAGGATTCAGGTACGATGATTCTAAGTAAAATAAGTCACACAGAAAAAGAAACATCATAAGATATCACTACTACACGGCATGTAAACTTGGCTACACAGGAACTGAATTACAAAACAGAACAGGGTCTCAAACGTAGAAAACCACCTTATGCTTGCTTAAGGGGAAAGGTGAGTTGGGGTGCTGCATAAAACCAGAGATTGAAATTAGCACAGATACCGTTCCATAAGCCAAATATGTAATAGACAAGAGCTACTCCTTGCTCAACGAAGTGGACTCTACACCCCGTATTAAACGCCTAAGAATATACCTGAATAGTAAGAATCTTAAAACCTATGGATTTATATGTCTCCGAAAGAGAATCAAGTGTGTGTACAGCGGCATAAACGCAGCAGTGATAGGATTGGTGAGGATCGGTGAGCAAATGCACACCCTTTGAAGTCATATTGCATGGTACCCATTCCATGGGTCTCAACTCTCCAGGTTTAAGGGATTCTTCCTTCAGCTAAAACATGCATGTGGAACCCAGAGTATGATCTACCGTGTGATCGGGAAACGTGTTCAAATGTGTCAGTTTTCATCCCCTGGTACTCGGGTGCAACATTCCAGACGCTTTACAAACACTCTCCCCACTTGGAGAGTCAGTGCCTTTAACCTCCTGTTTGGCCCAGTTTGCAATTTCTGCGGAAAATGAACAGGAAGAAGGAAAACCAATAAGAGACTAGCTGGAGGTGTCTGGAAGGGCAAATTCAACTCTCACTTCCCACCAGTAAGAGGAATTAACCAAAGGCTCAGCGTGCCATGCCAGAACCACACTAGGGCCTGAAGCATTCCTGCGGTGTTGTGGCCAGCCTACAAGAAAGCGAGTTAAAGAAAGGAGCTCAGGGGCACTGTCATTCACAAACCTGCAGAGTTATAAATGACAGCTATCGTCCAAAAATATATTGAAGTAAGGCTGCCAAGAGGACTTGAAAGCGGGGCAGAATTGCAGGAAACCGATTTCAGGAGGTAGACTGGAATTGCATGTAAAGCATAGGAAAAGAGGCAGAACGTCCATAATGATGCACTTGGCCAAAAAGGGCGTATGCGTTTTTTCCTGAATATATTCAGGAAAAAACGCATACGCCCTTTTTGGCCAACCAAGCAAGCTTGCAAAGGAAACTTGCACTACAATGAAGTCTCACTGCCCCCCGGTCAAAAGGGCCATCTGAAAAAAGTGTAAAATCCAGAAAGGCAGGACAGGCCATGGAGAACTGGGAGCCTTGTTATGCTCATGGGCGGGATGTAAATTGCCAACAGCCTCTCTGGAGAAGTGTATGGTGTTTCCTGAAACATCTAAAAAACAAAGCAACAGAGCCTAGGGCACTTCCACTTATGGTCCTATAGCTTAGGGAAATTAAAATCAAAAAGACACAACCACCCCAATGTTTGGGACGGCTCTGTTTACAAGAACCTCGTTTACAGTACAAGTTCAATATCACAGATAGTGAAAAATGGATAAAGAAGTTGTGGGACTTACGTACAATACAATACCACTCAGCAATGAAATCTATGTCATCAGGCCCATAGCAGCATAATGAGTGGATTCAGGTACGATGATTCTAAGTGAAATAAGTCACAGAGAAAAAGAAACATCATAAGATATCACTACTACACGGCATGTAAACTTGGCTACACAGGAACTGAATTACAAAACAGAACAGGGTCTCAAACGTAGAAAACCACCTTATGCTTGCTTAAGGGGAAAGGTGAGTTGGGGTGCTGCATAAAACCAGAGATTGAAATTAGCACAGATACCGTTCCATAAGGCAAATATATAATAGACAAGAGTTGCTCCTTGCTCAACGAAGTGGACTCTACACCCCATATTAAACGCCTAAGAATATACCTGACTAGTAAGAATCTTAAAACCTATGGATTTATATGTCTCCAAAAGAGAATCAAGCATGTGTACAGCGGCATAAACGCAGCAGTGATAGGATTGGTGAGGTTCGGTGAGCAAATGCAGACCCTTTGAAGTCATATTGCATGGTACCCATTCCATGGGTCTCAACTCTCCAGGTTTAAGGGATTCTTCCTTCAGCTAAAACATGCATGTGGAACCCAGAGTATGATCTACCGTGTGATCGGGAAACGTGTTCAAATGTGTCAGTTTTCATCCCCTGGTACTCGGGTGCAACATTCCAGACGCTTTACAAACACTCTCCCCACTTGGAGAGTCAGTGCCTTTAACCTCCTGTTTGGCCCAGTTTGCAATTTCTGCGGAAAATGAACAGGAAGAAGGAAAACCAATAAGAGACTAGCTGGAGGTGTCTGGAAGGGCAAATTCAACTCTCACTTCCCACCAGTAAGAGGAATTAACCAAAGGCTCAGCGTGCCATGCCAGAACCACACTAGGGCCTGAAGCATTCCTGCGGTGTTGTGGCCAGCCTACAAGAAAGCGAGTTAAAGAAAGGAGCTCAGGGGCACTGTCATTCACAAACCTGCAGAGTTATAAATGACAGCTATCGTCCAAAAATATATTGAAGTAAGGCTGCCAAGAGGACTTGAAAGCGGGGCAGAATTGCAGGAAACCGATTTCAGGAGGTAGACTGGAATTGCATGTAAAGCATAGGAAAAGAGGCAGAACGTCCACAATGATGCACTTGGCCAAAAAGGGCGTATGCGTTTTTTCCTGAATATATTCAGGAAAAAACGCATACGCCCTTTTTGGCCAACCAAGCAAGCTTGCAAAGGAAACTTGCACTACAATGAAGTCTCACTGCCCCCCGGTCAAAAGGGCCATCTGAAAAAAGTGTAAAATCCAGAAAGGCAGGACAGGCCATGGAGAACTGGGAGCCTTGTTATGCTCATGGGCGGGATGTAAATTGCCAACAGCCACTCTGGAGAAGTGTATGGTGTTTCCTGAAACATCTAAAAAACAAAGCAACAGAGCCTAGGGCACTTCCACTTATGGCCCTATAGCTTAGGGAAATTAAAATCAAAAAGACACAGCCACCCCAATGTTTGGGACGGCTCTGTTTACAAGAACCTCGTTTACAGTACAAGTTCAATATCACAGATAGTGAAAAATGGATAAAGAAGTTGTGGGACTTACGTACAATAAAATACCACTCAGCAATGAAATCTATGTCATCAGGCCCATAGCAGCATAATGAGTGGATTCAGGTACGATGATTCTAAGTGAAATAAGTCACAGAGAAAAAGAAACATCATAAGATATCACTACTACACGGCATGTAAACTTGGCTACACAGGAACTGAATTACAAAACAGAACAGGGTCTCAAACGTAGAAAACCACCTTATGCTTGCTTAAGGGGAAAGGTGAGTTGGGGTGCTGCATAAAACCAGAGATTGAAATTAGCACAGATACCGTTCCATAAGGCAAATATATAATAGACAAGAGTTGCTCCTGCTCAACGAAGTGGACTCTACACCCCATATTAAACGCCTAAGAATATACCTGACTAGTAAGAATCTTAAAACCTATGGATTTATATGTCTCCAAAAGAGAATCAAGCGTGTGTACAGCGGCATAAACGCAGCAGTGATAGGATTGGTGAGGATCGGTGAGCAAATGCACACCCTTTGAAGTCATATTGCATGGTACCCATTCCATGGGTCTCAACTCTCCAGGTTTAAGGGATTCTTCCTTCAGCTAAAACATGCATGTGGAACCCAGAGTATGATCTACCGTGTGATCGGGAAACGTGTTCAAATGTGTCAGTTTTCATCCCCTGGTACTCGGGTGCAACATTCCAGACGCTTTACAAACACTCTCCCCACTTGGAGAGTCAGTGCCTTTAACCTCCTGTTTGGCCCAGTTTGCAATTTCTGCGGAAAATGAACAGGAAGAAGGAAAACCAATAAGAGACTAGCTGCAGGTGTCTGGAAGGGCAAATTCAACTCTCACTTCCCACCAGTAAGAGGAATTAACCAAAGGCTCAGCGTGCCATGCCAGAACCACACTAGGGCCTGAAGCATTCCTGCGGTGTTGTGGCCAGCCTACAAGAAAGCGAGTTAAAGAAAGGAGCTCAGGGGCACTGTCATTCACAAACCTGCAGAGTTATAAATGACAGCTATCGTCCAAAAATATATTGAAGTAAGGCTGCCAAGAGGACTTGAAAGTGGGGCAGAATTGCAGGAAACCGATTTCAGGAGGTAGACTGGAATTGCATGTAAAGCATAGGAAAAGAGGCAGAACGTCCACAATGATGCACCTGGCCAAAAAGGGCGTATGCGTTTTTTCCTGAATATATTCAGGAAAAAACGCATACGCCCTTTTTGGCCAACCAAGCAAGCTTGCAAAGGAAACTTGCACTACAATGAAGTCTCACTGCCCCCCGGTCAAAAGGGCCATCTGAAAAAAGTGTAAAATCCAGAAAGGCAGGACAGGCCATGGAGAACTGGGAGCCTTGTTATGCTCATGGGCGGGATGTAAATTGCCAACAGCCACTCTGGAGAAGTGTATGGTGTTTCCTGAAACATCTAAAAAACAAAGCAACAGAGCCTAGGGCACTTCCACTTATGGTCCTATAGCTTAGGGAAATTAAAATCAAAAAGACACAGCCACCCCAATGGTTGGGACGGCTCTGTTTACAAGAACCTCGTTTACAGTACAAGTTCAATATCACAGATAGTGAAAAATGGATAAAGAAGTTGTGGGACTTACGTACAATACAATACCACTCAGCAATGAAATCTATGTCATCAGGCCCATAGCAGCATAATGAGTGGATTCAGGTACGATGATTCTAAGTGAAATAAGTCACAGAGAAAAAGAAACATCATAAGATATCACTACTACACGGCATGTAAACTTGGCTACACAGGAACTGAATTACAAAACAGAACAGGGTCTCAAATGTAGAAAACCACCTTATGCTTGCTTAAGGGGAAAGGTGAGTTGGGGTGCTGCATAAAACCAGAGATTGAAATTAGCACAGATACCGTTCCATAAGGCAAATATATAATAGACAAGAGTTGCTCCTTGCTCAACGAAGTGGACTCTACACCCCATATTAAACGCCTAAGAATATACCTGACTAGTAAGAATCTTAAAACCTATGGATTTATATGTCTCCAAAAGAGAATCAAGCGTGTGTACAGCGGCATAAAGGCAGCAGTGATAGGATTGGTGAGGTTCGGTGAGCAAATGCAGACCCTTTGAAGTCATATTGCATGGTACCCATTCCATGGGTCTCAACTCTCCAGGTTTAAGGGATTCTTCCTTCAGCTAAAACATGCATGTGGAACCCAGAGTATGATCTACCGTGTGATCGGGAAACGTGTTCAAATGTGTCAGTTTTCATCCCCTGGTACTCGGGTGCAACATTCCAGACGCTTTACAAACACTCTCCCCACTTGGAGAGTCAGTGCCTTTAACCTCCTGTTTGGCCCAGTTTGCAATTTCTGCGGAAAATGAACAGGAAGAAGGAAAACCAATAAGAGACTAGCTGGAGGTGTCTGGAAGGGCAAATTCAACTCTCACTTCCCACCAGTAAGAGGAATTAACCAAAGGCTCAGCGTGCCATGCCAGAACCACACTAGGGCCTGAAGCATTCCTGCGGTGTTGTGGCCAGCCTACAAGAAAGCGAGTTAAAGAAAGGAGCTCAGGGGCACTGTCATTCACAAACCTGCAGAGTTATAAATGACAGCTATCGTCCAAAAATATATTGAAGTAAGGCTGCCAAGAGGACTTGAAAGCGGGGCAGAATTGCAGGAAACCGATTTCAGGAGGTAGACTGGAATTGCATGTAAAGCATAGGAAAAGAGGCAGAACGTCCACAATGATGCACTTGGCCAAAAAGGGCGTATGCGTTTTTTCCTGAATATATTCAGGAAAAAACGCATACGCCCTTTTTGGCCAACCAAGCAAGCTTGCAAAGGAAACTTGCACTACAATGAAGTCTCACTGCCCCCCGGTCAAAAGGGCCATCTGAAAAAAGTGTAAAATCCAGAAAGGCAGGACAGGCCATGGAGAACTGGGAGCCTTGTTATGCTGATGGGCGGGATGTAAATTGCCAACAGCCACTCTGGAGAAGTGTATGGTGTTTCCTGAAACATCTAAAAAACAAAGCAACAGAGCCTAGGGCACTTCCACTTATGGCCCTATAGCTTAGGGAAATTAAAATCAAAAAGACACAGCCACCCCAATGTTTGGGACGGCTCTGTTTACAAGAACCTCGTTTACGGTACAAGTTCAATATCACAGAAAGCAAAAAAAATGGATAAAAAAGTTGTGGTACTTACGTACTATGCAATATCACTCAGCAATGAAATCTATGTCATCAGGCCCGTAGCAGCATAATGAGAGGATTCAGGTACGATGATTCTAAGTAAAATAAGTCACACAGAAAAAGAAACATCATAAGATATCACTACTACACGGCATGTAAACTTGGCTACACAGGAACTGAATTACAAAACAGAACAGGGTCTCAAACGTAGAAAACCACCTTATGCTTGCTTAAGGGGAAAGGTGAGTTGGGGTGCTGCATAAAACCAGAGATTGAAATTAGCACAGATACCGTTCCATAAGGCAAATATATAATAGACAAGAGTTGCTCCTGCTCAACGAAGTGGACTCTACACCCCATATTAAATGCCTAAGAATATACCTGACTAGTAAGAATCTTAAAACCTATGGATTTATATGTCTCCAAAAGAGAATCAAGCGTGTGTACAGCGGCATAAACGCAGCAGTGATAGGATTGGTGAGGTTCGGTGAGCAAATGCACACCCTTTGAAGTCATATTGCATGGTACCCATTCCATGGGTCTCAACTCTCCAGGTTTAAGGGATTCTTCCTTCAGCTAAAACATGCATGTGGAACCCAGAGTATGATCTACCGTGTGATCGGGAAACGTGTTCAAATGTGTCAGTTTTCATCCCCTGGTACTCGGGTGCAACATTCCAGACGCTTTACAAACACTCTCCCCACTTGGAGAGTCAGTGCCTTTAACCTCCTGTTTGGCCCAGTTTGCAATTTCTGCGGAAAATGAACAGGAAGAAGGAAAACCAATAAGAGACTAGCTGGAGGTGTCTGGAAGGGCAAATTCAACTCTCACTTCCCACCAGTAAGAGGAATTAACCAAAGGCTCAGCGTGCCATGCCAGAACCACACTAGGGCCTGAAGCATTCCTGCGGTGTTGTGGCCAGCCTACAAGAAAGCGAGTTAAAGAAAGGAGCTCAGGGGCACTGTCATTCACAAACCTGCAGAGTTATAAATGACAGCTATCGTCCAAAAATATATTGAAGTAAGGCTGCCAAGAGGACTTGAAAGCGGGGCAGAATTGCAGGAAACCGATTTCAGGAGGTAGACTGGAATTGCATGTAAAGCATAGGAAAAGAGGCAGAACGTCCACAATGATGCACTTGGCCAAAAAGGGCGTATGCGTTTTTTCCTGAATATATTCAGGAAAAAACGCATACGCCCTTTTTGGCCAACCAAGCAAGCTTGCAAAGGAAACTTGCACTACAATGAAGTCTCACTGCCCCCCGGTCAAAAGGGCCATCTGAAAAAAGTGTAAAATCCAGAAAGGCAGGACAGGCCATGGAGAACTGGGAGCCTTGTTATGCTGATGGGCGGGATGTAAATTGCCAACAGCCACTCTGGAGAAGTGTATGGTGTTTCCTGAAACATCTAAAAAACAAAGCAACAGAGCCTAGGGCACTTCCACTTATGGTCCTATAGCTTAGGGAAATTAAAATCAAAAAGACACAGCCACCCCAATGTTTGGGACGGCTCTGTTTACAAGAACCTCGTTTATGGTACAAGTTCAATATCACAGAAAGCAAAAAATGGATAAAAAAGTTGTGGTACTTACGTACTATGCAATATCACTCAGCAATGAAATCTATGTCATCAGGCCCGTAGCAGCATAATGAGAGGATTCAGGTACGATGATTCTAAGTGAAATAAGTCACACAGAAAAAGAAACATCATAAGATATCACTACTACACGGCATGTAAACTTGGCTACACAGGAACTGAATTACAAAACAGAACAGGGTCTCAAATGTAGAAAACCAACTTATGCTTGCTTAAGGGGAAAGGTGAGTTGGGGTGCTGCATAAAACCAGAGATTGAAATTAGCACAGATACCGTTCCATAAGCCAAATATGTAATAGACAAGAGCTACTCCTTGCTCAACCAAGTGGACTCTACACCCCGTATTAAACGCCTAAGAATATACCTGAATAGTAAGAATCTTAAAACCTATGGATTTATATGTCTCCGAAAGAGAATCAAGCGTGTGTACAGCGGCATAAACGCAGCAGTGATAGGATTGGTGAGGTTCGGTGAGCAAATGCAGACCCTTTGAAGTCATATTGCATGGTACCCATTCCATGGGTCTCAACTCTCCAGGTTTAAGGGATTCTTCCTTCAGCTAAAACATGCATGTGGAACCCAGAGTATGATCTACCGTGTGATCGGGAAACGTGTTCAAATGTGTCAGTTTTCATCCCCTGGTACTCGGGTGCAACATTCCAGACGCTTTACAAACACTCTCCCCACTTGGAGAGTCAGTGCCTTTAACCTCCTGTTTGGCCCAGTTTGCAATTTCTGCGGAAAATGAACAGGAAGAAGGAAAACCAATAAGAGACTAGCTGGAGGTGTCTGGAAGGGCAAATTCAACTCTCACTTCCCACCAGTAAGAGGAATTAACCAAAGGCTCAGCGTGCCATGCCAGAACCACACTAGGGCCTGAAGCATTCCTGCGGTGTTGTGGCCAGCCTACAAGAAAGCGAGTTAAAGAAAGGAGCTCAGGGGCACTGTCATTCACAAACCTGCAGAATTATAAATGACAGCTATCGTCCAAAAATATATTGAAATAAGGCTGCCAAGAGGACTTGAAAGCGGGGCAGAATTGCAGGAAACCGATTTCAGGAGGTAGACTGGAATTGCATGTAAAGCATAGGAAAAGAGGCAGAACGTCCACAATGATGCACTTGGCCAAAAAGGGCGTATGCGTTTTTTCCTGAATATATTCAGGAAAAAACGCATACGCCCTTTTTGGCCAACCAAGCAAGCTTGCAAAGGAAACTTGCACTACAATGAAGTCTCACTGCCCCCCGGTCAAAAGGGCCATCTGAAAAAAGTGTAAAATCCAGAAAGGCAGGACAGGCCATGGAGAACTAGGAGCCTTGTTATGCTGATAGGCGGGATGTAAATTGCCAACAGCCACTCTGGAGAAGTGTATGGTGTTTCCTGAAACATCTAAAAAACAAAGCAACAGAGCCTAGGGCACTTCCACTTATGGTCCTATAGCTTAGGGAAATTAAAATCAAAAAGACACAGCCACCCCAATGTTTGGGACGGCTCTGTTTACAAGAACCTCGTTTATGGTACAAGTTCAATATCACAGAAAGCAAAAAATGGATAAAAAAGTTGTGGTACTTACGTACTATGCAATATCACTCAGCAATGAAATCTATGTCATCAGGCCCGTAGCAGCATAATGAGAGGATTCAGGTACGATGATTCTAAGTGAAATAAGTCACACAGAAAAAGAAACATCATAAGATATCACTACTACACGGCATGTAAACTTGGCTACACAGGAACTGAATTACAAAACAGAACAGGGTCTCAAATGTAGAAAACCAACTTATGCTTGCTTAAGGGGAAAGGTGAGTTGGGGTGCTGCATAAAACCAGAGATTGAAATTAGCACAGATACCGTTCCATAAGCCAAATATGTAATAGACAAGAGCTACTCCTTGCTCAACCAAGTGGACTCTACACCCCGTATTAAACGCCTAAGAATATACCTGAATAGTAAGAATCTTAAAACCTATGGATTTATATGTCTCCGAAAGAGAATCAAGTGTGTGTACAGCGGCATAAACGCAGCAGTGATAGGATTGGTGAGGATCGGTGAGCAAATGCACACCCTTTGAAATCATATTGCATGGTACCCATTCCATGGGTCTCAACTCTCCAGGTTTAAGGGATTCTTCCTTCAGCTAAAACATGCATGTGGAACCCAGAGTATGATCTACCGTGTGATCGGGAAACGTGTTCAAATGTGTCAGTTTTCATCCCCTGGTACTCGGGTGCAACATTCCAGACGCTTTACAAACACTCTCCCCACTTGGAGAGTCAGTGCCTTTAACCTCCTGTTTGGCCCAGTTTGCAATTTCTGCGGAAAATGAACAGGAAGAAGGAAAACCAATAAGAGACTAGCTGGAGGTGTCTGGAAGGGCAAATTCAACTCTCACTTCCCACCAGTAAGAGGAATTAACCAAAGGCTCAGCGTGCCATGCCAGAACCACACTAGGGCCTGAAGCATTCCTGCGGTGTTGTGGCCAGCCTACAAGAAAGCGAGTTAAAGAAAGGAGCTCAGGGGCACTGTCATTCACAAACCTGCAGAGTTATAAATGACAGCTATCGTCCGAAAATATATTGAAGTAAGGCTGCCAAGAGGACTTGAAAGCGGGGCAGAATTGCAGGAAACCGATTTCAGGAGGTAGACTGGAATTGCATGTAAAGCATAGGAAAAGAGGCAGAACGTCCATAATGATGCACTTGGCCAAAAAGGGCGTATGCGTTTTTTCCTGAATATATTCAGGAAAAAACGCATACGCCCTTTTTGGCCAACCAAGCAAGCTTGCAAAGGAAACTTGCACTACAATGAAGTCTCACTGCCCCCCGGTCAAAAGGGCCATCTGAAAAAAGTGTAAAATCCAGAAAGGCAGGACAGGCCATGGAGAACTGGGAGCCTTGTTATGCTCATGGGCGGGATGTAAATTGCCAACAGCCACTCTGGAGAAGTGTATGGTGTTGCCTGAAACATCTAAAAAACAAAGCAACAGAGCCTAGGGCACTTCCACTTATGGTCCTATAGCTTAGGGAAATTAAAATCAAAAAGACACAGCCACCCCAATGTTTGGGACGGCTCTGTTTACAAGAACCTCGTTTACAGTACAAGTTCAATATCACAGATAGTGAAAAATGGATAAAGAAGTTGTGGGACTTACGTACAATACAATACCACTCAGCAATGAAATCTATGTCATCAGGCCCATAGCAGCATAATGAGTGGATTCAGGTACGATGATTCTAAGTGAAATAAGTCACAGAGAAAAAGAAACATCATAAGATATCACTACTACACGGCATGTAAACTTGGTTACACAGGAACTGAATTACAAAACAGAACAGGGTCTCAAACGTAGAAAACCACCTTATGCTTGCTTAAGGGGAAAGGTGAGTTGGGGTGCTGCATAAAACCAGAGATTGAAATTAGCACAGATACCGTTCCATAAGGCAAATATATAATAGACAAGAGTTGCTCCTTGCTCAACGAAGTGGACTCTACACCCCATATTAAACGCCTAAGAATATACCTGACTAGTAAGAATCTTAAAACCTATGGATTTATATGTCTCCAAAAGAGAATCAAGCGTGTGTACAGCGGCATAAACGCAGCAGTGATAGGATTGGTGAGGTTCGGTGAGCAAATGCAGACCCTTTGAAGTCATATTGCATGGTACCCATTCCATGGGTCTCAACTCTCCAGGTTTAAGGGATTCTTCCTTCAACTAAAACATGCATGTGGAACCCAGAGTATGATCTACCGTGTGATCGGGAAACGTGTTCAAATGTGTCAGTTTTCATCCCCTGGTACTCGGGTGCAACATTCCAGACGCTTTACAAACACTCTCCCCACTTGGAGAGTCAGTGCCTTTAACCTCCTGTTTGGCCCAGTTTGCAATTTCTGCGGAAAATGAACAGGAAGAAGGAAAACCAATAAGAGACTAGCTGGAGGTGTCTGGAAGGGCAAATTCAACTCTCACTTCCCACCAGTAAGAGGAATTAACCAAAGGCTCAGCGTGCCATGCCAGAACCACACTAGGGCCTGAAGCATTCCTGCGGTGTTGTGGCCAGCCTACAAGAAAGCGAGTTAAAGAAAGGAGCTCAGGGGCACTGTCATTCACAAACCTGCAGAGTTATAAATGACAGCTATCGTCCAAAAATATATTGAAGTAAGGCTGCCAAGAGGACTTGAAAGCGGGGCAGAATTGCAGGAAACCGATTTCAGGAGGTAGACTGGAATTGCATGTAAAGCATAGGAAAAGAGGCAGAACGTCCACAATGATGCACTTGGCCAAAAAGGGCGTATGCGTTTTTTCCTGAATATATTCAGGAAAAAACGCATGCGCCCTTTTTGGCCAACCAAGCAAGCTTGCAAAGGAAACTTGCACTACAATGAAGTCTCACTGCCCCCCGGTCAAAAGGGCCATCTGAAAAAAGTGTAAAATCCAGAAAGGCAGGACAGGCCATGGAGAACTGGGAGCCTTGTTATGCTGATGGGCGGGATGTAAATTGCCAACAGCCACTCTGGAGAAGTGTATGGTGTTTCCTGAAACATCTAAAAAACAAAGCAACAGAGCCTAGGGCACTTCCACTTATGGTCCTATAGCTTAGGGAAATTAAAATCAAAAAGACACAGCCACCCCAATGTTTGGGACAGCTCTGTTTACAAGAACCTCGTTTACGGTACAAGTTCAATATCACAGAAAGCAAAAAATGGATAAAAAAGTTGTGGTACTTACGTACTATGCAATATCACTCAGCAATGAAATCTATGTCATCAGGCCCGTAGCAGCATAATGAGAGGATTCAGGTACGATGATTCTAAGTGAAATAAGTCACACAGAAAAAGAAACATCATAAGATATCACTACTACACGGAATGTAAACTTGGCTACCCAGGAACTGAATTACAAAACAGAACAGGGTCTCAAACGTAGAAAACCACCTTATGCTTGCTTAAGGGGAAAGGTGAGTTGGGGTGCTGCATAAAACCAGAGATTGAAATTAGCACAGATACCGTTCCATAAGCCAAATATGTAATAGACAAGAGCTACTCCTTGCTCAACGAAGTGGACTCTACACCCCGTATTAAACGCCTAAGAATATACCTGAATAGTAAGAAGCTTAAAACCTATGGATTTATATGTCTCCGAAAGAGAATCAAGTGTGTGTACAGCGGCATAAACGCAGCAGTGATAGGATTGGTGAGGATCGGTGAGCAAATGCACACCCTTTGAAGTCATATTGCATGGTACCCATTCCATGGGTCTCAAGTCTCCAGGTTTAAGGGATTCTTCCTTCAGCTAAAACATGCATGTGGAACCCAGAGTATGATCTACCGTGTGATCGGGAAACGTGTTCAAATGTGTCAGTTTTCATCCCCTGGTACTCGGGTTCAACATTCCAGACGCTTTACAAACACTCTCCCCACTTGGAGAGTCAGTGCCTTTAACCTCCTGTTTGGCCCAGTTTGCAATTTCTGCGGCAAATGAACAGGAATAGGGAGAACCAATGAGAGACAAGCTGGAGGTGTCTGGACAGGCAAATTTAACTCTCATTTCCCACCAGGATGAGGAATTAACCAAAGGCTCAGCGTGCCATGCCGGAACCACACTAGGGCCTGAAGCAATCCTGCGGTGTTGCGGCCAGCTCACAAGAAAGCGAGTTGAAGAAAGGAGCTCAGGGGCACTGTCATTCACAAACCTACAGAGTTATAAATGACAGCTATCGTCCAAAAATATATTGAAGTAAGGCTGCCAAGAGGACTTGAAAGCGGGGCAGAATTGCAGGAAACCGATTTCAGGAGGTAGACTGGAATTGCATGTAAAGCATAGGAAAAGAGGCAGAACGTCCACAATGATGCACTTGGCCAAAAAGGGCGTATGCGTTTTTTCCTGAATATATTCAGGAAAAAACGCATACGCCCTTTTTGGCCAACCAAGCAAGCTTGCAAAGGAAATCTGCACTACAGTGAAGTCTCACTGCCCCCCGGTCAAAAGGGCCATCTGAAAAAAGTGTAAAATCCAGAAAGCCAGGATAGGCCATGGAGAACTGGGAACCTTGCTATGCTGATGTGCGGGATGTAAATTGCCAACAGCCACTCTGGAGAAGTGTATGGTGTTTCCTGAAACATCTAAAAAGCAAAGCAACAGAGCCTAGGGCACTTCCACTTATGGTCCTATAGCTTAGGGAAATTAAAATCAAAAAGACACAACCACCCCAATGTTTGGGACTGCTCTGTTTACAAGAACCTCGTTTACAGTACAAGTTCAATATCACAGAAAGTGAAAAATGGATAAAGAAGTTGTGGTACTTACGTACAATGCAATATCACTCAGCAATGCAATCTATGTCATCAGGCCCATAGCAGCATAATGAGTGGATTCAGGTACGATGATTCTAAGTGAAATAAGTCACAGAGAAAAAGAAACATCATAAGATATCACTACTACACGGCATGTAAACTTGGCTACACAGGAACTGAATTACAAAACAGAACAGGGTCTCAAACGTAGAAAACCACCTTATGCTTGCTTAAGGGGAAAGGTGAGTTGGGGTGCTGCATAAAACCAGAGATTGAAATTAGCACAGATACCGTTCCATAAGGCAAATATGTAATAGACAAGAGTTGCTCCTTGCTCAACGAAGTGGACTCTACACCCCATATTAAACGCCTAAGAATATACCTGACTAGTAAGAATCTTAAAACCTATGGATTTCTATGTCTCCGAAAGAGAATCAAGCGTGTGTACAGCGGCATAAACGCAGCAGTGATAGGATTGGTGAGGTTCGGTGAGCAAATGCAGACCCTTTGAAGTCATATTGCATGGTACCCATTCCATGGGTCTCAACTCTCCAGGTTTAAGGGATTCTTCCTTCAGCTAAAACATGCATGTGGAACCCAGAGTATGATCTACCGTGTGATCGGGAAACGTGTTCAAATGTGTCAGTTTTCATCCCCTGGTACTCGGGTTCAACATTCCAGACGCTTTACAAACACTCTCCCCACTTGGAGAGTCAGTGCCTTTAACCTCCTGTTTGGCCCAGTTTGCAATTTCTGCGGAAAATGAACAGGAAGAAGGAAAACCAATAAGAGACTAGCTGGAGGTGTCTGGAAGGGCAAATTCAACTCTCACTTCCCACCAGTAAGAGGAATTAACCAAAGGCTCAGCGTGCCATGCCAGAACCACACTAGGGCCTGAAGCATTCCTGCGGTGTTGTGGCCAGCCTACAAGAAAGCGAGTTAAAGAAAGGAGCTCAGGGGCACTGTCATTCACAAACCTGCAGAGTTATAAATGACAGCTATCGTCCAAAAATATATTGAAGTAAGGCTGCCAAGAGGACTTGAAAGTGGGGCAGAATTGCAGGAAACCGATTTCAGGAGGTAGACTGGAATTGCATGTAAAGCATAGGAAAAGAGGCAGAACGTCCACAATGATGCACTTGGCCAAAAAGGGCGTATGCGTTTTTTCCTGAATATATTCAGGAAAAAACGCATACGCCCTTTTTGGCCAACCAAGCAAGCTTGCAAAGGAAACTTGCACTACAATGAAGTCTCACTGCCCCCCGGTCAAAAGGGCCATCTGAAAAAAGTGTAAAATCCAGAAAGGCAGGACAGGCCATGGAGAACTGGGAGCCTTGTTATGCTGATGGGCGGGATGTAAATTGCCAACAGCCACTCTGGAGAAGTGTATGGTGTTTCCTGAAACATCTAAAAAACAAAGCAACAGAGCCTAGGGCACTTCCACTTATGGTCCTATAGCTTAGGGAAATTAAAATCAAAAAGACACAGCCACCCCAATGTTTGGGACGGCTCTGTTTACAAGAACCTCGTTTACGGTACAAGTTCAATATCACAGAAAGCAAAAAATGGATAAAAAAGTTGTGGTACTTACGTACTATGCAATGTCACTCAGCAATGAAATCTATGTCATCAGGCCCGTAGCAGCATAATGAGGGGACTCAGGTACGATGATTCTAAGTGAAATAAGTCACACAGAAAAAGAAACAACATAAGATATCACTACTACACGGAATGTAAACTTGGCTACACAGGAACTGAATTACAAAACAGAACAGGGTCTCAAATGTAGAAAACCAACTTATGCTTGCTTAAGGGGAAAGGTGAGTTGGGGTGCTGAATAAAACCAGAGATTGATATTAGCACAGATACCATTCCATAAGCCAAATATGTAATAGACAAGAGCTACTCCTTGCTCAACCAAGTGGACTCTACACCCCGTATTAAACGCCTAAGAATATACCTGAATAGTAAGAATCTTAAAACCTATGGATTTATATGTCTCCGAAAGAGAATCAAGCGTGTGTACAGCGGCATAATCCCAGCAGTGATAGGATTGGTGAGGTTTGGTGAACAAATGCAGACCCTTTGAAGTCATATTGCATGGTACCCATTCCATGGGTCTCACGTCTCCAGGTTTAAGGGATTCTTCCTTCAGCTAAAACATGCATGTGGAACCCAGAGTATGATCCACCGTGTGATTGGGAAACGTGTTCAAATGGGTCAGTTTTCATCCCCTGGTACTCGGGTGCAACATTCCAGACGCTTTACTAACACTCTCCCCACTTGGAGAGTCAGTGCCTTTAAACTCCTGTTTGGCCCAGTTTGCAATTTCTGCGGAAAATGAACAGGAATAGGGAGAACCAATGAGAGACAAGCTGGAGGTGTCTGGACAGGCAAATTTAACTCTCATTTCCCACCAGGATGAGGAATTAACCAAAGGCTCAGCGTGCCATGCCGGAACCACACTAGGGCCTGAAGCAATCCTGCGGTGTTGCGGCCAGCTCACAAGAAAGCGAGTTGAAGAAAGGAGCTCAGGGGCACTGTCATTCACAAACCTACAGAGTTATAAATGACAGCTATCGTCCAAAAATATATTGAAGTAAGGCTGCCAAGAGGACTTGAAAGCGGGGCAGAATTGCAGGAAACCGATTTCAGGAGGTAGACTGGAATTGCATGTAAAGCATAGGAAAAGAGGCAGAACGTCCACAATGATGCACTTGGCCAAAAAGGGCGTATGCGTTTTTTCCTGAATATATTCAGGAAAAAACGCATACGCCCTTTTTGGCCAACCAAGCAAGCTTGCAAAGGAAATCTGCACTACAGTGAAGTCTCACTGCCCCCCGGTCAAAAGGGCCATCTGAAAAAAGTGTAAAATCCAGAAAGCCAGGATAGGCCATGGAGAACTGGGAACCTTGCTATGCTGATGTGCGGGATGTAAATTGCCAACAGCCACTCTGGAGAAGTGTATGGTGTTTCCTGAAACATCTAAAAAGCAAAGCAACAGAGCCTAGGGCACTTCCACTTATGGTCCTATAGCTTAGGGAAATTAAAATCAAAAAGACACAGCCACCCCAATGTTTGGGACGGCTCTGTTTACAAGAACCTCGTTTACAGTACAAGTTCAATATCACAGATAGTGAAAAATGGATAAAGAAGTTGTGGGACTTACGTACAATACAATACCACTCAGCAATGAAATCTATGTCATCAGGCCCATAGCAGCATAATGAGTGGATTCAGGTACGATGATTCTAAGTGAAATAAGTCACAGAGAAAAAGAAACATCATAAGATATCACTACTACACGGCATGTAAACTTGGCTACACAGGAACTGAAGTACAAAACAGAACAGGGTCTCAAACGTAGAAAACCACCTTATGCTTGCTTAAGGGGAAAGGTGAGTTGGGGTGCTGCATAAAACCAGAGATTGAAATTAGCACAGATACTGTTCCATAAGGCAAATATGTAATACACAAGAGCTACACCTTGCTCAACGAAGTGGACTCTACACCCCGTATTAAACGCCTAAGAATATACCTGAATAGTAAGAATCTTAAAACCTATGGATTTATATGTCTCCGAAAGAGAATCAAGTGTGTGTACAGTGGCATAAACGCAGCAGTGATAGGATTGGTGAGGATCGGTGAGCAAATGCACACCCTTTGAAGTCATATTGCATGGTACCCATTCCATGGGTCTCAACTCTCCAGGTTTAAGGGATTCTTCCTTCAGCTAAAACATGCATGTGGAACCCAGAGTATGATCTACCGTGTGATCGGGAAACGTGTTCAAATGTGTCAGTTTTCATCCCCTGGTACTCGGGTGCAACATTCCAGACGCTTTACAAACACTCTCCCCACTTGGAGAGTCAGTGCCTTTAACCTCCTGTTTGGCCCAGTTTGCAATTTCTGCGGAAAATGAACAGGAAGAAGGAAAACCAATAAGAGACTAGCTGGAGGTGTCTGGAAGGGCAAATTCAACTCTCACTTCCCACCAGTAAGAGGAATTAACCAAAGGCTCAGCGTGCCATGCCAGAACCACACTAGGGCCTGAAGCATTCCTGCGGTGTTGTGGCCAGCCTACAAGAAAGCGAGTTAAAGAAAGGAGCTCAGGGGCACTGTCATTCACAAACCTGCAGAGTTATAAATGACAGCTATCGTCCAAAAATATATTGAAGTAAGGCTGCCAAGAGGACTTGAAAGTGGGGCAGAATTGCAGGAAACCGATTTCAGGAGGTAGACTGGAATTGCATGTAAAGCATAGGAAAAGAGGCAGAACGTCCACAATGATGCACTTGGCCAAAAAGGGCGTATGCGTTTTTTCCTGAATATATTCAGGAAAAAACGCATACGCCCTTTTTGGCCAACCAAGCAAGCTTGCAAAGGAAATCTGCACTACAATGAAGTCTCCTGCCCCCCGGTCAAAAGGGCCATCTGAAAAAAGTGTAAAATCCAGAAAGGCAGGACAGGCCATGGAGAACTGGGAGCCTTGTTATGCTGATGGGCGGGATGTAAATTGCCAACAGCCACTCTGGAGAAGTGTATGGTGTTTCCTGAAACATCTAAAAAACAAAGCAACAGAGCCTAGGGCACTTCCACTTATGGTCCTATAGCTTAGGGAAATTAAAATCAAAAAGACACAGCCACCCCAATGTTTGGGACTGCTCTGTTTACAAGAACCTCGTTTACAGTACAAGTTCAATATCACAGAAAGTGAAAAATGGATAAAGAAGTTGTGGTACTTACGTACAATGCAATATCACTCAGCAATGAAATCTATGTCATCAGGCCCATAGCAGCATAATGAGTGGATTCAGGTACGATGATTCTAAGTGAAATAAGTCACAGAGAAAAAGAAACATCATAAGATATCACTACTACACGGCATGTAAACTTGGCTACACAGGAACTGAATTACAAAACAGAACAGGGTCTCAAACGTAGAAAACCACCTTATGCTTGCTTAAGGGGAAAGGTGAGTTGGGGTGCTGCATAAAACCAGAGATTGAAATTAGCACAGATACCGTTCCATAAGGCAAATATGTAATAGACAAGAGTTGCTCCTTGCTCAACGAAGTGGACTCTACACCCCATATTAAACGCCTAAGAATATACCTGACTAGTAAGAATCTTAAAACCTATGGATTTCTATGTCTCCGAAAGAGAATCAAGCGTGTGTACAGCGGCATAAACGCAGCAGTGATAGGATTGGTGAGGTTCGGTGAGCAAATGCAGACCCTTTGAAGTCATATTGCATGGTACCCATTCCATGGGTCTCAACTCTCCAGGTTTAAGGGATTCTTCCTTCAGCTAAAACATGCATGTGGAACCCAGAGTATGATCTACCGTGTGATCGGGAAACGTGTTCAAATGTGTCAGTTTTCATCCCCTGGTACTCGGGTGCAACATTCCAGACGCTTTACAAACACTCTCCCCACTTGGAGAGTCAGTGCCTTTAACCTCCTGTTTGGCCCAGTTTGCAATTTCTGCGGAAAATGAACAGGAAGAAGGAAAACCAATAAGAGACTAGCTGGAGGTGTCTGGAAGGGCAAATTCAACTCTCACTTCCCACCAGTAAGAGGAATTAACCAAAGGCTCAGCGTGCCATGCCAGAACCACACTAGGGCCTGAAGCATTCCTGCGGTGTTGTGGCCAGCCTACAAGAAAGCGAGTTAAAGAAAGGAGCTCAGGGGCACTGTCATTCACAAACCTGCAGAGTTATAAATGACAGCTATCGTCCAAAAATATATTGAAGTAAGGCTGCCAAGAGGACTTGAAAGTGGGGCAGAATTGCAGGAAACCGATTTCAGGAGGTAGACTGGAATTGCATGTAAAGCATAGGAAAAGAGGCAGAACGTCCACAATGATGCACTTGGCCAAAAAGGGCGTATGCGTTTTTTCCTGAATATATTCAGGAAAAAACGCATACGCCCTTTTTGGCCAACCAAGCAAGCTTGCAAAGGAAACTTGCACTACAATGAAGTCTCACTGCCCCCCGGTCAAAAGGGCCATCTGAAAAAAGTGTAAAATCCAGAAAGGCAGGACAGGCCATGGAGAACTGGGAGCCTTGTTATGCTGATGGGCGGGATGTAAATTGCCAACAGCCACTCTGGAGAAGTGTATGGTGTTTCCTGAAACATCTAAAAAACAAAGCAACAGAGCCTAGGGCACTTCCACTTATGGTCCTATAGCTTAGGGAAATTAAAATCAAAAAGACACAGCCACCCCAATGTTTGGGACGGCTCTGTTTACAAGAACCTCGTTTACGGTACAAGTTCAATATCACAGAAAGCAAAAAATGGATAAAAAAGTTGTGGTACTTACGTACTATGCAATGTCACTCAGCAATGAAATCTATGTCATCAGGCCCGTAGCAGCATAATGAGGGGACTCAGGTACGATGATTCTAAGTGAAATAAGTCACACAGAAAAAGAAACAACATAAGATATCACTACTACACGGAATGTAAACTTGGCTACACAGGAACTGAATTACAAAACAGAACAGGGTCTCAAATGTAGAAAACCAACTTATGCTTGCTTAAGGGGAAAGGTGAGTTGGGGTGCTGAATAAAACCAGAGATTGATATTAGCACAGATACCATTCCATAAGCCAAATATGTAATAGACAAGAGCTACTCCTTGCTCAACCAAGTGGACTCTACACCCCGTATTAAACGCCTAAGAATATACCTGAATAGTAAGAATCTTAAAACCTATGGATTTATATGTCTCCGAAAGAGAATCAAGCGTGTGTACAGCGGCATAATCCCAGCAGTGATAGGATTGGTGAGGTTTGGTGAACAAATGCAGACCCTTTGAAGTCATATTGCATGGTACCCATTCCATGGGTCTCACGTCTCCAGGTTTAAGGGATTCTTCCTTCAGCTAAAACATGCATGTGGAACCCAGAGTATGATCCACCGTGTGATTGGGAAACGTGTTCAAATGGGTCAGTTTTCGTCCCCTGGTACTCGGGTGCAACATTCCAGACGCTTTACTAACACTCTCCCCACTTGGAGAGTCAGTGCCTTTAAACTCCTGTTTGGCCCAGTTTGCAATTTCTGCGGAAAATGAACAGGAATAGGGAGAACCAATGAGAGACAAGCTGGAGGTGTCTGGACAGGCAAATTTAACTCTCATTTCCCACCAGGATGAGGAATTAACCAAAGGCTCAGCGTGCCATGCCGGAACCACACTAGGGCCTGAAGCAATCCTGCGGTGTTGCGGCCAGCTCACAAGAAAGCGAGTTGAAGAAAGGAGCTCAGGGGCACTGTCATTCACAAACCTACAGAGTTATAAATGACAGCTATCGTCCAAAAATATATTGAAGTAAGGCTGCCAAGAGGACTTGAAAGCGGGGCAGAATTGCAGGAAACCGATTTCAGGAGGTAGACTGGAATTGCATGTAAAGCATAGGAAAAGAGGCAGAACGTCCACAATGATGCACTTGGCCAAAAAGGGCGTATGCGTTTTTTCCTGAATATATTCAGGAAAAAACGCATACGCCCTTTTTGGCCAACCAAGCAAGCTTGCAAAGGAAATCTGCACTACAGTGAAGTCTCACTGCCCCCCGGTCAAAAGGGCCATCTGAAAAAAGTGTAAAATCCAGAAAGCCAGGATAGGCCATGGAGAACTGGGAACCTTGCTATGCTGATGTGCGGGATGTAAATTGCCAACAGCCACTCTGGAGAAGTGTATGGTGTTTCCTGAAACATCTAAAAAGCAAAGCAACAGAGCCTAGGGCACTTCCACTTATGGTCCTATAGCTTAGGGAAATTAAAATCAAAAAGACACAGCCACCCCAATGTTTGGGACGGCTCTGTTTACAAGAACCTCGTTTACAGTACAAGTTCAATATCACAGATAGTGAAAAATGGATAAAGAAGTTGTGGGACTTACGTACAATACAATACCACTCAGCAATGAAATCTATGTCATCAGGCCCATAGCAGCATAATGAGTGGATTCAGGTACGATGATTCTAAGTGAAATAAGTCACAGAGAAAAAGAAACATCATAAGATATCACTACTACACGGCATGTAAACTTGGCTACACAGGAACTGAAGTACAAAACAGAACAGGGTCTCAAACGTAGAAAACCACCTTATGCTTGCTTAAGGGGAAAGGTGAGTTGGGGTGCTGCATAAAACCAGAGATTGAAATTAGCACAGATACTGTTCCATAAGGCAAATATGTAATACACAAGAGCTACACCTTGCTCAACGAAGTGGACTCTACACCCCGTATTAAACGCCTAAGAATATACCTGAATAGTAAGAATCTTAAAACCTATGGATTTATATGTCTCCGAAAGAGAATCAAGTGTGTGTACAGTGGCATAAACGCAGCAGTGATAGGATTGGTGAGGATCGGTGAGCAAATGCACACCCTTTGAAGTCATATTGCATGGTACCCATTCCATGGGTCTCAACTCTCCAGGTTTAAGGGATTCTTCCTTCAGCTAAAACATGCATGTGGAACCCAGAGTATGATCTACCGTGTGATCGGGAAACGTGTTCAAATGTGTCAGTTTTCATCCCCTGGTACTCGGGTTCAACATTCCAGACGCTTTACAAACACTCTCCCCACTTGGAGAGTCAGTGCCTTTAACCTCCTGTTTGGCCCAGTTTGCAATTTCTGCGGAAAATGAACAGGAAGAAGGAAAACCAATAAGAGACTAGCTGGAGGTGTCTGGAAGGGCAAATTCAACTCTCACTTCCCACCAGTAAGAGGAATTAACCAAAGGCTCAGCGTGCCATGCCAGAACCACACTAGGGCCTGAAGCATTCCTGCGGTGTTGTGGCCAGCCTACAAGAAAGCGAGTTAAAGAAAGGAGCTCAGGGGCACTGTCATTCACAAACCTGCAGAGTTATAAATGACAGCTATCGTCCAAAAATATATTGAAGTAAGGCTGCCAAGAGGACTTGAAAGTGGGGCAGAATTGCAGGAAACCGATTTCAGGAGGTAGACTGGAATTGCATGTAAAGCATAGGAAAAGAGGCAGAACGTCCACAATGATGCACTTGGCCAAAAAGGGCGTATGCGTTTTTTCCTGAATATATTCAGGAAAAAACGCATACGCCCTTTTTGGCCAACCAAGCAAGCTTGCAAAGGAAACTTGCACTACAATGAAGTCTCACTGCCCCCCGGTCAAAAGGGCCATCTGAAAAAAGTGTAAAATCCAGAAAGGCAGGACAGGCCATGGAGAACTGGGAGCCTTGTTATGCTGATGGGCGGGATGTAAATTGCCAACAGCCACTCTGGAGAAGTGTATGGTGTTTCCTGAAACATCTAAAAAACAAAGCAACAGAGCCTAGGGCACTTCCACTTATGGTCCTATAGCTTAGGGAAATTAAAATCAAAAAGACACAGCCACCCCAATGTTTGGGACGGCTCTGTTTACAAGAACCTCGTTTACGGTACAAGTTCAATATCACAGAAAGCAAAAAATGGATAAAAAAGTTGTGGTACTTACGTACTATGCAATATCACTCAGCAATGAAATCTATGTCATCAGGCCCGTAGCAGCATAATGAGAGGACTCAGGTACGATGATTCTAAGTGAAATAAGTCACACAGAAAAAGAAACAACATAAGATATCACTACTACACGGAATGTAAACTTGGCTACACAGGAACTGAATTACAAAACAGAACAGGGTCTCAAATGTAGAAAACCAACTTATGCTTGCTTAAGGGGAAAGGTGAGTTGGGGTGCTGAATAAAACCAGAGATTGAAATTAGCACAGATACCATTCCATAAGCCAAATATGTAATAGACAAGAGCTACTCCTTGCTCAACCAAGTGGACTCTACACCCCGTATTAAACGCCTAAGAATATACCTGAATAGTAAGAATCTTAAAACCTATGGATTTATATGTCTCCGAAAGAGAATCAAGCGTGTGTACAGCGGCATAAACGCAGCAGTGATAGGATTGGTGAGGTTCGGTGAGCAAATGCAGACCCTTTGAAGTCATATTGCATGGTACCCATTCCATGGGTCTCAACTCTCCAGGTTTAAGGGATTCTTCCTTCAGCTAAAACATGCATGTGGAACCCAGAGTATGATCTACCGTGTGATCGGGAAACGTGTTCAAATGTGTCAGTTTTCATCCCCTGGTACTCGGGTGCAACATTCCAGACGCTTTACAAACACTCTCCCCAGTTGGAGAGTCAGTGCCTTTAACCTCCTGTTTGGCCCAGTTTGCAATTTCTGCGGAAAATGAACAGGAAGAAGGAAAACCAATAAGAGACTAGCTGGAGGTGTCTGGAAGGGCAAATTCAACTCTCACTTCCCACCAGTAAGAGGAATTAACCAAAGGCTCAGCGTGCCATGCCAGAACCACACTAGGGCCTGAAGCATTCCTGCGGTGTTGTGGCCAGCCTACAAGAAAGCGAGTTAAAGAAAGGAGCTCAGGGGCACTGTCATTCACAAACCTGCAGAATTATAAATGACAGCTATCGTCCAAAAATATATTGAAATAAGGCTGCCAAGAGGACTTGAAAGCGGGGCAGAATTGCAGGAAACCGATTTCAGGAGGTAGACTGGAATTGCATGTAAAGCATAGGAAAAGAGGCAGAACGTCCACAATGATGCACTTGGCCAAAAAGGGCGTATGCGTTTTTTCCTGAATATATTCAGGAAAAAACGCATACGCCCTTTTTGGCCAACCAAGCAAGCTTGCAAAGGAAACTTGCACTACAATGAAGTCTCACTGCCCCCCGGTCAAAAGGGCCATCTGAAAAAAGTGTAAAATCCAGAAAGGCAGGACAGGCCATGGAGAACTAGGAGCCTTGTTATGCTGATAGGCGGGATGTAAATTGCCAACAGCCACTCTGGAGAAGTGTATGGTGTTTCCTGAAACATCTAAAAAACAAAGCAACAGAGCCTAGGGCACTTCCACTTATGGTCCTATAGCTTAGGGAAATTAAAATCAAAAAGACACAGCCACCCCAATGTTTGGGACGGCTCTGTTTACAAGAACCTCGTTTATGGTACAAGTTCAATATCACAGATAGTGAAAAATGGATAAAGAAGTTGTGGGACTTACGTACAATACAATACCACTCAGCAATGAAATCTATGTCATCAGGCCCATAGCAGCATAATGAGTGGATTCAGGTACGATGATTCTAAGTGAAATAAGTCACAGAGAAAAAGAAACATCATAAGATATCACTACTACACGGCATGTAAACTTGGTTACACAGGAACTGAATTACAAAACAGAACAGGGTCTCAAACGTAGAAAACCACCTTATGCTTGCTTAAGGGGAAAGGTGAGTTGGGGTGCTGCATAAAACCAGAGATTGAAATTAGCACAGATACCGTTCCATAAGGCAAATATATAATAGACAAGAGTTGCTCCTTGCTCAACGAAGTGGACTCTACACCCCATATTAAACGCCTAAGAATATACCTGACTAGTAAGAATCTTAAAACCTATGGATTTATATGTCTCCAAAAGAGAATCAAGCGTGTGTACAGCGGCATAAACGCAGCAGTGATAGGATTGGTGAGGTTCGGTGAGCAAATGCAGACCCTTTGAAGTCATATTGCATGGTACCCATTCCATGGGTCTCAACTCTCCAGGTTTAAGGGATTCTTCCTTCAACTAAAACATGCATGTGGAACCCAGAGTATGATCTACCGTGTGATCGGGAAACGTGTTCAAATGTGTCAGTTTTCATCCCCTGGTACTCGGGTGCAACATTCCAGACGCTTTACAAACACTCTCCCCACTTGGAGAGTCAGTGCCTTTAACCTCCTGTTTGGCCCAGTTTGCAATTTCTGCGGAAAATGAACAGGAAGAAGGAAAACCAATAAGAGACTAGCTGGAGGTGTCTGGAAGGGCAAATTCAACTCTCACTTCCCACCAGTAAGAGGAATTAACCAAAGGCTCAGCGTGCCATGCCAGAACCACACTAGGGCCTGAAGCATTCCTGCGGTGTTGTGGCCAGCCTACAAGAAAGCGAGTTAAAGAAAGGAGCTCAGGGGCACTGTCATTCACAAACCTGCAGAGTTATAAATGACAGCTATCGTCCAAAAATATATTGAAGTAAGGCTGCCAAGAGGACTTGAAAGCGGGGCAGAATTGCAGGAAACCGATTTCAGGAGGTAGACTGGAATTGCATGTAAAGCATAGGAAAAGAGGCAGAACGTCCACAATGATGCACTTGGCCAAAAAGGGCGTATGCGTTTTTTCCTGAATATATTCAGGAAAAAACGCATACGCCCTTTTTGGCCAACCAAGCAAGCTTGCAAAGGAAACTTGCACTACAATGAAGTCTCACTGCCCCCCGGTCAAAAGGGCCATCTGAAAAAAGTGTAAAATCCAGAAAGGCAGGACAGGCCATGGAGAACTGGGAGCCTTGTTATGCTGATGGGCGGGATGTAAATTGCCAACAGCCACTCTGGAGAAGTGTATGGTGTTTCCTGAAACATCTAAAAAACAAAGCAACAGAGCCTAGGGCACTTCCACTTATGGTCCTATAGCTTAGGGAAATTAAAATCAAAAAGACACAGCCACCCCAATGTTTGGGACAGCTCTGTTTACAAGAACCTCGTTTACGGTACAAGTTCAATATCACAGAAAGCAAAAAATGGATAAAAAAGTTGTGGTACTTACGTACTATGCAATATCACTCAGCAATGAAATCTATGTCATCAGGCCCGTAGCAGCATAATGAGAGGATTCAGGTACGATGATTCTAAGTGAAATAAGTCACACAGAAAAAGAAACATCATAAGATATCACTACTACACGGAATGTAAACTTGGCTACCCAGGAACTGAATTACAAAACAGAACAGGGTCTCAAACGTAGAAAACCACCTTATGCTTGCTTAAGGGGAAAGGTGAGTTGGGGTGCTGCATAAAACCAGAGATTGAAATTAGCACAGATACCGTTCCATAAGCCAAATATGTAATAGACAAGAGCTACTCCTTGCTCAACGAAGTGGACTCTACACCCCGTATTAAACGCCTAAGAATATACCTGAATAGTAAGAAGCTTAAAACCTATGGATTTATATGTCTCCGAAAGAGAATCAAGTGTGTGTACAGCGGCATAAACGCAGCAGTGATAGGATTGGTGAGGATCGGTGAGCAAATGCACACCCTTTGAAGTCATATTGCATGGTACCCATTCCATGGGTCTCAAGTCTCCAGGTTTAAGGGATTCTTCCTTCAGCTAAAACATGCATGTGGAACCCAGAGTATGATCTACCGTGTGATCGGGAAACGTGTTCAAATGTGTCAGTTTTCATCCCCTGGTACTCGGGTTCAACATTCCAGACGCTTTACAAACACTCTCCCCACTTGGAGAGTCAGTGCCTTTAACCTCCTGTTTGGCCCAGTTTGCAATTTCTGCGGCAAATGAACAGGAATAGGGAGAACCAATGAGAGACAAGCTGGAGGTGTCTGGACAGGCAAATTTAACTCTCATTTCCCACCAGGATGAGGAATTAACCAAAGGCTCAGCGTGCCATGCCGGAACCACACTAGGGCCTGAAGCAATCCTGCGGTGTTGCGGCCAGCTCACAAGAAAGCGAGTTGAAGAAAGGAGCTCAGGGGCACTGTCATTCACAAACCTACAGAGTTATAAATGACAGCTATCGTCCAAAAATATATTGAAGTAAGGCTGCCAAGAGGACTTGAAAGCGGGGCAGAATTGCAGGAAACCGATTTCAGGAGGTAGACTGGAATTGCATGTAAAGCATAGGAAAAGAGGCAGAACGTCCACAATGATGCACTTGGCCAAAAAGGGCGTATGCGTTTTTTCCTGAATATATTCAGGAAAAAACGCATACGCCCTTTTTGGCCAACCAAGCAAGCTTGCAAAGGAAATCTGCACTACAGTGAAGTCTCACTGCCCCCCGGTCAAAAGGGCCATCTGAAAAAAGTGTAAAATCCAGAAAGCCAGGATAGGCCATGGAGAACTGGGAACCTTGCTATGCTGATGTGCGGGATGTAAATTGCCAACAGCCACTCTGGAGAAGTGTATGGTGTTTCCTGAAACATCTAAAAAGCAAAGCAACAGAGCCTAGGGCACTTCCACTTATGGTCCTATAGCTTAGGGAAATTAAAATCAAAAAGACACAACCACCCCAATGTTTGGGACTGCTCTGTTTACAAGAACCTCGTTTACAGTACAAGTTCAATATCACAGAAAGTGAAAAATGGATAAAGAAGTTGTGGTACTTACGTACAATGCAATATCACTCAGCAATGCAATCTATGTCATCAGGCCCATAGCAGCATAATGAGTGGATTCAGGTACGATGATTCTAAGTGAAATAAGTCACAGAGAAAAAGAAACATCATAAGATATCACTACTACACGGCATGTAAACTTGGCTACACAGGAACTGAATTACAAAACAGAACAGGGTCTCAAACGTAGAAAACCACCTTATGCTTGCTTAAGGGGAAAGGTGAGTTGGGGTGCTGCATAAAACCAGAGATTGAAATTAGCACAGATACCGTTCCATAAGGCAAATATGTAATAGACAAGAGTTGCTCCTTGCTCAACGAAGTGGACTCTACACCCCATATTAAACGCCTAAGAATATACCTGACTAGTAAGAATCTTAAAACCTATGGATTTCTATGTCTCCGAAAGAGAATCAAGCGTGTGTACAGCGGCATAAACGCAGCAGTGATAGGATTGGTGAGGTTCGGTGAGCAAATGCAGACCCTTTGAAGTCATATTGCATGGTACCCATTCCATGGGTCTCAACTCTCCAGGTTTAAGGGATTCTTCCTTCAGCTAAAACATGCATGTGGAACCCAGAGTATGATCTACCGTGTGATCGGGAAACGTGTTCAAATGTGTCAGTTTTCATCCCCTGGTACTCGGGTGCAACATTCCAGACGCTTTACAAACACTCTCCCCACTTGGAGAGTCAGTGCCTTTAACCTCCTGTTTGGCCCAGTTTGCAATTTCTGCGGAAAATGAACAGGAAGAAGGAAAACCAATAAGAGACTAGCTGGAGGTGTCTGGAAGGGCAAATTCAACTCTCACTTCCCACCAGTAAGAGGAATTAACCAAAGGCTCAGCGTGCCATGCCAGAACCACACTAGGGCCTGAAGCATTCCTGCGGTGTTGTGGCCAGCCTACAAGAAAGCGAGTTAAAGAAAGGAGCTCAGGGGCACTGTCATTCACAAACCTGCAGAGTTATAAATGACAGCTATCGTCCAAAAATATATTGAAGTAAGGCTGCCAAGAGGACTTGAAAGTGGGGCAGAATTGCAGGAAACCGATTTCAGGAGGTAGACTGGAATTGCATGTAAAGCATAGGAAAAGAGGCAGAACGTCCACAATGATGCACTTGGCCAAAAAGGGCGTATGCGTTTTTTCCTGAATATATTCAGGAAAAAACGCATACGCCCTTTTTGGCCAACCAAGCAAGCTTGCAAAGGAAACTTGCACTACAATGAAGTCTCACTGCCCCCCGGTCAAAAGGGCCATCTGAAAAAAGTGTAAAATCCAGAAAGGCAGGACAGGCCATGGAGAACTGGGAGCCTTGTTATGCTGATGGGCGGGATGTAAATTGCCAACAGCCACTCTGGAGAAGTGTATGGTGTTTCCTGAAACATCTAAAAAACAAAGCAACAGAGCCTAGGGCACTTCCACTTATGGTCCTATAGCTTAGGGAAATTAAAATCAAAAAGACACAGCCACCCCAATGTTTGGGACGGCTCTGTTTACAAGAACCTCGTTTACGGTACAAGTTCAATATCACAGAAAGCAAAAAATGGATAAAAAAGTTGTGGTACTTACGTACTATGCAATGTCACTCAGCAATGAAATCTATGTCATCAGGCCCGTAGCAGCATAATGAGGGGACTCAGGTACGATGATTCTAAGTGAAATAAGTCACACAGAAAAAGAAACAACATAAGATATCACTACTACACGGAATGTAAACTTGGCTACACAGGAACTGAATTACAAAACAGAACAGGGTCTCAAATGTAGAAAACCAACTTATGCTTGCTTAAGGGGAAAGGTGAGTTGGGGTGCTGAATAAAACCAGAGATTGATATTAGCACAGATACCATTCCATAAGCCAAATATGTAATAGACAAGAGCTACTCCTTGCTCAACCAAGTGGACTCTACACCCCGTATTAAACGCCTAAGAATATACCTGAATAGTAAGAATCTTAAAACCTATGGATTTATATGTCTCCGAAAGAGAATCAAGCGTGTGTACAGCGGCATAATCCCAGCAGTGATAGGATTGGTGAGGTTTGGTGAACAAATGCAGACCCTTTGAAGTCATATTGCATGGTACCCATTCCATGGGTCTCACGTCTCCAGGTTTAAGGGATTCTTCCTTCAGCTAAAACATGCATGTGGAACCCAGAGTATGATCCACCGTGTGATTGGGAAACGTGTTCAAATGGGTCAGTTTTCATCCCCTGGTACTCGGGTGCAACATTCCAGACGCTTTACTAACACTCTCCCCACTTGGAGAGTCAGTGCCTTTAAACTCCTGTTTGGCCCAGTTTGCAATTTCTGCGGAAAATGAACAGGAATAGGGAGAACCAATGAGAGACAAGCTGGAGGTGTCTGGACAGGCAAATTTAACTCTCATTTCCCACCAGGATGAGGAATTAACCAAAGGCTCAGCGTGCCATGCCGGAACCACACTAGGGCCTGAAGCAATCCTGCGGTGTTGCGGCCAGCTCACAAGAAAGCGAGTTGAAGAAAGGAGCTCAGGGGCACTGTCATTCACAAACCTACAGAGTTATAAATGACAGCTATCGTCCAAAAATATATTGAAGTAAGGCTGCCAAGAGGACTTGAAAGCGGGGCAGAATTGCAGGAAACCGATTTCAGGAGGTAGACTGGAATTGCATGTAAAGCATAGGAAAAGAGGCAGAACGTCCACAATGATGCACTTGGCCAAAAAGGGCGTATGCGTTTTTTCCTGAATATATTCAGGAAAAAACGCATACGCCCTTTTTGGCCAACCAAGCAAGCTTGCAAAGGAAATCTGCACTACAGTGAAGTCTCACTGCCCCCCGGTCAAAAGGGCCATCTGAAAAAAGTGTAAAATCCAGAAAGCCAGGATAGGCCATGGAGAACTGGGAACCTTGCTATGCTGATGTGCGGGATGTAAATTGCCAACAGCCACTCTGGAGAAGTGTATGGTGTTTCCTGAAACATCTAAAAAGCAAAGCAACAGAGCCTAGGGCACTTCCACTTATGGTCCTATAGCTTAGGGAAATTAAAATCAAAAAGACACAGCCACCCCAATGTTTGGGACGGCTCTGTTTACAAGAACCTCGTTTACAGTACAAGTTCAATATCACAGATAGTGAAAAATGGATAAAGAAGTTGTGGGACTTACGTACAATACAATACCACTCAGCAATGAAATCTATGTCATCAGGCCCATAGCAGCATAATGAGTGGATTCAGGTACGATGATTCTAAGTGAAATAAGTCACAGAGAAAAAGAAACATCATAAGATATCACTACTACACGGCATGTAAACTTGGCTACACAGGAACTGAATTACAAAACAGAACAGGGTCTCAAACGTAGAAAACCACCTTATGCTTGCTTAAGGGGAAAGGTGAGTTGGGGTGCTGCATAAAACCAGAGATTGAAATTAGCACAGATACTGTTCCATAAGGCAAATATGTAATACACAAGAGCTACACCTTGCTCAACGAAGTGGACTCTACACCCCGTATTAAACGCCTAAGAATATACCTGAATAGTAAGAATCTTAAAACCTATGGATTTATATGTCTCCGAAAGAGAATCAAGTGTGTGTACAGTGGCATAAACGCAGCAGTGATAGGATTGGTGAGGATCGGTGAGCAAATGCACACCCTTTGAAGTCATATTGCATGGTACCCATTCCATGGGTCTCAACTCTCCAGGTTTAAGGGATTCTTCCTTCAGCTAAAACATGCATGTGGAACCCAGAGTATGATCTACCGTGTGATCGGGAAACGTGTTCAAATGTGTCAGTTTTCATCCCCTGGTACTCGGGTGCAACATTCCAGACGCTTTACAAACACTCTCCCCACTTGGAGAGTCAGTGCCTTTAACCTCCTGTTTGGCCCAGTTTGCAATTTCTGCGGCAAATGAACAGGAATAGGGAGAACCAATGAGAGACAAGCTGGAGGTGTCTGGACAGGCAAATTTAACTCTCATTTCCCACCAGGATGAGGAATTAACCAAAGGCTCAGCGTGCCATGCCGGAACCACACTAGGGCCTGAAGCAATCCTGCGGTGTTGCGGCCAGCTCACAAGAAAGCGAGTTGAAGAAAGGAGCTCAGGGGCACTGTCATTCACAAACCTACAGAGTTATAAATGACAGCTATCGTCCAAAAATATATTGAAGTAAGGCTGCCAAGAGGACTTGAAAGCGGGGCAGAATTGCAGGAAACCGATTTCAGGAGGTAGACTGGAATTGCATGTAAAGCATAGGAAAAGAGGCAGAACGTCCACAATGATGCACTTGGCCAAAAAGGGCGTATGCGTTTTTTCCTGAATATATTCAGGAAAAAACGCATACGCCCTTTTTGGCCAACCAAGCAAGCTTGCAAAGGAAATCTGCACTACAGTGAAGTCTCACTGCCCCCCGGTCAAAAGGGCCATCTGAAAAAAGTGTAAAATCCAGAAAGCCAGGATAGGCCATGGAGAACTGGGAACCTTGCTATGCTGATGTGCGGGATGTAAATTGCCAACAGCCACTCTGGAGAAGTGTATGGTGTTTCCTGAAACATCTAAAAAGCAAAGCAACAGAGCCTAGGGCACTTCCACTTATGGTCCTATAGCTTAGGGAAATTAAAATCAAAAAGACACAACCACCCCAATGTTTGGGACTGCTCTGTTTACAAGAACCTCGTTTACAGTACAAGTTCAATATCACAGAAAGTGAAAAATGGATAAAGAAGTTGTGGTACTTACGTACAATGCAATATCACTCAGCAATGCAATCTATGTCATCAGGCCCATAGCAGCATAATGAGTGGATTCAGGTACGATGATTCTAAGTGAAATAAGTCACAGAGAAAAAGAAACATCATAAGATATCACTACTACACGGCATGTAAACTTGGCTACACAGGAACTGAATTACAAAACAGAACAGGGTCTCAAACGTAGAAAACCACCTTATGCTTGCTTAAGGGGAAAGGTGAGTTGGGGTGCTGCATAAAACCAGAGATTGAAATTAGCACAGATACCGTTCCATAAGGCAAATATGTAATAGACAAGAGTTGCTCCTTGCTCAACGAAGTGGACTCTACACCCCATATTAAACGCCTAAGAATATACCTGACTAGTAAGAATCTTAAAACCTATGGATTTCTATGTCTCCGAAAGAGAATCAAGCGTGTGTACAGCGGCATAAACGCAGCAGTGATAGGATTGGTGAGGTTCGGTGAGCAAATGCAGACCCTTTGAAGTCATATTGCATGGTACCCATTCCATGGGTCTCAACTCTCCAGGTTTAAGGGATTCTTCCTTCAGCTAAAACATGCATGTGGAACCCAGAGTATGATCTACCGTGTGATCGGGAAACGTGTTCAAATGTGTCAGTTTTCATCCCCTGGTACTCGGGTTCAACATTCCAGACGCTTTACAAACACTCTCCCCACTTGGAGAGTCAGTGCCTTTAACCTCCTGTTTGGCCCAGTTTGCAATTTCTGCGGAAAATGAACAGGAAGAAGGAAAACCAATAAGAGACTAGCTGGAGGTGTCTGGAAGGGCAAATTCAACTCTCACTTCCCACCAGTAAGAGGAATTAACCAAAGGCTCAGCGTGCCATGCCAGAACCACACTAGGGCCTGAAGCATTCCTGCGGTGTTGTGGCCAGCCTACAAGAAAGCGAGTTAAAGAAAGGAGCTCAGGGGCACTGTCATTCACAAACCTGCAGAGTTATAAATGACAGCTATCGTCCAAAAATATATTGAAGTAAGGCTGCCAAGAGGACTTGAAAGTGGGGCAGAATTGCAGGAAACCGATTTCAGGAGGTAGACTGGAATTGCATGTAAAGCATAGGAAAAGAGGCAGAACGTCCACAATGATGCACTTGGCCAAAAAGGGCGTATGCGTTTTTTCCTGAATATATTCAGGAAAAAACGCATACGCCCTTTTTGGCCAACCAAGCAAGCTTGCAAAGGAAACTTGCACTACAATGAAGTCTCACTGCCCCCCGGTCAAAAGGGCCATCTGAAAAAAGTGTAAAATCCAGAAAGGCAGGACAGGCCATGGAGAACTGGGAGCCTTGTTATGCTGATGGGCGGGATGTAAATTGCCAACAGCCACTCTGGAGAAGTGTATGGTGTTTCCTGAAACATCTAAAAAACAAAGCAACAGAGCCTAGGGCACTTCCACTTATGGTCCTATAGCTTAGGGAAATTAAAATCAAAAAGACACAGCCACCCCAATGTTTGGGACGGCTCTGTTTACAAGAACCTCGTTTACGGTACAAGTTCAATATCACAGAAAGCAAAAAATGGATAAAAAAGTTGTGGTACTTACGTACTATGCAATGTCACTCAGCAATGAAATCTATGTCATCAGGCCCGTAGCAGCATAATGAGGGGACTCAGGTACGATGATTCTAAGTGAAATAAGTCACACAGAAAAAGAAACAACATAAGATATCACTACTACACGGAATGTAAACTTGGCTACACAGGAACTGAATTACAAAACAGAACAGGGTCTCAAATGTAGAAAACCAACTTATGCTTGCTTAAGGGGAAAGGTGAGTTGGGGTGCTGAATAAAACCAGAGATTGATATTAGCACAGATACCATTCCATAAGCCAAATATGTAATAGACAAGAGCTACTCCTTGCTCAACCAAGTGGACTCTACACCCCGTATTAAACGCCTAAGAATATACCTGAATAGTAAGAATCTTAAAACCTATGGATTTATATGTCTCCGAAAGAGAATCAAGCGTGTGTACAGCGGCATAATCCCAGCAGTGATAGGATTGGTGAGGTTTGGTGAACAAATGCAGACCCTTTGAAGTCATATTGCATGGTACCCATTCCATGGGTCTCACGTCTCCAGGTTTAAGGGATTCTTCCTTCAGCTAAAACATGCATGTGGAACCCAGAGTATGATCCACCGTGTGATTGGGAAACGTGTTCAAATGGGTCAGTTTTCATCCCCTGGTACTCGGGTGCAACATTCCAGACGCTTTACTAACACTCTCCCCACTTGGAGAGTCAGTGCCTTTAAACTCCTGTTTGGCCCAGTTTGCAATTTCTGCGGAAAATGAACAGGAATAGGGAGAACCAATGAGAGACAAGCTGGAGGTGTCTGGACAGGCAAATTTAACTCTCATTTCCCACCAGGATGAGGAATTAACCAAAGGCTCAGCGTGCCATGCCGGAACCACACTAGGGCCTGAAGCAATCCTGCGGTGTTGCGGCCAGCTCACAAGAAAGCGAGTTGAAGAAAGGAGCTCAGGGGCACTGTCATTCACAAACCTACAGAGTTATAAATGACAGCTATCGTCCAAAAATATATTGAAGTAAGGCTGCCAAGAGGACTTGAAAGCGGGGCAGAATTGCAGGAAACCGATTTCAGGAGGTAGACTGGAATTGCATGTAAAGCATAGGAAAAGAGGCAGAACGTCCACAATGATGCACTTGGCCAAAAAGGGCGTATGCGTTTTTTCCTGAATATATTCAGGAAAAAACGCATACGCCCTTTTTGGCCAACCAAGCAAGCTTGCAAAGGAAATCTGCACTACAGTGAAGTCTCACTGCCCCCCGGTCAAAAGGGCCATCTGAAAAAAGTGTAAAATCCAGAAAGCCAGGATAGGCCATGGAGAACTGGGAACCTTGCTATGCTGATGTGCGGGATGTAAATTGCCAACAGCCACTCTGGAGAAGTGTATGGTGTTTCCTGAAACATCTAAAAAGCAAAGCAACAGAGCCTAGGGCACTTCCACTTATGGTCCTATAGCTTAGGGAAATTAAAATCAAAAAGACACAGCCACCCCAATGTTTGGGACGGCTCTGTTTACAAGAACCTCGTTTACAGTACAAGTTCAATATCACAGATAGTGAAAAATGGATAAAGAAGTTGTGGGACTTACGTACAATACAATACCACTCAGCAATGAAATCTATGTCATCAGGCCCATAGCAGCATAATGAGTGGATTCAGGTACGATGATTCTAAGTGAAATAAGTCACAGAGAAAAAGAAACATCATAAGATATCACTACTACACGGCATGTAAACTTGGCTACACAGGAACTGAAGTACAAAACAGAACAGGGTCTCAAACGTAGAAAACCACCTTATGCTTGCTTAAGGGGAAAGGTGAGTTGGGGTGCTGCATAAAACCAGAGATTGAAATTAGCACAGATACTGTTCCATAAGGCAAATATGTAATACACAAGAGCTACACCTTGCTCAACGAAGTGGACTCTACACCCCGTATTAAACGCCTAAGAATATACCTGAATAGTAAGAATCTTAAAACCTATGGATTTATATGTCTCCGAAAGAGAATCAAGTGTGTGTACAGTGGCATAAACGCAGCAGTGATAGGATTGGTGAGGATCGGTGAGCAAATGCACACCCTTTGAAGTCATATTGCATGGTACCCATTCCATGGGTCTCAACTCTCCAGGTTTAAGGGATTCTTCCTTCAGCTAAAACATGCATGTGGAACCCAGAGTATGATCTACCGTGTGATCGGGAAACGTGTTCAAATGTGTCAGTTTTCATCCCCTGGTACTCGGGTGCAACATTCCAGACGCTTTACAAACACTCTCCCCACTTGGAGAGTCAGTGCCTTTAACCTCCTGTTTGGCCCAGTTTGCAATTTCTGCGGAAAATGAACAGGAAGAAGGAAAACCAATAAGAGACTAGCTGGAGGTGTCTGGAAGGGCAAATTCAACTCTCACTTCCCACCAGTAAGAGGAATTAACCAAAGGCTCAGCGTGCCATGCCAGAACCACACTAGGGCCTGAAGCATTCCTGCGGTGTTGTGGCCAGCCTACAAGAAAGCGAGTTAAAGAAAGGAGCTCAGGGGCACTGTCATTCACAAACCTGCAGAGTTATAAATGACAGCTATCGTCCAAAAATATATTGAAGTAAGGCTGCCAAGAGGACTTGAAAGTGGGGCAGAATTGCAGGAAACCGATTTCAGGAGGTAGACTGGAATTGCATGTAAAGCATAGGAAAAGAGGCAGAACGTCCACAATGATGCACTTGGCCAAAAAGGGCGTATGCGTTTTTTCCTGAATATATTCAGGAAAAAACGCATACGCCCTTTTTGGCCAACCAAGCAAGCTTGCAAAGGAAATCTGCACTACAATGAAGTCTCCTGCCCCCCGGTCAAAAGGGCCATCTGAAAAAAGTGTAAAATCCAGAAAGGCAGGACAGGCCATGGAGAACTGGGAGCCTTGTTATGCTGATGGGCGGGATGTAAATTGCCAACAGCCACTCTGGAGAAGTGTATGGTGTTTCCTGAAACATCTAAAAAACAAAGCAACAGAGCCTAGGGCACTTCCACTTATGGTCCTATAGCTTAGGGAAATTAAAATCAAAAAGACACAGCCACCCCAATGTTTGGGACTGCTCTGTTTACAAGAACCTCGTTTACAGTACAAGTTCAATATCACAGAAAGTGAAAAATGGATAAAGAAGTTGTGGTACTTACGTACAATGCAATATCACTCAGCAATGAAATCTATGTCATCAGGCCCATAGCAGCATAATGAGTGGATTCAGGTACGATGATTCTAAGTGAAATAAGTCACAGAGAAAAAGAAACATCATAAGATATCACTACTACACGGCATGTAAACTTGGCTACACAGGAACTGAATTACAAAACAGAACAGGGTCTCAAACGTAGAAAACCACCTTATGCTTGCTTAAGGGGAAAGGTGAGTTGGGGTGCTGCATAAAACCAGAGATTGAAATTAGCACAGATACCGTTCCATAAGGCAAATATGTAATAGACAAGAGTTGCTCCTTGCTCAACGAAGTGGACTCTACACCCCATATTAAACGCCTAAGAATATACCTGACTAGTAAGAATCTTAAAACCTATGGATTTCTATGTCTCCGAAAGAGAATCAAGCGTGTGTACAGCGGCATAAACGCAGCAGTGATAGGATTGGTGAGGTTCGGTGAGCAAATGCAGACCCTTTGAAGTCATATTGCATGGTACCCATTCCATGGGTCTCAACTCTCCAGGTTTAAGGGATTCTTCCTTCAGCTAAAACATGCATGTGGAACCCAGAGTATGATCTACCGTGTGATCGGGAAACGTGTTCAAATGTGTCAGTTTTCATCCCCTGGTACTCGGGTGCAACATTCCAGACGCTTTACAAACACTCTCCCCACTTGGAGAGTCAGTGCCTTTAACCTCCTGTTTGGCCCAGTTTGCAATTTCTGCGGAAAATGAACAGGAAGAAGGAAAACCAATAAGAGACTAGCTGGAGGTGTCTGGAAGGGCAAATTCAACTCTCACTTCCCACCAGTAAGAGGAATTAACCAAAGGCTCAGCGTGCCATGCCAGAACCACACTAGGGCCTGAAGCATTCCTGCGGTGTTGTGGCCAGCCTACAAGAAAGCGAGTTAAAGAAAGGAGCTCAGGGGCACTGTCATTCACAAACCTGCAGAGTTATAAATGACAGCTATCGTCCAAAAATATATTGAAGTAAGGCTGCCAAGAGGACTTGAAAGTGGGGCAGAATTGCAGGAAACCGATTTCAGGAGGTAGACTGGAATTGCATGTAAAGCATAGGAAAAGAGGCAGAACGTCCACAATGATGCACTTGGCCAAAAAGGGCGTATGCGTTTTTTCCTGAATATATTCAGGAAAAAACGCATACGCCCTTTTTGGCCAACCAAGCAAGCTTGCAAAGGAAACTTGCACTACAATGAAGTCTCACTGCCCCCCGGTCAAAAGGGCCATCTGAAAAAAGTGTAAAATCCAGAAAGGCAGGACAGGCCATGGAGAACTGGGAGCCTTGTTATGCTGATGGGCGGGATGTAAATTGCCAACAGCCACTCTGGAGAAGTGTATGGTGTTTCCTGAAACATCTAAAAAACAAAGCAACAGAGCCTAGGGCACTTCCACTTATGGTCCTATAGCTTAGGGAAATTAAAATCAAAAAGACACAGCCACCCCAATGTTTGGGACGGCTCTGTTTACAAGAACCTCGTTTACGGTACAAGTTCAATATCACAGAAAGCAAAAAATGGATAAAAAAGTTGTGGTACTTACGTACTATGCAATGTCACTCAGCAATGAAATCTATGTCATCAGGCCCGTAGCAGCATAATGAGGGGACTCAGGTACGATGATTCTAAGTGAAATAAGTCACACAGAAAAAGAAACAACATAAGATATCACTACTACACGGAATGTAAACTTGGCTACACAGGAACTGAATTACAAAACAGAACAGGGTCTCAAATGTAGAAAACCAACTTATGCTTGCTTAAGGGGAAAGGTGAGTTGGGGTGCTGAATAAAACCAGAGATTGATATTAGCACAGATACCATTCCATAAGCCAAATATGTAATAGACAAGAGCTACTCCTTGCTCAACCAAGTGGACTCTACACCCCGTATTAAACGCCTAAGAATATACCTGAATAGTAAGAATCTTAAAACCTATGGATTTATATGTCTCCGAAAGAGAATCAAGCGTGTGTACAGCGGCATAATCCCAGCAGTGATAGGATTGGTGAGGTTTGGTGAACAAATGCAGACCCTTTGAAGTCATATTGCATGGTACCCATTCCATGGGTCTCACGTCTCCAGGTTTAAGGGATTCTTCCTTCAGCTAAAACATGCATGTGGAACCCAGAGTATGATCCACCGTGTGATTGGGAAACGTGTTCAAATGGGTCAGTTTTCGTCCCCTGGTACTCGGGTGCAACATTCCAGACGCTTTACTAACACTCTCCCCACTTGGAGAGTCAGTGCCTTTAAACTCCTGTTTGGCCCAGTTTGCAATTTCTGCGGAAAATGAACAGGAATAGGGAGAACCAATGAGAGACAAGCTGGAGGTGTCTGGACAGGCAAATTTAACTCTCATTTCCCACCAGGATGAGGAATTAACCAAAGGCTCAGCGTGCCATGCCGGAACCACACTAGGGCCTGAAGCAATCCTGCGGTGTTGCGGCCAGCTCACAAGAAAGCGAGTTGAAGAAAGGAGCTCAGGGGCACTGTCATTCACAAACCTACAGAGTTATAAATGACAGCTATCGTCCAAAAATATATTGAAGTAAGGCTGCCAAGAGGACTTGAAAGCGGGGCAGAATTGCAGGAAACCGATTTCAGGAGGTAGACTGGAATTGCATGTAAAGCATAGGAAAAGAGGCAGAACGTCCACAATGATGCACTTGGCCAAAAAGGGCGTATGCGTTTTTTCCTGAATATATTCAGGAAAAAACGCATACGCCCTTTTTGGCCAACCAAGCAAGCTTGCAAAGGAAATCTGCACTACAGTGAAGTCTCACTGCCCCCCGGTCAAAAGGGCCATCTGAAAAAAGTGTAAAATCCAGAAAGCCAGGATAGGCCATGGAGAACTGGGAACCTTGCTATGCTGATGTGCGGGATGTAAATTGCCAACAGCCACTCTGGAGAAGTGTATGGTGTTTCCTGAAACATCTAAAAAGCAAAGCAACAGAGCCTAGGGCACTTCCACTTATGGTCCTATAGCTTAGGGAAATTAAAATCAAAAAGACACAGCCACCCCAATGTTTGGGACGGCTCTGTTTACAAGAACCTCGTTTACAGTACAAGTTCAATATCACAGATAGTGAAAAATGGATAAAGAAGTTGTGGGACTTACGTACAATACAATACCACTCAGCAATGAAATCTATGTCATCAGGCCCATAGCAGCATAATGAGTGGATTCAGGTACGATGATTCTAAGTGAAATAAGTCACAGAGAAAAAGAAACATCATAAGATATCACTACTACACGGCATGTAAACTTGGCTACACAGGAACTGAAGTACAAAACAGAACAGGGTCTCAAACGTAGAAAACCACCTTATGCTTGCTTAAGGGGAAAGGTGAGTTGGGGTGCTGCATAAAACCAGAGATTGAAATTAGCACAGATACTGTTCCATAAGGCAAATATGTAATACACAAGAGCTACACCTTGCTCAACGAAGTGGACTCTACACCCCGTATTAAACGCCTAAGAATATACCTGAATAGTAAGAATCTTAAAACCTATGGATTTATATGTCTCCGAAAGAGAATCAAGTGTGTGTACAGTGGCATAAACGCAGCAGTGATAGGATTGGTGAGGATCGGTGAGCAAATGCACACCCTTTGAAGTCATATTGCATGGTACCCATTCCATGGGTCTCAACTCTCCAGGTTTAAGGGATTCTTCCTTCAGCTAAAACATGCATGTGGAACCCAGAGTATGATCTACCGTGTGATCGGGAAACGTGTTCAAATGTGTCAGTTTTCATCCCCTGGTACTCGGGTTCAACATTCCAGACGCTTTACAAACACTCTCCCCACTTGGAGAGTCAGTGCCTTTAACCTCCTGTTTGGCCCAGTTTGCAATTTCTGCGGAAAATGAACAGGAAGAAGGAAAACCAATAAGAGACTAGCTGGAGGTGTCTGGAAGGGCAAATTCAACTCTCACTTCCCACCAGTAAGAGGAATTAACCAAAGGCTCAGCGTGCCATGCCAGAACCACACTAGGGCCTGAAGCATTCCTGCGGTGTTGTGGCCAGCCTACAAGAAAGCGAGTTAAAGAAAGGAGCTCAGGGGCACTGTCATTCACAAACCTGCAGAGTTATAAATGACAGCTATCGTCCAAAAATATATTGAAGTAAGGCTGCCAAGAGGACTTGAAAGTGGGGCAGAATTGCAGGAAACCGATTTCAGGAGGTAGACTGGAATTGCATGTAAAGCATAGGAAAAGAGGCAGAACGTCCACAATGATGCACTTGGCCAAAAAGGGCGTATGCGTTTTTTCCTGAATATATTCAGGAAAAAACGCATACGCCCTTTTTGGCCAACCAAGCAAGCTTGCAAAGGAAACTTGCACTACAATGAAGTCTCACTGCCCCCCGGTCAAAAGGGCCATCTGAAAAAAGTGTAAAATCCAGAAAGGCAGGACAGGCCATGGAGAACTGGGAGCCTTGTTATGCTGATGGGCGGGATGTAAATTGCCAACAGCCACTCTGGAGAAGTGTATGGTGTTTCCTGAAACATCTAAAAAACAAAGCAACAGAGCCTAGGGCACTTCCACTTATGGTCCTATAGCTTAGGGAAATTAAAATCAAAAAGACACAGCCACCCCAATGTTTGGGACGGCTCTGTTTACAAGAACCTCGTTTACGGTACAAGTTCAATATCACAGAAAGCAAAAAATGGATAAAAAAGTTGTGGTACTTACGTACTATGCAATATCACTCAGCAATGAAATCTATGTCATCAGGCCCGTAGCAGCATAATGAGAGGACTCAGGTACGATGATTCTAAGTGAAATAAGTCACACAGAAAAAGAAACAACATAAGATATCACTACTACACGGAATGTAAACTTGGCTACACAGGAACTGAATTACAAAACAGAACAGGGTCTCAAATGTAGAAAACCAACTTATGCTTGCTTAAGGGGAAAGGTGAGTTGGGGTGCTGAATAAAACCAGAGATTGAAATTAGCACAGATACCATTCCATAAGCCAAATATGTAATAGACAAGAGCTACTCCTTGCTCAACCAAGTGGACTCTACACCCCGTATTAAACGCCTAAGAATATACCTGAATAGTAAGAATCTTAAAACCTATGGATTTATATGTCTCCGAAAGAGAATCAAGCGTGTGTACAGCGGCATAATCCCAGCAGTGATAGGATTGGTGAGGTTTGGTGAACAAATGCAGACCCTTTGAAGTCATATTGCATGGTACCCATTCCATGGGTCTCACGTCTCCAGGTTTAAGGGATTCTTCCTTCAGCTAAAACATGCATGTGGAACCCAGAGTATGATCCACCGTGTGATTGGGAAACGTGTTCAAATGGGTCAGTTTTCGTCCCCTGGTACTCGGGTGCAACATTCCAGACGCTTTACTAACACTCTCCCCACTTGGAGAGTCAGTGCCTTTAAACTCCTGTTTGGCCCAGTTTGCAATTTCTGCGGAAAATGAACAGGAATAGGGAGAACCAATGAGAGACAAGCTGGAGGTGTCTGGACAGGCAAATTTAACTCTCATTTCCCACCAGGATGAGGAATTAACCAAAGGCTCAGCGTGCCATGCCGGAACCACACTAGGGCCTGAAGCAATCCTGCGGTGTTGCGGCCAGCTCACAAGAAAGCGAGTTGAAGAAAGGAGCTCAGGGGCACTGTCATTCACAAACCTACAGAGTTATAAATGACAGCTATCGTCCAAAAATATATTGAAGTAAGGCTGCCAAGAGGACTTGAAAGCGGGGCAGAATTGCAGGAAACCGATTTCAGGAGGTAGACTGGAATTGCATGTAAAGCATAGGAAAAGAGGCAGAACGTCCACAATGATGCACTTGGCCAAAAAGGGCGTATGCGTTTTTTCCTGAATATATTCAGGAAAAAACGCATACGCCCTTTTTGGCCAACCAAGCAAGCTTGCAAAGGAAATCTGCACTACAGTGAAGTCTCACTGCCCCCCGGTCAAAAGGGCCATCTGAAAAAAGTGTAAAATCCAGAAAGCCAGGATAGGCCATGGAGAACTGGGAACCTTGCTATGCTGATGTGCGGGATGTAAATTGCCAACAGCCACTCTGGAGAAGTGTATGGTGTTTCCTGAAACATCTAAAAAGCAAAGCAACAGAGCCTAGGGCACTTCCACTTATGGTCCTATAGCTTAGGGAAATTAAAATCAAAAAGACACAGCCACCCCAATGTTTGGGACGGCTCTGTTTACAAGAACCTCGTTTACAGTACAAGTTCAATATCACAGATAGTGAAAAATGGATAAAGAAGTTGTGGGACTTACGTACAATACAATACCACTCAGCAATGAAATCTATGTCATCAGGCCCATAGCAGCATAATGAGTGGATTCAGGTACGATGATTCTAAGTGAAATAAGTCACAGAGAAAAAGAAACATCATAAGATATCACTACTACACGGCATGTAAACTTGGCTACACAGGAACTGAATTACAAAACAGAACAGGGTCTCAAACGTAGAAAACCACCTTATGCTTGCTTAAGGGGAAAGGTGAGTTGGGGTGCTGCATAAAACCAGAGATTGAAATTAGCACAGATACCGTTCCATAAGGCAAATATGTAATAGACAAGAGCTACTCCTTGCTCAACGAAGTGGACTCTACACCCCGTATTAAACGCCTAAGAATATACCTGAAAAGTAAGAATCTTAAAACCTATGGATTTATATGTCTCCGAAAGAGAATCAAGTGTGTGTACAGCGGCATAAACGCAGCAGTGATAGGATTGGTGAGGATCGGTGAGCAAATGCACACCCTTTGAAGTCATATTGCATGGTACCCATTCCATGGGTCTCAACTCTCCAGTTTTAAGGGATTCTTCCTTCAGCTAAAACATGCATGTGGAACCCAGAGTATGATCTACCGTGTGATCGGGAAACGTGTTCAAATGTGTCAGTTTTCATCCCCTGGTACTCGGGTGCAACATTCCAGACGCTTTACAAACACTCTCCCCACTTGGAGAGTCAGTGCCTTTAACCTCCTGTTTGGCCCAGTTTGCAATTTCTGCGGAAAATGAACAGGAAGAAGGAAAACCAATAAGAGACTAGCTGGAGGTGTCTGGAAGGGCAAATTCAACTCTCACTTCCCACCAGTAAGAGGAATTAACCAAAGGCTCAGCGTGCCATGCCAGAACCACACTAGGGCCTGAAGCATTCCTGCGGTGTTGTGGCCAGCCTACAAGAAAGCGAGTTAAAGAAAGGAGCTCAGGGGCACTGTCATTCACAAACCTACAGAGTTATAAATGACAGCTATCGTCCAAAAATATATTGAAGTAAGGCTGCCAAGAGGACTTGAAAGTGGGGCAGAATTGCAGGAAACCGATTTCAGGAGGTAGACTGGAATTGCATGTAAAGCATAGGAAAAGAGGCAGAACGTCCACAATGATGCACTTGGCCAAAAAGGGCGTATGCGTTTTTTCCTGAATATATTCAGGAAAAAATGCATACGCCCTTTTTGGCCAACCAAGCAAGCTTGCAAAGGAAACTTGCACTACAATGAAGTCTCACTGCCCCCCGGTCAAAAGGGCCATCTGAAAAAAGTGTAAAATCCAGAAAGGCAGGACAGGCCATGGAGAACTGGGAGCCTTGTTATGCTGATGGGCGGGATGTAAATTGCCAACAGCCACTCTGGAGAAGTGTATGGTGTTTCCTGAAACATCTAAAAAACAAAGCAACAGAGCCTAGGGCAATTCCACTTATGGTCCTATAGCTTAGGGAAATTAAAATCAAAAAGACACAGCCACCCCAATGTTTGGGACGGCTCTGTTTACAAGAACCTCGTTTACGGTACAAGTTCAATATCACAGAAAGCAAAAAATGTATAAAAAAGTTGTGGTACTTACGTACTATGCAATATCACTCAGCAATGAAATCTATGTCATCAGGCCCGTAGCAGCATAATGAGAGGACTCAGGTACGATGATTCTAAGTGAAATAAGTCACACAGAAAAAGAAACAACATAAGATATCACTACTACACGGAATGTAAACTTGGCTACACAGGAACTGAATTACAAAACAGAACAGGGTCTCAAATGTAGAAAACCAACTTATGCTTGCTTAAGGGGAAAGGTGAGTTGGGGTGCTGAATAAAACCAGAGATTGAAATTAGCACAGATACCATTCCATAAGCCAAATATGTAATAGACAAGAGCTACTCCTTGCTCAACCAAGTGGACTCTACACCCCGTATTAAACGCCTAAGAATATACCTGAATAGTAAGAATCTTAAAACCTATGGATTTATATGTCTCCGAAAGAGAATCAAGTGTGTGTACAGTGGCATAAACGCAGCAGTGATAGGATTGGTGAGGATCGGTGAGCAAATGCACACCCTTTGAAGTCATATTGCATGGTACCCATTCCATGGGTCTCAACTCTCCAGGTTTAAGGGATTCTTCCTTCAGCTAAAACATGCATGTGGAACCCAGAGTATGATCTACCGTGTGATCGGGAAACGTGTTCAAATGTGTCAGTTTTCATCCCCTGGTACTCGGGTGCAACATTCCAGACGCTTTACAAACACTCTCCCCACTTGGAGAGTCAGTGCCTTTAACCTCCTGTTTGGCCCAGTTTGCAATTTCTGCGGAAAATGAACAGGAAGAAGGAAAACCAATAAGAGACTAGCTGGAGGTGTCTGGAAGGGCAAATTCAACTCTCACTTCCCACCAGTAAGAGGAATTAACCAAAGGCTCAGCGTGCCATGCCAGAACCACACTAGGGCCTGAAGCATTCCTGCGGTGTTGTGGCCAGCCTACAAGAAAGCGAGTTAAAGAAAGGAGCTCAGGGGCACTGTCATTCACAAACCTGCAGAGTTATAAATGACAGCTATCGTCCAAAAATATATTGAAGTAAGGCTGCCAAGAGGACTTGAAAGTGGGGCAGAATTGCAGGAAACCGATTTCAGGAGGTAGACTGGAATTGCATGTAAAGCATAGGAAAAGAGGCAGAACGTCCACAATGATGCACTTGGCCAAAAAGGGCGTATGCGTTTTTTCCTGAATATATTCAGGAAAAAACGCATACGCCCTTTTTGGCCAACCAAGCAAGCTTGCAAAGGAAACTTGCACTACAATGAAGTCTCACTGCCCCCCGGTCAAAAGGGCCATCTGAAAAAAGTGTAAAATCCAGAAAGGCAGGACAGGCCATGGAGAACTGGGAGCCTTGTTATGCTGATGGGCGGGATGTAAATTGCCAACAGCCACTCTGGAGAAGTGTATGGTGTTTCCTGAAACATCTAAAAAACAAAGCAACAGAGCCTAGGGCACTTCCACTTATGGTCCTATAGCTTAGGGAAATTAAAATCAAAAAGACACAGCCACCCCAATGTTTGGGACGGCTCTGTTTACAAGAACCTCGTTTACGGTACAAGTTCAATATCACAGAAAGCAAAAAATGGATAAAAAAGTTGTGGTACTTACGTACTATGCAATATCACTCAGCAATGAAATCTATGTCATCAGGCCCGTAGCAGCATAATGAGAGGACTCAGGTACGATGATTCTAAGTGAAATAAGTCACACAGAAAAAGAAACAACATAAGATATCACTACTACACGGAATGTAAACTTGGCTACACAGGAACTGAATTACAAAACAGAACAGGGTCTCAAATGTAGAAAACCAACTTATGCTTGCTTAAGGGGAAAGGTGAGTTGGGGTGCTGAATAAAACCAGAGATTGAAATTAGCACAGATACCATTCCATAAGCCAAATATGTAATAGACAAGAGCTACTCCTTGCTCAACCAAGTGGACTCTACACCCCGTATTAAACGCCTAAGAATATACCTGAATAGTAAGAATCTTAAAACCTATGGATTTATATGTCTCCGAAAGAGAATCAAGCGTGTGTACAGCGGCATAATCCCAGCAGTGATAGGATTGGTGAGGTTTGGTGAACAAATGCAGACCCTTTGAAGTCATATTGCATGGTACCCATTCCATGGGTCTCACGTCTCCAGGTTTAAGGGATTCTTCCTTCAGCTAAAACATGCATGTGGAACCCAGAGTATGATCCACCGTGTGATTGGGAAACGTGTTCAAATGGGTCAGTTTTCGTCCCCTGGTACTCGGGTGCAACATTCCAGACGCTTTACTAACACTCTCCCCACTTGGAGAGTCAGTGCCTTTAAACTCCTGTTTGGCCCAGTTTGCAATTTCTGCGGAAAATGAACAGGAATAGGGAGAACCAATGAGAGACAAGCTGGAGGTGTCTGGACAGGCAAATTTAACTCTCATTTCCCACCAGGATGAGGAATTAACCAAAGGCTCAGCGTGCCATGCCGGAACCACACTAGGGCCTGAAGCAATCCTGCGGTGTTGCGGCCAGCTCACAAGAAAGCGAGTTGAAGAAAGGAGCTCAGGGGCACTGTCATTCACAAACCTACAGAGTTATAAATGACAGCTATCGTCCAAAAATATATTGAAGTAAGGCTGCCAAGAGGACTTGAAAGCGGGGCAGAATTGCAGGAAACCGATTTCAGGAGGTAGACTGGAATTGCATGTAAAGCATAGGAAAAGAGGCAGAACGTCCACAATGATGCACTTGGCCAAAAAGGGCGTATGCGTTTTTTCCTGAATATATTCAGGAAAAAACGCATACGCCCTTTTTGGCCAACCAAGCAAGCTTGCAAAGGAAATCTGCACTACAGTGAAGTCTCACTGCCCCCCGGTCAAAAGGGCCATCTGAAAAAAGTGTAAAATCCAGAAAGCCAGGATAGGCCATGGAGAACTGGGAACCTTGCTATGCTGATGTGCGGGATGTAAATTGCCAACAGCCACTCTGGAGAAGTGTATGGTGTTTCCTGAAACATCTAAAAAGCAAAGCAACAGAGCCTAGGGCACTTCCACTTATGGTCCTATAGCTTAGGGAAATTAAAATCAAAAAGACACAGCCACCCCAATGTTTGGGACGGCTCTGTTTACAAGAACCTCGTTTACAGTACAAGTTCAATATCACAGATAGTGAAAAATGGATAAAGAAGTTGTGGGACTTACGTACAATACAATACCACTCAGCAATGAAATCTATGTCATCAGGCCCATAGCAGCATAATGAGTGGATTCAGGTACGATGATTCTAAGTGAAATAAGTCACAGAGAAAAAGAAACATCATAAGATATCACTACTACACGGCATGTAAACTTGGCTACACAGGAACTGAATTACAAAACAGAACAGGGTCTCAAACGTAGAAAACCACCTTATGCTTGCTTAAGGGGAAAGGTGAGTTGGGGTGCTGCATAAAACCAGAGATTGAAATTAGCACAGATACCGTTCCATAAGGCAAATATGTAATAGACAAGAGCTACTCCTTGCTCAACGAAGTGGACTCTACACCCCGTATTAAACGCCTAAGAATATACCTGAAAAGTAAGAATCTTAAAACCTATGGATTTATATGTCTCCGAAAGAGAATCAAGTGTGTGTACAGCGGCATAAACGCAGCAGTGATAGGATTGGTGAGGATCGGTGAGCAAATGCACACCCTTTGAAGTCATATTGCATGGTACCCATTCCATGGGTCTCAACTCTCCAGTTTTAAGGGATTCTTCCTTCAGCTAAAACATGCATGTGGAACCCAGAGTATGATCTACCGTGTGATCGGGAAACGTGTTCAAATGTGTCAGTTTTCATCCCCTGGTACTCGGGTGCAACATTCCAGACGCTTTACAAACACTCTCCCCACTTGGAGAGTCAGTGCCTTTAACCTCCTGTTTGGCCCAGTTTGCAATTTCTGCGGAAAATGAACAGGAAGAAGGAAAACCAATAAGAGACTAGCTGGAGGTGTCTGGAAGGGCAAATTCAACTCTCACTTCCCACCAGTAAGAGGAATTAACCAAAGGCTCAGCGTGCCATGCCAGAACCACACTAGGGCCTGAAGCATTCCTGCGGTGTTGTGGCCAGCCTACAAGAAAGCGAGTTAAAGAAAGGAGCTCAGGGGCACTGTCATTCACAAACCTACAGAGTTATAAATGACAGCTATCGTCCAAAAATATATTGAAGTAAGGCTGCCAAGAGGACTTGAAAGTGGGGCAGAATTGCAGGAAACCGATTTCAGGAGGTAGACTGGAATTGCATGTAAAGCATAGGAAAAGAGGCAGAACGTCCACAATGATGCACTTGGCCAAAAAGGGCGTATGCGTTTTTTCCTGAATATATTCAGGAAAAAATGCATACGCCCTTTTTGGCCAACCAAGCAAGCTTGCAAAGGAAACTTGCACTACAATGAAGTCTCACTGCCCCCCGGTCAAAAGGGCCATCTGAAAAAAGTGTAAAATCCAGAAAGGCAGGACAGGCCATGGAGAACTGGGAGCCTTGTTATGCTGATGGGCGGGATGTAAATTGCCAACAGCCACTCTGGAGAAGTGTATGGTGTTTCCTGAAACATCTAAAAAACAAAGCAACAGAGCCTAGGGCAATTCCACTTATGGTCCTATAGCTTAGGGAAATTAAAATCAAAAAGACACAGCCACCCCAATGTTTGGGACGGCTCTGTTTACAAGAACCTCGTTTACGGTACAAGTTCAATATCACAGAAAGCAAAAAATGTATAAAAAAGTTGTGGTACTTACGTACTATGCAATATCACTCAGCAATGAAATCTATGTCATCAGGCCCGTAGCAGCATAATGAGAGGACTCAGGTACGATGATTCTAAGTGAAATAAGTCACACAGAAAAAGAAACAACATAAGATATCACTACTACACGGAATGTAAACTTGGCTACACAGGAACTGAATTACAAAACAGAACAGGGTCTCAAATGTAGAAAACCAACTTATGCTTGCTTAAGGGGAAAGGTGAGTTGGGGTGCTGAATAAAACCAGAGATTGAAATTAGCACAGATACCATTCCATAAGCCAAATATGTAATAGACAAGAGCTACTCCTTGCTCAACCAAGTGGACTCTACACCCCGTATTAAACGCCTAAGAATATACCTGAATAGTAAGAATCTTAAAACCTATGGATTTATATGTCTCCGAAAGAGAATCAAGTGTGTGTACAGTGGCATAAACGCAGCAGTGATAGGATTGGTGAGGATCGGTGAGCAAATGCACACCCTTTGAAGTCATATTGCATGGTACCCATTCCATGGGTCTCAACTCTCCAGGTTTAAGGGATTCTTCCTTCAGCTAAAACATGCATGTGGAACCCAGAGTATGATCTACCGTGTGATCGGGAAACGTGTTCAAATGTGTCAGTTTTCATCCCCTGGTACTCGGGTGCAACATTCCAGACGCTTTACAAACACTCTCCCCACTTGGAGAGTCAGTGCCTTTAACCTCCTGTTTGGCCCAGTTTGCAATTTCTGCGGAAAATGAACAGGAAGAAGGAAAACCAATAAGAGACTAGCTGGAGGTGTCTGGAAGGGCAAATTCAACTCTCACTTCCCACCAGTAAGAGGAATTAACCAAAGGCTCAGCGTGCCATGCCAGAACCACACTAGGGCCTGAAGCATTCCTGCGGTGTTGTGGCCAGCCTACAAGAAAGCGAGTTAAAGAAAGGAGCTCAGGGGCACTGTCATTCACAAACCTGCAGAGTTATAAATGACAGCTATCGTCCAAAAATATATTGAAGTAAGGCTGCCAAGAGGACTTGAAAGTGGGGCAGAATTGCAGGAAACCGATTTCAGGAGGTAGACTGGAATTGCATGTAAAGCATAGGAAAAGAGGCAGAACGTCCACAATGATGCACTTGGCCAAAAAGGGCGTATGCGTTTTTTCCTGAATATATTCAGGAAAAAACGCATACGCCCTTTTTGGCCAACCAAGCAAGCTTGCAAAGGAAACTTGCACTACAATGAAGTCTCACTGCCCCCCGGTCAAAAGGGCCATCTGAAAAAAGTGTAAAATCCAGAAAGGCAGGACAGGCCATGGAGAACTGGGAGCCTTGTTATGCTGATGGGCGGGATGTAAATTGCCAACAGCCACTCTGGAGAAGTGTATGGTGTTTCCTGAAACATCTAAAAAACAAAGCAACAGAGCCTAGGGCACTTCCACTTATGGTCCTATAGCTTAGGGAAATTAAAATCAAAAAGACACAGCCACCCCAATGTTTGGGACGGCTCTGTTTACAAGAACCTCGTTTACGGTACAAGTTCAATATCACAGAAAGCAAAAAATGGATAAAAAAGTTGTGGTACTTACGTACTATGCAATATCACTCAGCAATGAAATCTATGTCATCAGGCCCGTAGCAGCATAATGAGAGGACTCAGGTACGATGATTCTAAGTGAAATAAGTCACACAGAAAAAGAAACAACATAAGATATCACTACTACACGGAATGTAAACTTGGCTACACAGGAACTGAATTACAAAACAGAACAGGGTCTCAAATGTAGAAAACCAACTTATGCTTGCTTAAGGGGAAAGGTGAGTTGGGGTGCTGAATAAAACCAGAGATTGAAATTAGCACAGATACCATTCCATAAGCCAAATATGTAATAGACAAGAGCTACTCCTTGCTCAACCAAGTGGACTCTACACCCCGTATTAAACGCCTAAGAATATACCTGAATAGTAAGAATCTTAAAACCTATGGATTTATATGTCTCCGAAAGAGAATCAAGCGTGTGTACAGCGGCATAATCCCAGCAGTGATAGGATTGGTGAGGTTTGGTGAACAAATGCAGACCCTTTGAAGTCATATTGCATGGTACCCATTCCATGGGTCTCACGTCTCCAGGTTTAAGGGATTCTTCCTTCAGCTAAAACATGCATGTGGAACCCAGAGTATGATCCACCGTGTGATTGGGAAACGTGTTCAAATGGGTCAGTTTTCGTCCCCTGGTACTCGGGTGCAACATTCCAGACGCTTTACTAACACTCTCCCCACTTGGAGAGTCAGTGCCTTTAAACTCCTGTTTGGCCCAGTTTGCAATTTCTGCGGAAAATGAACAGGAATAGGGAGAACCAATGAGAGACAAGCTGGAGGTGTCTGGACAGGCAAATTTAACTCTCATTTCCCACCAGGATGAGGAATTAACCAAAGGCTCAGCGTGCCATGCCGGAACCACACTAGGGCCTGAAGCAATCCTGCGGTGTTGCGGCCAGCTCACAAGAAAGCGAGTTGAAGAAAGGAGCTCATGGGCACTGTCATTCACAAACCTACAGAGTTATAAATGACAGCTATCGTCCAAAAATATATTGAAGTAAGGCTGCCAAGAGGACTTGAAAGCGGGGCAGAATTGCAGGAAAACGATTTCAGGAGGTAGACTGGAATTGCATGTAAAGCATAGGAAAAGAGGCAGAACGTCCACAATGATGCACTTGGCCAAAAAGGGCGTATGCGTTTTTTCCTGAATATATTCAGGAAAAAACGCATACGCCCTTTTTGGCCAACCAAGCAAGCTTGCAAAGGAAATCTGCACTACAGTGAAGTCTCACTGCCCCCCGGTCAAAAGGGCCATCTGAAAAAAGTGTAAAATCCAGAAAGCCAGGATAGGCCATGGAGAACTGGGAACCTTGCTATGCTGATGTGCGGGATGTAAATTGCCAACAGCCACTCTGGAGAAGTGTATGGTGTTTCCTGAAACATCTAAAAAGCAAAGCAACAGAGCCTAGGGCACTTCCACTTATGGTCCTATAGCTTAGGGAAATTAAAATCAAAAAGACACAGCCACCCCAATGTTTGGGACGGCTCTGTTTACAAGAACCTCGTTTACAGTACAAGTTCAATATCACAGATAGTGAAAAATGGATAAAGAAGTTGTGGGACTTACGTACAATACAATACCACTCAGCAATGAAATCTATGTCATCAGGCCCATAGCAGCATAATGAGTGGATTCAGGTACGATGATTCTAAGTGAAATAAGTCACAGAGAAAAAGAAACATCATAAGATATCACTACTACACGGCATGTAAACTTGGCTACACAGGAACTGAAGTACAAAACAGAACAGGGTCTCAAACGTAGAAAACCACCTTATGCTTGCTTAAGGGGAAAGGTGAGTTGGGGTGCTGCATAAAACCAGAGATTGAAATTAGCACAGATACTGTTCCATAAGGCAAATATGTAATACACAAGAGCTACACCTTGCTCAACGAAGTGGACTCTACACCCCGTATTAAACGCCTAAGAATATACCTGAATAGTAAGAATCTTAAAACCTATGGATTTATATGTCTCCGAAAGAGAATCAAGTGTGTGTACAGTGGCATAAACGCAGCAGTGATAGGATTGGTGAGGATCGGTGAGCAAATGCACACCCTTTGAAGTCATATTGCATGGTACCCATTCCATGGGTCTCAACTCTCCAGGTTTAAGGGATTCTTCCTTCAGCTAAAACATGCATGTGGAACCCAGAGTATGATCTACCGTGTGATCGGGAAACGTGTTCAAATGTGTCAGTTTTCATCCCCTGGTACTCGGGTGCAACATTCCAGACGCTTTACAAACACTCTCCCCACTTGGAGAGTCAGTGCCTTTAACCTCCTGTTTGGCCCAGTTTGCAATTTCTGCGGAAAATGAACAGGAAGAAGGAAAACCAATAAGAGACTAGCTGGAGGTGTCTGGAAGGGCAAATTCAACTCTCACTTCCCACCAGTAAGAGGAATTAACCAAAGGCTCAGCGTGCCATGCCAGAACCACACTAGGGCCTGAAGCATTCCTGCGGTGTTGTGGCCAGCCTACAAGAAAGCAAGTTAAAGAAAGGAGCTCAGGGGCACTGTCATTCACAAACCTGCAGAGTTATAAATGACAGCTATCGTCCAAAAATATATTGAAGTAAGGCTGCCAAGAGGACTTGAAAGTGGGGCAGAATTGCAGGAAACCGATTTCAGGAGGTAGACTGGAATTGCATGTAAAGCATAGGAAAAGAGGCAGAACGTCCACAATGATGCACTTGGCCAAAAAGGGCGTATGCGTTTTTTCCTGAATATATTCAGGAAAAAACGCATACGCCCTTTTTGGCCAACCAAGCAAGCTTGCAAAGGAAACTTGCACTACAATGAAGTCTCACTGCCCCCCGGTCAAAAGGGCCATCTGAAAAAAGTGTAAAATCCAGAAAGGCAGGACAGGCCATGGAGAACTGGGAGCCTTGTTATGCTGATGGGCGGGATGTAAATTGCCAACAGCCACTCTGGAGAAGTGTATGGTGTTTCCTGAAACATCTAAAAAACAAAGCAACAGAGCCTAGGGCACTTCCACTTATGGTCCTATAGCTTAGGGAAATTAAAATCAAAAAGACACAGCCACCCCAATGTTTGGGACGGCTCTGTTTACAAGAACCTCGTTTACGGTACAAGTTCAATATCACAGAAAGCAAAAAATGGATAAAAAAGTTGTGGTACTTACGTACTATGCAATATCACTCAGCAATGAAATCTATGTCATCAGGCCCGTAGCAGCATAATGAGAGGACTCAGGTACGATGATTCTAAGTGAAATAAGTCACACAGAAAAAGAAACAACATAAGATATCACTACTACACGGAATGTAAACTTGGCTACACAGGAACTGAATTACAAAACAGAACAGGGTCTCAAATGTAGAAAACCAACTTATGCTTGCTTAAGGGGAAAGGTGAGTTGGGGTGCTGAATAAAACCAGAGATTGAAATTAGCACAGATACCATTCCATAAGCCAAATATGTAATAGACAAGAGCTACTCCTTGCTCAACCAAGTGGACTCTACACCCCGTATTAAACGCCTAAGAATATACCTGAATAGTAAGAATCTTAAAACCTATGGATTTATATGTCTCCGAAAGAGAATCAAGCGTGTGTACAGCGGCATAATCCCAGCAGTGATAGGATTGGTGAGGTTTGGTGAACAAATGCAGACCCTTTGAAGTCATATTGCATGGTACCCATTCCATGGGTCTCACGTCTCCAGGTTTAAGGGATTCTTCCTTCAGCTAAAACATGCATGTGGAACCCAGAGTATGATCCACCGTGTGATTGGGAAACGTGTTCAAATGGGTCAGTTTTCGTCCCCTGGTACTCGGGTGCAACATTCCAGACGCTTTACTAACACTCTCCCCACTTGGAGAGTCAGTGCCTTTAAACTCCTGTTTGGCCCAGTTTGCAATTTCTGCGGAAAATGAACAGGAATAGGGAGAACCAATGAGAGACAAGCTGGAGGTGTCTGGACAGGCAAATTTAACTCTCATTTCCCACCAGGATGAGGAATTAACCAAAGGCTCAGCGTGCCATGCCGGAACCACACTAGGGCCTGAAGCAATCCTGCGGTGTTGCGGCCAGCTCACAAGAAAGCGAGTTGAAGAAAGGAGCTCAGGGGCACTGTCATTCACAAACCTACAGAGTTATAAATGACAGCTATCGTCCAAAAATATATTGAAGTAAGGCTGCCAAGAGGACTTGAAAGCGGGGCAGAATTGCAGGAAACCGATTTCAGGAGGTAGACTGGAATTGCATGTAAAGCATAGGAAAAGAGGCAGAACGTCCACAATGATGCACTTGGCCAAAAAGGGCATATGCGTTTTTTCCTGAATATATTCAGGAAAAAACGCATACGCCCTTTTTGGCCAACCAAGCAAGCTTGCAAAGGAAATCTGCACTACAGTGAAGTCTCACTGCCCCCCGGTCAAAAGGGCCATCTGAAAAAAGTGTAAAATCCAGAAAGCCAGGATAGGCCATGGAGAACTGGGAACCTTGCTATGCTGATGTGCGGGATGTAAATTGCCAACAGCCACTCTGGAGAAGTGTATGGTGTTTCCTGAAACATCTAAAAAGCAAAGCAACAGAGCCTAGGGCACTTCCACTTATGGTCCTATAGCTTAGGGAAATTAAAATCAAAAAGACACAGCCACCCCAATGTTTGGGACGGCTCTGTTTACAAGAACCTCGTTTACAGTACAAGTTCAATATCACAGATAGTGAAAAATGGATAAAGAAGTTGTGGGACTTACGTACAATACAATACCACTCAGCAATGAAATCTATGTCATCAGGCCCATAGCAGCATAATGAGTGGATTCAGGTACGATGATTCTAAGTGAAATAAGTCACAGAGAAAAAGAAACATCATAAGATATCACTACTACACGGCATGTAAACTTGGCTACACAGGAACTGAATTACAAAACAGAACAGGGTCTCAAACGTAGAAAACCACCTTATGCTTGCTTAAGGGGAAAGGTGAGTTGGGGTGCTGCATAAAACCAGAGATTGAAATTAGCACAGATACCGTTCCATAAGGCAAATATGTAATAGACAAGAGCTACTCCTTGCTCAACGAAGTGGACTCTACACCCCGTATTAAACGCCTAAGAATATACCTGAATAGTAAGAATCTTAAAACCTATGGATTTATATGTCTCCGAAAGAGAATCAAGTGTGTGTACAGCGGCATAAACGCAGCAGTGATAGGATTGGTGAGGATCGGTGAGCAAATGCACACCCTTTGAAGTCATATTGCATGGTACCCATTCCATGGGTCTCAACTCTCCAGTTTTAAGGGATTCTTCCTTCAGCTAAAACATGCATGTGGAACCCAGAGTATGATCTACCGTGTGATCGGGAAACGTGTTCAAATGTGTCAGTTTTCATCCCCTGGTACTCGGGTGCAACATTCCAGACGCTTTACAAACACTCTCCCCACTTGGAGAGTCAGTGCCTTTAACCTCCTGTTTGGCCCAGTTTGCAATTTCTGCGGAAAATGAACAGGAAGAAGGAAAACCAATAAGAGACTAGCTGGAGGTGTCTGGAAGGGCAAATTCAACTCTCACTTCCCACCAGTAAGAGGAATTAACCAAAGGCTCAGCGTGCCATGCCAGAACCACACTAGGGCCTGAAGCGTTCCTGCGGTGTTGTGGCCAGCCTACAAGAAAGCGAGTTAAAGAAAGGAGCTCAGGGGCACTGTCATTCACAAACCTGCAGAGTTATAAATGACAGCTATCGTCCAAAAATATATTGAAGTAAGGCTGCCAAGAGGACTTGAAAGTGGGGCAGAATTGCAGGAAACCGATTTCAGGAGGTAGACTGGAATTGCATGTAAAGCATAGGAAAAGAGGCAGAACGTCCACAATGATGCACTTGGTCAAAAAGGGCGTATGCGTTTTTTCCTGAATATATTCAGGAAAAAACGCATACGCCCTTTTTGGCCAACCAAGCAAGCTTGCAAAGGAAACTTGCACTACAATGAAGTCTCACTGCCCCCCGGTCAAAAGGGCCATCTGAAAAAAGTGTAAAATCCAGAAAGGCAGGACAGGCCATGGAGAACTGGGAGCCTTGTTATGCTGATGGGCGGGATGTAAATTGCCAACAGCCACTCTGGAGAAGTGTATGGTGTTTCCTGAAACATCTAAAAAACAAAGCAACAGAGCCTAGGGCACTTCCACTTATGGTCCTATAGCTTAGGGAAATTAAAATCAAAAAGACACAGCCACCCCAATGTTTGGGACGGCTCTGTTTACAAGAACCTCGTTTACGGTACAAGTTCAATATCACAGAAAGCAAAAAATGGATAAAAAAGTTGTGGTACTTACGTACTATGCAATATCACTCAGCAATGAAATCTATGTCATCAGGCCCGTAGCAGCATAATGAGAGGACTCAGGTACGATGATTCTAAGTGAAATAAGTCACACAGAAAAAGAAACAACATAAGATATCACTACTACACGGAATGTAAACTTGGCTACACAGGAACTGAATTACAAAACAGAACAGGGTCTCAAATGTAGAAAACCAACTTATGCTTGCTTAAGGGGAAAGGTGAGTTGGGGTGCTGAATAAAACCAGAGATTGAAATTAGCACAGATACCATTCCATAAGCCAAATATGTAATAGACAAGAGCTACTCCTTGCTCAACCAAGTGGACTCTACACCCCGTATTAAACGCCTAAGAATATACCTGAATAGTAAGAATCTTAAAACCTATGGATTTATATGTCTCCGAAAGAGAATCAAGCGTGTGTACAGCGGCATAATCCCAGCAGTGATAGGATTGGTGAGGTTTGGTGAACAAATGCAGACCCTTTGAAGTCATATTGCATGGTACCCATTCCATGGGTCTCACGTCTCCAGGTTTAAGGGATTCTTCCTTCAGCTAAAACATGCATGTGGAACCCAGAGTATGATCCACCGTGTGATTGGGAAACGTGTTCAAATGGGTCACTTTTCGTCCCCTGGTACTCGGGTGCAACATTCCAGACGCTTTACTAACACTCTCCCCACTTGGAGAGTCAGTGCCTTTAAACTCCTGTTTGGCCCAGTTTGCAATTTCTGCGGAAAATGAACAGGAATAGGGAGAACCAATGAGAGACAAGCTGGAGGTGTCTGGACAGGCAAATTTAACTCTCATTTCCCACCAGGATGAGGAATTAACCAAAGGCTCAGCGTGCAATGCCGGAACCACACTAGGGCCTGAAGCAATCCTGCGGTGTTGCGGCCAGCTCACAAGAAAGCGAGTTGAAGAAAGGAGCTCAGGGGCACTGTCATTCACAAACCTACAGAGTTATAAATGACAGCTATCGTCCAAAAATATATTGAAGTAAGGCTGCCAAGAGGACTTGAAAGCGGGGCAGAATTGCAGGAAACCGATTTCAGGAGGTAGACTGGAATTGCATGTAAAGCATAGGAAAAGAGGCAGAACGTCCACAATGATGCACTTGGCCAAAAAGGGCGTATGCGTTTTTTCCTGAATATATTCAGGAAAAAACGCATACGCCCTTTTTGGCCAACCAAGCAAGCTTGCAAAGGAAATCTGCACTACAGTGAAGTCTCACTGCCCCCCGGTCAAAAGGGCCATCTGAAAAAAGTGTAAAATCCAGAAAGCCAGGATAGGCCATGGAGAACTGGGAACCTTGCTATGCTGATGTGCGGGATGTAAATTGCCAACAGCCACTCTGGAGAAGTGTATGGTGTTTCCTGAAACATCTAAAAAGCAAAGCAACAGAGCCTAGGGCACTTCCACTTATGGTCCTATAGCTTAGGGAAATTAAAATCAAAAAGACACAGCCACCCCAATGTTTGGGACGGCTCTGTTTACAAGAACCTCGTTTACAGTACAAGTTCAATATCACAGATAGTGAAAAATGGATAAAGAAGTTGTGGGACTTACGTACAATACAATACCACTCAGCAATGAAATCTATGTCATCAGGCCCATAGCAGCATAATGAGTGGATTCAGGTACGATGATTCTAAGTGAAATAAGTCACAGAGAAAAAGAAACATCATAAGATATCACTACTACACGGCATGTAAACTTGGCTACACAGGAACTGAAGTACAAAACAGAACAGGGTCTCAAACGTAGAAAACCACCTTATGCTTGCTTAAGGGGAAAGGAGAGTTGGGGTGCTGCATAAAACCAGAGATTGAAATTAGCACAGATACTGTTCCATAAGGCAAATATGTAATACACAAGAGCTACACCTTGCTCAACGAAGTGGACTCTACACCCCGTATTAAACGCCTAAGAATATACCTGAATAGTAAGAATCTTAAAACCTATGGATTTATATGTCTCCGAAAGAGAATCAAGTGTGTGTACAGTGGCATAAACGCAGCAGTGATAGGATTGGTGAGGATCGGTGAGCAAATGCACACCCTTTGAAGTCATATTGCATGGTACCCATTCCATGGGTCTCAACTCTCCAGGTTTAAGGGATTCTTCCTTCAGCTAAAACATGCATGTGGAACCCAGAGTATGATCTACCGTGTGATCGGGAAACGTGTTCAAATGTGTCAGTTTTCATCCCCTGGTACTCGGGTGCAACATTCCAGACGCTTTACAAACACTCTCCCCACTCGGAGAGTCAGTGCCTTTAACCTCCTGTTTGGCCCAGTTTGCAATTTCTGCGGAAAATGAACAGGAAGAAGGAAAACCAATAAGAGACTAGCTGGAGGTGTCTGGAAGGGCAAATTCAACTCTCACTTCCCACCAGTAAGAGGAATTAACCAAAGGCTCAGCGTGCCATGCCAGAACCACACTAGGGCCTGAAGCATTCCTGCGGTGTTGTGGCCAGCCTACAAGAAAGCGAGTTAAAGAAAGGAGCTCAGGGGCACTGTCATTCACAAACCTGCAGAGTTATAAATGACAGCTATCGTCCAAAAATATATTGAAGTAAGGCTGCCAAGAGGACTTGAAAGCGGGGCAGAATTGCAGGAAACCGATTTCAGGAGGTAGACTGGAATTGCATGTAAAGCATAGGAAAAGAGGCAGAACGTCCACAATGATGCACTTGGCCAAAAAGGGCGTATGCGTTTTTTCCTGAATATATTCAGGAAAAAACGCATACGCCCTTTTTGGCCAACCAAGCAAGCTTGCAAAGGAAACTTGCACTACAATGAAGTCTCACTGCCCCCCGGTCAAAAGGGCCATCTGAAAAAAGTGTAAAATCCAGAAAGGCAGGACAGGCCATGGAGAACTGGGAGCCTTGTTATGCTGATGGGCGGGATGTAAATTGCCAACAGCCACTCTGGAGAAGTGTATGGTGTTTCCTGAAACATCTAAAAAGCAAAGCAACAGAGCCTAGGGCACTTCCACTTATGGTCCTATAGCTTAGGGAAATTAAAATCAAAAAGACACAGCCACCCCAATGTTTGGGACGGCTCTGTTTACAAGAACCTCGTTTACGGTACAAGTTCAATATCACAGAAAGCAAAAAATGGATAAAAAAGTTGTGGTACTTACGTACTATGCAATATCACTCAGCAATGAAATCTATGTCATCAGGCCCGTAGCAGCATAATGAGAGGACTCAGGTACGATGATTCTAAGTGAAATAAGTCACACAGAAAAAGAAACAACATAAGATATCACTACTACACGGAATGTAAACTTGGCTACACAGGAACTGAATTACAAAACAGAACAGGGTCTCAAATGTAGAAAACCAACTTATGCTTGCTTAAGGGGAAAGGTGAGTTGGGGTGCTGAATAAAACCAGAGATTGAAATTAGCACAGATACCATTCCATAAGCCAAATATGTAATAGACAAGAGCTACTCCTTGCTCAACCAAGTGGACTCTACACCCCGTATTAAACGCCTAAGAATATACCTGAATAGTAAGAATCTTAAAACCTATGGATTTATATGTCTCCGAAAGAGAATCAAGCGTGTGTACAGCGGCATAATCCCAGCAGTGATAGGATTGGTGAGGTTTGGTGAACAAATGCAGACCCTTTGAAGTCATATTGCATGGTACCCATTCCATGGGTCGCACGTCTCCAGGTTTAAGGGATTCTTCCTTCAGCTAAAACATGCATGTGGAACCCAGAGTATGATCCACCGTGTGATTGGGAAACGTGTTCAAATGGGTCAGTTTTCGTCCCCTGGTACTCGGGTGCAACATTCCAGACGCTTTACTAACACTCTCCCCACTTGGAGAGTCAGTGCCTTTAAACTCCTGTTTGGCCCAGTTTGCAATTTCTGCGGAAAATGAACAGGAATAGGGAGAACCAATGAGAGACAAGCTGGAGGTGTCTGGACAGGCAAATTTAACTCTCATTTCCCACCAGGATGAGGAATTAACCAAAGGCTCAGCGTGCCATGCCGGAACCACACTAGGGCCTGAAGCAATCCTGCGGTGTTGCGGCCAGCTCACAAGAAAGCGAGTTGAAGAAAGGAGCTCAGGGGCACTGTCATTCACAAACCTACAGAGTTATAAATGACAGCTATCGTCCAAAAATATATTGAAGTAAGGCTGCCAAGAGGACTTGAAAGTGGGGCAGAATTGCAGGAAACCGATTTCAGGAGGTAGACTGGAATTGCATGTAAAGCATAGGAAAAGAGGCAGAACGTCCACAATGATGCACTTGGCCAAAAAGGGCGTATGCGTTTTTTCCTGAATATATTCAGGAAAAAACGCATACGCCCTTTTTGGCCAACCAAGCAAGCTTGCAAAGGAAATCTGCACTACAGTGAAGTCTCACTGCCCCCCGGTCAAAAGGGCCATCTGAAAAAAGTGTAAAATCCAGAAAGCCAGGATAGGCCATGGAGAACTGGGAACCTTGCTATGCTGATGTGCGGGATGTAAATTGCCAACAGCCACTCTGGAGAAGTGTATGGTGTTTCCTGAAACATCTAAAAAGCAAAGCAACAGAGCCTAGGGCACTTCCACTTATGGTCCTATAGCTTAGGGAAATTAAAATCAAAAAGACACAGCCACCCCAATGTTTGGGACGGCTCTGTTTACAAGAACCTCGTTTACAGTACAAGTTCAATATCACAGATAGTGAAAAATGGATAAAGAAGTTGTGGGACTTACGTACAATACAATACCACTCAGCAATGAAATCTATGTCATCAGGCCCATAGCAGCATAATGAGTGGATTCAGGTACGATGATTCTAAGTGAAATAAGTCACAGAGAAAAAGAAACATCATAAGATATCACTACTACACGGCATGTAAACTTGGCTACACAGGAACTGAATTACAAAACAGAACAGGGTCTCAAACGTAGAAAACCACCTTATGCTTGCTTAAGGGGAAAGGTGAGTTGGGGTGCTGCATAAAACCAGAGATTGAAATTAGCACAGATACCGTTCCATAAGGCAAATATGTAATAGACAAGAGCTACTCCTTGCTCAACGAAGTGGACTCTACACCCCGTATTAAACGCCTAAGAATATACCTGAATAGTAAGAATCTTAAAACCTATGGATTTATATGTCTCCGAAAGAGAATCAAGTGTGTGTACAGCGGCATAAACGCAGCAGTGATAGGATTGGTGAGGATCGGTGAGCAAATGCACACCCTTTGAAGTCATATTGCATGGTACCCATTCCATGGGTCTCAACTCTCCAGTTTTAAGGGATTCTTCCTTCAGCTAAAACATGCATGTGGAACCCAGAGTATGATCTACCGTGTGATCGGGAAACGTGTTCAAATGTGTCAGTTTTCATCCCCTGGTACTCGGGTGCAACATTCCAGACGCTTTACAAACACTCTCCCCACTTGGAGAGTCAGTGCCTTTAACCTCCTGTTTGGCCCAGTTTGCAATTTCTGCGGAAAATGAACAGGAAGAAGGAAAACCAATAAGAGACTAGCTGGAGGTGTCTGGAAGGGCAAATTCAACTCTCACTTCCCACCAGTAAGAGGAATTAACCAAAGGCTCAGCGTGCCATGCCAGAACCACACTAGGGCCTGAAGCATTCCTGCGGTGTTGTGGCCAGCCTACAAGAAAGCGAGTTAAAGAAAGGAGCTCAGGGGCACTGTCATTCACAAACCTGCAGAGTTATAAATGACAGCTATCGTCCAAAAATATATTGAAGTAAGGCTGCCAAGAGGACTTGAAAGTGGGGCAGAATTGCAGGAAACCGATTTCAGGAGGTAGACTGGAATTGCATGTAAAGCATAGGAAAAGAGGCAGAACGTCCACAATGATGCACTTGGCCAAAAAGGGCGTATGCGTTTTTTCCTGAATATATTCAGGAAAAAACGCATACGCCCTTTTTGGCCAACCAAGCAAGCTTGCAAAGGAAACTTGCACTACAATGAAGTCTCACTGCCCCCCGGTCAAAAGGGCCATCTGAAAAAAGTGTAAAATCCAGAAAGGCAGGACAGGCCATGGAGAACTGGGAGCCTTGTTATGCTGATGGGCGGGATGTAAATTGCCAACAGCCACTCTGGAGAAGTGTATGGTGTTTCCTGAAACATCTAAAAAACAAAGCAACAGAGCCTAGGGCACTTCCACTTATGGTCCTATAGCTTAGGGAAATTAAAATCAAAAAGACACAGCCACCCCAATGTTTGGGACGGCTCTGTTTACAAGAACCTCGTTTACGGTACAAGTTCAATATCACAGAAAGCAAAAAATGAATAAAAAAGTTGTGGTACTTACGTACTATGCAATATCACTCAGCAATGAAATCTATGTCATCAGGCCCGTAGCAGCATAATGAGAGGACTCAGGTACGATGATTCTAAGTGAAATAAGTCACAGAGAAAAAGAAACAACATAAGATATCACTACTACACGGAATGTAAACTTGGCTACACAGGAACTGAATTACAAAACAGAACAGGGTCTCAAATGTAGAAAACCAACTTATGCTTGCTTAAGGGGAAAGGTGAGTTGGGGTGCTGAATAAAACCAGAGATTGAAATTAGCACAGATACCATTCCATAAGCCAAATATGTAATAGACAAGAGCTACTCCTTGCTCAACCAAGTGGACTCTACACCCCGTATTAAACGCCTAAGAATATACCTGAATAGTAAGAATCTTAAAACCTATGGATTTATATGTCTCCGAAAGAGAATCAAGTGTGTGTACAGTGGCATAAACGCAGCAGTGATAGGATTGGTGAGGATCGGTGAGCAAATGCACACCCTTTGAAGTCATATTGCATGGTACCCATTCCATGGGTCTCAACTCTCCAGGTTTAAGGGATTCTTCCTTCAGCTAAAACATGCATGTGGAACCCAGAGTATGATCTACCGTGTGATCGGGAAACGTGTTCAAATGTGTCAGTTTTCATCCCCTGGTACTCGGGTGCAACATTCCAGACGCTTTACAAACACTCTCCCCACTTGGAGAGTCAGTGCCTTTAACCTCCTGTTTGGCCCAGTTTGCAATTTCTGCGGAAAATGAACAGGAAGAAGGAAAACCAATAAGAGACTAGCTGGAGGTGTCTGGAAGGGCAAATTCAACTCTCACTTCCCACCAGTAAGAGGAATTAACCAAAGGCTCAGCGTGCCATGCCAGAACCACACTAGGGCCTGAAGCATTCCTGCGGTGTTGTGGCCAGCCTACAAGAAAGCGAGTTAAAGAAAGGAGCTCAGGGGCACTGTCATTCACAAACCTGCAGAGTTATAAATGACAGCTATCGTCCAAAAATATATTGAAGTAAGGCTGCCAAGAGGACTTGAAAGCGGGGCAGAATTGCAGGAAACCGATTTCAGGAGGTAGACTGGAATTGCATGTAAAGCATAGGAAAAGAGGCAGAACGTCCACAATGATGCACTTGGCCAAAAAGGGCGTATGCGTTTTTTCCTGAATATATTCAGGAAAAAACGCATACGCCCTTTTTGGCCAACCAAGCAAGCTTGCAAAGGAAACTTGCACTACAATGAAGTCTCACTGCCCCCCGGTCAAAAGGGCCATCTGAAAAAAGTGTAAAATCCAGAAAGGCAGGACAGGCCATGGAGAACTGGGAGCCTTGTTATGCTGATGGACGGGATGTAAATTGCCAACAGCCACTCTGGAGAAGTGTATGGTGTTTCCTGAAACATCTAAAAAACAAAGCAACAGAGCCTAGGGCACTTCCACTTATGGTCCTATAGCTTAGGGAAATTAAAATCAAAAAGACACAGCCACCCCAATGTTTGGGACGGCTCTGTTTACAAGAACCTCGTTTACGGTACAAGTTCAATATCACAGAAAGCAAAAAATGGATAAAAAAGTTGTGGTACTTACGTACTATGCAATATCACTCAGCAATGAAATCTATGTCATCAGGCCCGTAGCAGCATAATGAGAGGACTCAGGTACGATGATTCTAAGTGAAATAAGTCACACAGAAAAAGAAACAACATAAGATATCACTACTACACGGAATGTAAACTTGGCTACACAGGAACTCAATTACAAAACAGAACAGGGTCTCAAATGTAGAAAACCAACTTATGCTTGCTTAAGGGGAAAGGTGAGTTGGGGTGCTGCATAAAACCAGAGATTGAAATTAGCACAGATACCATTCCATAAGCCAAATATGTAATAGACAAGAGCTACTCCTTGCTCAACCAAGTGGACTCTACACCCCGTATTAAACGCCTAAGAATATACCTGAATAGTAAGAATCTTAAAACCTATGGATTTATATGTCTCCGAAAGAGAATCAAGCGTGTGTACAGCGGCATAATCCCAGCAGTGATAGGATTGGTGAGGTTTGGTGAACAAATGCAGACCCTTTGAAGTCATATTGCATGGTACCCATTCCATGGGTCTCACGTCTCCAGGTTTAAGGGATTCTTCCTTCAGCTAAAACATGCATGTGGAACCCAGAGTATGATCCACCGTGTGATCGGGAAACGTGTTCAAATGGGTCACTTTTCGTCCCCTGGTACTCGGGTGCAACATTCCAGACGCTTTACTAACACTCTCCCCACTTGGAGAGTCAGTGCCTTTAAACTCCTGTTTGGCCCAGTTTGCAATTTCTGCGGAAAATGAACAGGAATAGGGAGAACCAATGAGAGACAAGCTGGAGGTGTCTGGACAGGCAAATTTAACTCTCATTTCCCACCAGGATGAGGAATTAACCAAAGGCTCAGCGTGCCATGCCGGAACCACACTAGGGCCTGAAGCAATCCTGCGGTGTTGCGGCCAGCTCACAAGAAAGCGAGTTGAAGAAAGGAGCTCAGGGGCACTGTCATTCACAAACCTACAGAGTTATAAATGACAGCTATCGTCCAAAAATATATTGAAGTAAGGCTGCCAAGAGGACTTGAAAGCGGGGCAGAATTGCAGGAAACCGATTTCAGGAGGTAGACTGGAATTGCATGTAAAGCATAGGAAAAGAGGCAGAACGTCCACAATGATGCACTTGGCCAAAAAGGGCGTATGCGTTTTTTCCTGAATATATTCAGGAAAAAACGCATACGCCCTTTTTGGCCAACCAAGCAAGGTTGCAAAGGAAATCTGCACTACAGTGAAGTCTCACTGCCCCCCGGTCAAAAGGGCCATCTGAAAAAAGTGTAAAATCCAGAAAGCCAGGATAGGCCATGGAGAACTGGGAACCTTGCTATGCTGATGTGCGGGATGTAAATTGCCAACAGCCACTCTGGAGAAGTGTATGGTGTTTCCTGAAACATCTAAAAAGCAAAGCAACAGAGCCTAGGGCACTTCCACTTATGGTCCTATAGCTTAGGGAAATTAAAATCAAAAAGACACAGCCACCCCAATGTTTGGGACGGCTCTGTTTACAAGAACCTCGTTTACAGTACAAGTTCAATATCACAGATAGTGAAAAATGGATAAAGAAGTTGTGGGACTTACGTACAATACAATACCACTCAGCAATGAAATCTATGTCATCAGGCCCATAGCAGCATAATGAGTGGATTCAGGTACGATGATTCTAAGTGAAATAAGTCACAGAGAAAAAGAAACATCATAAGATATCACTACTACACGGCATGTAAACTTGGCTACACAGGAACTGAATTACAAAACAGAACAGGGTCTCAAACGTAGAAAACCACCTTATGCTTGCTTAAGGGGAAAGGTGAGTTGGGGTGCTGCATAAAACCAGAGATTGAAATTAGCACAGATACCGTTCCATAAGGCAAATATGTAATAGACAAGAGCTACTCCTTGCTCAACGAAGTGGACTCTACACCCCGTATTAAACGCCTAAGAATATACCTGAATAGTAAGAATCTTAAAACCTATGGATTTATATGTCTCCGAAAGAGAATCAAGTGTGTGTACAGCGGCATAAACGCAGCAGTGATAGGATTGGTGAGGATCGGTGAGCAAATGCACACCCTTTGAAGTCATATTGCATGGTACCCATTCCATGGGTCTCAACTCTCCAGGTTTAAGGGATTCTTCCTTCAGCTAAAACATGCATGTGGAACCCAGAGTATGATCTACCGTGTGATCGGGAAACGTGTTCAAATGTGTCAGTTTTCATCCCCTGGTACTCGGGTGCAACATTCCAGACGCTTTACAAACACTCTCCCCACTTGGAGAGTCAGTGCCTTTAACCTCCTGTTTGGCCCAGTTTGCAATTTCTGCGGAAAATGAACAGGAAGAAGGAAAACCAATAAGAGACTAGCTGGAGGTGTCTGGAAGGGCAAATTCAACTCTCACTTCCCACCAGTAAGAGGAATTAACCAAAGGCTCAGCGTGCCATGCCAGAACCACACTAGGGCCTGAAGCATTCCTGCGGTGTTGTGGCCAGCCTACAAGAAAGCGAGTTAAAGAAAGGAGCTCAGGGGCACTGTCATTCACAAACCTGCAGAGTTATAAATGACAGCTATCGTCCAAAAATATATTGAAGTAAGGCTGCCAAGAGGACTTGAAAGTGGGGCAGAATTGCAGGAAACCGATTTCAGGAGGTAGACTGGAATTGCATGTAAAGCATAGGAAAAGAGGCAGAACGTCCACAATGATGCACTTGGCCAAAAAGGGCGTATGCGTTTTTTCCTGAATATATTCAGGAAAAAACGCATACGCCCTTTTTGGCCAACCAAGCAAGCTTGCAAAGGAAACTTGCACTACAATGAAGTCTCACTGCCCCCCGGTCAAAAGGGCCATCTGAAAAAAGTGTAAAATCCAGAAAGGCAGGACAGGCCATGGAGAACTGGGGGCCTTGTTATGCTGATGGGCGGGATGTAAATTGCCAACAGCCACTCTGGAGAAGTGTATGGTGTTTCCTGAAACATCTAAAAAACAAAGCAACAGAGCCTAGGGCACTTCCACTTATGGTCCTATAGCTTAGGGAAATTAAAATCAAAAAGACACAGCCACCCCAATGTTTGGGACGGCTCTGTTTACAAGAACCTCGTTTACGGTACAAGTTCAATATCACAGAAAGCAAAAAATGTATAAAAAAGTTGTGGTACTTACGTACTATGCAATATCACTCAGCAATGAAATCTATGTCATCAGGCCCGTAGCAGCATAATGAGAGGACTCAGGTACGATGATTCTAAGTGAAATAAGTCACACAGAAAAAGAAACAACATAAGATATCACTACTACACGGAATGTAAACTTGGCTACACAGGAACTGAATTACAAAACAGAACAGGGTCTCAAATGTAGAAAACCAACTTATGCTTGCTTAAGGGGAAAGGTGAGTTGGGGTGCTGAATAAAACCAGAGATTGAAATTAGCACAGATACCATTCCATAAGCCAAATATGTAATAGACAAGAGCTACTCCTTGCTCAACCAAGTGGACTCTACACCCCGTATTAAACGCCTAAGAATATACCTGAATAGTAAGAATCTTAAAACCTATGGATTTATATGTCTCCGAAAGAGAATCAAGCGTGTGTACAGCGGCATAATCCCAGCAGTGATAGGATTGGTGAGGTTTGGTGAACAAATGCAGACCCTTTGAAGTCATATTGCATCGTACCCATTCCATGGGTCTCACGTCTCCAGGTTTAAGGGATTCTTCCTTCAGCTAAAACATGCATGTGGAACCCAGAGTATGATCCACCGTGTGATTGGGAAACGTGTTCAAATGGGTCACTTTTCGTCCCCTGGTACTCGGGTGCAACATTCCAGACGCTTTACTAACACTCTCCCCACTTGGAGAGTCAGTGCCTTTAAACTCCTGTTTGGCCCAGTTTGCAATTTCTGCGGAAAATGAACAGGAATAGGGAGAACCAATGAGAGACAAGCTGGAGGTGTCTGGACAGGCAAATTTAACTCTCATTTCCCACCAGGATGAGGAATTAACCAAAGGCTCAGCGTGCCATGCCGGAACCACACTAGGGCCTGAAGCAATCCTGCGGTGTTGCGGCCAGCTCACAAGAAAGCGAGTTGAAGAAAGGAGCTCAGGGGCACTGTCATTCACAAACCTACAGAGTTATAAATGACAGCTATCGTCCAAAAATATATTGAAGTAAGGCTGCCAAGAGGACTTGAAAGCGGGGCAGAATTGCAGGAAACCGATTTCAGGAGGTAGACTGGAATTGCATGTAAAGCATAGGAAAAGAGGCAGAACGTCCACAATGATGCACTTGGCCAAAAAGGGCGTATGCGTTTTTTCCTGAATATATTCAGGAAAAATCGCATACGCCCTTTTTGGCCAACCAAGCAAGCTTGCAAAGGAAATCTGCACTACAGTGAAGTCTCACTGCCCCCCGGTCAAAAGGGCCATCTGAAAAAAGTGTAAAATCCAGAAAGCCAGGATAGGCCATGGAGAACTGGGAACCTTGCTATGCTGATGTGCGGGATGTAAATTGCCAACAGCCACTCTGGAGAAGTGTATGGTGTTTCCTGAAACATCTAAAAAGCAAAGCAACAGAGCCTAGGGCACTTCCACTTATGGTCCTATAGCTTAGGGAAATTAAAATCAAAAAGACACAGCCACCCCAATGTTTGGGACGGCTCTGTTTACAAGAACCTCGTTTACAGTACAAGTTCAATATCACAGATAGTGAAAAATGGATAAAGAAGTTGTGGGACTTACGTACAATACAATACCACTCAGCAACGAAATCTATGTCATCAGGCCCATAGCAGCATAATGAGTGGATTCAGGTACGATGATTCTAAGTGAAATAAGTCACAGAGAAAAAGAAACATCATAAGATATCACTACTACACGGCATGTAAACTTGGCTACACAGGAACTGAATTACAAAACAGAACAGGGTCTCAAACGTAGAAAACCACCTTATGCTTGCTTAAGGGGAAAGGTGAGTTGGGGTGCTGCATAAAACCAGAGATTGAAATTAGCACAGATACCGTTCCATAAGGCAAATATGTAATAGACAAGAGCTACTCCTTGCTCAACGAAGTGGACTCTACACCCCGTATTAAACGCCTAAGAATATACCTGACTAGTAAGAATCTTAAAACCTATGGATTTATATGTCTCCGAAAGAGAATCAAGTGTGTGTACAGCGGCATAAACGCAGCAGTGATAGGATTGGTGAGGATCGGTGAGCAAATGCACACCCTTTGAAGTCATATTGCATGGTACCCATTCCATGGGTCTCACGTCTCCAGGTTTAAGGGATTCTTCCTTCAGCTAAAACATGCATGTGGAACCCAGAGTATGATCTACCGTGTGATCGGGAAACGTGTTCAAATGTGTCAGTTTTCATCCCCTGGTACTCGGGTGCAACATTCCAGACGCTTTACAAACACTCTCCCCACTTGGAGAGTCAGTGCCTTTAACCTCCTGTTTGGCCCAGTTTGCAATTTCTGCGGAAAATGAACAGGAAGAAGGAAAACCAATAAGAGACTAGCTGGAGGTGTCTGGAAGGGCAAATTCAACTCTCACTTCCCACCAGTAAGAGGAATTAACCAAAGGCTCAGCGTGCCATGCCAGAACCACACTAGGGCCTGAAGCATTCCTGCGGTGTTGTGGCCAGCCTACAAGAAAGCGAGTTAAAGAAAGGAGCTCAGGGGCACTGTCATTCACAAACCTGCAGAGTTATAAATGACAGCTATCGTCCAAAAATATATTGAAGTAAGGCTGCCAAGAGGACTTGAAAGTGGGGCAGAATTGCAGGAAACCGATTTCAGGAGGTAGACTGGAATTGCATGTAAAGCATAGGAAAAGAGGCAGAACGTCCACAATGATGCACCTGGCCAAAAAGGGCGTATGCGTTTTTTCCTGAATATATTCAGGAAAAAACGCATACGCCCTTTTTGGCCAACCAAGCAAGCTTGCAAAGGAAACTTGCACTACAATGAAGTCTCACTGCGCCCCGGTCAAAAGGGCCATCTGAAAAAAGTGTAAAATCCAGAAAGGCAGGACAGGCCATGGAGAACTGGGAGCCTTGTTATGCTGATGGGCGGGATGTAAATTGCCAACAGCCACTCTGGAGAAGTGTATGGTGTTTCCTGAAACATCTAAAAAACAAAGCAACAGAGCCTAGGGCACTTCCACTTATGGTCCTATAGCTTAGGGAAATTAAAATCAAAAAGACACAGCCACCCCAATGTTTGGGACGGCTGTGTTTACAAGAACCTCGTTTACAGTACAAGTTCAATATCACAGATAGTGAAAAATGGATAAAGAAGTTGTGGGACTTACGTACAATACAATACCACTCAGCAATGAAATCTATGTCATCAGGCCCATAGCAGCATAATGAGTGGATTCAGGTACGATGATTCTAAGTGAAATAAGTCACAGAGAAAAAGAAACATCATAAGATATCACTACTACACGGCATGTAAACTTGGCTACACAGGAACTGAATTACAAAACAGAACAGGGTCTCAAACGTAGAAAACCACCTTATGCTTGCTTAAGGGGAAAGGTGAGTTGGGGTGCTGCATAAAACCAGAGATTGAAATTAGCACAGATACCGTTCCATAAGGCAAATATGTAATAGACAAGAGTTGCTCCTTGCTCAACGAAGTGGACTCTACACCCCATATTAAACGCCTAAGAATATACCTGACTAGTAAGAATCTTAAAACCTATGGATTTATATGTCTCCAAAAGAGAATCAAGTGTGTGTACAGCGGCATAAACGCAGCAGTGATAGGATTGGTGAGGTTCGGTGAGCAAATGCAGACCCTTTGAAGTCATATTGCATGGTACCCATTCCATGGGTCTCAACTCTCCAGGTTTAAGGGATTCTTCCTTCAGCTAAAACATGCATGTGGAACCCAGAGTATGATCTACCGTGTGATCGGGAAACGTGTTCAAATGTGTCAGTTTTCATCCCCTGGTACTCGGGTTCAACATTCCAGACGCTTTACAAACACTCTCCCCACTTGGAGAGTCAGTGCCTTTAACCTCCTGTTTGGCCCAGTTTGCAATTTCTGCGGAAAATGAACAGGAAGAAGGAAAACCAATAAGAGACTAGCTGGAGGTGTCTGGAAGGGCAAATTCAACTCTCACTTCCCACAAGTAAGAGGAATTAACCAAAGGCTCAGCGTGCCATGCCAGAACCACACTAGGGCCTGAAGCATTCCTGCGGTGTTGTGGCCAGCCTACAAGAAAGCGAGTTAAAGAAAGGAGCTCAGGGGCACTGTCATTCACAAAGCTGCAGAGTTATAAATGACAGCTATCGTCCAAAAATATATTGAAGTAAGGCTGCCAAGAGGACTTGAAAGTGGGGCAGAATTGCAGGAAACCGATTTCAGGAGGTAGACTGGAATTGCATGTAAAGCATAGGAAAAGAGGCAGAACGTCCACAATGATGCACCTGGCCAAAAAGGGCGTATGCGTTTTTTCCTGAATATATTCAGGAAAAAACGCATACGCCCTTTTTGGCCAACCAAGCAAGCTTGCAAAGGAAACTTGCACTACAATGAAGTCTCACTGCCCCCCGGTCAAAAGGGCCATCTGAAAAAAGTGTAAAATCCAGAAAGGCAGGACAGGCCATGGAGAACTGGGAGCCTTGTTATGCTCATGGGCGGGATGTAAATTGCCAACAGCCACTCTGGAGAAGTGTATGGTGTTTCCTGAAACATCTAAAAAACAAAGCAACAGAGCCTAGGGCACTTCCACTTATGGTCCTATAGCTTAGGGAAATTAAAATCAAAAAGACACAGCCACCCCAATGTTTGGGACGGCTCTGTTTACAAGAACCTCGTTTACGGTACAAGTTCAATATCACAGAAAGCAAAAAATGGATAAAAAAGTTGTGGTACTTACGTACTATGCAATATCACTCAGCAATGAAATCTATGTCATCAGGCCCGTAGCAGCATAATGAGAGGACTCAGGTACGATGATTCTAAGTGAAATAAGTCACACAGAAAAAGAAACAACATAAGATATCACTACTACACGGAATGTAAACTTGGCTACACAGGAACTGAATTACAAAACAGAACAGGGTCTCAAATGTAGAAAACCAACTTATGCTTGCTTAAGGGGAAAGGTGAGTTGGGGTGCTGAATAAAACCAGAGATTGAAATTAGTACAGATACCATTCCATAAGCCAAATATGTAATAGACAAGAGCTACTCCTTGCTCAACCAAGTGGACTCTACACCCCGTATTAAACGCCTAAGAATATACCTGAATAGTAAGAATCTTAAAACCTATGGATTTATATGTCTCCGAAAGAGAATCAAGCGTGTGTACAGCGGCATAATCCCAGCAGTGATAGGATTGGTGAGGTTTGGTGAACAAATGCAGACCCTTTGAAGTCATATTGCATGGTACCCATTCCATGGGTCTCACGTCTCCAGGTTTAAGGGATTCTTCCTTCAGCTAAAACATGCATGTGGAACCCAGAGTATGATCCACCGTGTGATCGGGAAACGTGTTCAAATGGGTCAGTTTTCGTCCCCTGGTACTCGGGTGCAACATTCCAGACGCTTTACTAACACTCTCCCCACTTGGAGAGTCAGTGCCTTTAAACTCCTGTTTGGCCCAGTTTGCAATTTCTGCGGAAAATGAACAGGAATAGGGAGAACCAATGAGAGACAAGCTGGAGGTGTCTGGACAGGCAAATTTAACTCTCATTTCCCACCAGGATGAGGAATTAACCAAAGGCTCAGCGTGCCATGCCGGAACCACACTAGGGCCTGAAGCAATCCTGCGGTGTTGCGGCCAGCTCACAAGAAAGCGAGTTGAAGAAAGGAGCTCATGGGCACTGTCATTCACAAACCTACAGAGTTATAAATGACAGCTATCGTCCAAAAATATATTGAAGTAAGGCTGCCAAGAGGACTTGAAAGCGGGGCAGAATTGCAGGAAACCGATTTCAGGAGGTAGACTGGAATTGCATGTAAAGCATAGGAAAAGAGGCAGAACGTCCACAATGATGCACTTGGCCAAAAAGGGCGTATGCGTTTTTTCCTGAATATATTCAGGAAAAAACGCATACGCCCTTTTTGGCCAACCAAGCAAGCTTGCAAAGGAAATCTGCACTACAGTGAAGTCTCACTGCCCCCCGGTCAAAAGGGCCATCTGAAAAAAGTGTAAAATCCAGAAAGCCAGGATAGGCCATGGAGAACTGGGAACCTTGCTATGCTGATGTGCGGGATGTAAATTGCCAACAGCCACTCTGGAGAAGTGTATGGTGTTTCCTGAAACATCTAAAAAGCAAAGCAACAGAGCCTAGGGCACTTCCACTTATGGTCCTATAGCTTAGGGAAATTAAAATCAAAAAGACACAGCCACCCCAATGTTTGGGACGGCTCTGTTTACAAGAACCTCGTTTACAGTACAAGTTCAATATCACAGATAGTGAAAAATGGATAAAGAAGTTGTGGGACTTACGTACAATACAATACCACTCAGCAATGAAATCTATGTCATCAGGCCCATAGCAGCATAATGAGTGGATTCAGGTACGATGATTCTAAGTGAAATAAGTCACAGAGAAAAAGAAACATCATAAGATATCACTACTACACGGCATGTAAACTTGGCTACACAGGAACTGAATTACAAAACAGAACAGGGTCTCAAACGTAGAAAACCACCTTATGCTTGCTTAAGGGGAAAGGTGAGTTGGGGTGCTGCATAAAACCAGAGATTGAAATTAGCACAGATACCGTTCCATAAGGCAAATATGTAATAGACAAGAGCTACTCCTTGCTCAACGAAGTGGACTCTACACCCCGTATTAAACGCCTAAGAATATACCTGAATAGTAAGAATCTTAAAACCTATGGATTTATATGTCTCTGAAAGAGAATCAAGTGTATGTACAGCGGCATAAACGCAGCAGTGATAGGATTGGTGAGGATCGGTGAGCAAATGCACACCCTTTGAAGTCATATTGCATGGTACCCATTCCATGGGTCTCAACTCTCCAGGTTTAAGGGATTCTTCCTTCAGCTAAAACATGCATGTGGAACCCAGAGTATGATCTACCGTGTGATCGGGAAACGTGTTCAAATGTGTCAGTTTTCATCCCCTGGTACTCGGGTGCAACATTCCAGACGCTTTACAAACACTCTCCCCACTTGGAGAGTCAGTGCCTTTAACCTCCTGTTTGGCCCAGTTTGCAATTTCTGCGGAAAATGAACAGGAAGAAGGAAAACCAATAAGAGACTAGCTGGAGGTGTCTGGAAGGGCAAATTCAACTCTCACTTCCCACCAGTAAGAGGAATTAACCAAAGGCTCAGCGTGCCATGCCAGAACCACACTAGGGCCTGAAGCATTCCTGCGGTGTTGTGGCCAGCCTACAAGAAAGCGAGTTAAAGAAAGGAGCTCAGGGGCACTGTCATTCACAAACCTGCAGAGTTATAAATGACAGCTATCGTCCAAAAATATTTTGAAGTAAGGCTGCCAAGAGGACTTGAAAGCGGGGCAGAATTGCAGGAAACCGATTTCAGGAGGTAGACTGGAATTGCATGTAAAGCATAGGAAAAGAGGCAGAACGTCCACAATGATGCACTTGGCCAAAAAGGGCGTATGCGTTTTTTCCTGAATATATTCAGGAAAAAACGCATACGCCCTTTTTGGCCAACCAAGCAAGCTTGCAAAGGAAATCTGCACTACAATGAAGTCTCCTGCCCCCCGGTCAAAAGGGCCATCTGAAAAAAGTGTAAAATCCAGAAAGGCAGGACAGGCCATGGAGAACTGGGAGCCTTGTTATGCTCATGGGCGGGATGTAAATTGCCAACAGCCACTCTGGAGAAGTGTATGGTGTTTCCTGAAACATCTAAAAAACAAAGCAACAGAGCCTAGGGCACTTCCACTTATGGTCCTATAGCTTAGGGAAATTAAAATCAAAAAGACACAGCCACCCCAATGTTTGGGACGGCTCTGTTTACAAGAACCTCGTTTACGGTACAAGTTCAATATCACAGAAAGCAAAAAATGCATAAAACAGTTGTGGTACTTACGTACTATGCAATATCACTCAGCAATGAAATCTATGTCATCAGGCCCGTAGCAGCATAATGAGAGGATTCAGGTACGATGATTCTAAGTGAAATAAGTCACACAGAAAAAGAAACATCATAAGATATCACTACTACACGGAATGTAAACCTGGCTACCCAGGAACTGAATTACAAAACAGAACAGGGTCTCAAATGTAGAAAACCAACTTATGCTTGCTTAAGGGGAAAGGTGAGTTGGGGTGCTGCATAAAACCAGAGATTGAAATTAGCACAGATACCGTTCCATAAGCCAAATATGTAATAGACAAGAGCTACTCCTTGCTCAACGAAGTGGACTCTACACCCCGTATTAAACGCCTAAGAATATACCTGAATAGTAAGAATCTTAAAACCTATGGATTTATATGTCTCCGAAAGAGAATCAAGTGTGTGTACAGCGGCATAAACGCAGCAGTGATAGGATTGGTGAGGATCGGTGAGCAAATGCACACCCTTTGAAGTCATATTGCATGGTACCCATTCCATGGGTCTCAACTCTCCAGGTTTAAGGGATTCTTCCTTCAGCTAAAACATGCATGTGGAACCCAGAGTATGATCTACCGTGTGATCGGGAAACGTGTTCAAATGTGTCAGTTTTCGTCCCCTGTTACTCGGGTGCAACATTCCAGACGCTTTACAAACACTCTCCCACTTGGAGAGTCAGTGCCTTTAACCTCCTGTTTGGCCCAGTTTGCAATTTCTGCGGAAAATGAACAGGAAGAAGGAAAACCAATAAGAGACTAGCTGGAGGTGTCTGGAAGGGCAAATTCAACTCTCACTTCCCACCAGTAAGAGGAATTAACCAAAGGCTCAGCGTGCCATGCCAGAACCACACTAGGGCCTGAAGCATTCCTGCGGTGTTGTGGCCAGCCTACAAGAAAGCGAGTTAAAAAAGGAGCTCAGGGGCAGTGTCATTCACAAACCTGCAGAGTTATAAATGACAGCTATCGTCCAAAAATATATTGAAGTAAGGCTGCCAAGAGGACTTGAAAGCGGGGCAGAATTGCAGGAAACCGATTTCAGGAGGTAGACTGGAATTGCATGTAAAGCATAGGAAAAGAGGCAGAACGTCCATAATGATGCACTTGGCCAAAAAGGGCGTATGCGTTTTTTCCTGAATATATTCAGGAAAAAACGCATACGCCCTTTTTGGCCAACCAAGCAAGCTTGCAAAGGAAACTTGCACTACAATGAAGTCTCACTGCCCCCCGGTCAAAAGGGCCATCTGAAAAAAGTGTAAAATCCAGAAAGGCAGGACAGGCCATGGAGAACTGGGAGCCTTGTTATGCTGATGGGCGGGATGTAAATTGCCAACAGCCACTCTGGAGAAGTGTATGGTGTTTCCTGAAACATCTAAAAAACAAAGCAACAGAGCCTAGGGCACTTCCACTTATGGTCCTATAGCTTAGGGAAATTAAAATCAAAAAGACACAGCCACCCCAATGTTTCGGACGGCTCTGTTTACAAGAACCTCGTTTACAGTACAAGTTCAATATCACAGATAGTGAAAAATGGATAAAGAAGTTGTGGGACTTACGTACAATACAATACCACTCAGCAATGAAATCTATGTCATCAGACCCATAGCAGCATAATGAGTGGATTCAGGTACGATGATTCTAAGTGAAATAAGTCACAGAGAAAAAGAAACATCATAAGATATCACTACTACACGGCATGTAAACTTGGCTACACAGGAACTGAATTACAAAACAGAACAGGGTCTCAAACGTAGAAAACCACCTTATGCTTGCTTAAGGGGAAAGGTGAGTTGGGGTGCTGCATAAAACTAGAGATTGAAATTAGCACAGATACCGTTCCATAAGGCAAATATATAATAGACAAGAGTTGCTCCTGCTCAACGAAGTGGACTCTACACCCCATATTAAACGCCTAAGAATATACCTGACTAGTAAGAATCTTAAAACCTATGGATTTATATGTCTCCAAAAGAGAATCAAGCGTGTGTACAGCGGCATAAAGGCAGCAGTGATAGGATTGGTGAGGTTCGGTGAGCAAATGCAGACCCTTTGAAGTCATATTGCATGGTACCCATTCCATGGGTCTCAACTCTCCAGGTTTAAGGGATTCTTCCTTCAGCTAAAACATGCATGTGGAACCCAGAGTATGATCTACCGTGTGATCGGGAAACGTGTTCAAATGTGTCAGTTTTCATCCCCTGGTACTCGGGTGCAACATTCCAGACGCTTTACAAACACTCTCCCCACTTGGAGAGTGAGTGCCTTTAACCTCCTGTTTGGCCCAGTTTGCAATTTCTGCGGAAAATGAACAGGAAGAAGGAAAACCAATAAGAGACTAGCTGGAGGTGTCTGGAAGGGCAAATTCAACTCTCACTTCCCACCAGTAAGAGGAATTAACCAAAGGCTCAGCGTGCCATGCCAGAACCACACTAGGGCCTGAAGCATTCCTGCGGTGTTGTGGCCAGCCTACAAGAAAGCGAGTTAAAGAAAGGAGCTCAGGGGCACTGTCATTCACAAACCTGCAGAGTTATAAATGACAGCTATCGTCCAAAAATATATTGAAGTAAGGCTGCCAAGAGGACTTGAAAGCGGGGCAGAATTGAAGGAAACCGATTTCAGGAGGTAGACTGGAATTGCATGTAAAGCATAGGAAAAGAGGCAGAACGTCCACAATGATGCACTTGGCCAAAAAGGGCGTATGCGTTTTTTCCTGAATATATTCAGGAAAAAACGCATACACCCTTTTTGGCCAACCAAGCAAGCTTGCAAAGGAAACTTGCACTACAATGAAGTCTCACTGCCCCCCGGTCAAAAGGGCCATCTGAAAAAAGTGTAAAATCCAGAAAGGCAGGACAGGCCATGGAGAACTGGGAGCCTTGTTATGCTGATGGGCGGGATGTAAATTGCCAACAGCCACTCTGGAGAAGTGTATGGTGTTTCCTGAAACATCTAAAAAACAAAGCAACAGAGCCTAGGGCACTTCCACTTATGGTCCTATAGCTTAGGGAAATTAAAATCAAAAAGACACAGCCACCCCAAAGTTTGGGACGGCTCTGTTTACAAGAACCTCGTTTACAGTACAAGTTCAATATCACAGATAGTGAAAAATGGATAAAGAAGTTGTGGGACTTACGTACAATACAATACCACTCAGCAATGAAATCTATGTCATCAGGCCCATAGCAGCATAATGAGTGGATTCAGGTACGATGATTCTAAGTGAAATAAGTCACAGAGAAAAAGAAACATCATAAGATATCACTACTACACGGCATGTAAACTTGGCTACACAGGAACTGAATTACAAAACAGAACAGGGTCTCAAACGTAGAATCCACCTTATGCTTGCTTAAGGGGAAAGGTGAGTTGGGGTGCTGCATAAAACCAGAGATTGAAATTAGCACAGATACCGTTCCATAAGGCAAATATGTAATAGACAAGAGTTGCTCCTTGCTCAACGAAGTGGACTCTACACCCCATATTAAACGCCTAAGAATATACCTGACTAGTAAGAATCTTAAAACCTATGGATTTATATGTCTCCAAAAGAGAATCAAGCGTGTGTACAGCGGCATAAACGCAGCAGTGATAGGATTGGTGAGGTTCGGTGAGCAAATGCAGACCCTTTGAAGTCATATTGCATGGTACCCATTCCATGGGTCTCAACTCTCCAGGTTTAAGGGATTCTTCCTTCAGCTAAAACATGCATGTGGAACCCAGAGTATGATCTACCGTGTGATCGGGAAACGTGTTCAAATGTGTCAGTTTTCATCCCCTGGTACTCGGGTGCAACATTCCAGACGCTTTACAAACACTCTCCCCACTTGGAGAGTCAGTGCCTTTAACCTCCTGTTTGGCCCAGTTTGCAATTTCTGCGGAAAATGAACAGGAAGAAGGAAAACCAATAAGAGACTAGCTGGAGGTGTCTGGAAGGGCAAATTCAACTCTCACTTCCCACCAGTAAGAGGAATTAACCAAAGGCTCAGCGTGCCATGCCAGAACCACACTAGGGCCTGAAGCATTCCTGCGGTGTTGTGGCCAGCCTACAAGAAAGCGAGTTAAAGAAAGGAGCACAGGGGCACTGTCATTCACAAACCTGCAGAGTTATAAATGACAGCTATCGTCCAAAAATATATTGAAGTAAGGCTGCCAAGAGGACTTGAAAGTGGGGCAGAATTGCAGGAAACCGATTTCAGGAGGTAGACTGGAATTGCATGTAAAGCATAGGAAAAGAGGCAGAACGTCCACAATGATGCACTTGGCCAAAAAGGGCGTATGCGTTTTTTCCTGAATATATTCAGGAAAAAACGCATACGCCCTTTTTGGACAACCAAGCAAGCTTGCAAAGGAAATCTGCACTACAATGAAGTCTCACTGCCCCCTGGTCAAAAGGGCCATCTGAAAAAAGTGTAAAATCCAGAAAGGCAGGACAGGCCATGGAGAACTGGGAGCCTTGTTATGCTGATGGGCGGGATGTAAATTGCCAACAGCCACTCTGGAGAAGTGTATGGTGTTTCCTGAAACATCTAAAAAACAAAGCAACAGAGCCTAGGGCACTTCCACTTATGGTCCTATAGCTTCAAGAAATTAAAATAAAAAAGACACAGCTAACCCAAATTTTGGGACGGCTCTGTTTACAAGAACCTCGTTTACAGTACAAGTTCAATATCACAGATAGTGAAAAATGGATAAAGAAGTTGTGGGACTTACGTACAATACAATACCACTCAGCAATGAAATCTATGTCATCAGGCCCATAGCAGCATAATGAGTGGATTCAGGTACGATGATTCTAAGTGAAATAAGTCACAGAGAAAAAGAAACATCATAAGATATCACTACTACACGGCATGTAAACTTGGCTACACAGGAACTGAATTACAAAACAGAACAGGGTCTCAAACGTAGAAAACCACCTTATGCTTTCTTAAGGGGAAAGGTGAGTTGGGGTGCTGCATAAAACCAGAGATTGAAATTAGCACAGATACCGTTCCATAAGCCAAATATGTAATAGACAAGAGCTACTCATTGCTCAACGAAGTGGAGTCTACACCCCGTATTAAACGTCTAAGAATATACCTGAATAGTAAGAATCTTAAAACCTATGGATTTATATGTCTCCGAAAGAGAATCAAGTGTGTGTACAGCGGCATAAACGCAGCAGTGATAGGATTGGTGAGGATCGGTGAGCAAATGCACACCCTTTGAAGTCATATTGCATGGTACCCATTCCATGGGTCTCAACTCTCCAGGTTTAAGGGATTCTTCCTTCAGCTAAAACATGCATGTGGAACCCAGAGTATGATCTACCGTGTGATCGGGAAACGTGTTCAAATGTGTCAGTTTTCATCCCCTGGTACTCGGGTGCAACATTCCAGACGCTTTACAAACACTCTCCCCACTTGGAGAGTCAGTGCCTTTAACCTCCTGTTTGGCCCAGTTTGCAATTTCTGCGGAAAATGAACAGGAAGAAGGAAAACCAATAAGAGACTAGCTGGAGGTGTCTGGAAGGGCAAATTCAACTCTCACTTCCCACCAGTAAGAGGAATTAACCAAAGGCTCAGCGTGCCATGCCAGAACCACACTAGGGCCTGAAGCATTCCTGCGGTGTTGTGGCCAGCCTACAAGAAAGCGAGTTAAAGAAAGGAGCTCAGGGGCACTGTCATTCACAAACCTGCAGAGTTATAAATGACAGCTATCGTCCAAAAATATATTGAAGTAAGGCTGCCAAGAGGACTTGAAAGCGGGGCAGAATTGCAGGAAACCGATTTCAGGAGGTAGACTGGAATTGCATGTAAAGCATAGGAAAAGAGGCAGAACGTCCATAATGATGCACTTGGCCAAAAAGGGCGTATGCGTTTTTTCCTGAATATATTCAGGAAAAAACGCATACGCCCTTTTTGGCCAACCAAGCAAGCTTGCAAAGGAAACTTGCACTACAATGAAGTCTCACTGCCCCCCGGTCAAAAGGGCCATCTGAAAAAAGTGTAAAATCCAGAAAGGCAGGACAGGCCATGGAGAACTGGGAGCCTTGTTATGCTGATGGGCGGGATGTAAATTGCAAACAGCCACTCTGGAGAAGTGTATGGTGTTTCCTGAAACATCTAAAAAACAAAGCAACAGAGCCTAGGGCACTTCCACTTATGGTCCTATAGCTTAGGGAAATTAAAATCAAAAAGACACAGCCACCCCAATGTTTGGGAGGGCTCTGTTTACAAGAACCTCGTTTACAGTACAAGTTCAATATCACAGATAGTGAAAAATGGATAAAGAAGTTGTGGGACTTACGTACAATACAATACCACTCAGCAATGAAATCTATGTCATCAGGCCCATAGCAGCATAATGAGTGGATTCAGGTACGATGATTCTAAGTGAAATAAGTCACAGAGAAAAAGAAACATCATAAGATATCACTACTACACGGCATGTAAACTTGGCTACACAGGAACTGAATTACAAAACAGAACAGGGTCTCAAACGTAGAAAACCACCTTATGCTTGCTTAAGGGGAAAGGTGAGTTGGGGTGCTGCATAAAACCAGAGATTGAAATTAGCACAGATACCGTTCCATAAGCCAAATATGTAATAGACAAGAGCTACTCCTTGCTCAACGAAGTGGACTCTACACCCCGTATTAAACGCCTAAGAATATACTTGAATAGTAAGAATCTTAAAACCTATGGATTTATATGTCTCCGAAAGAGAATCAAGTGTGTGTACAGTGGCATAAACGCAGCAGTGATAGGATTGGTGAGGATCGGTGAGCAAACGCACACCCTTTGAAGTCATATTGCATGGTACCCATTCCATGGGTCTCAACTCTCCAGGTTTAAGGGACTCTTCCTTCAGCTAAAACATGCATGTGGAACCCAGAGTATGATCTACCGTGTGATCGGGAAACGTGTTCAAATGTGTCAGTTTTCATCCCCTGGTACTCGGGTGCAACATTCCAGACGCTTTACAAACACTCTCCCCACTTGGAGAGTCAGTGCCTTTAACCTCCTGTTTGGCCCAGTTTGCAATTTCTGCGGAAAATGAACAGGAAGAAGGAAAACCAATAAGAGACTAGCTGGAGGTGTCTGGAAGGGCAAATTCAACTCTCACTTCCCACCAGTAAGAGGAATTAACCAAAGGCTCAGCGTGCCATGCCAGAACCACACTAGGGCCTGAAGCATTCCTGCGGTGTTGTGGCCAGCCTACAAGAAAGCGAGTTAAAGAAAGGAGCTCAGGGGCACTGTCATTCACAAACCTGCAGAGTTATAAATGACAGCTATCGTCCAAAAATATATTGAAGTAAGGCTGCCAAGAGGACTTGAAAGTGGGGCAGAATTGCAGGAAACCGATTTCAGGAGGTAGACTGGAATTGCATGTAAAGCATAGGAAAAGAGGCAGAACGTCCACAATGATGCACCTGGCCAAAAAGGGCGTATGCGTTTTTTCCTGAATATATTCAGGAAAAAACGCATACGCCCTTTTTGGCCAACCAAGCAAGCTTGCAAAGGAAACTTGCACTACAATGAAGTCTCACTGCCCCCCGGTCAAAAGGGCCATCTGAAAAAAGTGTAAAATCCAGAAAGGCAGGACAGGCCATGGAGAACTGGGAGCCTTGTTATGCTCATGGGCGGGATGTAAATTGCCAACAGCCACTCTGGAGAAGTGTATGGTGTTTCCTGAAACATCTAAAAAACAAAGCAACAGAGCCTAGGGCACTTCCACTTATGGTCCTATAGCTTAGGGAAATTAAAATCAAAAAGACACAGCCACCCCAATGTTTGGGACGGCTCTGTTTACAAGAACCTCGTTTACGGTACAAGTTCAATATCACAGAAAGCAAAAAATGGATAAAAAAGTTGTGGTACTTACGTACTATGCAATATCACTCAGCAATGAAATCTATGTCATCAGGCCCGTAGCAGCATAATGAGAGGACTCAGGTACGATGATTCTAAGTGAAATAAGTCACACAGAAAAAGAAACAACATAAGATATCACTACTACACGGAATGTAAACTTGGCTACACAGGAACTGAATTACAAAACAGAACAGGGTCTCAAATGTAGAAAACCAACTTATGCTTGCTTAAGGGGAAAGGTGAGTTGGGGTGCTGAATAAAACCAGAGATTGAAATTAGTACAGATACCATTCCATAAGCCAAATATGTAATAGACAAGAGCTACTCCTTGCTCAACCAAGTGGACTCTACACCCCGTATTAAACGCCTAAGAATATACCTGAATAGTAAGAATCTTAAAACCTATGGATTTATATGTCTCCGAAAGAGAATCAAGCGTGTGTACAGCGGCATAATCCCAGCAGTGATAGGATTGGTGAGGTTTGGTGAACAAATGCAGACCCTTTGAAGTCATATTGCATGGTACCCATTCCATGGGTCTCACGTCTCCAGGTTTAAGGGATTCTTCCTTCAGCTAAAACATGCATGTGGAACCCAGAGTATGATCCACCGTGTGATCGGGAAACGTGTTCAAATGGGTCAGTTTTCGTCCCCTGGTACTCGGGTGCAACATTCCAGACGCTTTACTAACACTCTCCCCACTTGGAGAGTCAGTGCCTTTAAACTCCTGTTTGGCCCAGTTTGCAATTTCTGCGGAAAATGAACAGGAATAGGGAGAACCAATGAGAGACAAGCTGGAGGTGTCTGGACAGGCAAATTTAACTCTCATTTCCCACCAGGATGAGGAATTAACCAAAGGCTCAGCGTGCCATGCCGGAACCACACTAGGGCCTGAAGCAATCCTGCGGTGTTGCGGCCAGCTCACAAGAAAGCGAGTTGAAGAAAGGAGCTCATGGGCACTGTCATTCACAAACCTACAGAGTTATAAATGACAGCTATCGTCCAAAAATATATTGAAGTAAGGCTGCCAAGAGGACTTGAAAGCGGGGCAGAATTGCAGGAAACCGATTTCAGGAGGTAGACTGGAATTGCATGTAAAGCATAGGAAAAGAGGCAGAACGTCCACAATGATGCACTTGGCCAAAAAGGGCGTATGCGTTTTTTCCTGAATATATTCAGGAAAAAACGCATACGCCCTTTTTGGCCAACCAAGCAAGCTTGCAAAGGAAATCTGCACTACAGTGAAGTCTCACTGCCCCCCGGTCAAAAGGGCCATCTGAAAAAAGTGTAAAATCCAGAAAGCCAGGATAGGCCATGGAGAACTGGGAACCTTGCTATGCTGATGTGCGGGATGTAAATTGCCAACAGCCACTCTGGAGAAGTGTATGGTGTTTCCTGAAACATCTAAAAAGCAAAGCAACAGAGCCTAGGGCACTTCCACTTATGGTCCTATAGCTTAGGGAAATTAAAATCAAAAAGACACAGCCACCCCAATGTTTGGGACGGCTCTGTTTACAAGAACCTCGTTTACAGTACAAGTTCAATATCACAGATAGTGAAAAATGGATAAAGAAGTTGTGGGACTTACGTACAATACAATACCACTCAGCAATGAAATCTATGTCATCAGGCCCATAGCAGCATAATGAGTGGATTCAGGTACGATGATTCTAAGTGAAATAAGTCACAGAGAAAAAGAAACATCATAAGATATCACTACTACACGGCATGTAAACTTGGCTACACAGGAACTGAATTACAAAACAGAACAGGGTCTCAAACGTAGAAAACCACCTTATGCTTGCTTAAGGGGAAAGGTGAGTTGGGGTGCTGCATAAAACCAGAGATTGAAATTAGCACAGATACCGTTCCATAAGGCAAATATATAATAGACAAGAGTTGCTCCTGCTCAACGAAATGGACTCTACACCCCGTATTAAACGCCTAAGAATATACCTGACTAGTAAGAATCTTAAAACCTATGGATTTATATGTCTCCGAAAGAGAATCAAGCGTGTGTACAGCGGCATAAACGCAGCAGTGATAGGATTGGTGAGGTTCGGTGAGCAAATGCAGACCCTTTGAAGTCATATTGCATGGTACCCATTCCATGGGTCTCAACTCTCCAGGTTTAAGGGATTCTTCCTTCAGCTAAAACATGCATGTGGAACCCAGAGTATGATCTACCGTGTGATCGGGAAACGTGTTCAAATGTGTCAGTTTTCATCCCCTGGTACTCGGGTGCAACATTCCAGACGCTTTACAAACACTCTCCCCACTTGGAGAGTCAGTGCCTTTAACCTCCTGTTTGGCCCAGTTTGCAATTTCTGCGGAAAATGAACAGGAAGAAGGAAAACCAATAAGAGACTAGCTGGAGGTGTCTGGAAGGGCAAATTCAACTCTCACTTCCCACCAGTAAGAGGAATTAACCAAAGGCTCAGCGTGCCATGCCAGAACCACACTAGGGCCTGAAGCATTCCTGCGGTGTTGTGGCCAGCCTACAAGAAAGCGAGTTAAAGAAAGGAGCTCAGGGGCACTGTCATTCACAAACCTGCAGAGTTATAAATGACAGCTATCGTCCAAAAATATTTTGAAGTAAGGCTGCCAAGAGGACTTGAAAGCGGGGCAGAATTGCAGGAAACCGATTTCAGGAGGTAGACTGGAATTGCATGTAAAGCATAGGAAAAGAGGCAGAACGTCCACAATGATGCACTTGGCCAAAAAGGGCGTATGCGTTTTTTCCTGAATATATTCAGGAAAAAACGCATACGCCCTTTTTGGCCAACCAAGCAAGCTTGCAAAGGAAACTTGCACTACAATGAAGTCTCACTGCCCCCCGGTCAAAAGGGCCATCTGAAAAAAGTGTAAAATCCAGAAAGGCAGGACAGGCCATGGAGAACTGGGAGCCTTGTTATGCTCAAGGGCGGGATGTAAATTGCCAACAGCCACTCTGGAGAAGTGTATGGTGTTTCCTGAAACATCTAAAAAACAAAGCAACAGAGCCTAGGGCACTTCCACTTATGGTCCTATAGCTTAGGGAAATTAAAATCAAAAAGACACAGCCACCCCAATGTTTGGGACGGCTCTGTTTACAAGAACCTCGTTTACGGTACAAGTTCAATATCACAGAAAGCAAAAAATGGATAAAAAAGTTGTGGTACTTACGTACTATGCAATATCACTCAGCAATGAAATCTATGTCATCAGGTCCGTAGCAGCATAATGAGAGGATTCAGGTACGATGATTCTAAGTGAAATAAGTCACACAGAAAAAGAAACATCATAAGATATCACTACTACACGGCATGTAAACTTGGCTACACAGGAACTGAATTACAAAACAGAACAGGGTCTCAAACGTAGAAAACCACCTTATGCTTGCTTAAGGGGAAAGGTGAGTTGGGGTGCTGCATAAAACCAGAGATTGAAATTAGCACAGATACCGTTCCATAAGGCAAATATATAATAGACAAGAGTTGCTCCTGCTCAACGAAGTGGACTCTACACCCCATATTAAACGCCTAAGAATATACCTGACTAGTAAGAATCTTAAAACCTATGGATTTATATGTCTCCAAAAGAGAATCAAGCGTGTGTACAGCGGCATAAACGCAGCAGTGATAGGATTGGTGAGGTTCGGTGAGCAAATGCAGACCCTTTGAAGTCATATTGCATGGTACCCATTCCATGGGTCTCAACTCTCCAGGTTTAAGGGATTCTTCCTTCAGCTAAAACATGCATGTGGAACCCAGAGTATGATCTACCGTGTGATCGGGAAATGTGTTCAAATGTGTCAGTTTTCATCCCCTGGTACTCGGGTGCAACATTCCAGACGCTTTACAAACACTCTCCCCACTTGGAGAGTCAGTGCCTTTAACCTCCTGTTTGGCCCAGTTTGCAATTTCTGCGGAAAATGAACAGGAAGAAGGAAAACCAATAAGAGACTAGCTGGAGGTGTCTGGAAGGGCAAATTCAACTCTCACTTCCCACCAGTAAGAGGAATTAACCAAAGGCTCAGCGTGCCATGCCAGAACCACACTAGGGCCTGAAGCATTCCTGCGGTGTTGTGGCCAGCCTACAAGAAAGCGAGTTAAAGAAAGGAGCTCAGGGGCACTATCATTCACAAACCTGCAGAGTTATAAATGACAGCTATCGTCCAAAAATATATTGAAGTAAGGCTGCCAAGAGGACTTGAAAGTGGTGCAGAATTGCAGGAAACCGATTTCAGGAGGTAGACTGGAATTGCATGTAAAGCATAGGAAAAGAGGCAGAACGTCCATAATGATGCACTTGGCCAAAAAGGGCGTATGCGTTTTTTCCTGAATATATTCAGGAAAAAACGCATACGCCCTTTTTGGCCAACCAAGCAAGCTTGCAAAGGAAACTTGCACTACAATGAAGTCTCACTGCCCCCCGGTCAAAAGGGCCATCTGAAAAAAGTGTAAAATCCAGAAAGGCAGGACAGGCCATGGAGAACTGGGAGCCTTGTTATGCTCATGGGCGGGATGTAAATTGCCAACAGCCACTCTGGAGAAGTGTATGGTGTTTCCTGAAACATCTAAAAAACAAAGCAACAGAGCCTAGGGCACTTCCACTTATGGTCCTATAGCTTAGGGAAATTAAAATCAAAAAGACACAGCCACCCCAATGTTTGGGACAGCTCTGTTTACAAGAACCTCGTTTACAGTACAAGTTCAATATCACAGATAGTGAAAAATGGATAAAGAAGTTGTGGGACTTACGTACAATACAATACCACTCAGCAATGAAATCTATGTCATCAGGCCCATAGCAGCATAATGAGTGGATTCAGGTACGATGATTCTAAGTGAAATAAGTCACAGAGAAAAAGAAACATCATAAGATATCACTACTACACGGCATGTAAACTTGGCTACACAGGAACTGAATTACAAAACAGAACAGGGTCTCAAACGTAGAAAACCACCTTATGCTTGCTTAAGGGGAAAGGTGAGTTGGGGTGCTGCATAAAACCAGAGATTGAAATTAGCACAGATACCGTTCCATAAGGCAAATATATAATAGACAAGAGTTGCTCCTGCTCAACGAAATGGACTCTACACCCCATATTAAACGCCTAAGAATATACCTGACTAGTAAGAATCTTAAAACCTATGGATTTATATGTCTCCAAAAGAGAATCAAGCGTGTGTACAGCGGCATAAACGCAGCAGTGATAGGATTGGTGAGGTTCGGTGAGCAAATGCAGACCCTTTGAAGTCATATTGCATGGTACCCATTCCATGGGTCTCAACTCTCCAGGTTTAAGGGATTCTTCCTTCAGCTAAAACATGCATGTGGAACCCAGAGTATGATCTACCGTGTGATCGGGAAACGTGTTCAAATGTGTCAGTTTTCATCCCCTGGTACTCGGGTGCAACATTCCAGACGCTTTACAAACACTCTCCCCACTTGGAGAGTCAGTGCCTTTAACCTCCTGTTTGGCCCAGTTTGCAATTTCTGCGGAAAATGAACAGGAAGAAGGAAAACCAATAAGAGACTAGCTGGAGGTGTCTGGAAGGGCAAATTCAACTCTCACTTCCCACCAGTAAGAGGAATTAACCAAAGGCTCAGCGTGCCATGCCAGAACCACACTAGGGCCTGAAGCATTCCTGCGGTGTTGTGGCCAGCCTACAAGAAAGCGAGTTAAAGAAAGGAGCTCAGGGGCACTGTCATTCACAAACCTGCAGAGTTATAAATGACAGCTATCGTCCAAAAATATATTGAAGTAAGGCTGCCAAGAGGACTTGAAAGCGGGGCAGAATTGCAGGAAACCGATTTCAGGAGGTAGACTGGAATTGCATGTAAAGTATAGGAAAAGAGGCAGAACGTCCATAATGATGCACTTGGCCAAAAAGGGCGTATGCGTTTTTTCCTGAATATACTCAGGAAAAAACGCATACGCCCTTTTTGGCCAACCAAGCAAGCTTGCAAAGGAAACTTGCACTACAATGAAGTCTCACTGCCCCCCGGTCAAAAGGGCCATCTGAAAAAAGTGTAAAATCCAGAAAGGCAGGACAGGCCATGGAGAACTGGGAGCCTTGTTATGCTCATGGGCGGGATGTAAATTGCCAACAGCCACTCTGGAGAAGTGTATGGTGTTTCCTGAAACATCTAAAAAACAAAGCAACAGAGCCTAGGGCACTTCCACTTATGGTCCTATAGCTTAGGGAAATTAAAATCAAAAAGACACAGCCACCCCAATGGTTGGGACGGCTCTGTTTACAAGAACCTCGTTTACAGTACAAGTTCAATATCACAGATAGTGAAAAATGGATAAAGAAGTTGTGGGACTTACGTACAATACAATACCACTCAGCAATGAAATCTATGTCATCAGGCCCATAGCAGCATAATGAGTGGATTCAGGTACGATGATTCTAAGTGAAATAAGTCACAGAGAAAAAGAAACATCATAAGATATCACTACTACACGGCATGTAAACTTGGCTACACAGGAACTGAATTACAAAACAGAACAGGGTCTCAAACGTAGAAAACCACCTTATGCTTGCTTAAGGGGAAAGGTGAGTTGGGGTGCTGCATAAAACCAGAGATTGAAATTAGCACAGATACCGTTCCATAAGGCAAATATATAATAGACAAGAGTTGCTCCTTGCTCAACGAAATGGACTCTACACCCCATATTAAACGCCTAAGAATATACCTGACTAGTAAGAATCTTAAAACCTATGGATTTATATGTCTCCAAAAGAGAATCAAGCGTGTGTACAGCGGCATAAACGCAGCAGTGATAGGATTGGTGAGGTTCGGTGAGCAAATGCAGACCCTTTGAAGTCATATTGCATGGTACCCATTCCATGGGTCTCAACTCTCCAGGTTTAAGGGATTCTTCCTTCAGCTAAAACATGCATGTGGAACCCAGAGTATGATCTACCGTGTGATCGGGAAACGTGTTCAAATGTGTCAGTTTTCATCCCCTGGTACTCGGGTGCAACATTCCAGACGCTTTACAAACACTCTCCCCACTTGGAGAGTCAGTGCCTTTAACCTCCTCTTTGGCCCAGTTTGCAATTTCTGCGGAAAATGAACAGGAAGAAGGAAAACCAATAAGAGACTAGCTGGAGGTGTCTGGAAGGGCAAATTCAACTCTCACTTCCCACCAGTAAGAGGAATTAACCAAAGGCTCAGCGTGCCATGCCAGAACCACACTAGGGCCTGAAGCATTCCTGCGGTGTTGTGGCCAGCCTACAAGAAAGCGAGTTAAAGAAAGGAGCTCAGGGGCACTGTCATTCACAAACCTGCAGAGTTATAAATGACAGCTATCGTCCAAAAATATATTGAAGTAAGGCTGCCAAGAGGACTTGAAAGCGGGGCAGAATTGCAGGAAACCGATTTCAGGAGGTAGACTGGAATTGCATGTAAAGCATAGGAAAAGAGGCAGAACGTCCACAATGATGCACTTGGCCAAAAAGGGCGTATGCGTTTTTTCCTGAATATATTCAGGAAAAAACGCATACGCCCTTTTTGGCCAACCAAGCAAGCTTGCAAAGGAAACTTGCACTACAATGAAGTCTCACTGCCCCCCGGTCAAAAGGGCCATCTGAAAAAAGTGTAAAATCCAGAAAGGCAGGACAGGCCATGGAGAACTGGGAGCCTTGTTATGCTGATGGGCGGGATGTAAATTGCCAACAGCCACTCTGGAGAAGTGTATGGTGTTTCCTGAAACATCTAAAAAACAAAGCAACAGAGCCTAGGGCACTTCCACTTATGGTCCTATAGCTTAGGGAAATTAAAATCAAAAAGACACAGCCACCCCAATGTTTGGGACGGCTCTGTTTACAAGAACCTCGTTTACGGTACAAGTTCAATATCACAGAAAGCAAAAAATGGATAAAAAAGTTGTGGTACTTACGTACTATGCAATATCACTCAGCAATGAAATCTATGTCATCAGGTCCGTAGCAGCATAATGAGAGGATTCAGGTACGATGATTCTAAGTGAAATAAGTCACACAGAAAAAGAAACATCATAAGATATCACTACTACACGGCATGTAAACTTGGCTACACAGGAACTGAATTACAAAACAGAACAGGGTCTCAAACGTAGAAAACCACCTTATGCTTGCTTAAGGGGAAAGGTGAGTTGGGGTGCTGCATAAAACCAGAGATTGAAATTAGCACAGATACCGTTCCATAAGGCAAATATATAATAGACAAGAGTTGCTCCTGCTCAACGAAGTGGACTCTACACCCCATATTAAACGCCTAAGAATATACCTGACTAGTAAGAATCTTAAAACCTATGGATTTATATGTCTCCAAAAGAGAATCAAGCGTGTGTACAGCGGCATAAACGCAGCAGTGATAGGATTGGTGAGGTTCGGTGAGCAAATGCAGACCCTTTGAAGTCATATTGCATGGTACCCATTCCATGGGTCTCAACTCTCCAGGTTTAAGGGATTCTTCCTTCAGCTAAAACATGCATGTGGAACCCAGAGTATGATCTACCGTGTGATCGGGAAATGTGTTCAAATGTGTCAGTTTTCATCCCCTGGTACTCGGGTGCAACATTCCAGACGCTTTACAAACACTCTCCCCACTTGGAGAGTCAGTGCCTTTAACCTCCTGTTTGGCCCAGTTTGCAATTTCTGCGGAAAATGAACAGGAAGAAGGAAAACCAATAAGAGACTAGCTGGAGGTGTCTGGAAGGGCAAATTCAACTCTCACTTCCCACCAGTAAGAGGAATTAACCAAAGGCTCAGCGTGCCATGCCAGAACCACACTAGGGCCTGAAGCATTCCTGCGGTGTTGTGGCCAGCCTACAAGAAAGCGAGTTAAAGAAAGGAGCTCAGGGGCACTGTCATTCACAAACCTGCAGAGTTATAAATGACAGCTATCGTCCAAAAATATATTGAAGTAAGGCTGCCAAGAGGACTTGAAAGCGGGGCAGAATTGCAGGAAACCGATTTCAGGAGGTAGACTGGAATTGCATGTAAAGCATAGGAAAAGAGGCAGAACGTCCACAATGATGCACTTGGCCAAAAAGGGCGTATGCGTTTTTTCCTGAATATATTCAGGAAAAAACGCATACGCCCTTTTTGGCCAACCAAGCAAGCTTGCAAAGGAAACTTGCACTACAATGAAGTCTCACTGCCCCCCGGTCAAAAGGGCCATCTGAAAAAAGTGTAAAATCCAGAAAGGCAGGACAGGCCATGGAGAACTGGGAGCCTTGTTATGCTGATGGGCGGGATGTAAATTGCCCTCAGCCACTCTGGAGAAGTGTATGGTGTTTCCTGAAACATCTAAAAAACAAAGCAACAGAGCCTAGGGCACTTCCACTTATGGCCCTATAGCTTAGGGAAATTAAAATCAAAAAGACACAGCCACCCCAATGTTTGGGACGGCTCTGTTTACAAGAACCTCGTTTACGGTACAAGTTCAATATCACAGAAAGCAAAAAATGGATAAAAAAGTTGTGGTACTTACGTACTATGCAATATCACTCAGCAATGAAATCTATGTCATCAGGCCCGTAGCAGCATAATGAGAGGATTCAGGTACGATGATTCTAAGTGAAATAAGTCACACAGAAAAAGAAACATCATAAGATATCACTACTACACGGAATGTAAACTTGGCTACCCAGGAACTGAATTACAAAACAGAACAGGGTCTCAAATGTAGAAAACCAACTTATGCTTGCTTAAGGGGAAAGGTGAGTTGGGGTGCTGCATAAAACCAGAGATTGAAATTAGCACAGATACCGTTCCATAAGCCAAATATGTAATAGACAAGAGCTACTCCTTGCTCAACGAAGTGGACTCTACACACCGTATTAAACGCCTAAGAATATACCTGAATAGTAAGAATCTTAAAACCTATGGATTTATATGTCTCCAAAAGAGAATCAAGCGTGTGTACAGCGGCATAAACGCAGCAGTGATAGGATTGGTGAGGTTCGGTGAGCAAATGCAGACCCTTTGAAGTCATATTGCATGGTACCCATTCCATGGGTCTCAACTCTCCAGGTTTAAGGGATTCTTCCTTCAGCTAAAACATGCATGTGGAACCCAGAGTATGATCTACCGTGTGATCGGGAAACGTGTTCAAATGTGTCAGTTTTCATCCCCTGGTACTCGGGTGCAACATTCCAGACGCTTTACAAACACTCTCCCCACTTGGAGAGTCAGTGCCTTTAACCTCCTGTTTGGCCCAGTTTGCAATTTCTGCGGAAAATGAACAGGAAGAAGGAAAACCAATAAGAGACTAGCTGGAGGTGTCTGGAAGGGCAAATTCAACTCTCACTTCCCACCAGTAAGAGGAATTAACCAAAGGCTCAGCGTGCCATGCCAGAACCACACTAGGGCCTGAAGCATTCCTGCGGTGTTGTGGCCAGCCTACAAGAAAGCGAGTTAAAGAAAGGAGCTCAGGGGCACTGTCATTCACAAACCTGCAGAGTTATAAATGACAGCTATCGTCCAAAAATATATTGAAGTAAGGCTGCCAAGAGGACTTGAAAGTGGGGCAGAATTGCAGGAAACCGATTTCAGGAGGTAGACTGGAATTGCATGTAAAGCATAGGAAAAGAGGCAGAACGTCCATAATGATGCACTTGGCCAAAAAGGGCGTATGCGTTTTTTCCTGAATATACTCAGGAAAAAACGCATACGCCCTTTTTGGCCAACCAAGCAAGCTTGCAAAGGAAACTTGCACTACAATGAAGTCTCACTGCCCCCCGGTCAAAAGGGCCATCTGAAAAAAGTGTAAAATCCAGAAAGGCAGGACAGGCCATGGAGAACTGGGAGCCTTGTTATGCTCATGGGCGGGATGTAAATTGCCAACAGCCACTCTGGAGAAGTGTATGGTGTTTCCTGAAACATCTAAAAAACAAAGCAACAGAGCCTAGGGCACTTCCACTTATGGTCCTATAGCTTAGGGAAATTAAAATCAAAAAGACACAGCCACCCCAATGGTTGGGACGGCTCTGTTTACAAGAACCTCGTTTACAGTACAAGTTCAATATCACAGATAGTGAAAAATGGATAAAGAAGTTGTGGGACTTACGTACAATACAATACCACTCAGCAATGAAATCTATGTCATCAGGCCCATAGCAGCATAATGAGTGGATTCAGGTACGATGATTCTAAGTGAAATAAGTCACAGAGAAAAAGAAACATCATAAGATATCACTACTACACGGCATGTAAACTTGGCTACACAGGAACTGAATTACAAAACAGAACAGGGTCTCAAACGTAGAAAACCACCTTATGCTTGCTTAAGGGGAAAGGTGAGTTGGGGTGCTGCATAAAACCAGAGATTGAAATTAGCACAGATACCGTTCCATAAGGCAAATATATAATAGACAAGAGTTGCTCCTGCTCAACGAAGTGGACTCTACACCCCATATTAAACGCCTAAGAATATACCTGACTAGTAAGAATCTTAAAACCTATGGATTTATATGTCTCCAAAAGAGAATCAAGCGTGTGTACAGCGGCATAAACGCAGCAGTGATAGGATTGGTGAGGATCGGTGAGCAAATGCACACCCTTTGAAGTCATATTGCATGGTACCCATTCCATGGGTCTCAACTCTCCAGGTTTAAGGGATTCTTCCTTCAGCTAAAACATGCATGTGGAACCCAGAGTATGATCTACCGTGTGATCGGGAAACGTGTTCAAATGTGTCAGTTTTCATCCCCTGGTACTCGGGTGCAACATTCCAGACGCTTTACAAACACTCTCCCCACTTGGAGAGTCAGTGCCTTTAACCTCCTGTTTGGCCCAGTTTGCAATTTCTGCGGAAAATGAACAGGAAGAAGGAAAACCAATAAGAGACTAGCTGGAGGTGTCTGGAAGGGCAAATTCAACTCTCACTTCCCACCAGTAAGAGGAATTAACCAAAGGCTCAGCGTGCCATGCCAGAACCACACTAGGGCCTGAAGCATTCCTGCGGTGTTGTGGCCAGCCTACAAGAAAGCGAGTTAAAGAAAGGAGCTCAGGGGCACTGTCATTCACAAACCTGCAGAGTTATAAATGACAGCTATCGTCCAAAAATATATTGAAGTAAGGCTGCCAAGAGGACTTGAAAGTGGGGCAGAATTGCAGGAAACCGATTTCAGGAGGTAGACTGGAATTGCATGTAAAGCATAGGAAAAGAGGCAGAACGTCCATAATGATGCACTTGGCCAAAAAGGGCGTATGCGTTTTTTCCTGAATATACTCAGGAAAAAACGCATACGCCCTTTTTGGCCAACCAAGCAAGCTTGCAAAGGAAACTTGCACTACAATGAAGTCTCACTGCCCCCCGGTCAAAAGGGCCATCTGAAAAAAGTGTAAAATCCAGAAAGGCAGGACAGGCCATGGAGAACTGGGAGCCTTGTTATGCTCATGGGCGGGATGTAAATTGCCAACAGCCACTCTGGAGAAGTGTATGGTGTTTCCTGAAACATCTAAAAAACAAAGCAACAGAGCCTAGGGCACTTCCACTTATGGTCCTATAGCTTAGGGAAATTAAAATCAAAAAGACACAGCCACCCCAATGGTTGGGACGGCTCTGTTTACAAGAACCTCGTTTACAGTACAAGTTCAATATCACAGATAGTGAAAAATGGATAAAGAAGTTGTGGGACTTACGTACAATACAATACCACTCAGCAATGAAATCTATGTCATCAGGCCCATAGCAGCATAATGAGTGGATTCAGGTACGATGATTCTAAGTGAAATAAGTCACAGAGAAAAAGAAACATCATAAGATATCACTACTACACGGCATGTAAACTTGGCTACACAGAAACTGAATTACAAAACAGAACAGGGTCTCAAATGTAGAAAACCACCTTATGCTTGCTTAAGGGGAAAGGTGAGTTGGGGTGCTGCATAAAACCAGAGATTGAAATTAGCACAGATACCGTTCCATAAGGCAAATATATAATAGACAAGAGTTGCTCCTTGCTCAACGAAGTGGACTCTACACCCCATATTAAACGCCTAAGAATATACCTGACTAGTAAGAATCTTAAAACCTATGGATTTATATGTCTCCAAAAGAGAATCAAGCGTGTGTACAGCGGCATAAAGGCAGCAGTGATAGGATTGGTGAGGTTCGGTGAGCAAATGCAGACCCTTTGAAGTCATATTGCATGGTACCCATTCCATGGGTCTCAACTCTCCAGGTTTAAGGGATTCTTCCTTCAGCTAAAACATGCATGTGGAACCCAGAGTATGATCTACCGTGTGATCGGGAAACGTGTTCAAATGTGTCAGTTTTCATCCCCTGGTACTCGGGTGCAACATTCCAGACGCTTTACAAACACTCTCCCCACTTGGAGAGTCAGTGCCTTTAACCTCCTGTTTGGCCCAGTTTGCAATTTCTGCGGAAAATAAACAGGAAGAAGGAAAACCAATAAGAGACTAGCTGGAGGTGTCTGGAAGGGCAAAATCAACTCTCACTTCCCACCAGTAAGAGGAATTAACCAAAGGCTCAGGGTGCCATGCCAGAACCACACTAGGGCCTGAAGCATTCCTGCGGTGTTGTGGCCAGCCTACAAGAAAGCGAGTTAAAGAAAGGAGCTCAGGGGCACTGTCATTCACAAACCTGCAGAGTTATAAATGACAGCTATCGTCCAAAAATATATTGAAGTAAGGCTGCCAAGAGGACTTGAAAGCGGGGCAGAATTGCAGGAAACCGATTTCAGGAGGTAGACTGGAATTGCATGTAAAGCATAGGAAAAGAGGCAGAACGTCCACAATGATGCACTTGGCCAAAAAGGGCGTATGCGTTTTTTCCTGAATATATTCAGGAAAAAACGCATACGCCCTTTTTGGCCAACCAAGCAAGCTTGCAAAGGAAACTTGCACTACAATGAAGTCTCACTGCCCCCCGGTCAAAAGGGCCATCTGAAAAAAGTGTAAAATCCAGAAAGGCAGGACAGGCCATGGAGAACTGGGAGCCTTGTTATGCTGATGGGCGGGATGTAAATTGCCAACAGCCACTCTGGAGAAGTGTATGGTGTTTCCTGAAACATCTAAAAAACAAAGCAACAGAGCCTAGGGCACTTCCACTTATGGCCCTATAGCTTAGGGAAATTAAAATCAAAAAGACACAGCCACCCCAATGTTTGGGACGGCTCTGTTTACAAGAACCTCGTTTACGGTACAAGTTCAATATCACAGAAAGCAAAAAATGGATAAAAAAGTTGTGGTACTTACGTACTATGCAATATCACTCAGCAATGAAATCTATGTCATCAGGCCCGTAGCAGCATAATGAGAGGATTCAGGTACGATGATTCTAAGTAAAATAAGTCACACAGAAAAAGAAACATCATAAGATATCACTACTACACGGCATGTAAACTTGGCTACACAGGAACTGAATTACAAAACAGAACAGGGTCTCAAACGTAGAAAACCACCTTATGCTTGCTTAAGGGGAAAGGTGAGTTGGGGTGCTGCATAAAACCAGAGATTGAAATTAGCACAGATACCGTTCCATAAGGCAAATATATAATAGACAAGAGTTGCTCCTGCTCAACGAAGTGGACTCTACACCCCATATTAAATGCCTAAGAATATACCTGACTAGTAAGAATCTTAAAACCTATGGATTTATATGTCTCCAAAAGAGAATCAAGCGTGTGTACAGCGGCATAAACGCAGCAGTGATAGGATTGGTGAGGTTCGGTGAGCAAATGCACACCCTTTGAAGTCATATTGCATGGTACCCATTCCATGGGTCTCAACTCTCCAGGTTTAAGGGATTCTTCCTTCAGCTAAAACATGCATGTGGAACCCAGAGTATGATCTACCGTGTGATCGGGAAACGTGTTCAAATGTGTCAGTTTTCATCCCCTGGTACTCGGGTGCAACATTCCAGACGCTTTACAAACACTCTCCCCACTTGGAGAGTCAGTGCCTTTAACCTCCTGTTTGGCCCAGTTTGCAATTTCTGCGGAAAATGAACAGGAAGAAGGAAAACCAATAAGAGACTAGCTGGAGGTGTCTGGAAGGGCAAATTCAACTCTCACTTCCCACCAGTAAGAGGAATTAACCAAAGGCTCAGCGTGCCATGCCAGAACCACACTAGGGCCTGAAGCATTCCTGCGGTGTTGTGGCCAGCCTACAAGAAAGCGAGTTAAAGAAAGGAGCTCAGGGGCACTGTCATTCACAAACCTGCAGAGTTATAAATGACAGCTATCGTCCAAAAATATATTGAAGTAAGGCTGCCAAGAGGACTTGAAAGCGGGGCAGAATTGCAGGAAACCGATTTCAGGAGGTAGACTGGAATTGCATGTAAAGCATAGGAAAAGAGGCAGAACGTCCACAATGATGCACTTGGCCAAAAAGGGCGTATGCGTTTTTTCCTGAATATATTCAGGAAAAAACGCATACGCCCTTTTTGGCCAACCAAGCAAGCTTGCAAAGGAAACTTGCACTACAATGAAGTCTCACTGCCCCCCGGTCAAAAGGGCCATCTGAAAAAAGTGTAAAATCCAGAAAGGCAGGACAGGCCATGGAGAACTGGGAGCCTTGTTATGCTGATGGGCGGGATGTAAATTGCCAACAGCCACTCTGGAGAAGTGTATGGTGTTTCCTGAAACATCTAAAAAACAAAGCAACAGAGCCTAGGGCACTTCCACTTATGGCCCTATAGCTTAGGGAAATTAAAATCAAAAAGACACAGCCACCCCAATGTTTGGGACGGCTCTGTTTACAAGAACCTCGTTTACGGTACAAGTTCAATATCACAGAAAGCAAAAAATGGATAAAAAAGTTGTGGTACTTACGTACTATGCAATATCACTCAGCAATGAAATCTATGTCATCAGGCCCGTAGCAGCATAATGAGAGGATTCAGGTACGATGATTCTAAGTGAAATAAGTCACACAGAAAAAGAAACATCATAAGATATCACTACTACACGGAATGTAAACTTGGCTACCCAGGAACTGAATTACAAAACAGAACAGGGTCTCAAATGTAGAAAACCAACTTATGCTTGCTTAAGGGGAAAGGTGAGTTGGGGTGCTGCATAAAACCAGAGATTGAAATTAGCACAGATACCGTTCCATAAGCCAAATATGTAATAGACAAGAGCTACTCCTTGCTCAACGAAGTGGACTCTACACACCGTATTAAACGCCTAAGAATATACCTGAATAGTAAGAATCTTAAAACCTATGGATTTATATGTCTCCAAAAGAGAATCAAGCGTGTGTACAGCGGCATAAACGCAGCAGTGATAGGATTGGTGAGGTTCGGTGAGCAAATGCAGACCCTTTGAAGTCATATTGCATGGTACCCATTCCATGTGTCTCAACTCTCCAGGTTTAAGGGATTCTTCCTTCAGCTAAAACATGCATGTGGAACCCAGAGTATGATCTACCGTGTGATCGGGAAACGTGTTCAAATGTGTCAGTTTTCACCCCCTGGTACTCGGGTGCAACATTCCAGACGCTTTACAAACACTCTTCCCACTTGGAGAGTCAGTGCCTTTAACCTCCTGTTTGGCCCAGTTTGCAATTTCTGTGGAAAATGAACAGGAAGAAGGAAAACCAATAAGAGACTAGCTGGAGGTGTCTGGAAGGGCAAATTCAACTCTCACTTCCCACCAGTAAGAGGAATTAACCAAAGGCTCAGCGTGCCATGCCAGAACCACACTAGGGCCTGAAGCATTCCTGCGGTGTTGTGGCCAGCCTACAAGAAAGCGAGTTAAAGAAAGGAGCTCAGGGGCACTGTCATTCACAAACCTGCAGAGTTATAAATGACAGCTATCGTCCAAAAATATATTGAAGTAAGGCTGCCAAGAGGACTTGAAAGTGGGGCAGAATTGCAGGAAACCGATTTCAGGAGGTAGACTGGAATTGCATGTAAAGCATAGGAAAAGAGGCAGAACGTCCATAATGATGCACTTGGCCAAAAAGGGCGTATGCGTTTTTTCCTGAATATATTCAGGAAAAAACGCATACGCCCTTTTTGGCCAACCAAGCAAGCTTGCAAAGGAAACTTGCACTACAATGAAGTCTCACTGCCCCCCGGTCAAAAGGGCAATCTGAAAAAAGTGTAAAATCCAGAAAGGCAGGACAGGCCATGGAGAACTGGGAGCCTTGTTATGCTCATGGGCGGGATGTAAATTGCCAACAGCCACTCTGGAGAAGTGTATGGTGTTTCCTGAAACATCTAAAAAACAAAGCAACAGAGCCTAGGGCACTTCCACTTATGGTCCTATAGCTTAGGGAAATTAAAATCAAAAAGACACAGCCACCCCAATGTTTGGGACGGCTCTGTTTACAAGAACCTCGTTTACAGTACAAGTTCAATATCACAGATAGTGAAAAATGGATAAAGAAGTTGTGGGACTTACGTACAATACAATACCACTCAGCAATGAAATCTATGTCATCAGGCCCATAGCAGCATAATGAGTGGATTCAGGTACGATGATTCTAAGTGAAATAAGTCACAGAGAAAAAGAAACATCATAAGATATCACTACTACACGGCATGTAAACTTGGCTACACAGGAACTGAATTACAAAACAGAACAGGGTCTCAAACGTAGAAAACCACCTTATGCTTGCTTAAGGGGAAAGGTGAGTTGGGGTGCTGCATAAAACCAGAGATTGAAATTAGCACAGATACCGTTCCATAAGGCAAATATATAATAGACAAGAGTTGCTCCTGCTCAACGAAGTGGACTCTACACCCCATATTAAACGCCTAAGAATATACCTGACTAGTAAGAATCTTAAAATCTATGGATTTATATGTCTCCAAAAGAGAATCAAGCGTGTGTACAGTGGCATAAAGGCAGCAGTGATAGGATTGGTGAGGTTCGGTGAGCAAATGCAGACCCTTTGAAGTCATATTGCATGGTACCCATTCCATGGGTCTCAACTCTCCAGGTTTAAGGGATTCTTCCTTCAGCTAAAACATGCATGTGGAACCCAGAGTATGATCTACCGTGTGATCGGGAAACGTGTTCAAATGTGTCAGTTTTCATCCCCTGGTACTCGGGTGCAACATTCCAGACGCTTTACAAACACTCTCCCCACTTGGAGAGTCAGTGCCTTTAACCTCCTGTTTGGCCCAGTTTGCAATTTCTGCGGAAAATGAACAGGAAGAAGGAAAACCAATAAGAGACTAGCTGGAGGTGTCTGGAAGGGCAAATTCAACTCTCACTTCCCACCAGTAAGAGGAATTAACCAAAGGCTCAGCGTGCCATGCCAGAACCACACTAGGGCCTGAAGCATTCCTGCGGTGTTGTGGCCAGCCTACAAGAAAGCGAGTTAAAGAAAGGAGCTCAGGGGCACTGTCATTCACAAACCTGCAGAGTTATAAATGACAGCTATCGTCCAAAAATATATTGAAGTAAGGCTGCCAAGAGGACTTGAAAGCGGGGCAGAATTGCAGGAAACCGATTTCAGGAGGTAGACTGGAATTGCATGTAAAGCATAGGAAAAGAGGCAGAACGTCCACAATGATGCACTTGGCCAAAAAGGGCGTATGCGTTTTTTCCTGAATATATTCAGGAAAAAACGCATACGCCCTTTTTGGCCAACCAAGCAAGCTTGCAAAGGAAACTTGCACTACAATGAAGTCTCACTGCCCCCCGGTCAAAAGGGCCATCTGAAAAAAGTGTAAAATCCAGAAAGGCAGGACAGGCCATGGAGAACTGGGAGCCTTGTTATGCTGATGGGCGGGATGTAAATTGCCCTCAGCCACTCTGGAGAAGTGTATGGTGTTTCCTGAAACATCTAAAAAACAAAGCAACAGAGCCTAGGGCACTTCCACTTATGGCCCTATAGCTTAGGGAAATTAAAATCAAAAAGACACAGCCACCCCAATGTTTGGGACGGCTCTGTTTACAAGAACCTCGTTTACGGTACAAGTTCAATATCACAGAAAGCAAAAAATGGATAAAAAAGTTGTGGTACTTACGTACTATGCAATATCACTCAGCAATGAAATCTATGTCATCAGGCCCGTAGCAGCATAATGAGAGGATTCAGGTACGATGATTCTAAGTGAAATAAGTCACACAGAAAAAGAAACATCATAAGATATCACTACTACACGGAATGTAAACTTGGCTACCCAGGAACTGAATTACAAAACAGAACAGGGTCTCAAATGTAGAAAACCAACTTATGCTTGCTTAAGGGGAAAGGTGAGTTGGGGTGCTGCATAAAACCAGAGATTGAAATTAGCACAGATACCGCTCCATAAGCCAAATATGTAATAGACAAGAGCTACTCCTTGCTCAACGAAGTGGACTCTACACACCGTATTAAACGCCTAAGAATATACCTGAATAGTAAGAATCTTAAAACCTATGGATTTATATGTCTCCAAAAGAGAATCAAGCGTGTGTACAGCGGCATAAACGCAGCAGTGATAGGATTGGTGAGGTTCGGTGAGCAAATGCAGACCCTTTGAAGTCATATTGCATGGTACCCATTCCATGGGTCTCAACTCTCCAGGTTTAAGGGATTCTTCCTTCAGCTAAAACATGCATGTGGAACCCAGAGTATGATCTACCGTGTGATCGGGAAACGTGTTCAAATGTGTCAGTTTTCATCCCCTGGTACTCGGGTGCAACATTCCAGACGCTTTACAAACACTCTCCCCACTTGGAGAGTCAGTGCCTTTAACCTCCTGTTTGGCCCAGTTTGCAATTTCTGCGGAAAATGAACAGGAAGAAGGAAAACCAATAAGAGACTAGCTGGAGGTGTCTGGAAGGGCAAATTCAACTCTCACTTCCCACCAGTAAGAGGAATTAACCAAAGGCTCAGCGTGCCATGCCAGAACCACACTAGGGCCTGAAGCATTCCTGCGGTGTTGTGGCCAGCCTACAAGAAAGCGAGTTAAAGAAAGGAGCTCAGGGGCACTGTCATTCACAAACCTGCAGAGTTATAAATGACAGCTATCGTCCAAAAATATATTGAAGTAAGGCTGCCAAGAGGACTTGAAAGTGGGGCAGAATTGCAGGAAACCGATTTCAGGAGGTAGACTGGAATTGCATGTAAAGCATAGGAAAAGAGGCAGAACGTCCATAATGATGCACTTGGCCAAAAAGGGCGTATGCGTTTTTTCCTGAATATACTCAGGAAAAAACGCATACGCCCTTTTTGGCCAACCAAGCAAGCTTGCAAAGGAAACTTGCACTACAATGAAGTCTCACTGCCCCCCGGTCAAAAGGGCCATCTGAAAAAAGTGTAAAATCCAGAAAGGCAGGACAGGCCATGGAGAACTGGGAGCCTTGTTATGCTCATGGGCGGGATGTAAATTGCCAACAGCCACTCTGGAGAAGTGTATGGTGTTTCCTGAAACATCTAAAAAGCAAAGCAACAGAGCCTAGGGCACTTCCACTTATGGTCCTATAGCTTAGGGAAATTAAAATCAAAAAGACACAGCCACCCCAATGGTTGGGACGGCTCTGTTTACAAGAACCTCGTTTACAGTACAAGTTCAATATCACAGATAGTGAAAAATGGATAAAGAAGTTGTGGGACTTACGTACAATACAATACCACTCAGCAATGAAATCTATGTCATCAGGCCCATAGCAGCATAATGAGTGGATTCAGGTACGATGATTCTAAGTGAAATAAGTCACAGAGAAAAAGAAACATCATAAGATATCACTACTACACGGCATGTAAACTTGGCTACACAGGAACTGAATTACAAAACAGAACAGGGTCTCAAACGTAGAAAACCACCTTATGCTTGCTTAAGGGGAAAGGTGAGTTGGGGTGCTGCATAAAACCAGAGATTGAAATTAGCACAGATACCGTTCCATAAGGCAAATATATAATAGACAAGAGTTGCTCCTGCTCAACGAAGTGGACTCTACACCCCATATTAAACGCCTAAGAATATACCTGACTAGTAAGAATCTTAAAACCTATGGATTTATATGTCTCCAAAAGAGAATCAAGCGTGTGTACAGCGGCATAAACGCAGCAGTGATAGGATTGGTGAGGATCGGTGAGCAAATGCACACCCTTTGAAGTCATATTGCATGGTACCCATTCCATGGGTCTCAACTCTCCAGGTTTAAGGGATTCTTCCTTCAGCTAAAACATGCATGTGGAACCCAGAGTATGATCTACCGTGTGATCGGGAAACGTGTTCAAATGTGTCAGTTTTCATCCCCTGGTACTCGGGTGCAACATTCCAGACGCTTTACAAACACTCTCCCCACTTGGAGAGTCAGTGCCTTTAACCTCCTGTTTGGCCCAGTTTGCAATTTCTGCGGAAAATGAACAGGAAGAAGGAAAACCAATAAGAGACTAGCTGGAGGTGTCTGGAAGGGCAAATTCAACTCTCACTTCCCACCAGTAAGAGGAATTAACCAAAGGCTCAGCGTGCCATGCCAGAACCACACTAGGGCCTGAAGCATTCCTGCGGTGTTGTGGCCAGCCTACAAGAAAGCGAGTTAAAGAAAGGAGCTCAGGGGCACTGTCATTCACAAACCTGCAGAGTTATAAATGACAGCTATCGTCCAAAAATATATTGAAGTAAGGCTGCCAAGAGGACTTGAAAGTGGGGCAGAATTGCAGGAAACCGATTTCAGGAGGTAGACTGGAATTGCATGTAAAGCATAGGAAAAGAGGCAGAACGTCCATAATGATGCACTTGGCCAAAAAGGGCGTATGCGTTTTTTCCTGAATATACTCAGGAAAAAACGCATACGCCCTTTTTGGCCAACCAAGCAAGCTTGCAAAGGAAACTTGCACTACAATGAAGTCTCACTGCCCCCCGGTCAAAAGGGCCATCTGAAAAAAGTGTAAAATCCAGAAAGGCAGGACAGGCCATGGAGAACTGGGAGCCTTGTTATGCTCATGGGCGGGATGTAAATTGCCAACAGCCACTCTGGAGAAGTGTATGGTGTTTCCTGAAACATCTAAAAAACAAAGCAACAGAGCCTAGGGCACTTCCACTTATGGTCCTATAGCTTAGGGAAATTAAAATCAAAAAGACACAGCCACCCCAATGGTTGGGACGGCTCTGTTTACAAGAACCTCGTTTACAGTACAAGTTCAATATCACAGATAGTGAAAAATGGATAAAGAAGTTGTGGGACTTACGTACAATACAATACCACTCAGCAATGAAATCTATGTCATCAGGCCCATAGCAGCATAATGAGTGGATTCAGGTACGATGATTCTAAGTGAAATAAGTCACAGAGAAAAAGAAACATCATAAGATATCACTACTACACGGCATGTAAACTTGGCTACACAGAAACTGAATTACAAAACAGAACAGGGTCTCAAATGTAGAAAACCACCTTATGCTTGCTTAAGGGGAAAGGTGAGTTGGGGTGCTGCATAAAACCAGAGATTGAAATTAGCACAGATACCATTCCATAAGGCAAATATATAATAGACAAGAGTTGCTCCTTGCTCAACGAAGTGGACTCTACACCCCATATTAAACGCCTAAGAATATACCTGACTAGTAAGAATCTTAAAACCTATGGATTTATATGTCTCCAAAAGAGAATCAAGCGTGTGTACAGCGGCATAAAGGCAGCAGTGATAGGATTGGTGAGGTTCGGTGAGCAAATGCAGACCCTTTGAAGTCATATTGCATGGTACCCATTCCATGGGTCTCAACTCTCCAGGTTTAAGGGATTCTTCCTTCAGCTAAAACATGCATGTGGAACCCAGAGTATGATCTACCGTGTGATCGGGAAACGTGTTCAAATGTGTCAGTTTTCATCCCCTGGTACTCGGGTGCAACATTCCAGACGCTTTACAAACACTCTCCCCACTTGGAGAGTCAGTGCCTTTAACCTCCTGTTTGGCCCAGTTTGCAATTTCTGCGGAAAATGAACAGGAAGAAGGAAAACCAATAAGAGACTAGCTGGAGGTGTCTGGAAGGGCAAAATCAACTCTCACTTCCCACCAGTAAGAGGAATTAACCAAAGGCTCAGGGTGCCATGCCAGAACCACACTAGGGCCTGAAGCATTCCTGCGGTGTTGTGGCCAGCCTACAAGAAAGCGAGTTAAAGAAAGGAGCTCAGGGGCACTGTCATTCACAAACCTGCAGAGTTATAAATGACAGCTATCGTCCAAAAATATATTGAAGTAAGGCTGCCAAGAGGACTTGAAAGCGGGGCAGAATTGCAGGAAACCGATTTCAGGAGGTAGACTGGAATTGCATGTAAAGCATAGGAAAAGAGGCAGAACGTCCACAATGATGCACTTGGCCAAAAAGGGCGTATGCGTTTTTTCCTGAATATATTCAGGAAAAAACGCATACGCCCTTTTTGGCCAACCAAGCAAGCTTGCAAAGGAAACTTGCACTACAATGAAGTCTCACTGCCCCCCGGTCAAAAGGGCCATCTGAAAAAAGTGTAAAATCCAGAAAGGCAGGACAGGCCATGGAGAACTGGGAGCCTTGTTATGCTGATGGGCGGGATGTAAATTGCCAACAGCCACTCTGGAGAAGTGTATGGTGTTTCCTGAAACAACTAAAAAACAAAGCAACAGAGCCTAGGGCACTTCCACTTATGGCCCTATAGCTTAGGGAAATTAAAATCAAAAAGACACAGCCACCCCAATGTTTGGGACGGCTCTGTTTACAAGAACCTCGTTTACGGTACAAGTTCAATATCACAGAAAGCAAAAAATGGATAAAAAAGTTGTGGTACTTACGTACTATGCAATATCACTCAGCAATGAAATCTATGTCATCAGGCCCGTAGCAGCATAATGAGAGGATTCAGGTACGATGATTCTAAGTAAAATAAGTCACACAGAAAAAGAAACATCATAAGATATCACTACTACACGGCATGTAAACTTGGCTACACAGGAACTGAATTACAAAACAGAACAGGGTCTCAAACGTAGAAAACCACCTTATGCTTGCTTAAGGGGAAAGGTGAGTTGGGGTGCTGCATAAAACCAGAGATTGAAATTAGCACAGATACCGTTCCATAAGGCAAATATATAATAGACAAGAGTTGCTCCTGCTCAACGAAGTGGACTCTACACCCCATATTAAATGCCTAAGAATATACCTGACTAGTAAGAATCTTAAAACCTATGGATTTATATGTCTCCAAAAGAGAATCAAGCGTGTGTACAGCGGCATAAACGCAGCAGTGATAGGATTGGTGAGGTTCGGTGAGCAAATGCACACCCTTTGAAGTCATATTGCATGGTACCCATTCCATGGGTCTCAACTCTCCAGGTTTAAGGGATTCTTCCTTCAGCTAAAACATGCATGTGGAACCCAGAGTATGATCTACCGTGTGATCGGGAAACGTGTTCAAATGTGTCAGTTTTCATCCCCTGGTACTCGGGTGCAACATTCCAGACGCTTTACAAACACTCTCCCCACTTGGAGAGTCAGTGCCTTTAACCTCCTGTTTGGCCCAGTTTGCAATTTCTGCGGAAAATGAACAGGAAGAAGGAAAACCAATAAGAGACTAGCTGGAGGTGTCTGGAAGGGCAAATTCAACTCTCACTTCCCACCAGTAAGAGGAATTAACCAAAGGCTCAGCGTGCCATGCCAGAACCACACTAGGGCCTGAAGCATTCCTGCGGTGTTGTGGCCAGCCTACAAGAAAGCGAGTTAAAGAAAGGAGCTCAGGGGCACTGTCATTCACAAACCTGCAGAGTTATAAATGACAGCTATCGTCCAAAAATATATTGAAGTAAGGCTGCCAAGAGGACTTGAAAGTGGGGCAGAATTGCAGGAAACCGATTTCAGGAGGTAGACTGGAATTGCATGTAAAGCATAGGAAAAGAGGCAGAACGTCCATAATGATGCACTTGGCCAAAAAGGGCGTATGCGTTTTTTCCTGAATATACTCAGGAAAAAACGCATACGCCCTTTTTGGCCAACCAAGCAAGCTTGCAAAGGAAACTTGCACTACAATGAAGTCTCACTGCCCCCCGGTCAAAAGGGCCATCTGAAAAAAGTGTAAAATCCAGAAAGGCAGGACAGGCCATGGAGAACTGGGAGCCTTGTTATGCTCATGGGCGGGATGTAAATTGCCAACAGCCACTCTGGAGAAGTGTATGGTGTTTCCTGAAACATCTAAAAAACAAAGCAACAGAGCCTAGGGCACTTCCACTTATGGTCCTATAGCTTAGGGAAATTAAAATCAAAAAGACACAGCCACCCCAATGGTTGGGACGGCTCTGTTTACAAGAACCTCGTTTACAGTACAAGTTCAATATCACAGATAGTGAAAAATGGATAAAGAAGTTGTGGGACTTACGTACAATACAATACCACTCAGCAATGAAATCTATGTCATCAGGCCCATAGCAGCATAATGAGTGGATTCAGGTACGATGATTCTAAGTGAAATAAGTCACAGAGAAAAAGAAACATCATAAGATATCACTACTACACGGCATGTAAACTTGGCTACACAGAAACTGAATTACAAAACAGAACAGGGTCTCAAATGTAGAAAACCACCTTATGCTTGCTTAAGGGGAAAGGTGAGTTGGGGTGCTGCATAAAACCAGAGATTGAAATTAGCACAGATACCATTCCATAAGGCAAATATATAATAGACAAGAGTTGCTCCTTGCTCAACGAAGTGGACTCTACACCCCATATTAAACGCCTAAGAATATACCTGACTAGTAAGAATCTTAAAACCTATGGATTTATATGTCTCCAAAAGAGAATCAAGCGTGTGTACAGCGGCATAAAGGCAGCAGTGATAGGATTGGTGAGGTTCGGTGAGCAAATGCAGACCCTTTGAAGTCATATTGCATGGTACCCATTCCATGGGTCTCAACTCTCCAGGTTTAAGGGATTCTTCCTTCAGCTAAAACATGCATGTGGAACCCAGAGTATGATCTACCGTGTGATCGGGAAACGTGTTCAAATGTGTCAGTTTTCATCCCCTGGTACTCGGGTGCAACATTCCAGACGCTTTACAAACACTCTCCCCACTTGGAGAGTCAGTGCCTTTAACCTCCTGTTTGGCCCAGTTTGCAATTTCTGCGGAAAATGAACAGGAAGAAGGAAAACCAATAAGAGACTAGCTGGAGGTGTCTGGAAGGGCAAAATCAACTCTCACTTCCCACCAGTAAGAGGAATTAACCAAAGGCTCAGGGTGCCATGCCAGAACCACACTAGGGCCTGAAGCATTCCTGCGGTGTTGTGGCCAGCCTACAAGAAAGCGAGTTAAAGAAAGGAGCTCAGGGGCACTGTCATTCACAAACCTGCAGAGTTATAAATGACAGCTATCGTCCAAAAATATATTGAAGTAAGGCTGCCAAGAGGACTTGAAAGCGGGGCAGAATTGCAGGAAACCGATTTCAGGAGGTAGACTGGAATTGCATGTAAAGCATAGGAAAAGAGGCAGAACGTCCACAATGATGCACTTGGCCAAAAAGGGCGTATGCGTTTTTTCCTGAATATATTCAGGAAAAAACGCATACGCCCTTTTTGGCCAACCAAGCAAGCTTGCAAAGGAAACTTGCACTACAATGAAGTCTCACTGCCCCCCGGTCAAAAGGGCCATCTGAAAAAAGTGTAAAATCCAGAAAGGCAGGACAGGCCATGGAGAACTGGGAGCCTTGTTATGCTGATGGGCGGGATGTAAATTGCCAACAGCCACTCTGGAGAAGTGTATGGTGTTTCCTGAAACAACTAAAAAACAAAGCAACAGAGCCTAGGGCACTTCCACTTATGGCCCTATAGCTTAGGGAAATTAAAATCAAAAAGACACAGCCACCCCAATGTTTGGGACGGCTCTGTTTACAAGAACCTCGTTTACGGTACAAGTTCAATATCACAGAAAGCAAAAAATGGATAAAAAAGTTGTGGTACTTACGTACTATGCAATATCACTCAGCAATGAAATCTATGTCATCAGGCCCGTAGCAGCATAATGAGAGGATTCAGGTACGATGATTCTAAGTAAAATAAGTCACACAGAAAAAGAAACATCATAAGATATCACTACTACACGGCATGTAAACTTGGCTACACAGGAACTGAATTACAAAACAGAACAGGGTCTCAAACGTAGAAAACCACCTTATGCTTGCTTAAGGGGAAAGGTGAGTTGGGGTGCTGCATAAAACCAGAGATTGAAATTAGCACAGATACCGTTCCATAAGGCAAATATATAATAGACAAGAGTTGCTCCTGCTCAACGAAGTGGACTCTACACCCCATATTAAATGCCTAAGAATATACCTGACTAGTAAGAATCTTAAAACCTATGGATTTATATGTCTCCAAAAGAGAATCAAGCGTGTGTACAGCGGCATAAACGCAGCAGTGATAGGATTGGTGAGGTTCGGTGAGCAAATGCACACCCTTTGAAGTCATATTGCATGGTACCCATTCCATGGGTCTCAACTCTCCAGGTTTAAGGGATTCTTCCTTCAGCTAAAACATGCATGTGGAACCCAGAGTATGATCTACCGTGTGATCGGGAAACGTGTTCAAATGTGTCAGTTTTCATCCCCTGGTACTCGGGTGCAACATTCCAGACGCTTTACAAACACTCTCCCCACTTGGAGAGTCAGTGCCTTTAACCTCCTGTTTGGCCCAGTTTGCAATTTCTGCGGAAAATGAACAGGAAGAAGGAAAACCAATAAGAGACTAGCTGGAGGTGTCTGGAAGGGCAAATTCAACTCTCACTTCCCACCAGTAAGAGGAATTAACCAAAGGCTCAGCGTGCCATGCCAGAACCACACTAGGGCCTGAAGCATTCCTGCGGTGTTGTGGCCAGCCTACAAGAAAGCGAGTTAAAGAAAGGAGCTCAGGGGCACTGTCATTCACAAACCTGCAGAGTTATAAATGACAGCTATCGTCCAAAAATATATTGAAGTAAGGCTGCCAAGAGGACTTGAAAGCGGGGCAGAATTGCAGGAAACCGATTTCAGGAGGTAGACTGGAATTGCATGTAAAGCATAGGAAAAGAGGCAGAACGTCCATAATGATGCACTTGGCCAAAAAGGGCGTATGCGTTTTTTCCTGAATATATTCAGGAAAAAACGCATACGCCCTTTTTGGCCAACCAAGCAAGCTTGCAAAGGAAACTTGCACTACAATGAAGTCTCACTGCCCCCCGGTCAAAAGGGCAATCTGAAAAAAGTGTAAAATCCAGAAAGGCAGGACAGGCCATGGAGAACTGGGAGCCTTGTTATGCTCATGGGCGGGATGTAAATTGCCAACAGCCACTCTGGAGAAGTGTATGGTGTTTCCTGAAACATCTAAAAAACAAAGCAACAGAGCCTAGGGCACTTCCACTTATGGTCCTATAGCTTAGGGAAATTAAAATCAAAAAGACACAGCCACCCCAATGTTTGGGACGGCTCTGTTTACAAGAACCTCGTTTACAGTACAAGTTCAATATCACAGATAGTGAAAAATGGATAAAGAAGTTGTGGGACTTACGTACAATACAATACCACTCAGCAATGAAATCTATGTCATCAGGCCCATAGCAGCATAATGAGTGGATTCAGGTACGATGATTCTAAGTGAAATAAGTCACAGAGAAAAAGAAACATCATAAGATATCACTACTACACGGCATGTAAACTTGGCTACACAGGAACTGAAGTACAAAACAGAACAGGGTCTCAAACGTAGAAAACCACCTTATGCTTGCTTAAGGGGAAAGGTGAGTTGGGGTGCTGCATAAAACCAGAGATTGAAATTAGCACAGATACCGTTCCATAAGGCAAATATATAATAGACAAGAGTTGCTCCTGCTCAACGAAGTGGACTCTACACCCCATATTAAACGCCTAAGAATATACCTGACTAGTAAGAATCTTAAAACCTATGGATTTATATGTCTCCAAAAGAGAATCAAGCGTGTGTACAGTGGCATAAAGGCAGCAGTGATAGGATTGGTGAGGTTCGGTGAGCAAATGCAGACCCTTTGAAGTCATATTGCATGGTACCCATTCCATGGGTCTCAACTCTCCAGGTTTAAGGGATTCTTCCTTCAGCTAAAACATGCATGTGGAACCCAGAGTATGATCTACCGTGTGATCGGGAAACGTGTTCAAATGTGTCAGTTTTCATCCCCTGGTACTCGGGTGCAACATTCCAGACGCTTTACAAACACTCTCCCCACTTGGAGAGTCAGTGCCTTTAACCTCCTGTTTGGCCCAGTTTGCAATTTCTGCGGAAAATGAACAGGAAGAAGGAAAACCAATAAGAGACTAGCTGGAGGTGTCTGGAAGGGCAAATTCAACTCTCACTTCCCACCAGTAAGAGGAATTAACCAAAGGCTCAGCGTGCCATGCCAGAACCACACTAGGGCCTGAAGCATTCCTGCGGTGTTGTGGCCAGCCTACAAGAAAGCGAGTTAAAGAAAGGAGCTCAGGGGCACTGTCATTCACAAACCTGCAGAGTTATAAATGACAGCTATCGTCCAAAAATATATTGAAGTAAGGCTGCCAAGAGGACTTGAAAGTGGGGCAGAATTGCAGGAAACCGATTTCAGGAGGTAGACTGGAATTGCATGTAAAGCATAGGAAAAGAGGCAGAACGTCCATAATGATGCACTTGGCCAAAAAGGGCGTATGCGTTTTTTCCTGAATATACTCAGGAAAAAACGCATACGCCCTTTTTGGCCAACCAAGCAAGCTTGCAAAGGAAACTTGCACTACAATGAAGTCTCACTGCCCCCCGGTCAAAAGGGCCATCTGAAAAAAGTGTAAAATCCAGAAAGGCAGGACAGGCCATGGAGAACTGGGAGCCTTGTTATGCTCATGGGCGGGATGTAAATTGCCAACAGCCACTCTGGAGAAGTGTATGGTGTTTCCTGAAACATCTAAAAAACAAAGCAACAGAGCCTAGGGCACTTCCACTTATGGTCCTATAGCTTAGGGAAATTAAAATCAAAAAGACACAGCCACCCCAATGGTTGGGACGGCTCTGTTTACAAGAACCTCGTTTACAGTACAAGTTCAATATCACAGATAGTGAAAAATGGATAAAGAAGTTGTGGGACTTACGTACAATACAATACCACTCAGCAATGAAATCTATGTCATCAGGCCCATAGCAGCATAATGAGTGGATTCAGGTACGATGATTCTAAGTGAAATAAGTCACAGAGAAAAAGAAACATCATAAGATATCACTACTACACGGCATGTAAACTTGGCTACACAGAAACTGAATTACAAAACAGAACAGGGTCTCAAATGTAGAAAACCACCTTATGCTTGCTTAAGGGGAAAGGTGAGTTGGGGTGCTGCATAAAACCAGAGATTGAAATTAGCACAGATACCGTTCCATTAGGCAAATATATAATAGACAAGAGTTGCTCCTTGCTCAACGAAGTGGACTCTACACCCCATATTAAACGCCTAAGAATATACCTGACTAGTAAGAATCTTAAAACCTATGGATTTATATGTCTCCAAAAGAGAATCAAGCGTGTGTACAGCGGCATAAAGGCAGCAGTGATAGGATTGGTGAGGTTCGGTGAGCAAATGCAGACCCTTTGAAGTCATATTGCATGGTACCCATTCCACGGGTCTCAACTCTCCAGGTTTAAGGGATTCTTCCTTCAGCTAAAACATGCATGTGGAACCCAGAGTATGATCTACCGTGTGATCGGGAAACGTGTTCAAATGTGTCAGTTTTCATCCCCTGGTACTCGGGTGCAACATTCCAGACGCTTTACAAACACTCTCCCCACTTGGAGAGTCAGTGCCTTTAACCTCCTGTTTGGCCCAGTTTGCAATTTCTGCGGAAAATGAACAGGAAGAAGGAAAACCAATAAGAGACTAGCTGGAGGTGTCTGGAAGGGCAAAATCAACTCTCACTTCCCACCAGTAAGAGGAATTAACCAAAGGCTCAGGGTGCCATGCCAGAACCACACTAGGGCCTGAAGCATTCCTGCGGTGTTGTGGCCAGCCTACAAGAAAGCGAGTTAAAGAAAGGAGCTCAGGGGCACTGTCATTCACAAACCTGCAGAGTTATAAATGACAGCTATCGTCCAAAAATATATTGAAGTAAGGCTGCCAAGAGGACTTGAAAGCGGGGCAGAATTGCAGGAAACCGATTTCAGGAGGTAGACTGGAATTGCGTGTAAAGCATAGGAAAAGAGGCAGAACGTCCATAATGATGCACTTGGCCAAAAAGGGCGTATGCGTTTTTTCCTGAATATACTCAGGAAAAAACGCATACGCCCTTTTTGGCCAACCAAGCAAGCTTGCAAAGGAAACTTGCACTACAATGAAGTCTCACTGCCCCCCGGTCAAAAGGGCCATCTGAAAAAAGTGTAAAATCCAGAAAGGCAGGACAGGCCATGGAGAACTGGGAGCCTTGTTATGCTCATGGGCGGGATGTAAATTGCCAACAGCCACTCTGGAGAAGTGTATGGTGTTTCCTGAAACATCTAAAAAACAAAGCAACAGAGCCTAGGGCACTTCCACTTATGGTCCTATAGCTTCGGGAAATTAAAATCAAAAAGACACAGCCACCCCAATGGTTGGGACGGCTCTGTTTACAAGAACCTCGTTTACGGTACAATTTCAATATCACAGAAAGCGAAAAATGGATAAAGAAGTTGTGGTACTTACGTACAATGCAATATCACTCAGCAATGAAATCTATGTCATCAGGCCCATAGCAGCATAATGAGAGGATTCAGGTACGATGATTCTAAGTGAAATAAGTCACACAGAAAAAGAAACATCATAAGATATCACTACTACACGGCATGTAAACTTGGCTACACAGGAACTGAATTACAAAACAGAACAGGGTCTCAAACGTAGAAAACCACCTTATGCTTGCTTAAGGGGAAAGGTGAGTTGGGGTGCTGCATAAAACCAGAGATTGAAATTAGCACAGATACCGTTCCATAAGGCAAATATATAATACACAAGAGTTGCTCCTGCTCAACGAAGTGGACTCTACACCCCATATTAAACGCCTAAGAATATACCTGACTAGTAAGAATCTTAAAACCTATGGATTTATATGTCTCCAAAAGAGAATCAAGCGTGTGTACAGCGGCATAAACGCAGCAGTGATAGGATTGGTGAGGTTCGGTGAGCAAATGCAGACCCTTTGAAGTCATATTGCATGGTACCCATTCCATGGGTCTCAACTCTCCAGGTTTAAGGGATTCTTCCTTCAGCTAAAACATGCATGTGGAACCCAGAGTATGATCTACCGTGTGATCGGGAAACGTGTTCAAATGTGTCAGTTTTCATCCCCTGGTACTCGGGTGCAACATTCCAGACGCTTTACAAACACTCTCCCCACTTGGAGAGTCAGTGCCTTTAACCTCCTGTTTGGCCCAGTTTGCAATTTCTGCGGAAAATGAACAGGAAGAAGGAAAACCAATAAGAGACTAGCTGGAGGTGTCTGGAAGGGCAAATTCAACTCTCACTTCCCACCAGTAAGAGGAATTAACCAAAGGCTCAGCGTGCCATGCCAGAACCACACTAGGGCCTGAAGCATTCCTGCGGTGTTGTGGCCAGCCTACAAGAAAGCGAGTTAAAGAAAGGAGCTCAGGGGCACTGTCATTCACAAACCTGCAGAGTTATAAATGACAGCTATCGTCCAAAAATATATTGAAGTAAGGCTGCCAAGAGGACTTGAAAGCGGGGCAGAATTGCAGGAAACCGATTTCAGGAGGTAGACTGGAATTGCATGTAAAGCATAGGAAAAGAGGCAGAACGTCCACAATGATGCACTTGGCCAAAAAGGGCGTATGCGTTTTTTCCTGAATATATTCAGGAAAAAACGCATACGCCCTTTTTGGCCAACCAAGCAAGCTTGCAAAGGAAACTTGCACTACAATGAAGTCTCACTGCCCCCCGGTCAAAAGGGCCATCTGAAAAAAGTGTAAAATCCAGAAAGGCAGGACAGGCCATGGAGAACTGGGAGCCTTGTTATGCTGATGGGCGGGATGTAAATTGCCAACAGCCACTCTGGAGAAGTGTATGGTGTTTCCTGAAACATCTAAAAAACAAAGCAACAGAGCCTAGGGCACTTCCACTTATGGCCCTATAGCTTAGGGAAATTAAAATCAAAAAGACACAGCCACCCCAATGTTTGGGACGGCTCTGTTTACAAGAACCTCGTTTATGGTACAAGTTCAATATCACAGAAAGCAAAAAATGGATAAAAAAGTTGTGGTACTTACGTACTATGCAATATCACTCAGCAATGAAATCTATGTCATCAGGCCCGTAGCAGCATAATGAGAGGATTCAGGTACGATGATTCTAAGTGAAATAAGTCACACAGAAAAAGAAACATCATAAGATATCACTACTACACGGCATGTAAACTTGGCTACACAGGAACTGAATTACAAAACAGAACAGGGTCTCAAATGTAGAAAACCAACTTATGCTTGCTTAAGGGGAAAGGTGAGTTGGGGTGCTGCATAAAACCAGAGATTGAAATTAGCACAGATACCGTTCCATAAGCCAAATATGTAATAGACAAGAGCTACTCCTTGCTCAACCAAGTGGACTCTACACTCCGTATTAAACGCCTAAGAATATACCTGAATAGTAAGAATCTTAAAACCTATGGATTTATATGTCTCCGAAAGAGAATCAAGTGTGTGTACAGCGGCATAAACGCAGCAGTGATAGGATTGGTGAGGATCGGTGAGCAAATGCACACCCTTTGAAATCATATTGCATGGTACCCATTCCATGGGTCTCAACTCTCCAGGTTTAAGGGATTCTTCCTTCAGCTAAAACATGCATGTGGAACCCAGAGTATGATCTACCGTGTGATCGGGAAACGTGTTCAAATGTGTCAGTTTTCATCCCCTAGTACTCGGGTGCAACATTCCAGACGCTTTACAAACACATTCCCCACTTGAAGAGTCAGTGCCTTTAACCTCCTGTTTGGCCCAGTTTGCAATTTCTGTGGAAAATGAACAGGAAGAAGGAAAACCAATAAGAGACTAGCTGGAGGTGTCTGGAAGGGCAAATTCAACTCTCACTTCCCACCAGTAAGAGGAATTAACCAAAGGCTCAGCGTGCCATGCCAGAACCACACTAGGGCCTGAAGCATTCCTGCGGTGTTGTGGCCAGCCTACAAGAAAGCGAGTTAAAGAAAGGAGCTCAGGGGCACTGTCATTCACAAACCTGCAGAGTTATAAATGACAGCTATCGTCCAAAAATATATTGAAGTAAGGCTGCCAAGAGGACTTGAAAGTGGGGCAGAATTGCAGGAAACCGATTTCAGGAGGTAGACTGGAATTGCATGTAAAGCATAGGAAAAGAGGCAGAACGTCCACAATGATGCACTTGGCCAAAAAGGGCGTATGCGTTTTTTCCTGAATATATTCAGGAAAAAACGCATACGCCCTTTTTGGCCAACCAAGCAAGCTTGCAAAGGAAACTTGCACTACAATGAAGTCTCACTGCCCCCCGGTCAAAAGGGCCATCTGAAAAAAGTGTAAAATCCAGAAAGGCAGGACAGGCCATGGAGAACTGGGAGCCTTGTTATGCTGATGGGCGGGATGTAAATTGCCAACAGCCACTCTGGAGAAGTGTATGGTGTTTCCTGAAACATCTAAAAAACAAAGCAACAGAGCCTAGGGCACTTCCACTTATGGTCCTATAGCTTAGGGAAATTAAAATCAAAAAGACACAGCCACCCCAATGTTTGGGACGGCTCTGTTTACAAGAATCTCGTTTACGGTACAAGTTCAATATCACAGAAAGCAAAAAATGGATAAAAAAGTTGTGGTACTTACGTACTATGCAATATCACTCAGCAATGAAATCTATGTCATCAGGCCCGTAGCAGCATAATGAGAGGACTCAGGTACGATGATTCTAAGTGAAATAAGTCACACAGAAAAAGAAACAACATAAGATATCACTACTACACGGAATGTAAACTTGGCTACACAGGAACTGAATTACAAAACAGAACAGGGTCTCAAATGTAGAAAACCAACTTATGCTTGCTTAAGGGGAAAGGTGAGTTGGGGTGCTGAATAAAACCAGAGATTGAAATTAGCACAGATACCATTCCATAAGCCAAATATGTAATAGACAAGAGCTACTCCTTGCTCAACCAAGTGGACTCTACACCCCGTATTAAACGCCTAAGAATATACCTGAATAGTAAGAATCTTAAAACCTATGGATTTATATGTCTCCGAAAGAGAATCAAGCGTGTGTACAGCGGCATAATCCCAGCAGTGATAGGATTGGTGAGGTTTGGTGAACAAATGCAGACCCTTTGAAGTCATATTGCATGGTACCCTTTCCATGGGTCTCACGTCTCCAGGTTTAAGGGATTCTTCCTTCAGCTAAAACATGCATGTGGAACCCAGAGTATGATCCACCGTGTGATTGGGAAACGTGTTCAAATGGGTCAGTTTTCGTCCCCTGGTACTCGGGTGCAACATTCCAGACGCTTTACTAACACTCTCCCCACTTGGAGAGTCAGTGCCTTTAAACTCCTGTTTGGCCCAGTTTGCAATTTCTGCGGAAAATGAACAGGAATAGGGAGAACCAATGAGAGACAAGCTGGAGGTGTCTGGACAGGCAAATTTAACTCTCATTTCCCACCAGGATGAGGAATTAACCAAAGGCTCAGCGTGCCATGCCGGAACCACACTAGGGCCTGAAGCAATCCTGCGGTGTTGCGGCCAGCTCACAAGAAAGCGAGTTGAAGAAAGGAGCTCAGGGGCACTGTCATTCACAAACCTACAGAGTTATAAATGACAGCTATCGTCCAAAAATATATTGAAGTAAGGCTGCCAAGAGGACTTGAAAGCGGGGCAGAATTGCAGGAAACCGATTTCAGGAGGTAGACTGGAATTGCATGTAAAGCATAGGAAAAGAGGCAGAACGTCCACAATGATGCACTTGGCCAAAAAGGGCGTATGCGTTTTTTCCTGAATATATTCAGGAAAAAACGCATACGCCCTTTTTGGCCAACCAAGCAAGCTTGCAAAGGAAATCTGCACTACAGTGAAGTCTCACTGCCCCCCGGTCAAAAGGGCCATCTGAAAAAAGTGTAAAATCCAGAAAGCCAGGATAGGCCATGGAGAACTGGGAACCTTGCTATGCTGATGTGCGGGATGTAAATTGCCAACAGCCACTCTGGAGAAGTGTATGGTGTTTCCTGAAACATCTAAAAAGCAAAGCAACAGAGCCTAGGGCACTTCCACTTATGGTCCTATAGCTTAGGGAAATTAAAATCAAAAAGACACAGCCACCCCAATGTTTGGGACGGCTCTGTTTACAAGAACCTCGTTTACAGTACAAGTTCAATATCACAGATAGTGAAAAATGGATAAAGAAGTTGTGGGACTTACGTACAATACAATACCACTCAGCAATGAAATCTATGTCATCAGGCCCATAGCAGCATAATGAGTGGATTCAGGTACGATGATTCTAAGTGAAATAAGTCACAGAGAAAAAGAAACATCATAAGATATCACTACTACACGGCATGTAAACTTGGCTACACAGGAACTGAATTACAAAACAGAACAGGGTCTCAAACGTAGAAAACCACCTTATGCTTGCTTAAGGGGAAAGGTGAGTTGGGGTGCTGCATAAAACCAGAGATTGAAATTAGCACAGATACTGTTCCATAAGGCAAATATGTAATACACAAGAGCTACACCTTGCTCAACGAAGTGGACTCTACACCCCGTATTAAACGCCTAAGAATATACCTGAATAGTAAGAATCTTAAAACCTATGGATTTATATGTCTCCGAAAGAGAATCAAGTGTGTGTACAGTGGCATAAACGCAGCAGTGATAGGATTGGTGAGGATCGGTGAGCAAATGCACACCCTTTGAAGTCATATTGCATGGTACCCATTCCATGGGTCTCAACTCTCCAGGTTTAAGGGATTCTTCCTTCAGCTAAAACATGCATGTGGAACCCAGAGTATGATCTACCGTGTGATCGGGAAACGTGTTCAAATGTGTCAGTTTTCATCCCCTGGTACTCGGGTGCAACATTCCAGACGCTTTACAAACACTCTCCCCACTTGGAGAGTCAGTGCCTTTAACCTCCTGTTTGGCCCAGTTTGCAATTTCTGCGGAAAATGAACAGGAAGAATGAAAACCAATAAGAGACTAGCTGGAGGTGTCTGGAAGGGCAAATTCAACTCTCACTTCCCACCAGTAAGAGGAATTAACCAAAGGCTCAGCGTGCCATGCCAGAACCACACTAGGGCCTGAAGCATTCCTGCGGTGTTGTGGCCAGCCTACAAGAAAGCGAGTTAAAGAAAGGAGCTCAGGGGCACTGTCATTCACAAACCTGCAGAGTTATAAATGACAGCTATCGTCCAAAAATATATTGAAGTAAGGCTGCCAAGAGGACTTGAAAGTGGGGCAGAATTGCAGGAAACCGATTTCAGGAGGTAGACTGGAATTGCATGTAAAGCATAGGAAAAGAGGCAGAACGTCCACAATGATGCACTTGGCCAAAAAGGGCGTATGCGTTTTTTCCTGAATATATTCAGGAAAAAACGCATACGCCCTTTTTGGCCAACCAAGCAAGCTTGCAAAGGAAACTTGCACTACAATGAAGTCTCACTGCCCCCCGGTCAAAAGGGCCATCTGAAAAAAGTGTAAAATCCAGAAAGGCAGGACAGGCCATGGAGAACTGGGAGCCTTGTTATGCTGATGGGCGGGATGTAAATTGCCAACAGCCACTCTGGAGAAGTGTATGGTGTTTCCTGAAACATCTAAAAAACAAAGCAACAGAGCCTAGGGCACTTCCACTTATGGTCCTATAGCTTAGGGAAATTAAAATCAAAAAGACACAGCCACCCCAATGTTTGGGACGGCTCTGTTTACAAGAACCTCGTTTACGGTACAAGTTCAATATCACAGAAAGCAAAAAATGGATAAAAAAGTTGTGGTACTTACGTACTATGCAATATCACTCAGCAATGAAATCTATGTCATCAGGCCCGTAGCAGCATAATGAGAGGACTCAGGTACGATGATTCTAAGTGAAATAAGTCACACAGAAAAAGAAACAACATAAGATATCACTACTACACGGAATGTAAACTTGGCTACACAGGAACTGAATTACAAAACAGAACAGGGTCTCAAATGTAGAAAACCAACTTATGCTTGCTTAAGGGGAAAGGTGAGTTGGGGTGCTGAATAAAACCAGAGATTGAAATTAGCACAGATACCATTCCATAAGCCAAATATGTAATAGACAAGAGCTACTCCTTGCTCAACCAAGTGGACTCTACACCCCGTATTAAACGCCTAAGAATATACCTGAATAGTAAGAATCTTAAAACCTATGGATTTATATGTCTCCGAAAGAGAATCAAGCGTGTGTACAGCGGCATAATCCCAGCAGTGATAGGATTGGTGAGGTTTGGTGAACAAATGCAGACCCTTTGAAGTCATATTGCATGGTACCCTTTCCATGGGTCTCACGTCTCCAGGTTTAAGGGATTCTTCCTTCAGCTAAAACATGCATGTGGAACCCAGAGTATGATCCACCGTGTGATTGGGAAACGTGTTCAAATGGGTCAGTTTTCGTCCCCTGGTACTCGGGTGCAACATTCCAGACGCTTTACTAACACTCTCCCCACTTGGAGAGTCAGTGCCTTTAAACTCCTGTTTGGCCCAGTTTGCAATTTCTGCGGAAAATGAACAGGAATAGGGAGAACCAATGAGAGACAAGCTGGAGGTGTCTGGACAGGCAAATTTAACTCTCATTTCCCACCAGGATGAGGAATTAACCAAAGGCTCAGCGTGCCATGCCGGAACCACACTAGGGCCTGAAGCAATCCTGCGGTGTTGCGGCCAGCTCACAAGAAAGCGAGTTGAAGAAAGGAGCTCAGGGGCACTGTCATTCACAAACCTACAGAGTTATAAATGACAGCTATCGTCCAAAAATATATTGAAGTAAGGCTGCCAAGAGGACTTGAAAGCGGGGCAGAATTGCAGGAAACCGATTTCAGGAGGTAGACTGGAATTGCATGTAAAGCATAGGAAAAGAGGCAGAACGTCCACAATGATGCACTTGGCCAAAAAGGGCGTATGCGTTTTTTCCTGAATATATTCAGGAAAAAACGCATACGCCCTTTTTGGCCAACCAAGCAAACTTGCAAAGGAAATCTGCACTACAGTGAAGTCTCACTGCCCCCCGGTCAAAAGGGCCATCTGAAAAAAGTGTAAAATCCAGAAAGCCAGGATAGGCCATGGAGAACTGGGAACCTTGCTATGCTGATGTGCGGGATGTAAATTGCCAACAGCCACTCTGGAGAAGTGTATGGTGTTTCCTGAAACATCTAAAAAGCAAAGCAACAGAGCCTAGGGCACTTCCACTTATGGTCCTATAGCTTAGGGAAATTAAAATCAAAAAGACACAGCCACCCCAATGTTTGGGACGGCTCTGTTTACAAGAACCTCGTTTACAGTACAAGTTCAATATCACAGATAGTGAAAAATGGATAAAGAAGTTGTGGGACTTACGTACAATACAATACCACTCAGCAATGAAATCTATGTCATCAGGCCCATAGCAGCATAATGAGTGGATTCAGGTACGATGATTCTAAGTGAAATAAGTCACAGAGAAAAAGAAACATCATAAGATATCACTACTACACGGCATGTAAACTTGGCTACACAGGAACTGAATTACAAAACAGAACAGGGTCTCAAACGTAGAAAACCACCTTATGCTTGCTTAAGGGGAAAGGTGAGTTGGGGTGCTGCATAAAACCAGAGATTGAAATTAGCACAGATACCGTTCCATAAGGCAAATATGTAATAGACAAGAGCTCCTCCTTGCTCAACGAAGTGGACTCTACACCCCGTATTAAACGCCTAAGAATATACCTGAATAGTAAGAATCTTAAAACCTATGGATTTATATGTCTCCGAAAGAGAATCAAGTGTGTGTACAGCGGCATAAACGCAGCAGTGATAGGATTGGTGAGGATCGGTGAGCAAATGCACACCCTTTGAAGTCATATTGCATGGTACCCATTCCATGGGTCTCAACTCTCCAGTTTTAAGGGATTCTTCCTTCAGCTAAAACATGCATGTGGAACCCAGAGTATGATCTACCGTGTGATCGGGAAACGTGTTCAAATGTGTCAGTTTTCATCCCCTGGTACTCGGGTGCAACATTCCAGACGCTTTACAAACACTCTCCACACTTGGAGAGTCAGTGCCTTTAACCTCCTGTTTGGCCCAGTTTGCAATTTCTGCGGAAAATGAACAGGAAGAAGGAAAACCAATAAGAGACTAGCTGGAGGTGTCTGGAAGGGCAAATTCAACTCTCACTTCCCACCAGTAAGAGGAATTAACCAAAGGCTCAGCGTGCCATGCCAGAACCACACTAGGGCCTGAAGCATTCCTGCGGTGTTGTGGCCAGCCTACAAGAAAGCGAGTTAAAGAAAGGAGCTCAGGGGCACTGTCATTCACAAACCTGCAGAGTTATAAATGACAGCTATCGTCCAAAAATATATTGAAGTAAGGCTGCCAAGAGGACTTGAAAGCGGGGCAGAATTGCAGGAAACCGATTTCAGGAGGTAGACTGGAATTGCATGTAAAGCATAGGAAAAGAGGCAGAACGTCCACAATGATGCACTTGGCCAAAAAGGGCGTATGCGTTTTTTCCTGAATATATTCAGGAAAAAACGCATACGCCCTTTTTGGCCAACCAAGCAAGCTTGCAAAGGAAACTTGCACTACAATGAAGTCTCACTGCCCCCCCGGTCAAAAGGGCCATCTGAAAAAAGTGTAAAATCCAGAAAGGCAGGACAGGCCATGGAGAACTGGGAGCCTTGTTATGCTGATGGGCGGGATGTAAATTGCCAACAGCCACTCTGGAGAAGTGTATGGTGTTTCCTGAAACATCTAAAAAACAAAGCAACAGAGCCTAGGGCACTTCCACTTATGGTCCTATAGCTTAGGGAAATTAAAATCAAAAAGACACAGCCACCCCAATGTTTGGGACGGCTCTGTTTACAAGAACCTCGTTTACGGTACAAGTTCAATATCACAGAAAGCAAAAAATGGATAAAAAAGTTGTGGTACTTACGTACTATGCAATATCACTCAGCAATGAAATCTATGTCATCAGGCCCGTAGCAGCATAATGAGAGGACTCAGGTACGATGATTCTAAGTGAAATAAGTCACACAGAAAAAGAAACAACATAAGATATCACTACTACACGGAATGTAAACTTGGCTACACAGGAACTGAATTACAAAACAGAACAGGGTCTCAAATGTAGAAAACCAACTTATGCTTGCTTAAGGGGAAAGGTGAGTTGGGGTGCTGAATAAAACCAGAGATTGAAATTAGCACAGATACCATTCCATAAGCCAAATATGTAATAGACAAGAGCTACTCCTTGCTCAACCAAGTGGACTCTACACCCCGTATTAAACGCCTAAGAATATACCTGAATAGTAAGAATCTTAAAACCTATGGATTTATATGTCTCCGAAAGAGAATCAAGCGTGTGTACAGCGGCATAATCCCAGCAGTGATAGGATTGGTGAGGTTTGGTGAACAAATGCAGACCCTTTGAAGTCATATTGCATGGTACCCATTCCATGGGTCTCACGTCTCCAGGTTTAAGGGATTCTTCCTTCAGCTAAAACATGCATGTGGAACCCAGAGTATGATCCAGCGTGTGATTGGGAAACGTGTTCAAATGGGTCACTTTTCGTCCCCTGGTACTCGGGTGCAACATTCCAGACGCTTTACTAACACTCTCCCCACTTGGAGAGTCAGTGCCTTTAAACTCCTGTTTGGCCCAGTTTGCAATTTCTGCGGAAATGAACAGGAATAGGGAGAACCAATGAGAGACAAGCTGGAGGTGTCTGGACAGGCAAATTTAACTCTCATTTCCCACCAGGATGAGGAATTAACCAAAGGCTCAGCGTGCCATGCCGGAACCACACTAGGGCCTGAAGCAATCCTGCGGTGTTGCGGCCAGCTCACAAGAAAGCGAGTTGAAGAAAGGAGCTCAGGGGCACTGTCATTCACAAACCTACAGAGTTATAAATGACAGCTATCGTCCAAAAATATATTGAAGTAAGGCTGCCAAGAGGACTTGAAAGCGGGGCAGAATTGCAGGAAACCGATTTCAGGAGGTAGACTGGAATTGCATGTAAAGCATAGGAAAAGAGGCAGAACGTCCACAATGATGCACTTGGCCAAAAAGGGCGTATGCGTTTTTTCCTGAATATACTCAGGAAAAAACGCATACGCCCTTTTTGGCCAACCAAGCAAGGTTGCAAAGGAAATCTGCACTACAGTGAAGTCTCACTGCCCCCCGGTCAAAAGGGCCATCTGAAAAAAGTGTAAAATCCAGAAAGCCAGGATAGGCCATGGAGAACTGGGAACCTTGCTATGCTGATGTGCGGGATGTAAATTGCCAACAGCCACTCTGGAGAAGTGTATGGTGTTTCCTGAAACATCTAAAAAGCAAAGCAACAGAGCCTAGGGCACTTCCACTTATGGTCCTATAGCTTAGGGAAATTAAAATCAAAAAGACACAGCCACCCCAATGTTTGGGACGGCTCTGTTTACAAGAACCTCGTTTACAGTACAAGTTCAATATCACAGATAGTGAAAAATGGATAAAGAAGTTGTGGGACTTACGTACAATACAATACCACTCAGCAATGAAATCTATGTCATCAGGCCCATAGCAGCATAATGAGTGGATTCAGGTACGATGATTCTAAGTGAAATAAGTCACAGAGAAAAAGAAACATCATAAGATATCACTACTACACGGCATGTAAACTTGGCTACACAGGAACTGAATTACAAAACAGAACAGGGTCTCAAACGTAGAAAACCACCTTATGCTTGCTTAAGGGGAAAGGTGAGTTGGGGTGCTGCATAAAACCAGAGATTGAAATTAGCACAGATACCGTTCCATAAGGCAAATATGTAATAGACAAGAGCTACTCCTTGCTCAACGAAGTGGACTCTACACCCCGTATTAAACGCCTAAGAATATACCTGACTAGTAAGAATCTTAAAACCTATGGATTTATATGTCTCCGAAAGAGAATCAAGTGTGTGTACAGCGGCATAAACGCAGCAGTGATAGGATTGGTGAGGATCGGTGAGCAAATGCACACCCTTTGAAGTCATATTGCATGGTACCCATTCCATGGGTCTCAACTCTCCAGTTTTAAGGGATTCTTCCTTCAGCTAAAACATGCATGTGGAACCCAGAGTATGATCTACCGTGTGATCGGGAAACGTGTTCAAATGTGTCAGTTTTCATCCCCTGGTACTCGGGTGCAACATTCCAGACGCTTTACAAACACTCTCCCCACTTGGAGAGTCAGTGCCTTTAACCTCCTGTTTGGCCCAGTTTGCAATTTCTGCGGAAAATGAACAGGAAGAAGGAAAACCAATAAGAGACTAGCTGGAGGTGTCTGGAAGGGCAAATTCAACTCTCACTTCCCACCAGTAAGAGGAATTAACCAAAGGCTCAGCGTGCCATGCCAGAACCACACTAGGGCCTGAAGCATTCCTGCGGTGTTGTGGCCAGCCTACAAGAAAGCGAGTTAAAGAAAGGAGCTCAGGGGCACTGTCATTCACAAACCTGCAGAGTTATAAATGACAGCTATCGTCCAAAAATATATTGAAGTAAGGCTGCCAAGAGGACTTGAAAGTGGGGCAGAATTGCAGGAAACCGATTTCAGGAGGTAGACTGGAATTGCATGTAAAGCATAGGAAAAGAGGCAGAACGTCCACAATGATGCACTTGGCCAAAAAGGGCGTATGCGTTTTTTCCTGAATATATTCAGGAAAAAACGCATACGCCCTTTTTGGCCAACCAAGCAAGCTTGCAAAGGAAACTTGCACTACAATGAAGTCTCACTGCCCCCCGGTCAAAAGGGCCATCTGAAAAAAGTGTAAAATCCAGAAAGGCAGGACAGGCCATGGAGAACTGGGAGCCTTGTTATGCTGATGGGCGGGATGTAAATTGCCAACAGCCACTCTGGAGAAGTGTATGGTGTTTCCTGAAACATCTAAAAAACAAAGCAACAGAGCCTAGGGCACTTCCACTTATGGTCCTATAGCTTAGGGAAATTAAAATCAAAAAGACACAGCCACCCCAATGTTTGGGACGGCTCTGTTTACAAGAACCTCGTTTACGGTACAAGTTCAATATCACAGAAAGCAAAAAATGGATAAAAAAGTTGTGGTACTTACGTACTATGCAATATCACTCAGCAATGAAATCTATGTCATCAGGCCCGTAGCAGCATAATGAGAGGACTCAGGTACGATGATTCTAAGTGAAATAAGTCACACAGAAAAAGAAACAACATAAGATATCACTACTACACGGAATGTAAACTTGGCTACACAGGAACTGAATTACAAAACAGAACAGGGTCTCAAATGTAGAAAACCAACTTATGCTTGCTTAAGGGGAAAGGTGAGTTGGGGTGCTGAATAAAACCAGAGATTGAAATTAGCACAGATACCATTCCATAAGCCAAATATGTAATAGACAAGAGCTACTCCTTGCTCAACCAAGTGGACTCTACACCCCGTATTAAACGCCTAAGAATATACCTGAATAGTAAGAATCTTAAAACCTATGGATTTATATGTCTCCGAAAGAGAATCAAGTGTGTGTACAGTGGCATAAACGCAGCAGTGATAGGATTGGTGAGGATCGGTGAGCAAATGCACACCCTTTGAAGTCATATTGCATGGTACCCATTCCATGGGTCTCAACTCTCCAGGTTTAAGGGATTCTTCCTTCAGCTAAAACATGCATGTGGAACCCAGAGTATGATCTACCGTGTGATCGGGAAACGTGTTCAAATGTGTCAGTTTTCATCCCCTGGTACTCGGGTGCAACATTCCAGACGCTTTACAAACACTCTCCCCACTTGGAGAGTCAGTGCCTTTAACCTCCTGTTTGGCCCAGTTTGCAATTTCTGCGGAAAATGAACAGGAAGAAGGAAAACCAATAAGAGACTAGCTGGAGGTGTCTGGAAGGGCAAATTCAACTCTCACTTCCCACCAGTAAGAGGAATTAACCAAAGGCTCAGCGTGCCATGCCAGAACCACACTAGGGCCTGAAGCATTCCTGCGGTGTTGTGGCCAGCCTACAAGAAAGCGAGTTAAAGAAAGGAGCTCAGGGGCACTGTCATTCACAAACCTGCAGAGTTATAAATGACAGCTATCGTCCAAAAATATATTGAAGTAAGGCTGCCAAGAGGACTTGAAAGCGGGGCAGAATTGCAGGAAACCGATTTCAGGAGGTAGACTGGAATTGCATGTAAAGCATAGGAAAAGAGGCAGAACGTCCACAATGATGCACTTGGCCAAAAAGGGCGTATGCGTTTTTTCCTGAATATATTCAGGAAAAAACGCATACGCCCTTTTTGGCCAACCAAGCAAGCTTGCAAAGGAAACTTGCACTACAATGAAGTCTCACTGCCCCCCCGGTCAAAAGGGCCATCTGAAAAAAGTGTAAAATCCAGAAAGGCAGGACAGGCCATGGAGAACTGGGAGCCTTGTTATGCTGATGGGCGGGATGTAAATTGCCAACAGCCACTCTGGAGAAGTGTATGGTGTTTCCTGAAACATCTAAAAAACAAAGCAACAGAGCCTAGGGCACTTCCACTTATGGTCCTATAGCTTAGGGAAATTAAAATCAAAAAGACACAGCCACCCCAATGTTTGGGACGGCTCTGTTTACAAGAACCTCGTTTACGGTACAAGTTCAATATCACAGAAAGCAAAAAATGGATAAAAAAGTTGTGGTACTTACGTACTATGCAATATCACTCAGCAATGAAATCTATGTCATCAGGCCCGTAGCAGCATAATGAGAGGACTCAGGTACGATGATTCTAAGTGAAATAAGTCACACAGAAAAAGAAACAACATAAGATATCACTACTACACGGAATGTAAACTTGGCTACACAGGAACTGAATTACAAAACAGAACAGGGTCTCAAATGTAGAAAACCAACTTATGCTTGCTTAAGGGGAAAGGTGAGTTGGGGTGCTGAATAAAACCAGAGATTGAAATTAGCACAGATACCATTCCATAAGCCAAATATGTAATAGACAAGAGCTACTCCTTGCTCAACCAAGTGGACTCTACACCCCGTATTAAACGCCTAAGAATATACCTGAATAGTAAGAATCTTAAAACCTATGGATTTATATGTCTCCGAAAGAGAATCAAGCGTGTGTACAGCGGCATAATCCCAGCAGTGATAGGATTGGTGAGGTTTGGTGAACAAATGCAGACCCTTTGAAGTCATATTGCATGGTACCCATTCCATGGGTCGCACGTCTCCAGGTTTAAGGGATTCTTCCTTCAGCTAAAACATGCATGTGGAACCCAGAGTATGATCCACCGTGTGATTGGGAAACGTGTTCAAATGGGTCAGTTTTCGTCCCCTGGTACTCGGGTGCAACATTCCAGACGCTTTACTAACACTCTCCCCACTTGGAGAGTCAGTGCCTTTAAACTCCTGTTTGGCCCAGTTTGCAATTTCTGCGGAAAATGAACAGGAATAGGGAGAACCAATGAGAGACAAGCTGGAGGTGTCTGGACAGGCAAATTTAACTCTCATTTCCCACCAGGATGAGGAATTAACCAAAGGCTCAGCGTGCCATGCCGGAACCACACTAGGGCCTGAAGCAATCCTGCGGTGTTGCGGCCAGCTCACAAGAAAGCGAGTTGAAGAAAGGAGCTCAGGGGCACTGTCATTCACAAACCTACAGAGTTATAAATGACAGCTATCGTCCAAAAATATATTGAAGTAAGGCTGCCAAGAGGACTTGAAAGTGGGGCAGAATTGCAGGAAACCGATTTCAGGAGGTAGACTGGAATTGCATGTAAAGCATAGGAAAAGAGGCAGAACGTCCACAATGATGCACTTGGCCAAAAAGGGCGTATGCGTTTTTTCCTGAATATATTCAGGAAAAAACGCATACGCCCTTTTTGGCCAACCAAGCAAGCTTGCAAAGGAAATCTGCACTACAGTGAAGTCTCACTGCCCCCCGGTCAAAAGGGCCATCTGAAAAAAGTGTAAAATCCAGAAAGCCAGGATAGGCCATGGAGAACTGGGAACCTTGCTATGCTGATGTGCGGGATGTAAATTGCCAACAGCCACTCTGGAGAAGTGTATGGTGTTTCCTGAAACATCTAAAAAGCAAAGCAACAGAGCCTAGGGCACTTCCACTTATGGTCCTATAGCTTAGGGAAATTAAAATCAAAAAGACACAGCCACCCCAATGTTTGGGACGGCTCTGTTTACAAGAACCTCGTTTACAGTACAAGTTCAATATCACAGATAGTGAAAAATGGATAAAGAAGTTGTGGGACTTACGTACAATACAATACCACTCAGCAATGAAATCTATGTCATCAGGCCCATAGCAGCATAATGAGTGGATTCAGGTACGATGATTCTAAGTGAAATAAGTCACAGAGAAAAAGAAACATCATAAGATATCACTACTACACGGCATGTAAACTTGGCTACACAGGAACTGAATTACAAAACAGAACAGGGTCTCAAACGTAGAAAACCACCTTATGCTTGCTTAAGGGGAAAGGTGAGTTGGGGTGCTGCATAAAACCAGAGATTGAAATTAGCACAGATACCGTTCCATAAGGCAAATATGTAATAGACAAGAGCTACTCCTTGCTCAACGAAGTGGACTCTACACCCCGTATTAAACGCCTAAGAATATACCTGAATAGTAAGAATCTTAAAACCTATGGATTTATATGTCTCCGAAAGAGAATCAAGTGTGTGTACAGCGGCATAAACGCAGCAGTGATAGGATTGGTGAGGATCGGTGAGCAAATGCACACCCTTTGAAGTCATATTGCATGGTACCCATTCCATGGGTCTCAACTCTCCAGTTTTAAGGGATTCTTCCTTCAGCTAAAACATGCATGTGGAACCCAGAGTATGATCTACCGTGTGATCGGGAAACGTGTTCAAATGTGTCAGTTTTCATCCCCTGGTACTCGGGTGCAACATTCCAGACGCTTTACAAACACTCTCCCCACTTGGAGAGTCAGTGCCTTTAACCTCCTGTTTGGCCCAGTTTGCAATTTCTGCGGAAAATGAACAGGAAGAAGGAAAACCAATAAGAGACTAGCTGGAGGTGTCTGGAAGGGCAAATTCAACTCTCACTTCCCACCAGTAAGAGGAATTAACCAAAGGCTCAGCGTGCCATGCCAGAACCACACTAGGGCCTGAAGCATTCCTGCGGTGTTGTGGCCAGCCTACAAGAAAGCGAGTTAAAGAAAGGAGCTCAGGGGCACTGTCATTCACAAACCTGCAGAGTTATAAATGACAGCTATCGTCCAAAAATATATTGAAGTAAGGCTGCCAAGAGGACTTGAAAGTGGGGCAGAATTGCAGGAAACCGATTTCAGGAGGTAGACTGGAATTGCATGTAAAGCATAGGAAAAGAGGCAGAACGTCCACAATGATGCACTTGGCCAAAAAGGGCGTATGCGTTTTTTCCTGAATATATTCAGGAAAAAACGCATACGCCCTTTTTGGCCAACCAAGCAAGCTTGCAAAGGAAACTTGCACTACAATGAAGTCTCACTGCCCCCCGGTCAAAAGGGCCATCTGAAAAAAGTGTAAAATCCAGAAAGGCAGGACAGGCCATGGAGAACTGGGAGCCTTGTTATGCTGATGGGCGGGATGTAAATTGCCAACAGCCACTCTGGAGAAGTGTATGGTGTTTCCTGAAACATCTAAAAAACAAAGCAACAGAGCCTAGGGCACTTCCACTTATGGTCCTATAGCTTAGGGAAATTAAAATCAAAAAGACACAGCCACCCCAATGTTTGGGACGGCTCTGTTTACAAGAACCTCGTTTACGGTACAAGTTCAATATCACAGAAAGCAAAAAATGAATAAAAAAGTTGTGGTACTTACGTACTATGCAATATCACTCAGCAATGAAATCTATGTCATCAGGCCCGTAGCAGCATAATGAGAGGACTCAGGTACGATGATTCTAAGTGAAATAAGTCACAGAGAAAAAGAAACAACATAAGATATCACTACTACACGGAATGTAAACTTGGCTACACAGGAACTGAATTACAAAACAGAACAGGGTCTCAAATGTAGAAAACCAACTTATGCTTGCTTAAGGGGAAAGGTGAGTTGGGGTGCTGAATAAAACCAGAGATTGAAATTAGCACAGATACCATTCCATAAGCCAAATATGTAATAGACAAGAGCTACTCCTTGCTCAACCAAGTGGACTCTACACCCCGTATTAAACGCCTAAGAATATACCTGAATAGTAAGAATCTTAAAACCTATGGATTTATATGTCTCCGAAAGAGAATCAAGTGTGTGTACAGTGGCATAAACGCAGCAGTGATAGGATTGGTGAGGATCGGTGAGCAAATGCACACCCTTTGAAGTCATATTGCATGGTACCCATTCCATGGGTCTCAACTCTCCAGGTTTAAGGGATTCTTCCTTCAGCTAAAACATGCATGTGGAACCCAGAGTATGATCTACCGTGTGATCGGGAAACGTGTTCAAATGTGTCAGTTTTCATCCCCTGGTACTCGGGTGCAACATTCCAGACGCTTTACAAACACTCTCCCCACTTGGAGAGTCAGTGCCTTTAACCTCCTGTTTGGCCCAGTTTGCAATTTCTGCGGAAAATGAACAGGAAGAAGGAAAACCAATAAGAGACTAGCTGGAGGTGTCTGGAAGGGCAAATTCAACTCTCACTTCCCACCAGTAAGAGGAATTAACCAAAGGCTCAGCGTGCCATGCCAGAACCACACTAGGGCCTGAAGCATTCCTGCGGTGTTGTGGCCAGCCTACAAGAAAGCGAGTTAAAGAAAGGAGCTCAGGGGCACTGTCATTCACAAACCTGCAGAGTTATAAATGACAGCTATCGTCCAAAAATATATTGAAGTAAGGCTGCCAAGAGGACTTGAAAGCGGGGCAGAATTGCAGGAAACCGATTTCAGGAGGTAGACTGGAATTGCATGTAAAGCATAGGAAAAGAGGCAGAACGTCCACAATATATTCCTGAATATATTCAGGAAAAAACGCATACGCCCTTTTTGGCCAACCAAGCAAGCTTGCAAAGGAAACTTGCACTACAATGAAGTCTCACTGCCCCCCGGTCAAAAGGGCCATCTGAAAAAAGTGTAAAATCCAGAAAGGCAGGACAGGCCATGGAGAACTGGGAGCCTTGTTATGCTGATGGGCGGGATGTAAATTGCCAACAGCCACTCTGGAGAAGTGTATGGTGTTTCCTGAAACATCTAAAAAACAAAGCAACAGAGCCTAGGGCACTTCCACTTATGGTCCTATAGCTTAGGGAAATTAAAATCAAAAAGACACAGCCACCCCAATGTTTGGGACGGCTCTGTTTACAAGAACCTCGTTTACGGTACAAGTTCAATATCACAGAAAGCAAAAAATGGATAAAAAAGTTGTGGTACTTACGTACTATGCAATATCACTCAGCAATGAAATCTATGTCATCAGGCCCGTAGCAGCATAATGAGAGGACTCAGGTACGATGATTCTAAGTGAAATAAGTCACACAGAAAAAGAAACAACATAAGATATCACTACTACACGGAATGTAAACTTGGCTACACAGGAACTGAATTACAAAACAGAACAGGGTCTCAAATGTAGAAAACCAACTTATGCTTGCTTAAGGGGAAAGGTGAGTTGGGGTGCTGAATAAAACCAGAGATTGAAATTAGCACAGATACCATTCCATAAGCCAAATATGTAATAGACAAGAGCTACTCCTTGCTCAACCAAGTGGACTCTACACCCCGTATTAAACGCCTAAGAATATACCTGAATAGTAAGAATCTTAAAACCTATGGATTTATATGTCTCCGAAAGAGAATCAAGTGTGTGTACAGTGGCATAAACGCAGCAGTGATAGGATTGGTGAGGATCGGTGAGCAAATGCACACCCTTTGAAGTCATATTGCATGGTACCCATTCCATGGGTCTCAACTCTCCAGGTTTAAGGGATTCTTCCTTCAGCTAAAACATGCATGTGGAACCCAGAGTATGATCTACCGTGTGATCGGGAAACGTGTTCAAATGTGTCAGTTTTCATCCCCTGGTACTCGGGTGCAACATTCCAGACGCTTTACAAACACTCTCCCCACTTGGAGAGTCAGTGCCTTTAACCTCCTGTTTGGCCCAGTTTGCAATTTCTGCGGAAAATGAACAGGAAGAAGGAAAACCAATAAGAGACTAGCTGGAGGTGTCTGGAAGGGCAAATTCAACTCTCACTTCCCACCAGTAAGAGGAATTAACCAAAGGCTCAGCGTGCCATGCCAGAACCACACTAGGGCCTGAAGCATTCCTGCGGTGTTGTGGCCAGCCTACAAGAAAGCGAGTTAAAGAAAGGAGCTCAGGGGCACTGTCATTCACAAACCTGCAGAGTTATAAATGACAGCTATCGTCCAAAAATATATTGAAGTAAGGCTGCCAAGAGGACTTGAAAGCGGGGCAGAATTGCAGGAAACCGATTTCAGGAGGTAGACTGGAATTGCATGTAAAGCATAGGAAAAGAGGCAGAACGTCCACAATGATGCACTTGGCCAAAAAGGGCGTATGCGTTTTTTCCTGAATATATTCAGGAAAAAACGCATACGCCCTTTTTGGCCAACCAAGCAAGCTTGCAAAGGAAACTTGCACTACAATGAAGTCTCACTGCCCCCCCGGTCAAAAGGGCCATCTGAAAAAAGTGTAAAATCCAGAAAGGCAGGACAGGCCATGGAGAACTGGGAGCCTTGTTATGCTGATGGGCGGGATGTAAATTGCCAACAGCCACTCTGGAGAAGTGTATGGTGTTTCCTGAAACATCTAAAAAACAAAGCAACAGAGCCTAGGGCACTTCCACTTATGGTCCTATAGCTTAGGGAAATTAAAATCAAAAAGACACAGCCACCCCAATGTTTGGGACGGCTCTGTTTACAAGAACCTCGTTTACGGTACAAGTTCAATATCACAGAAAGCAAAAAATGGATAAAAAAGTTGTGGTACTTACGTACTATGCAATATCACTCAGCAATGAAATCTATGTCATCAGGCCCGTAGCAGCATAATGAGAGGACTCAGGTACGATGATTCTAAGTGAAATAAGTCACACAGAAAAAGAAACAACATAAGATATCACTACTACACGGAATGTAAACTTGGCTACACAGGAACTGAATTACAAAACAGAACAGGGTCTCAAATGTAGAAAACCAACTTATGCTTGCTTAAGGGGAAAGGTGAGTTGGGGTGCTGAATAAAACCAGAGATTGAAATTAGCACAGATACCATTCCATAAGCCAAATATGTAATAGACAAGAGCTACTCCTTGCTCAACCAAGTGGACTCTACACCCCGTATTAAACGCCTAAGAATATACCTGAATAGTAAGAATCTTAAAACCTATGGATTTATATGTCTCCGAAAGAGAATCAAGCGTGTGTACAGCGGCATAATCCCAGCAGTGATAGGATTGGTGAGGTTTGGTGAACAAATGCAGACCCTTTGAAGTCATATTGCATGGTACCCATTCCATGGGTCGCACGTCTCCAGGTTTAAGGGATTCTTCCTTCAGCTAAAACATGCATGTGGAACCCAGAGTATGATCCACCGTGTGATTGGGAAACGTGTTCAAATGGGTCAGTTTTCGTCCCCTGGTACTCGGGTGCAACATTCCAGACGCTTTACTAACACTCTCCCCACTTGGAGAGTCAGTGCCTTTAAACTCCTGTTTGGCCCAGTTTGCAATTTCTGCGGAAAATGAACAGGAATAGGGAGAACCAATGAGAGACAAGCTGGAGGTGTCTGGACAGGCAAATTTAACTCTCATTTCCCACCAGGATGAGGAATTAACCAAAGGCTCAGCGTGCCATGCCGGAACCACACTAGGGCCTGAAGCAATCCTGCGGTGTTGCGGCCAGCTCACAAGAAAGCGAGTTGAAGAAAGGAGCTCAGGGGCACTGTCATTCACAAACCTACAGAGTTATAAATGACAGCTATCGTCCAAAAATATATTGAAGTAAGGCTGCCAAGAGGACTTGAAAGTGGGGCAGAATTGCAGGAAACCGATTTCAGGAGGTAGACTGGAATTGCATGTAAAGCATAGGAAAAGAGGCAGAACGTCCACAATGATGCACTTGGCCAAAAAGGGCGTATGCGTTTTTTCCTGAATATATTCAGGAAAAAACGCATACGCCCTTTTTGGCCAACCAAGCAAGCTTGCAAAGGAAATCTGCACTACAGTGAAGTCTCACTGCCCCCCGGTCAAAAGGGCCATCTGAAAAAAGTGTAAAATCCAGAAAGCCAGGATAGGCCATGGAGAACTGGGAACCTTGCTATGCTGATGTGCGGGATGTAAATTGCCAACAGCCACTCTGGAGAAGTGTATGGTGTTTCCTGAAACATCTAAAAAGCAAAGCAACAGAGCCTAGGGCACTTCCACTTATGGTCCTATAGCTTAGGGAAATTAAAATCAAAAAGACACAGCCACCCCAATGTTTGGGACGGCTCTGTTTACAAGAACCTCGTTTACAGTACAAGTTCAATATCACAGATAGTGAAAAATGGATAAAGAAGTTGTGGGACTTACGTACAATACAATACCACTCAGCAATGAAATCTATGTCATCAGGCCCATAGCAGCATAATGAGTGGATTCAGGTACGATGATTCTAAGTGAAATAAGTCACAGAGAAAAAGAAACATCATAAGATATCACTACTACACGGCATGTAAACTTGGCTACACAGGAACTGAATTACAAAACAGAACAGGGTCTCAAACGTAGAAAACCACCTTATGCTTGCTTAAGGGGAAAGGTGAGTTGGGGTGCTGCATAAAACCAGAGATTGAAATTAGCACAGATACCGTTCCATAAGGCAAATATGTAATAGACAAGAGCTACTCCTTGCTCAACGAAGTGGACTCTACACCCCGTATTAAACGCCTAAGAATATACCTGAATAGTAAGAATCTTAAAACCTATGGATTTATATGTCTCCGAAAGAGAATCAAGTGTGTGTACAGCGGCATAAACGCAGCAGTGATAGGATTGGTGAGGATCGGTGAGCAAATGCACACCCTTTGAAGTCATATTGCATGGTACCCATTCCATGGGTCTCAACTCTCCAGTTTTAAGGGATTCTTCCTTCAGCTAAAACATGCATGTGGAACCCAGAGTATGATCTACCGTGTGATCGGGAAACGTGTTCAAATGTGTCAGTTTTCATCCCCTGGTACTCGGGTGCAACATTCCAGACGCTTTACAAACACTCTCCCCACTTGGAGAGTCAGTGCCTTTAACCTCCTGTTTGGCCCAGTTTGCAATTTCTGCGGAAAATGAACAGGAAGAAGGAAAACCAATAAGAGACTAGCTGGAGGTGTCTGGAAGGGCAAATTCAACTCTCACTTCCCACCAGTAAGAGGAATTAACCAAAGGCTCAGCGTGCCATGCCAGAACCACACTAGGGCCTGAAGCATTCCTGCGGTGTTGTGGCCAGCCTACAAGAAAGCGAGTTAAAGAAAGGAGCTCAGGGGCACTGTCATTCACAAACCTGCAGAGTTATAAATGACAGCTATCGTCCAAAAATATATTGAAGTAAGGCTGCCAAGAGGACTTGAAAGTGGGGCAGAATTGCAGGAAACCGATTTCAGGAGGTAGACTGGAATTGCATGTAAAGCATAGGAAAAGAGGCAGAACGTCCACAATGATGCACTTGGCCAAAAAGGGCGTATGCGTTTTTTCCTGAATATATTCAGGAAAAAACGCATACGCCCTTTTTGGCCAACCAAGCAAGCTTGCAAAGGAAACTTGCACTACAATGAAGTCTCACTGCCCCCCGGTCAAAAGGGCCATCTGAAAAAAGTGTAAAATCCAGAAAGGCAGGACAGGCCATGGAGAACTGGGAGCCTTGTTATGCTGATGGGCGGGATGTAAATTGCCAACAGCCACTCTGGAGAAGTGTATGGTGTTTCCTGAAACATCTAAAAAACAAAGCAACAGAGCCTAGGGCACTTCCACTTATGGTCCTATAGCTTAGGGAAATTAAAATCAAAAAGACACAGCCACCCCAATGTTTGGGACGGCTCTGTTTACAAGAACCTCGTTTACGGTACAAGTTCAATATCACAGAAAGCAAAAAATGAATAAAAAAGTTGTGGTACTTACGTACTATGCAATATCACTCAGCAATGAAATCTATGTCATCAGGCCCGTAGCAGCATAATGAGAGGACTCAGGTACGATGATTCTAAGTGAAATAAGTCACAGAGAAAAAGAAACAACATAAGATATCACTACTACACGGAATGTAAACTTGGCTACACAGGAACTGAATTACAAAACAGAACAGGGTCTCAAATGTAGAAAACCAACTTATGCTTGCTTAAGGGGAAAGGTGAGTTGGGGTGCTGAATAAAACCAGAGATTGAAATTAGCACAGATACCATTCCATAAGCCAAATATGTAATAGACAAGAGCTACTCCTTGCTCAACCAAGTGGACTCTACACCCCGTATTAAACGCCTAAGAATATACCTGAATAGTAAGAATCTTAAAACCTATGGATTTATATGTCTCCGAAAGAGAATCAAGTGTGTGTACAGTGGCATAAACGCAGCAGTGATAGGATTGGTGAGGATCGGTGAGCAAATGCACACCCTTTGAAGTCATATTGCATGGTACCCATTCCATGGGTCTCAACTCTCCAGGTTTAAGGGATTCTTCCTTCAGCTAAAACATGCATGTGGAACCCAGAGTATGATCTACCGTGTGATCGGGAAACGTGTTCAAATGTGTCAGTTTTCATCCCCTGGTACTCGGGTGCAACATTCCAGACGCTTTACAAACACTCTCCCCACTTGGAGAGTCAGTGCCTTTAACCTCCTGTTTGGCCCAGTTTGCAATTTCTGCGGAAAATGAACAGGAAGAAGGAAAACCAATAAGAGACTAGCTGGAGGTGTCTGGAAGGGCAAATTCAACTCTCACTTCCCACCAGTAAGAGGAATTAACCAAAGGCTCAGCGTGCCATGCCAGAACCACACTAGGGCCTGAAGCATTCCTGCGGTGTTGTGGCCAGCCTACAAGAAAGCGAGTTAAAGAAAGGAGCTCAGGGGCACTGTCATTCACAAACCTGCAGAGTTATAAATGACAGCTATCGTCCAAAAATATATTGAAGTAAGGCTGCCAAGAGGACTTGAAAGCGGGGCAGAATTGCAGGAAACCGATTTCAGGAGGTAGACTGGAATTGCATGTAAAGCATAGGAAAAGAGGCAGAACGTCCACAATATATTCCTGAATATATTCAGGAAAAAACGCATACGCCCTTTTTGGCCAACCAAGCAAGCTTGCAAAGGAAACTTGCACTACAATGAAGTCTCACTGCCCCCCGGTCAAAAGGGCCATCTGAAAAAAGTGTAAAATCCAGAAAGGCAGGACAGGCCATGGAGAACTGGGAGCCTTGTTATGCTGATGGACGGGATGTAAATTGCCAACAGCCACTCTGGAGAAGTGTATGGTGTTTCCTGAAACATCTAAAAAACAAAGCAACAGAGCCTAGGGCACTTCCACTTATGGTCCTATAGCTTAGGGAAATTAAAATCAAAAAGACACAGCCACCCCAATGTTTGGGACGGCTCTGTTTACAAGAACCTCGTTTACGGTACAAGTTCAATATCACAGAAAGCAAAAAATGGATAAAAAAGTTGTGGTACTTACGTACTATGCAATATCACTCAGCAATGAAATCTATGTCATCAGGCCCGTAGCAGCATAATGAGAGGACTCAGGTACGATGATTCTAAGTGAAATAAGTCACACAGAAAAAGAAACAACATAAGATATCACTACTACACGGAATGTAAACTTGGCTACACAGGAACTCAATTACAAAACAGAACAGGGTCTCAAATGTAGAAAACCAACTTATGCTTGCTTAAGGGGAAAGGTGAGTTGGGGTGCTGCATAAAACCAGAGATTGAAATTAGCACAGATACCATTCCATAAGCCAAATATGTAATAGACAAGAGCTACTCCTTGCTCAACCAAGTGGACTCTACACCCCGTATTAAACGCCTAAGAATATACCTGAATAGTAAGAATCTTAAAACCTATGGATTTATATGTCTCCGAAAGAGAATCAAGCGTGTGTACAGCGGCATAATCCCAGCAGTGATAGGATTGGTGAGGTTTGGTGAACAAATGCAGACCCTTTGAAGTCATATTGCATGGTACCCATTCCATGGGTCTCACGTCTCCAGGTTTAAGGGATTCTTCCTTCAGCTAAAACATGCATGTGGAACCCAGAGTATGATCCACCGTGTGATTGGGAAACGTGTTCAAATGGGTCACTTTTCGTCCCCTGGTACTCGGGTGCAACATTCCAGACGCTTTACTAACACTCTCCCCACTTGGAGAGTCAGTGCCTTTAAACTCCTGTTTGGCCCAGTTTGCAATTTCTGCGGAAAATGAACAGGAATAGGGAGAACCAATGAGAGACAAGCTGGAGGTGTCTGGACAGGCAAATTTAACTCTCATTTCCCACCAGGATGAGGAATTAACCAAAGGCTCAGCGTGCCATGCCGGAACCACACTAGGGCCTGAAGCAATCCTGCGGTGTTGCGGCCAGCTCACAAGAAAGCGAGTTGAAGAAAGGAGCTCAGGGGCACTGTCATTCACAAACCTACAGAGTTATAAATGACAGCTATCGTCCAAAAATATATTGAAGTAAGGCTGCCAAGAGGACTTGAAAGCGGGGCAGAATTGCAGGAAACCGATTTCAGGAGGTAGACTGGAATTGCATGTAAAGCATAGGAAAAGAGGCAGAACGTCCACAATGATGCACTTGGCCAAAAAGGGCGTATGCGTTTTTTCCTGAATATATTCAGGAAAAAACGCATACGCCCTTTTTGGCCAACCAAGCAAGGTTGCAAAGGAAATCTGCACTACAGTGAAGTCTCACTGCCCCCCGGTCAAAAGGGCCATCTGAAAAAAGTGTAAAATCCAGAAAGCCAGGATAGGCCATGGAGAACTGGGAACCTTGCTATGCTGATGTGCGGGATGTAAATTGCCAACAGCCACTCTGGAGAAGTGTATGGTGTTTCCTGAAACATCTAAAAAGCAAAGCAACAGAGCCTAGGGCACTTCCACTTATGGTCCTATAGCTTAGGGAAATTAAAATCAAAAAGACACAGCCACCCCAATGTTTGGGACGGCTCTGTTTACAAGAACCTCGTTTACAGTACAAGTTCAATATCACAGATAGTGAAAAATGGATAAAGAAGTTGTGGGACTTACGTACAATACAATACCACTCAGCAATGAAATCTATGTCATCAGGCCCATAGCAGCATAATGAGTGGATTCAGGTACGATGATTCTAAGTGAAATAAGTCACAGAGAAAAAGAAACATCATAAGATATCACTACTACACGGCATGTAAACTTGGCTACACAGGAACTGAATTACAAAACCGAACAGGGTCTCAAACGTAGAAAACCACCTTATGCTTGCTTAAGGGGAAAGGTGAGTTGGGGTGCTGCATAAAACCAGAGATTGAAATTAGCACAGATACCGTTCCATAAGGCAAATATGTAATAGACAAGAGCTACTCCTTGCTCAACGAAGTGGACTCTACACCCCGTATTAAACGCCTAAGAATATACCTGAATAGTAAGAATCTTAAAACCTATGGATTTATATGTCTCCGAAAGAGAATCAAGTGTGTGTACAGCGGCATAAACGCAGCAGTGATAGGATTGGTGAGGATCGGTGAGCAAATGCACACCCTTTGAAGTCATATTGCATGGTACCCATTCCATGGGTCTCAACTCTCCAGGTTTAAGGGATTCTTCCTTCAGCTAAAACATGCATGTGGAACCCAGAGTATGATCTACCGTGTGATCGGGAAACGTGTTCAAATGTGTCAGTTTTCATCCCCTGGTACTCGGGTGCAACATTCCAGACGCTTTACAAACACTCTCCCCACTTGGAGAGTCAGTGCCTTTAACCTCCTGTTTGGCCCAGTTTGCAATTTCTGCGGAAAATGAACAGGAAGAAGGAAAACCAATAAGAGACTAGCTGGAGGTGTCTGGAAGGGCAAATTCAACTCTCACTTCCCACCAGTAAGAGGAATTAACCAAAGGCTCAGCGTGCCATGCCAGAACCACACTAGGGCCTGAAGCATTCCTGCGGTGTTGTGGCCAGCCTACAAGAAAGCGAGTTAAAGAAAGGAGCTCAGGGGCACTGTCATTCACAAACCTGCAGAGTTATAAATGACAGCTATCGTCCAAAAATATATTGAAGTAAGGCTGCCAAGAGGACTTGAAAGTGGGGCAGAATTGCAGGAAACCGATTTCAGGAGGTAGACTGGAATTGCATGTAAAGCATAGGAAAAGAGGCAGAACGTCCACAATGATGCACTTGGCCAAAAAGGGCGTATGCGTTTTTTCCTGAATATATTCAGGAAAAAACGCATACGCCCTTTTTGGCCAACCAAGCAAGCTTGCAAAGGAAACTTGCACTACAATGAAGTCTCACTGCCCCCCGGTCAAAAGGGCCATCTGAAAAAAGTGTAAAATCCAGAAAGGCAGGACAGGCCATGGAGAACTGGGGGCCTTGTTATGCTGATGGGCGGGATGTAAATTGCCAACAGCCACTCTGGAGAAGTGTATGGTGTTTCCTGAAACATCTAAAAAACAAAGCAACAGAGCCTAGGGCACTTCCACTTATGGTCCTATAGCTTAGGGAAATTAAAATCAAAAAGACACAGCCACCCCAATGTTTGGGACGGCTCTGTTTACAAGAACCTCGTTTACGGTACAAGTTCAATATCACAGAAAGCAAAAAATGTATAAAAAAGTTGTGGTACTTACGTACTATGCAATATCACTCAGCAATGAAATCTATGTCATCAGGCCCGTAGCAGCATAATGAGAGGACTCAGGTACGATGATTCTAAGTGAAATAAGTCACACAGAAAAAGAAACAACATAAGATATCACTACTACACGGAATGTAAACTTGGCTACACAGGAACTGAATTACAAAACAGAACAGGGTCTCAAATGTAGAAAACCAACTTATGCTTGCTTAAGGGGAAAGGTGAGTTGGGGTGCTGAATAAAACCAGAGATTGAAATTAGCACAGATACCATTCCATAAGCCAAATATGTAATAGACAAGAGCTACTCCTTGCTCAACCAAGTGGACTCTACACCCCGTATTAAACGCCTAAGAATATACCTGAATAGTAAGAATCTTAAAACCTATGGATTTATATGTCTCCGAAAGAGAATCAAGCGTGTGTACAGCGGCATAATCCCAGCAGTGATAGGATTGGTGAGGTTTGGTGAACAAATGCAGACCCTTTGAAGTCATATTGCATCGTACCCATTCCATGGGTCTCACGTCTCCAGGTTTAAGGGATTCTTCCTTCAGCTAAAACATGCATGTGGAACCCAGAGTATGATCCACCGTGTGATTGGGAAACGTGTTCAAATGGGTCACTTTTCGTCCCCTGGTACTCGGGTGCAACATTCCAGACGCTTTACTAACACTCTCCCCACTTGGAGAGTCAGTGCCTTTAAACTCCTGTTTGGCCCAGTTTGCAATTTCTGCGGAAAATGAACAGGAATAGGGAGAACCAATGAGAGACAAGCTGGAGGTGTCTGGACAGGCAAATTTAACTCTCATTTCCCACCAGGATGAGGAATTAACCAAAGGCTCAGCGTGCCATGCCGGAACCACACTAGGGCCTGAAGCAATCCTGCGGTGTTGCGGCCAGCTCACAAGAAAGCGAGTTGAAGAAAGGAGCTCAGGGGCACTGTCATTCACAAACCTACAGAGTTATAAATGACAGCTATCGTCCAAAAATATATTGAAGTAAGGCTGCCAAGAGGACTTGAAAGCGGGGCAGAATTGCAGGAAACCGATTTCAGGAGGTAGACTGGAATTGCATGTAAAGCATAGGAAAAGAGGCAGAACGTCCACAATGATGCACTTGGCCAAAAAGGGCGTATGCGTTTTTTCCTGAATATATTCAGGAAAAATCGCATACGCCCTTTTTGGCCAACCAAGCAAGCTTGCAAAGGAAATCTGCACTACAGTGAAGTCTCACTGCCCCCCGGTCAAAAGGGCCATCTGAAAAAAGTGTAAAATCCAGAAAGCCAGGATAGGCCATGGAGAACTGGGAACCTTGCTATGCTGATGTGCGGGATGTAAATTGCCAACAGCCACTCTGGAGAAGTGTATGGTGTTTCCTGAAACATCTAAAAAGCAAAGCAACAGAGCCTAGGGCACTTCCACTTATGGTCCTATAGCTTAGGGAAATTAAAATCAAAAAGACACAGCCACCCCAATGTTTGGGACGGCTCTGTTTACAAGAACCTCGTTTACAGTACAAGTTCAATATCACAGATAGTGAAAAATGGATAAAGAAGTTGTGGGACTTACGTACAATACAATACCACTCAGCAACGAAATCTATGTCATCAGGCCCATAGCAGCATAATGAGTGGATTCAGGTACGATGATTCTAAGTGAAATAAGTCACAGAGAAAAAGAAACATCATAAGATATCACTACTACACGGCATGTAAACTTGGCTACACAGGAACTGAATTACAAAACAGAACAGGGTCTCAAACGTAGAAAACCACCTTATGCTTGCTTAAGGGGAAAGGTGAGTTGGGGTGCTGCATAAAACCAGAGATTGAAATTAGCACAGATACCGTTCCATAAGGCAAATATGTAATAGACAAGAGCTACTCCTTGCTCAACGAAGTGGACTCTACACCCCGTATTAAACGCCTAAGAATATACCTGACTAGTAAGAATCTTAAAACCTATGGATTTATATGTCTCCGAAAGAGAATCAAGTGTGTGTACAGCGGCATAAACGCAGCAGTGATAGGATTGGTGAGGATCGGTGAGCAAATGCACACCCTTTGAAGTCATATTGCATGGTACCCATTCCATGGGTCTCACGTCTCCAGGTTTAAGGGATTCTTCCTTCAGCTAAAACATGCATGTGGAACCCAGAGTATGATCTACCGTGTGATCGGGAAACGTGTTCAAATGTGTCAGTTTTCATCCCCTGGTACTCGGGTGCAACATTCCAGACGCTTTACAAACACTCTCCCCACTTGGAGAGTCAGTGCCTTTAACCTCCTGTTTGGCCCAGTTTGCAATTTCTGCGGAAAATGAACAGGAAGAAGGAAAACCAATAAGAGACTAGCTGGAGGTGTCTGGAAGGGCAAATTCAACTCTCACTTCCCACCAGTAAGAGGAATTAACCAAAGGCTCAGCGTGCCATGCCAGAACCACACTAGGGCCTGAAGCATTCCTGCGGTGTTGTGGCCAGCCTACAAGAAAGCGAGTTAAAGAAAGGAGCTCAGGGGCACTGTCATTCACAAACCTGCAGAGTTATAAATGACAGCTATCGTCCAAAAATATATTGAAGTAAGGCTGCCAAGAGGACTTGAAAGTGGGGCAGAATTGCAGGAAACCGATTTCAGGAGGTAGACTGGAATTGCATGTAAAGCATAGGAAAAGAGGCAGAACGTCCACAATGATGCACCTGGCCAAAAAGGGCGTATGCGTTTTTTCCTGAATATATTCAGGAAAAAACGCATACGCCCTTTTTGGCCAACCAAGCAAGCTTGCAAAGGAAACTTGCACTACAATGAAGTCTCACTGCGCCCCGGTCAAAAGGGCCATCTGAAAAAAGTGTAAAATCCAGAAAGGCAGGACAGGCCATGGAGAACTGGGAGCCTTGTTATGCTGATGGGCGGGATGTAAATTGCCAACAGCCACTCTGGAGAAGTGTATGGTGTTTCCTGAAACATCTAAAAAACAAAGCAACAGAGCCTAGGGCACTTCCACTTATGGTCCTATAGCTTAGGGAAATTAAAATCAAAAAGACACAGCCACCCCAATGTTTGGGACGGCTGTGTTTACAAGAACCTCGTTTACAGTACAAGTTCAATATCACAGATAGTGAAAAATGGATAAAGAAGTTGTGGGACTTACGTACAATACAATACCACTCAGCAATGAAATCTATGTCATCAGGCCCATAGCAGCATAATGAGTGGATTCAGGTACGATGATTCTAAGTGAAATAAGTCACAGAGAAAAAGAAACATCATAAGATATCACTACTACACGGCATGTAAACTTGGCTACACAGGAACTGAATTACAAAACAGAACAGGGTCTCAAACGTAGAAAACCACCTTATGCTTGCTTAAGGGGAAAGGTGAGTTGGGGTGCTGCATAAAACCAGAGATTGAAATTAGCACAGATACCGTTCCATAAGGCAAATATGTAATAGACAAGAGTTGCTCCTTGCTCAACGAAGTGGACTCTACACCCCATATTAAACGCCTAAGAATATACCTGACTAGTAAGAATCTTAAAACCTATGGATTTATATGTCTCCAAAAGAGAATCAAGTGTGTGTACAGCGGCATAAACGCAGCAGTGATAGGATTGGTGAGGTTCGGTGAGCAAATGCAGACCCTTTGAAGTCATATTGCATGGTACCCATTCCATGGGTCTCAACTCTCCAGGTTTAAGGGATTCTTCCTTCAGCTAAAACATGCATGTGGAACCCAGAGTATGATCTACCGTGTGATCGGGAAACGTGTTCAAATGTGTCAGTTTTCATCCCCTGGTACTCGGGTTCAACATTCCAGACGCTTTACAAACACTCTCCCCACTTGGAGAGTCAGTGCCTTTAACCTCCTGTTTGGCCCAGTTTGCAATTTCTGCGGAAAATGAACAGGAAGAAGGAAAACCAATAAGAGACTAGCTGGAGGTGTCTGGAAGGGCAAATTCAACTCTCACTTCCCACAAGTAAGAGGAATTAACCAAAGGCTCAGCGTGCCATGCCAGAACCACACTAGGGCCTGAAGCATTCCTGCGGTGTTGTGGCCAGCCTACAAGAAAGCGAGTTAAAGAAAGGAGCTCAGGGGCACTGTCATTCACAAAGCTGCAGAGTTATAAATGACAGCTATCGTCCAAAAATATATTGAAGTAAGGCTGCCAAGAGGACTTGAAAGTGGGGCAGAATTGCAGGAAACCGATTTCAGGAGGTAGACTGGAATTGCATGTAAAGCATAGGAAAAGAGGCAGAACGTCCACAATGATGCACCTGGCCAAAAAGGGCGTATGCGTTTTTTCCTGAATATATTCAGGAAAAAACGCATACGCCCTTTTTGGCCAACCAAGCAAGCTTGCAAAGGAAACTTGCACTACAATGAAGTCTCACTGCCCCCCGGTCAAAAGGGCCATCTGAAAAAAGTGTAAAATCCAGAAAGGCAGGACAGGCCATGGAGAACTGGGAGCCTTGTTATGCTCATGGGCGGGATGTAAATTGCCAACAGCCACTCTGGAGAAGTGTATGGTGTTTCCTGAAACATCTAAAAAACAAAGCAACAGAGCCTAGGGCACTTCCACTTATGGTCCTATAGCTTAGGGAAATTAAAATCAAAAAGACACAGCCACCCCAATGTTTGGGACGGCTCTGTTTACAAGAACCTCGTTTACGGTACAAGTTCAATATCACAGAAAGCAAAAAATGGATAAAAAAGTTGTGGTACTTACGTACTATGCAATATCACTCAGCAATGAAATCTATGTCATCAGGCCCGTAGCAGCATAATGAGAGGACTCAGGTACGATGATTCTAAGTGAAATAAGTCACACAGAAAAAGAAACAACATAAGATATCACTACTACACGGAATGTAAACTTGGCTACACAGGAACTGAATTACAAAACAGAACAGGGTCTCAAATGTAGAAAACCAACTTATGCTTGCTTAAGGGGAAAGGTGAGTTGGGGTGCTGAATAAAACCAGAGATTGAAATTAGTACAGATACCATTCCATAAGCCAAATATGTAATAGACAAGAGCTACTCCTTGCTCAACCAAGTGGACTCTACACCCCGTATTAAACGCCTAAGAATATACCTGAATAGTAAGAATCTTAAAACCTATGGATTTATATGTCTCCGAAAGAGAATCAAGCGTGTGTACAGCGGCATAATCCCAGCAGTGATAGGATTGGTGAGGTTTGGTGAACAAATGCAGACCCTTTGAAGTCATATTGCATGGTACCCATTCCATGGGTCTCACGTCTCCAGGTTTAAGGGATTCTTCCTTCAGCTAAAACATGCATGTGGAACCCAGAGTATGATCCACCGTGTGATCGGGAAACGTGTTCAAATGGGTCAGTTTTCGTCCCCTGGTACTCGGGTGCAACATTCCAGACGCTTTACTAACACTCTCCCCACTTGGAGAGTCAGTGCCTTTAAACTCCTGTTTGGCCCAGTTTGCAATTTCTGCGGAAAATGAACAGGAATAGGGAGAACCAATGAGAGACAAGCTGGAGGTGTCTGGACAGGCAAATTTAACTCTCATTTCCCACCAGGATGAGGAATTAACCAAAGGCTCAGCGTGCCATGCCGGAACCACACTAGGGCCTGAAGCAATCCTGCGGTGTTGCGGCCAGCTCACAAGAAAGCGAGTTGAAGAAAGGAGCTCATGGGCACTGTCATTCACAAACCTACAGAGTTATAAATGACAGCTATCGTCCAAAAATATATTGAAGTAAGGCTGCCAAGAGGACTTGAAAGCGGGGCAGAATTGCAGGAAACCGATTTCAGGAGGTAGACTGGAATTGCATGTAAAGCATAGGAAAAGAGGCAGAACGTCCACAATGATGCACTTGGCCAAAAAGGGCGTATGCGTTTTTTCCTGAATATATTCAGGAAAAAACGCATACGCCCTTTTTGGCCAACCAAGCAAGCTTGCAAAGGAAATCTGCACTACAGTGAAGTCTCACTGCCCCCCGGTCAAAAGGGCCATCTGAAAAAAGTGTAAAATCCAGAAAGCCAGGATAGGCCATGGAGAACTGGGAACCTTGCTATGCTGATGTGCGGGATGTAAATTGCCAACAGCCACTCTGGAGAAGTGTATGGTGTTTCCTGAAACATCTAAAAAGCAAAGCAACAGAGCCTAGGGCACTTCCACTTATGGTCCTATAGCTTAGGGAAATTAAAATCAAAAAGACACAGCCACCCCAATGTTTGGGACGGCTCTGTTTACAAGAACCTCGTTTACAGTACAAGTTCAATATCACAGATAGTGAAAAATGGATAAAGAAGTTGTGGGACTTACGTACAATACAATACCACTCAGCAACGAAATCTATGTCATCAGGCCCATAGCAGCATAATGAGTGGATTCAGGTACGATGATTCTAAGTGAAATAAGTCACAGAGAAAAAGAAACATCATAAGATATCACTACTACACGGCATGTAAACTTGGCTACACAGGAACTGAATTACAAAACAGAACAGGGTCTCAAACGTAGAAAACCACCTTATGCTTGCTTAAGGGGAAAGGTGAGTTGGGGTGCTGCATAAAACCAGAGATTGAAATTAGCACAGATACCGTTCCATAAGGCAAATATGTAATAGACAAGAGCTACTCCTTGCTCAACGAAGTGGACTCTACACCCCGTATTAAACGCCTAAGAATATACCTGAATAGTAAGAATCTTAAAACCTATGGATTTATATGTCTCTGAAAGAGAATCAAGTGTATGTACAGCGGCATAAACGCAGCAGTGATAGGATTGGTGAGGATCGGTGAGCAAATGCACACCCTTTGAAGTCATATTGCATGGTACCCATTCCATGGGTCTCAACTCTCCAGGTTTAAGGGATTCTTCCTTCAGCTAAAACATGCATGTGGAACCCAGAGTATGATCTACCGTGTGATCGGGAAACGTGTTCAAATGTGTCAGTTTTCATCCCCTGGTACTCGGGTGCAACATTCCAGACGCTTTACAAACACTCTCCCCACTTGGAGAGTCAGTGCCTTTAACCTCCTGTTTGGCCCAGTTTGCAATTTCTGCGGAAAATGAACAGGAAGAAGGAAAACCAATAAGAGACTAGCTGGAGGTGTCTGGAAGGGCAAATTCAACTCTCACTTCCCACCAGTAAGAGGAATTAACCAAAGGCTCAGCGTGCCATGCCAGAACCACACTAGGGCCTGAAGCATTCCTGCGGTGTTGTGGCCAGCCTACAAGAAAGCGAGTTAAAGAAAGGAGCTCAGGGGCACTGTCATTCACAAACCTGCAGAGTTATAAATGACAGCTATCGTCCAAAAATATTTTGAAGTAAGGCTGCCAAGAGGACTTGAAAGCGGGGCAGAATTGCAGGAAACCGATTTCAGGAGGTAGACTGGAATTGCATGTAAAGCATAGGAAAAGAGGCAGAACGTCCACAATGATGCACTTGGCCAAAAAGGGCGTATGCGTTTTTTCCTGAATATATTCAGGAAAAAACGCATACGCCCTTTTTGGCCAACCAAGCAAGCTTGCAAAGGAAATCTGCACTACAATGAAGTCTCCTGCCCCCCGGTCAAAAGGGCCATCTGAAAAAAGTGTAAAATCCAGAAAGGCAGGACAGGCCATGGAGAACTGGGAGCCTTGTTATGCTCATGGGCGGGATGTAAATTGCCAACAGCCACTCTGGAGAAGTGTATGGTGTTTCCTGAAACATCTAAAAAACAAAGCAACAGAGCCTAGGGCACTTCCACTTATGGTCCTATAGCTTAGGGAAATTAAAATCAAAAAGACACAGCCACCCCAATGTTTGGGACGGCTCTGTTTACAAGAACCTCGTTTACGGTACAAGTTCAATATCACAGAAAGCAAAAAATGCATAAAACAGTTGTGGTACTTACGTACTATGCAATATCACTCAGCAATGAAATCTATGTCATCAGGCCCGTAGCAGCATAATGAGAGGATTCAGGTACGATGATTCTAAGTGAAATAAGTCACACAGAAAAAGAAACATCATAAGATATCACTACTACACGGAATGTAAACCTGGCTACCCAGGAACTGAATTACAAAACAGAACAGGGTCTCAAATGTAGAAAACCAACTTATGCTTGCTTAAGGGGAAAGGTGAGTTGGGGTGCTGCATAAAACCAGAGATTGAAATTAGCACAGATACCGTTCCATAAGCCAAATATGTAATAGACAAGAGCTACTCCTTGCTCAACGAAGTGGACTCTACACCCCGTATTAAACGCCTAAGAATATACCTGAATAGTAAGAATCTTAAAACCTATGGATTTATATGTCTCCGAAAGAGAATCAAGTGTGTGTACAGCGGCATAAACGCAGCAGTGATAGGATTGGTGAGGATCGGTGAGCAAATGCACACCCTTTGAAGTCATATTGCATGGTACCCATTCCATGGGTCTCAACTCTCCAGGTTTAAGGGATTCTTCCTTCAGCTAAAACATGCATGTGGAACCCAGAGTATGATCTACCGTGTGATCGGGAAACGTGTTCAAATGTGTCAGTTTTCGTCCCCTGTTACTCGGGTGCAACATTCCAGACGCTTTACAAACACTCTCCCACTTGGAGAGTCAGTGCCTTTAACCTCCTGTTTGGCCCAGTTTGCAATTTCTGCGGAAAATGAACAGGAAGAAGGAAAACCAATAAGAGACTAGCTGGAGGTGTCTGGAAGGGCAAATTCAACTCTCACTTCCCACCAGTAAGAGGAATTAACCAAAGGCTCAGCGTGCCATGCCAGAACCACACTAGGGCCTGAAGCATTCCTGCGGTGTTGTGGCCAGCCTACAAGAAAGCGAGTTAAAAAAGGAGCTCAGGGGCAGTGTCATTCACAAACCTGCAGAGTTATAAATGACAGCTATCGTCCAAAAATATATTGAAGTAAGGCTGCCAAGAGGACTTGAAAGCGGGGCAGAATTGCAGGAAACCGATTTCAGGAGGTAGACTGGAATTGCATGTAAAGCATAGGAAAAGAGGCAGAACGTCCATAATGATGCACTTGGCCAAAAAGGGCGTATGCGTTTTTTCCTGAATATATTCAGGAAAAAACGCATACGCCCTTTTTGGCCAACCAAGCAAGCTTGCAAAGGAAACTTGCACTACAATGAAGTCTCACTGCCCCCCGGTCAAAAGGGCCATCTGAAAAAAGTGTAAAATCCAGAAAGGCAGGACAGGCCATGGAGAACTGGGAGCCTTGTTATGCTGATGGGCGGGATGTAAATTGCCAACAGCCACTCTGGAGAAGTGTATGGTGTTTCCTGAAACATCTAAAAAACAAAGCAACAGAGCCTAGGGCACTTCCACTTATGGTCCTATAGCTTAGGGAAATTAAAATCAAAAAGACACAGCCACCCCAATGTTTCGGACGGCTCTGTTTACAAGAACCTCGTTTACAGTACAAGTTCAATATCACAGATAGTGAAAAATGGATAAAGAAGTTGTGGGACTTACGTACAATACAATACCACTCAGCAATGAAATCTATGTCATCAGGCCCATAGCAGCATAATGAGTGGATTCAGGTACGATGATTCTAAGTGAAATAAGTCACAGAGAAAAAGAAACATCATAAGATATCACTACTACACGGCATGTAAACTTGGCTACACAGGAACTGAATTACAAAACAGAACAGGGTCTCAAACGTAGAAAACCACCTTATGCTTGCTTAAGGGGAAAGGTGAGTTGGGGTGCTGCATAAAACTAGAGATTGAAATTAGCACAGATACCGTTCCATAAGGCAAATATATAATAGACAAGAGTTGCTCCTGCTCAACGAAGTGGACTCTACACCCCATATTAAACGCCTAAGAATATACCTGACTAGTAAGAATCTTAAAACCTATGGATTTATATGTCTCCAAAAGAGAATCAAGCGTGTGTACAGCGGCATAAAGGCAGCAGTGATAGGATTGGTGAGGTTCGGTGAGCAAATGCAGACCCTTTGAAGTCATATTGCATGGTACCCATTCCATGGGTCTCAACTCTCCAGGTTTAAGGGATTCTTCGTTCAGCTAAAACATGCATGTGGAACCCAGAGTATGATCTACCGTGTGATCGGGAAACGTGTTCAAATGTGTCAGTTTTCATCCCCTGGTACTCGGGTGCAACATTCCAGACGCTTTACAAACACTCTCCCCACTTGGAGAGTGAGTGCCTTTAACCTCCTGTTTGGCCCAGTTTGCAATTTCTGCGGAAAATGAACAGGAAGAAGGAAAACCAATAAGAGACTAGCTGGAGGTGTCTGGAAGGGCAAATTCAACTCTCACTTCCCACCAGTAAGAGGAATTAACCAAAGGCTCAGCGTGCCATGCCAGAACCACACTAGGGCCTGAAGCATTCCTGCGGTGTTGTGGCCAGCCTACAAGAAAGCGAGTTAAAGAAAGGAGCTCAGGGGCACTGTCATTCACAAACCTGCAGAGTTATAAATGACAGCTATCGTCCAAAAATATATTGAAGTAAGGCTGCCAAGAGGACTTGAAAGCGGGGCAGAATTGAAGGAAACCGATTTCAGGAGGTAGACTGGAATTGCATGTAAAGCATAGGAAAAGAGGCAGAACGTCCACAATGATGCACTTGGCCAAAAAGGGCGTATGCGTTTTTTCCTGAATATATTCAGGAAAAAACGCATACACCCTTTTTGGCCAACCAAGCAAGCTTGCAAAGGAAACTTGCACTACAATGAAGTCTCACTGCCCCCCGGTCAAAAGGGCCATCTGAAAAAAGTGTAAAATCCAGAAAGGCAGGACAGGCCATGGAGAACTGGGAGCCTTGTTATGCTGATGGGCGGGATGTAAATTGCCAACAGCCACTCTGGAGAAGTGTATGGTGTTTCCTGAAACATCTAAAAAACAAAGCAACAGAGCCTAGGGCACTTCCACTTATGGTCCTATAGCTTAGGGAAATTAAAATCAAAAAGACACAGCCACCCCAAAGTTTGGGACGGCTCTGTTTACAAGAACCTCGTTTACAGTACAAGTTCAATATCACAGATAGTGAAAAATGGATAAAGAAGTTGTGGGACTTACGTACAATACAATACCACTCAGCAATGAAATCTATGTCATCAGGCCCATAGCAGCATAATGAGTGGATTCAGGTACGATGATTCTAAGTGAAATAAGTCACAGAGAAAAAGAAACATCATAAGATATCACTACTACACGGCATGTAAACTTGGCTACACAGGAACTGAATTACAAAACAGAACAGGGTCTCAAACGTAGAATCCACCTTATGCTTGCTTAAGGGGAAAGGTGAGTTGGGGTGCTGCATAAAACCAGAGATTGAAATTAGCACAGATACCGTTCCATAAGGCAAATATGTAATAGACAAGAGTTGCTCCTTGCTCAACGAAGTGGACTCTACACCCCATATTAAACGCCTAAGAATATACCTGACTAGTAAGAATCTTAAAACCTATGGATTTATATGTCTCCAAAAGAGAATCAAGCGTGTGTACAGCGGCATAAACGCAGCAGTGATAGGATTGGTGAGGTTCGGTGAGCAAATGCAGACCCTTTGAAGTCATATTGCATGGTACCCATTCCATGGGTCTCAACTCTCCAGGTTTAAGGGATTCTTCCTTCAGCTAAAACATGCATGTGGAACCCAGAGTATGATCTACCGTGTGATCGGGAAACGTGTTCAAATGTGTCAGTTTTCATCCCCTGGTACTCGGGTGCAACATTCCAGACGCTTTACAAACACTCTCCCCACTTGGAGAGTCAGTGCCTTTAACCTCCTGTTTGGCCCAGTTTGCAATTTCTGCGGAAAATGAACAGGAAGAAGGAAAACCAATAAGAGACTAGCTGGAGGTGTCTGGAAGGGCAAATTCAACTCTCACTTCCCACCAGTAAGAGGAATTAACCAAAGGCTCAGCGTGCCATGCCAGAACCACACTAGGGCCTGAAGCATTCCTGCGGTGTTGTGGCCAGCCTACAAGAAAGCGAGTTAAAGAAAGGAGCACAGGGGCACTGTCATTCACAAACCTGCAGAGTTATAAATGACAGCTATCGTCCAAAAATATATTGAAGTAAGGCTGCCAAGAGGACTTGAAAGTGGGGCAGAATTGCAGGAAACCGATTTCAGGAGGTAGACTGGAATTGCATGTAAAGCATAGGAAAAGAGGCAGAACGTCCACAATGATGCACTTGGCCAAAAAGGGCGTATGCGTTTTTTCCTGAATATATTCAGGAAAAAACGCATACGCCCTTTTTGGACAACCAAGCAAGCTTGCAAAGGAAATCTGCACTACAATGAAGTCTCACTGCCCCCTGGTCAAAAGGGCCATCTGAAAAAAGTGTAAAATCCAGAAAGGCAGGACAGGCCATGGAGAACTGGGAGCCTTGTTATGCTGATGGGCGGGATGTAAATTGCCAACAGCCACTCTGGAGAAGTGTATGGTGTTTCCTGAAACATCTAAAAAACAAAGCAACAGAGCCTAGGGCACTTCCACTTATGGTCCTATAGCTTCAAGAAATTAAAATAAAAAAGACACAGCTAACCCAAATTTTGGGACGGCTCTGTTTACAAGAACCTCGTTTACAGTACAAGTTCAATATCACAGATAGTGAAAAATGGATAAAGAAGTTGTGGGACTTACGTACAATACAATACCACTCAGCAATGAAATCTATGTCATCAGGCCCATAGCAGCATAATGAGTGGATTCAGGTACGATGATTCTAAGTGAAATAAGTCACAGAGAAAAAGAAACATCATAAGATATCACTACTACACGGCATGTAAACTTGGCTACACAGGAACTGAATTACAAAACAGAACAGGGTCTCAAACGTAGAAAACCACCTTATGCTTTCTTAAGGGGAAAGGTGAGTTGGGGTGCTGCATAAAACCAGAGATTGAAATTAGCACAGATACCGTTCCATAAGCCAAATATGTAATAGACAAGAGCTACTCATTGCTCAACGAAGTGGAGTCTACACCCCGTATTAAACGTCTAAGAATATACCTGAATAGTAAGAATCTTAAAACCTATGGATTTATATGTCTCCGAAAGAGAATCAAGTGTGTGTACAGCGGCATAAACGCAGCAGTGATAGGATTGGTGAGGATCGGTGAGCAAATGCACACCCTTTGAAGTCATATTGCATGGTACCCATTCCATGGGTCTCAACTCTCCAGGTTTAAGGGATTCTTCCTTCAGCTAAAACATGCATGTGGAACCCAGAGTATGATCTACCGTGTGATCGGGAAACGTGTTCAAATGTGTCAGTTTTCATCCCCTGGTACTCGGGTGCAACATTCCAGACGCTTTACAAACACTCTCCCCACTTGGAGAGTCAGTGCCTTTAACCTCCTGTTTGGCCCAGTTTGCAATTTCTGCGGAAAATGAACAGGAAGAAGGAAAACCAATAAGAGACTAGCTGGAGGTGTCTGGAAGGGCAAATTCAACTCTCACTTCCCACCAGTAAGAGGAATTAACCAAAGGCTCAGCGTGCCATGCCAGAACCACACTAGGGCCTGAAGCATTCCTGCGGTGTTGTGGCCAGCCTACAAGAAAGCGAGTTAAAGAAAGGAGCTCAGGGGCACTGTCATTCACAAACCTGCAGAGTTATAAATGACAGCTATCGTCCAAAAATATATTGAAGTAAGGCTGCCAAGAGGACTTGAAAGCGGGGCAGAATTGCAGGAAACCGATTTCAGGAGGTAGACTGGAATTGCATGTAAAGCATAGGAAAAGAGGCAGAACGTCCATAATGATGCACTTGGCCAAAAAGGGCGTATGCGTTTTTTCCTGAATATATTCAGGAAAAAACGCATACGCCCTTTTTGGCCAACCAAGCAAGCTTGCAAAGGAAACTTGCACTACAATGAAGTCTCACTGCCCCCCGGTCAAAAGGGCCATCTGAAAAAAGTGTAAAATCCAGAAAGGCAGGACAGGCCATGGAGAACTGGGAGCCTTGTTATGCTGATGGGCGGGATGTAAATTGCAAACAGCCACTCTGGAGAAGTGTATGGTGTTTCCTGAAACATCTAAAAAACAAAGCAACAGAGCCTAGGGCACTTCCACTTATGGTCCTATAGCTTAGGGAAATTAAAATCAAAAAGACACAGCCACCCCAATGTTTGGGAGGGCTCTGTTTACAAGAACCTCGTTTACAGTACAAGTTCAATATCACAGATAGTGAAAAATGGATAAAGAAGTTGTGGGACTTACGTACAATACAATACCACTCAGCAATGAAATCTATGTCATCAGGCCCATAGCAGCATAATGAGTGGATTCAGGTACGATGATTCTAAGTGAAATAAGTCACAGAGAAAAAGAAACATCATAAGATATCACTACTACACGGCATGTAAACTTGGCTACACAGGAACTGAATTACAAAACAGAACAGGGTCTCAAACGTAGAAAACCACCTTATGCTTGCTTAAGGGGAAAGGTGAGTTGGGGTGCTGCATAAAACCAGAGATTGAAATTAGCACAGATACCGTTCCATAAGCCAAATATGTAATAGACAAGAGCTACTCCTTGCTCAACGAAGTGGACTCTACACCCCGTATTAAACGCCTAAGAATATACTTGAATAGTAAGAATCTTAAAACCTATGGATTTATATGTCTCCGAAAGAGAATCAAGTGTGTGTACAGTGGCATAAACGCAGCAGTGATAGGATTGGTGAGGATCGGTGAGCAAACGCACACCCTTTGAAGTCATATTGCATGGTACCCATTCCATGGGTCTCAACTCTCCAGGTTTAAGGGACTCTTCCTTCAGCTAAAACATGCATGTGGAACCCAGAGTATGATCTACCGTGTGATCGGGAAACGTGTTCAAATGTGTCAGTTTTCATCCCCTGGTACTCGGGTGCAACATTCCAGACGCTTTACAAACACTCTCCCCACTTGGAGAGTCAGTGCCTTTAACCTCCTGTTTGGCCCAGTTTGCAATTTCTGCGGAAAATGAACAGGAAGAAGGAAAACCAATAAGAGACTAGCTGGAGGTGTCTGGAAGGGCAAATTCAACTCTCACTTCCCACCAGTAAGAGGAATTAACCAAAGGCTCAGCGTGCCATGCCAGAACCACACTAGGGCCTGAAGCATTCCTGCGGTGTTGTGGCCAGCCTACAAGAAAGCGAGTTAAAGAAAGGAGCTCAGGGGCACTGTCATTCACAAACCTGCAGAGTTATAAATGACAGCTATCGTCCAAAAATATATTGAAGTAAGGCTGCCAAGAGGACTTGAAAGTGGGGCAGAATTGCAGGAAACCGATTTCAGGAGGTAGACTGGAATTGCATGTAAAGCATAGGAAAAGAGGCAGAACGTCCACAATGATGCACCTGGCCAAAAAGGGCGTATGCGTTTTTTCCTGAATATATTCAGGAAAAAACGCATACGCCCTTTTTGGCCAACCAAGCAAGCTTGCAAAGGAAACTTGCACTACAATGAAGTCTCACTGCCCCCCGGTCAAAAGGGCCATCTGAAAAAAGTGTAAAATCCAGAAAGGCAGGACAGGCCATGGAGAACTGGGAGCCTTGTTATGCTCATGGGCGGGATGTAAATTGCCAACAGCCACTCTGGAGAAGTGTATGGTGTTTCCTGAAACATCTAAAAAACAAAGCAACAGAGCCTAGGGCACTTCCACTTATGGTCCTATAGCTTAGGGAAATTAAAATCAAAAAGACACAGCCACCCCAATGTTTGGGACGGCTCTGTTTACAAGAACCTCGTTTACGGTACAAGTTCAATATCACAGAAAGCAAAAAATGGATAAAAAAGTTGTGGTACTTACGTACTATGCAATATCACTCAGCAATGAAATCTATGTCATCAGGCCCGTAGCAGCATAATGAGAGGACTCAGGTACGATGATTCTAAGTGAAATAAGTCACACAGAAAAAGAAACAACATAAGATATCACTACTACACGGAATGTAAACTTGGCTACACAGGAACTGAATTACAAAACAGAACAGGGTCTCAAATGTAGAAAACCAACTTATGCTTGCTTAAGGGGAAAGGTGAGTTGGGGTGCTGAATAAAACCAGAGATTGAAATTAGTACAGATACCATTCCATAAGCCAAATATGTAATAGACAAGAGCTACTCCTTGCTCAACCAAGTGGACTCTACACCCCGTATTAAACGCCTAAGAATATACCTGAATAGTAAGAATCTTAAAACCTATGGATTTATATGTCTCCGAAAGAGAATCAAGCGTGTGTACAGCGGCATAATCCCAGCAGTGATAGGATTGGTGAGGTTTGGTGAACAAATGCAGACCCTTTGAAGTCATATTGCATGGTACCCATTCCATGGGTCTCACGTCTCCAGGTTTAAGGGATTCTTCCTTCAGCTAAAACATGCATGTGGAACCCAGAGTATGATCCACCGTGTGATCGGGAAACGTGTTCAAATGGGTCAGTTTTCGTCCCCTGGTACTCGGGTGCAACATTCCAGACGCTTTACTAACACTCTCCCCACTTGGAGAGTCAGTGCCTTTAAACTCCTGTTTGGCCCAGTTTGCAATTTCTGCGGAAAATGAACAGGAATAGGGAGAACCAATGAGAGACAAGCTGGAGGTGTCTGGACAGGCAAATTTAACTCTCATTTCCCACCAGGATGAGGAATTAACCAAAGGCTCAGCGTGCCATGCCGGAACCACACTAGGGCCTGAAGCAATCCTGCGGTGTTGCGGCCAGCTCACAAGAAAGCGAGTTGAAGAAAGGAGCTCATGGGCACTGTCATTCACAAACCTACAGAGTTATAAATGACAGCTATCGTCCAAAAATATATTGAAGTAAGGCTGCCAAGAGGACTTGAAAGCGGGGCAGAATTGCAGGAAACCGATTTCAGGAGGTAGACTGGAATTGCATGTAAAGCATAGGAAAAGAGGCAGAACGTCCACAATGATGCACTTGGCCAAAAAGGGCGTATGCGTTTTTTCCTGAATATATTCAGGAAAAAACGCATACGCCCTTTTTGGCCAACCAAGCAAGCTTGCAAAGGAAATCTGCACTACAGTGAAGTCTCACTGCCCCCCGGTCAAAAGGGCCATCTGAAAAAAGTGTAAAATCCAGAAAGCCAGGATAGGCCATGGAGAACTGGGAACCTTGCTATGCTGATGTGCGGGATGTAAATTGCCAACAGCCACTCTGGAGAAGTGTATGGTGTTTCCTGAAACATCTAAAAAGCAAAGCAACAGAGCCTAGGGCACTTCCACTTATGGTCCTATAGCTTAGGGAAATTAAAATCAAAAAGACACAGCCACCCCAATGTTTGGGACGGCTCTGTTTACAAGAACCTCGTTTACAGTACAAGTTCAATATCACAGATAGTGAAAAATGGATAAAGAAGTTGTGGGACTTACGTACAATACAATACCACTCAGCAATGAAATCTATGTCATCAGGCCCATAGCAGCATAATGAGTGGATTCAGGTACGATGATTCTAAGTGAAATAAGTCACAGAGAAAAAGAAACATCATAAGATATCACTACTACACGGCATGTAAACTTGGCTACACAGGAACTGAATTACAAAACAGAACAGGGTCTCAAACGTAGAAAACCACCTTATGCTTGCTTAAGGGGAAAGGTGAGTTGGGGTGCTGCATAAAACCAGAGATTGAAATTAGCACAGATACCGTTCCATAAGGCAAATATGTAATAGACAAGAGCTACTCCTTGCTCAACGAAGTGGACTCTACACCCCGTATTAAACGCCTAAGAATATACCTGAATAGTAAGAATCTTAAAACCTATGGATTTATATGTCTCTGAAAGAGAATCAAGTGTATGTACAGCGGCATAAACGCAGCAGTGATAGGATTGGTGAGGATCGGTGAGCAAATGCACACCCTTTGAAGTCATATTGCATGGTACCCATTCCATGGGTCTCAACTCTCCAGGTTTAAGGGATTCTTCCTTCAGCTAAAACATGCATGTGGAACCCAGAGTATGATCTACCGTGTGATCGGGAAACGTGTTCAAATGTGTCAGTTTTCATCCCCTGGTACTCGGGTGCAACATTCCAGACGCTTTACAAACACTCTCCCCACTTGGAGAGTCAGTGCCTTTAACCTCCTGTTTGGCCCAGTTTGCAATTTCTGCGGAAAATGAACAGGAAGAAGGAAAACCAATAAGAGACTAGCTGGAGGTGTCTGGAAGGGCAAATTCAACTCTCACTTCCCACCAGTAAGAGGAATTAACCAAAGGCTCAGCGTGCCATGCCAGAACCACACTAGGGCCTGAAGCATTCCTGCGGTGTTGTGGCCAGCCTACAAGAAAGCGAGTTAAAGAAAGGAGCTCAGGGGCACTGTCATTCACAAACCTGCAGAGTTATAAATGACAGCTATCGTCCAAAAATATTTTGAAGTAAGGCTGCCAAGAGGACTTGAAAGCGGGGCAGAATTGCAGGAAACCGATTTCAGGAGGTAGACTGGAATTGCATGTAAAGCATAGGAAAAGAGGCAGAACGTCCACAATGATGCACTTGGCCAAAAAGGGCGTATGCGTTTTTTCCTGAATATATTCAGGAAAAAACGCATACGCCCTTTTTGGCCAACCAAGCAAGCTTGCAAAGGAAATCTGCACTACAATGAAGTCTCCTGCCCCCCGGTCAAAAGGGCCATCTGAAAAAAGTGTAAAATCCAGAAAGGCAGGACAGGCCATGGAGAACTGGGAGCCTTGTTATGCTCATGGGCGGGATGTAAATTGCCAACAGCCACTCTGGAGAAGTGTATGGTGTTTCCTGAAACATCTAAAAAACAAAGCAACAGAGCCTAGGGCACTTCCACTTATGGTCCTATAGCTTAGGGAAATTAAAATCAAAAAGACACAGCCACCCCAATGTTTGGGACGGCTCTGTTTACAAGAACCTCGTTTACGGTACAAGTTCAATATCACAGAAAGCAAAAAATGCATAAAACAGTTGTGGTACTTACGTACTATGCAATATCACTCAGCAATGAAATCTATGTCATCAGGCCCGTAGCAGCATAATGAGAGGATTCAGGTACGATGATTCTAAGTGAAATAAGTCACACAGAAAAAGAAACATCATAAGATATCACTACTACACGGAATGTAAACCTGGCTACCCAGGAACTGAATTACAAAACAGAACAGGGTCTCAAATGTAGAAAACCAACTTATGCTTGCTTAAGGGGAAAGGTGAGTTGGGGTGCTGCATAAAACCAGAGATTGAAATTAGCACAGATACCGTTCCATAAGCCAAATATGTAATAGACAAGAGCTACTCCTTGCTCAACGAAGTGGACTCTACACCCCGTATTAAACGCCTAAGAATATACCTGAATAGTAAGAATCTTAAAACCTATGGATTTATATGTCTCCGAAAGAGAATCAAGTGTGTGTACAGCGGCATAAACGCAGCAGTGATAGGATTGGTGAGGATCGGTGAGCAAATGCACACCCTTTGAAGTCATATTGCATGGTACCCATTCCATGGGTCTCAACTCTCCAGGTTTAAGGGATTCTTCCTTCAGCTAAAACATGCATGTGGAACCCAGAGTATGATCTACCGTGTGATCGGGAAACGTGTTCAAATGTGTCAGTTTTCGTCCCCTGTTACTCGGGTGCAACATTCCAGACGCTTTACAAACACTCTCCCACTTGGAGAGTCAGTGCCTTTAACCTCCTGTTTGGCCCAGTTTGCAATTTCTGCGGAAAATGAACAGGAAGAAGGAAAACCAATAAGAGACTAGCTGGAGGTGTCTGGAAGGGCAAATTCAACTCTCACTTCCCACCAGTAAGAGGAATTAACCAAAGGCTCAGCGTGCCATGCCAGAACCACACTAGGGCCTGAAGCATTCCTGCGGTGTTGTGGCCAGCCTACAAGAAAGCGAGTTAAAAAAGGAGCTCAGGGGCAGTGTCATTCACAAACCTGCAGAGTTATAAATGACAGCTATCGTCCAAAAATATATTGAAGTAAGGCTGCCAAGAGGACTTGAAAGCGGGGCAGAATTGCAGGAAACCGATTTCAGGAGGTAGACTGGAATTGCATGTAAAGCATAGGAAAAGAGGCAGAACGTCCATAATGATGCACTTGGCCAAAAAGGGCGTATGCGTTTTTTCCTGAATATATTCAGGAAAAAACGCATACGCCCTTTTTGGCCAACCAAGCAAGCTTGCAAAGGAAACTTGCACTACAATGAAGTCTCACTGCCCCCCGGTCAAAAGGGCCATCTGAAAAAAGTGTAAAATCCAGAAAGGCAGGACAGGCCATGGAGAACTGGGAGCCTTGTTATGCTGATGGGCGGGATGTAAATTGCCAACAGCCACTCTGGAGAAGTGTATGGTGTTTCCTGAAACATCTAAAAAACAAAGCAACAGAGCCTAGGGCACTTCCACTTATGGTCCTATAGCTTAGGGAAATTAAAATCAAAAAGACACAGCCACCCCAATGTTTCGGACGGCTCTGTTTACAAGAACCTCGTTTACAGTACAAGTTCAATATCACAGATAGTGAAAAATGGATAAAGAAGTTGTGGGACTTACGTACAATACAATACCACTCAGCAATGAAATCTATGTCATCAGGCCCATAGCAGCATAATGAGTGGATTCAGGTACGATGATTCTAAGTGAAATAAGTCACAGAGAAAAAGAAACATCATAAGATATCACTACTACACGGCATGTAAACTTGGCTACACAGGAACTGAATTACAAAACAGAACAGGGTCTCAAACGTAGAAAACCACCTTATGCTTGCTTAAGGGGAAAGGTGAGTTGGGGTGCTGCATAAAACTAGAGATTGAAATTAGCACAGATACCGTTCCATAAGGCAAATATATAATAGACAAGAGTTGCTCCTGCTCAACGAAGTGGACTCTACACCCCATATTAAACGCCTAAGAATATACCTGACTAGTAAGAATCTTAAAACCTATGGATTTATATGTCTCCAAAAGAGAATCAAGCGTGTGTACAGCGGCATAAAGGCAGCAGTGATAGGATTGGTGAGGTTCGGTGAGCAAATGCAGACCCTTTGAAGTCATATTGCATGGTACCCATTCCATGGGTCTCAACTCTCCAGGTTTAAGGGATTCTTCCTTCAGCTAAAACATGCATGTGGAACCCAGAGTATGATCTACCGTGTGATCGGGAAACGTGTTCAAATGTGTCAGTTTTCATCCCCTGGTACTCGGGTGCAACATTCCAGACGCTTTACAAACACTCTCCCCACTTGGAGAGTGAGTGCCTTTAACCTCCTGTTTGGCCCAGTTTGCAATTTCTGCGGAAAATGAACAGGAAGAAGGAAAACCAATAAGAGACTAGCTGGAGGTGTCTGGAAGGGCAAATTCAACTCTCACTTCCCACCAGTAAGAGGAATTAACCAAAGGCTCAGCGTGCCATGCCAGAACCACACTAGGGCCTGAAGCATTCCTGCGGTGTTGTGGCCAGCCTACAAGAAAGCGAGTTAAAGAAAGGAGCTCAGGGGCACTGTCATTCACAAACCTGCAGAGTTATAAATGACAGCTATCGTCCAAAAATATATTGAAGTAAGGCTGCCAAGAGGACTTGAAAGCGGGGCAGAATTGAAGGAAACCGATTTCAGGAGGTAGACTGGAATTGCATGTAAAGCATAGGAAAAGAGGCAGAACGTCCACAATGATGCACTTGGCCAAAAAGGGCGTATGCGTTTTTTCCTGAATATATTCAGGAAAAAACGCATACACACTTTTTGGCCAACCAAGCAAGCTTGCAAAGGAAACTTGCACTACAATGAAGTCTCACTGCCCCCCGGTCAAAAGGGCCATCTGAAAAAAGTGTAAAATCCAGAAAGGCAGGACAGGCCATGGAGAACTGGGAGCCTTGTTATGCTGATGGGCGGGATGTAAATTGCCAACAGCCACTCTGGAGAAGTGTATGGTGTTTCCTGAAACATCTAAAAAACAAAGCAACAGAGCCTAGGGCACTTCCACTTATGGTCCTATAGCTTAGGGAAATTAAAATCAAAAAGACACAGCCACCCCAAAGTTTGGGACGGCTCTGTTTACAAGAACCTCGTTTACAGTACAAGTTCAATATCACAGATAGTGAAAAATGGATAAAGAAGTTGTGGGACTTACGTACAATACAATACCACTCAGCAATGAAATCTATGTCATCAGGCCCATAGCAGCATAATGAGTGGATTCAGGTACGATGATTCTAAGTGAAATAAGTCACAGAGAAAAAGAAACATCATAAGATATCACTACTACACGGCATGTAAACTTGGCTACACAGGAACTGAATTACAAAACAGAACAGGGTCTCAAACGTAGAATCCACCTTATGCTTGCTTAAGGGGAAAGGTGAGTTGGGGTGCTGCATAAAACCAGAGATTGAAATTAGCACAGATACCGTTCCATAAGGCAAATATGTAATAGACAAGAGTTGCTCCTTGCTCAACGAAGTGGACTCTACACCCCATATTAAACGCCTAAGAATATACCTGACTAGTAAGAATCTTAAAACCTATGGATTTATATGTCTCCAAAAGAGAATCAAGCGTGTGTACAGCGGCATAAACGCAGCAGTGATAGGATTGGTGAGGTTCGGTGAGCAAATGCAGACCCTTTGAAGTCATATTGCATGGTACCCATTCCATGGGTCTCAACTCTCCAGGTTTAAGGGATTCTTCCTTCAGCTAAAACATGCATGTGGAACCCAGAGTATGATCTACCGTGTGATCGGGAAACGTGTTCAAATGTGTCAGTTTTCATCCCCTGGTACTCGGGTGCAACATTCCAGACGCTTTACAAACACTCTCCCCACTTGGAGAGTCAGTGCCTTTAACCTCCTGTTTGGCCCAGTTTGCAATTTCTGCGGAAAATGAACAGGAAGAAGGAAAACCAATAAGAGACTAGCTGGAGGTGTCTGGAAGGGCAAATTCAACTCTCACTTCCCACCAGTAAGAGGAATTAACCAAAGGCTCAGCGTGCCATGCCAGAACCACACTAGGGCCTGAAGCATTCCTGCGGTGTTGTGGCCAGCCTACAAGAAAGCGAGTTAAAGAAAGGAGCACAGGGGCACTGTCATTCACAAACCTGCAGAGTTATAAATGACAGCTATCGTCCAAAAATATATTGAAGTAAGGCTGCCAAGAGGACTTGAAAGTGGGGCAGAATTGCAGGAAACCGATTTCAGGAGGTAGACTGGAATTGCATGTAAAGCATAGGAAAAGAGGCAGAACGTCCACAATGATGCACTTGGCCAAAAAGGGCGTATGCGTTTTTTCCTGAATATATTCAGGAAAAAACGCATACGCCCTTTTTGGACAACCAAGCAAGCTTGCAAAGGAAATCTGCACTACAATGAAGTCTCACTGCCCCCTGGTCAAAAGGGCCATCTGAAAAAAGTGTAAAATCCAGAAAGGCAGGACAGGCCATGGAGAACTGGGAGCCTTGTTATGCTGATGGGCGGGATGTAAATTGCCAACAGCCACTCTGGAGAAGTGTATGGTGTTTCCTGAAACATCTAAAAAACAAAGCAACAGAGCCTAGGGCACTTCCACTTATGGTCCTATAGCTTCAAGAAATTAAAATAAAAAAGACACAGCTAACCCAAATTTTGGGACGGCTCTGTTTACAAGAACCTCGTTTACAGTACAAGTTCAATATCACAGATAGTGAAAAATGGATAAAGAAGTTGTGGGACTTACGTACAATACAATACCACTCAGCAATGAAATCTATGTCATCAGGCCCATAGCAGCATAATGAGTGGATTCAGGTACGATGATTCTAAGTGAAATAAGTCACAGAGAAAAAGAAACATCATAAGATATCACTACTACACGGCATGTAAACTTGGCTACACAGGAACTGAATTACAAAACAGAACAGGGTCTCAAACGTAGAAAACCACCTTATGCTTTCTTAAGGGGAAAGGTGAGTTGGGGTGCTGCATAAAACCAGAGATTGAAATTAGCACAGATACCGTTCCATAAGCCAAATATGTAATAGACAAGAGCTACTCATTGCTCAACGAAGTGGAGTCTACACCCCGTATTAAACGTCTAAGAATATACCTGAATAGTAAGAATCTTAAAACCTATGGATTTATATGTCTCCGAAAGAGAATCAAGTGTGTGTACAGCGGCATAAACGCAGCAGTGATAGGATTGGTGAGGATCGGTGAGCAAATGCACACCCTTTGAAGTCATATTGCATGGTACCCATTCCATGGGTCTCAACTCTCCAGGTTTAAGGGATTCTTCCTTCAGCTAAAACATGCATGTGGAACCCAGAGTATGATCTACCGTGTGATCGGGAAACGTGTTCAAATGTGTCAGTTTTCATCCCCTGGTACTCGGGTGCAACATTCCAGACGCTTTACAAACACTCTCCCCACTTGGAGAGTCAGTGCCTTTAACCTCCTGTTTGGCCCAGTTTGCAATTTCTGCGGAAAATGAACAGGAAGAAGGAAAACCAATAAGAGACTAGCTGGAGGTGTCTGGAAGGGCAAATTCAACTCTCACTTCCCACCAGTAAGAGGAATTAACCAAAGGCTCAGCGTGCCATGCCAGAACCACACTAGGGCCTGAAGCATTCCTGCGGTGTTGTGGCCAGCCTACAAGAAAGCGAGTTAAAGAAAGGAGCTCAGGGGCACTGTCATTCACAAACCTGCAGAGTTATAAATGACAGCTATCGTCCAAAAATATATTGAAGTAAGGCTGCCAAGAGGACTTGAAAGCGGGGCAGAATTGCAGGAAACCGATTTCAGGAGGTAGACTGGAATTGCATGTAAAGCATAGGAAAAGAGGCAGAACGTCCATAATGATGCACTTGGCCAAAAAGGGCGTATGCGTTTTTTCCTGAATATATTCAGGAAAAAACGCATACGCCCTTTTTGGCCAACCAAGCAAGCTTGCAAAGGAAACTTGCACTACAATGAAGTCTCACTGCCCCCCGGTCAAAAGGGCCATCTGAAAAAAGTGTAAAATCCAGAAAGGCAGGACAGGCCATGGAGAACTGGGAGCCTTGTTATGCTGATGGGCGGGATGTAAATTGCAAACAGCCACTCTGGAGAAGTGTATGGTGTTTCCTGAAACATCTAAAAAACAAAGCAACAGAGCCTAGGGCACTTCCACTTATGGTCCTATAGCTTAGGGAAATTAAAATCAAAAAGACACAGCCACCCCAATGTTTGGGAGGGCTCTGTTTACAAGAACCTCGTTTACAGTACAAGTTCAATATCACAGATAGTGAAAAATGGATAAAGAAGTTGTGGGACTTACGTACAATACAATACCACTCAGCAATGAAATCTATGTCATCAGGCCCATAGCAGCATAATGAGTGGATTCAGGTACGATGATTCTAAGTGAAATAAGTCACAGAGAAAAAGAAACATCATAAGATATCACTACTACACGGCATGTAAACTTGGCTACACAGGAACTGAATTACAAAACAGAACAGGGTCTCAAACGTAGAAAACCACCTTATGCTTGCTTAAGGGGAAAGGTGAGTTGGGGTGCTGCATAAAACCAGAGATTGAAATTAGCACAGATACCGTTCCATAAGCCAAATATGTAATAGACAAGAGCTACTCCTTGCTCAACGAAGTGGACTCTACACCCCGTATTAAACGCCTAAGAATATACTTGAATAGTAAGAATCTTAAAACCTATGGATTTATATGTCTCCGAAAGAGAATCAAGTGTGTGTACAGTGGCATAAACGCAGCAGTGATAGGATTGGTGAGGATCGGTGAGCAAACGCACACCCTTTGAAGTCATATTGCATGGTACCCATTCCATGGGTCTCAACTCTCCAGGTTTAAGGGACTCTTCCTTCAGCTAAAACATGCATGTGGAACCCAGAGTATGATCTACCGTGTGATCGGGAAACGTGTTCAAATGTGTCAGTTTTCATCCCCTGGTACTCGGGTGCAACATTCCAGACGCTTTACAAACACTCTCCCCACTTGGAGAGTCAGTGCCTTTAACCTCCTGTTTGGCCCAGTTTGCAATTTCTGCGGAAAATGAACAGGAAGAAGGAAAACCAATAAGAGACTAGCTGGAGGTGTCTGGAAGGGCAAATTCAACTCTCACTTCCCACCAGTAAGAGGAATTAACCAAAGGCTCAGCGTGCCATGCCAGAACCACACTAGGGCCTGAAGCATTCCTGCGGTGTTGTGGCCAGCCTACAAGAAAGCGAGTTAAAGAAAGGAGCTCAGGGGCACTGTCATTCACAAACCTGCAGAGTTATAAATGACAGCTATCGTCCAAAAATATATTGAAGTAAGGCTGCCAAGAGGACTTGAAAGCGGGGCAGAATTGCAGGAAACCGATTTCAGGAGGTAGACTGGAATTGCATGTAAAGCATAGGAAAAGAGGCAGAACGTCCATAATGATGCACTTGGCCAAAAAGGGCGTATGCGTTTTTTCCTGAATATATTCAGGAAAAAACGCATACGCCCTTTTTGGCCAACCAAGCAAGCTTGCAAAGGAAACTTGCACTACAATGAAGTCTCACTGCCCCCCGGTCAAAAGGGCCATCTGAAAAAAGTGTAAAATCCAGAAAGGCAGGACAGGCCATGGAGAACTGGGAGCCTTGTTATGCTGATGGGCGGGATGTAAATTGCCAACAGCCACTCTGGAGAAGTGTATGGTGTTTCCTGAAACATCTAAAAAACAAAGCAACAGAGCCTAGGGCACTTCCACTTATGGTCCTATAGCTTAGGGAAATTAAACTCAAAAAGACACAGCCACCCCAATGTTTGGGACGGCTCTGTTTACAAGAACCTCGTTTACAGTACAAGTTCAATATCACAGATAGTGAAAAATGGATAAAGAAGTTGTGGGACTTACGTACAATACAATACCACTCAGCAATGAAATCTATGTCATCAGGCCCATAGCAGCATAATGAGTGGATTCAGGTACGATGATTCTAAGTGAAATAAGTCACAGAGAAAAAGAAACATCATAAGATATCACTACTACACGGCATGTAAACTTGGCTACACAGGAACTGAATTACAAAACAGAACAGGGTCTCAAACGTAGAAAACCACCTTATGCTTGCTTAAGGGGAAAGGTGAGTTGGGGTGCTGCATAAAACCAGAGATTAAAATTAACACAGATACCGTTCCATAAGGCAAATATATAATAGACAAGAGTTGCTCCTTGCTCAACGAAGTGGACTCTACACCCCATATTAAACGCCTAAGAATATACCTGACTAGTAAGAATCTTAAAACCTATGGATTTATATGTCTCCAAAAGAGAATCAAGCGTGTGTACAGCGGCATAAACGCAGCAGTGATAGGATTGGTGAGGTTCGGTGAGCAAATGCAGACCCTTTGAAGTCATATTGCATGGTACCCATTCCATGGGTCTCAACTCTCCAGGTTTAAGGGATTCTTCCTTCAGCTAAAACATGCATGTGGAACCCAGAGTATGATCTACCGTGTGATCGGGAAACGTGTTCAAATGTGTCAGCTTTCATCCCCTGGTACTCGGGTTCAACATTCCAGACGCTTTACAAACACTCTCCCCACTTGGAGAGTCAGTGCCTTTAACCTCCTGTTTGGCCCAGTTTGCAATTTCTGCGGAAAATGAACAGGAAGAAGGAAAACCAATAAGAGACTAGCTGGAGGTGTCTGGAAGGGCAAATTCAACTCTCACTTCCCACCAGTAAGAGGAATTAACCAAAGGCTCAGCGTGCCATGCCAGAACCACACTAGGGCCTGAAGCATTCCTGCGGTGTTGTGGCCAGCCTACAAGAAAGCGAGTTAAAGAAAGGAGCTCAGGGGCACTGTCATTCACAAACCTGCAGAGTTATAAATGACAGCTATCGTCCAAAAATATATTGAAGTAAGGCTGCCAAGAGGACTTGAAAGCGGGGCAGAATTGCAGGAAACCGATTTCAGGAGGTAGACTGGAATTGCATGTAAAGCATAGGAAAAGAGGCAGAACGTCCACAATGATGCACTTGGCCAAAAAGGGCGTATGCGTTTTTTCCTGAATATATTCAGGAAAAAACGCATACGCCCTTTTTGGCCAACCAAGCAAGCTTGCAAAGGAAACTTGCACTACAATGAAGTCTCACTGCCCCCCGGTCAAAAGGGCCATCTGAAAAAAGTGTAAAATCCAGAAAGGCAGGACAGGCCATGGAGAACTGGGAGCCTTGTTATGCTCATGGGCGGGATGTAAATTGCCAACAGCCACTCTGGAGAAGTGTATGGTGTTTCCTGAAACATCTAAAAAACAAAGCAACAGAGCCTAGGGCACTTCCACTTATGGTCCTATAGCTTAGGGAAATTAAAATCAAAAAGACACAGCCACCCCAATGTTTGGGACGGCTCTGTTTACAAGAACCTCGTTTACGGTACAAGTTCAATATCACAGAAGCAAAAAATGTATAAAAAAGTTGTGGTACTTACGTACTATGCAATATCACTCAGCAATGAAATCCATGTCATCAGGCCCGTAGCAGCATAATGAGAGGATTCAGGTACGATGATTCTAAGTGAAATAAGTCACACAGAAAAAGAAACATCATAACATATCACTACTACACGGAATGTAAACTTGGCTACCCAGGAACTGAATTACAAAACAGAACAGGGTCTCAAATGTAGAAAACCAACTTATGCTTGCTTAAGGGGAAAGGTGAGTTGGGGTGCTGCATAAAACCAGAGATTGAAATTAGCACAGATACCGTTCCATAAGCCAAATATGTAATAGACAAGAGCTACTCCTTGCTCAACGAAGTGGACTCTACACCCCGTATTAAACGCCTAAGAATATACCTGAATAGTAAGAATCTTAAAACCTATGGATTTATATGTCTCCGAAAGAGAATCAAGTGTGTGTACAGCGGCATAAACGCAGCAGTGATAGGATTGGTGAGGATCGGTGAGCAAATGCACACCCTTTGAAGTCATATTGCATGGTACCCATTCCATGGGTCTCAACTCTCCAGGTTTAAGGGATTCTTCCTTCAGCTAAAACATGCATGTGGAACCCAGAGTATGATCTACCGTGTGATTGGGAAACGTGTTCAAATGTGTCAGTTTTCATCCCCTGGTACTCGGGTGCAACATTCCAGACGCTTTACAAACACTCTCCCCACTTGGAGAGTCAGTGCCTTTAACCTCCTGTTTGGCCCAGTTTGCAATTTCTGCGGAAAATGAACAGGAAGAAGGAAAACCAATAAGAGACTAGCTGGAGGTGTCTGGAAGGGCAAATTCAACTCTCACTTCCCACCAGTAAGAGGAATTAACCAAAGGCTCAGCGTGCCATGCCAGAACCACACTAGGGCCTGAAGCATTCCTGCGGTGTTGTGGCCAGCCTACAAGAAAGCGAGTTAAAGAAAGGAGCTCAGGGGCACTGTCATTCACAAACCTGCAGAGTTATAAATGACAGCTATCGTCCAAAAATATATTGAAGTAAGGCTGCCAAGAGGACTTGAAAGCGGGGCAGAATTGCAGGAAACCGATTTCAGGAGGTAGACTGGAATTGCATGTAAAGCATAGGAAAAGAGGCAGAACGTCCATAATGATGCACTTGGCCAAAAAGGGCGTATGCGTTTTTTCCTGAATATATTCAGGAAAAAACGCATACGCCCTTTTTGGCCAACCAAGCAAGCTTGCAAAGGAAACTTGCACTACAATGAAGTCTCACTGCCCCCCGGTCAAAAGGGCCATCTGAAAAAAGTGTAAAATCCAGAAAGGCAGGACAGGCCATGGAGAACTGGGAGCCTTGTTATGCTGATGGGCGGGATGTAAATTGCCAACAGCCACTCTGGAGAAGTGTATGGTGTTTCCTGAAACATCTAAAAAACAAAGCAACAGAGCCTAGGGCACTTCCACTTATGGTCCTATAGCTTAGGGAAATTAAACTCAAAAAGACACAGCCACCCCAATGTTTGGGACGGCTCTGTTTACAAGAACCTCGTTTACAGTACAAGTTCAATATAACAGATAGTGAAAAATGGATAAAGAAGTTGTGGGACTTACGTACAATACAATACCACTCAGCAATGAAATCTATGTCATCAGGCCCATAGCAGCATAATGAGTGGATTCAGGTACGATGATTCTAAGTGAAATAAGTCACAGAGAAAAAGAAACATCATAAGATATCACTACTACACGGCATGTAAACTTGGCTACACAGGAACTGAATTACAAAACAGAACAGGGTCTCAAACGTAGAAAACCACCTTATGCTTGCTTAAGGGGAAAGGTGAGTTGGGGTGCTGCATAAAACCAGAGATTAAAATTAGCACAGATACCGTTCCATAAGGCAAATATATAATAGACAAGAGTTGCTCCTTGCTCAACGAAGTGGACTCTACACCCCATATTAAACGCCTAAGAATATACCTGACTAGTAAGAATCTTAAAACCTATGGATTTATATGTCTCCAAAAGAGAATCAAGCGTGTGTACAGCGGCATAAACGCAGCAGTGATAGGATTGGTGAGGTTCGGTGAGCAAATGCAGACCCTTTGAAGTCATATTGCATGGTACCCATTCCATGGGTCTCAACTCTCCAGGTTTAAGGGATTCTTCCTTCAGCTAAAACATGCATGTGGAACCCAGAGTATGATCTACCGTGTGATCGGGAAACGTGTTCAAATGTGTCAGTTTTCATCCCCTGGTACTCGGGTTCAACATTCCAGACGCTTTACAAACACTCTCCCCACTTGGAGAGTCAGTGCCTTTAACCTCCTGTTTGGCCCAGTTTGCAATTTCTGCGGAAAATGAACAGGAAGAAGGAAAACCAATAAGAGACTAGCTGGAGGTGTCTGGAAGGGCAAATTCAACTCTCACTTCCCACCAGTAAGAGGAATTAACCAAAGGCTCAGCGTGCCATGCCAGAACCACACTAGGGCCTGAAGCATTCCTGCGGTGTTGTGGCCAGCCTACAAGAAAGCGAGTTAAAGAAAGGAGCTCAGGGACACTGTCATTCACAAACCTGCAGAGTTATAAATGACAGCTATCGTCCAAAAATATATTGAAGTAAGGCTGCCAAGAGGACTTGAAAGTGGGGCAGAATTGCAGGAAACCGATTTCAGGAGGTAGACTGGAATTGCATGTAAAGCATAGGAAAAGAGGCAGAACGTCCACAATGATGCACTTGGCCAAAAAGGGCGTATGCGTTTTTTCCTGAATATATTCAGGAAAAAACGCATACGCCCTTTTTGGCCAACCAAGCAAGCTTGCAAAGGAAACTTGCACTACAATGAAGTCTCACTGCCCCCCGGTCAAAAGGGCCATCTGAAAAAAGTGTAAAATCCAGAAAGGCAGGACAGGCCATGGAGAACTGGGAGCCTTGTTATGCTGATGGGCGGGATGTAAATTGCCAACAGCCACTCTGGAGAAGTGTATGGTGTTTCCTGAAACATCTAAAAAACAAAGCAACAGAGCCTAGGGCACTTCCACTTATGGTCCTATAGCTTAGGGAAATTAAAATCAAAAAGACACAGCCACCCCAATGTTTGGGACGGCTCTGTTTACAAGAACCTCGTTTACGGTACAAGTTCAATATCACAGAAAGCAAAAAATGTATAAAAAAGTTGTGGTACTTACGTACTATGCAATATCACTCAGCAATGAAATCTATGTCATCAGGCCCGTAGCAGCATAATGAGAGGATTCAGGTACGATGATTCTAAGTGAAATAAGTCACACAGAAAAAGAAACATCATAAGATATCACTACTACACGGAATGTAAACTTGGCTACCCAGGAACTGAATTACAAAACAGAACAGGGTCTCAAATGTAGAAAACCAACTTATGCTTGCTTAAGGGGAAAGGTGAGTTGGGGTGCTGCATAAAACCAGAGATTGAAATTAGCACAGATACCATTCCATAAGCCAAATATGTAATAGACAAGAGCTACTCCTTGCTCAACGAAGTGGACTCTACACCCCGTATTAAACGCCTAAGAATATACCTGAATAGTAAGAATCTTAAAACCTATGGATTTATATGTCTCCGAAAGAGAATCAAGTGTGTGTACAGCGGCATAAACGCAGCAGTGATAGGATTGGTGAGGATCGGTGAGCAAATGCACACCCTTTGAAGTCATATTGCATGGTACCCATTCCATGGGTCTCAACTCTCCAGGTTTAAGGGATTCTTCCTTCAGCTAAAACATGCATGTGGAACCCAGAGTATGATCTACCGTGTGATCGGGAAACGTGTTCAAATGTGTCAGTTTTCATCCCCTGGTACTCGGGTGCAACATTCCAGACGCTTTACAAACACTCTCCCCACTTGGAGAGTCAGTGCCTTTAACCTCCTGTTTGGCCCAGTTTGCAATTTCTGCGGAAAATGAACAGGAAGAAGGAAAACCAATAAGAGACTAGCTGGAGGTGTCTGGAAGGGCAAATTCAACTCTCACTTCCCACCAGTAAGAGGAATTAACCAAAGGCTCAGCGTGCCATGCCAGAACCACACTAGGGCCTGAAACATTCCTGCGGTGTTGTGGCCAGCCTACAAGAAAGCGAGTTAAAGAAAGGAGCTCAGGGGCACTGTCATTCACAAACCTGCAGAGTTATAAATGACAGCTATCGTCCAAAAATATATTGAAGTAAGGCTGCCAAGAGGACTTGAAAGCGGGGCAGAATTGCAGGAAACCGATTTCAGGAGGTAGACTGGAATTGCATGTAAAGCATAGGAAAAGAGGCAGAACGTCCATAATGATGCACTTGGCCAAAAAGGGCGTATGCGTTTTTTCCTGAATATATTCAGGAAAAAACGCATACGCCCTTTTTGGCCAACCAAGCAAGCTTGCAAAGGAAACTTGCACTACAATGAAGTCTCACTGCCCCCCGGTCAAAAGGGCCATCTGAAAAAAGTGTAAAATCCAGAAAGGCAGGACAGGCCATGGAGAACTGGGAGCCTTGTTATGCTGATGGGCGGGATGTAAATTGCCAACAGCCACTCTGGAGAAGTGTATGGTGTTTCCTGAAACATCTAAAAAACAAAGCAACAGAGCCTAGGGCACTTCCACTTATGGTCCTATAGCTTAGGGAAATTAAAATCAAAAAGACACAGCCACCCCAATGTTTGGGACGGCTCTGTTTACAAGAACCTCGTTTACAGTACAAGTTCAATATCACAGATAGTGAAAAATGGATAAAGAAGTTGTGGGACTTACGTACAATACAATACCACTCAGCAATGAAATCTATGTCATCAGGCCCATAGCAGCATAATGAGTGGATTCAGGTACGATGATTCTAAGTGAAATATGTCACAGAGAAAAAGAAACATCATAAGATATCACTATTACACGGCATGTAAACTTGGCTACACAGGAACTGAATTACAAAACAGAACAGGGTCTCAAACGTAGAAAACCACCTTATGCTTGCTTAAGGGGAAAGGTGAGTTGGGGTGCTGCATAAAACCAGAGATTGAAATTAGCACAGATACCGTTCCATAAGCCAAATATGTAATAGACAAGAGCTACTCCTTGCTCAACGAAGTGGACTCTACACCCCGTATTAAACGCCTAAGAATATACCTGAATAGTAAGAATCTTAAAACCTATGGATTTATATGTCTCCGAAAGAGAATCAAGTGTGTGTACAGCGGCATAAACGCAGCAGTGATAGGATTGGTGAGGATCGGTGAGCAAATGCACACCCTTTGAAGTCATATTGCATGGTACCCATTCCATGGGTCTCAACTCTCCAGGTTTAAGGGATTCTTCCTTCAGCTAAAACATGCATGTGGAACCCAGAGTATGATCTACCGTGTGATTGGGAAACGTGTTCAAATGTGTCAGTTTTCATCCCCTGGTACTCGGGTGCAACATTCCAGACGCTTTACAAACACTCTCCCCACTTGGAGAGTCAGTGCCTTTAACCTCCTGTTTGGCCCAGTTTGCAATTTCTGCGGAAAATGAACAGGAAGAAGGAAAACCAATAAGAGACTAGCTGGAGGTGTCTGGAAGGGCAAATTCAACTCTCACTTCCCACCAGTAAGAGGAATTAACCAAAGGCTCAGCGTGCCATGCCAGAACCACACTAGGGCCTGAAGCATTCCTGCGGTGTTGTGGCCAGCCTACAAGAAAGCGAGTTAAAGAAAGGAGCTCAGGGGCACTGTCATTCACAAACCTGCAGAGTTATAAATGACAGCTATCGTCCAAAAATATATTGAAGTAAGGCTGCCAAGAGGACTTGAAAGCGGGGCAGAATTGCAGGAAACCGATTTCAGGAGGTAGACTGGAATTGCATGTAAAGCATAGGAAAAGAGGCAGAACGTCCATAATGATGCACTTGGCCAAAAAGGGCGTATGCGTTTTTTCCTGAATATATTCAGGAAAAAACGCATACGCCCTTTTTGGCCAACCAAGCAAGCTTGCAAAGGAAACTTGCACTACAATGAAGTCTCACTGCCCCCCGGTCAAAAGGGCCATCTGAAAAAAGTGTAAAATCCAGAAAGGCAGGACAGGCCATGGAGAACTGGGAGCCTTGTTATGCTGATGGGCGGGATGTAAATTGCCAACAGCCACTCTGGAGAAGTGTATGGTGTTTCCTGAAACATCTAAAAAACAAAGCAACAGAGCCTAGGGCACTTCCACTTATGGTCCTATAGCTTAGGGAAATTAAAATCAAAAAGACACAGCCACCCCAATGTTTGGGACGGCTCTGTTTACAAGAACCTCGTTTACAGTACAAGTTCAATATCACAGATAGTGAAAAATGGATAAAGAAGTTGTGGGACTTACGTACAATACAATACCACTCAGCAATGAAATCTATGTCATCAGGCCCATAGCAGCATAATGAGTGGATTCAGGTACGATGATTCTAAGTGAAATATGTCACAGAGAAAAAGAAACATCATAAGATATCACTATTACACGGCATGTAAACTTGGCTACACAGGAACTGAATTACAAAACAGAACAGGGTCTCAAACGTAGAAAACCACCTTATGCTTGCTTAAGGGGAAAGGTGAGTTGGGGTGCTGCATAAAACCAGAGATTGAAATTAGCACAGATACCGTTCCATAAGCCAAATATGTAATAGACAAGAGCTACTCCTTGCTCAACGAAGTGGACTCTACACCCCGTATTAAACGCCTAAGAATATACCTGAATAGTAAGAATCTTAAAACCTATGGATTTATATGTCTCCGAAAGAGAATCAAGTGTGTGTACAGCGGCATAAACGCAGCAGTGATAGGATTGGTGAGGATCGGTGAGCAAATGCACACCCTTTGAAGTCATATTGCATGGTACCCATTCCATGGGTCTCAACTCTCCAGGTTTAAGGGATTCTTCCTTCAGCTAAAACATGCATGTGGAACCCAGAGTATGATCTACCGTGTGATTGGGAAACGTGTTCAAATGTGTCAGTTTTCATCCCCTGGTACTCGGGTGCAACATTCCAGACGCTTTACAAACACTCTCCCCACTTGGAGAGTCAGTGCCTTTAACCTCCTGTTTGGCCCAGTTTGCAATTTCTGCGGAAAATGAACAGGAAGAAGGAAAACCAATAAGAGACTAGCTGGAGGTGTCTGGAAGGGCAAATTCAACTCTCACTTCCCACCAGTAAGAGGAATTAACCAAAGGCTCAGCGTGCCATGCCAGAACCACACTAGGGCCTGAAGCATTCCTGCGGTGTTGTGGCCAGCCTACAAGAAAGCGAGTTAAAGAAAGGAGCTCAGGGGCACTGTCATTCACAAACCTGCAGAGTTATAAATGACAGCTATCGTCCAAAAATATATTGAAGTAAGGCTGCCAAGAGGACTTGAAAGCGGGGCAGAATTGCAGGAAACCGATTTCAGGAGGTAGACTGGAATTGCATGTAAAGCATAGGAAAAGAGGCAGAACGTCCATAATGATGCACTTGGCCAAAAAGGGCGTATGCGTTTTTTCCTGAATATATTCAGGAAAAAACGCATACGCCCTTTTTGGCCAACCAAGCAAGCTTGCAAAGGAAACTTGCACTACAATGAAGTCTCACTGCCCCCCGGTCAAAAGGGCCATCTGAAAAAAGTGTAAAATCCAGAAAGGCAGGACAGGCCATGGAGAACTGGGAGCCTTGTTATGCTGATGGGCGGGATGTAAATTGCCAACAGCCACTCTGGAGAAGTGTATGGTGTTTCCTGAAACATCTAAAAAACAAAGCAACAGAGCCTAGGGCACTTCCACTTATGGTCCTATAGCTTAGGGAAATTAAAATCAAAAAGACACAGCCACCCCAATGTTTGGGACGGCTCTGTTTACAAGAACCTCGTTTACAGTACAAGTTCAATATCACAGATAGTGAAAAATGGATAAAGAAGTTGTGGGACTTACGTACAATACAATACCACTCAGCAATGAAATCTATGTCATCAGGCCCATAGCAGCATAATGAGTGGATTCAGGTACGATGATTCTAAGTGAAATATGTCACAGAGAAAAAGAAACATCATAAGATATCACTATTACACGGCATGTAAACTTGGCTACACAGGAACTGAATTACAAAACAGAACAGGGTCTCAAACGTAGAAAACCACCTTATGCTTGCTTAAGGGGAAAGGTGAGTTGGGGTGCTGCATAAAACCAGAGATTGAAATTAGCACAGATACCGTTCCATAAGCCAAATATGTAATAGACAAGAGCTACTCCTTGCTCAACGAAGTGGACTCTACACCCCGTATTAAACGCCTAAGAATATACCTGAATAGTAAGAATCTTAAAACCTATGGATTTATATGTCTCCGAAAGAGAATCAAGTGTGTGTACAGCGGCATAAACGCAGCAGTGATAGGATTGGTGAGGATCGGTGAGCAAATGCACACCCTTTGAAGTCATATTGCATGGTACCCATTCCATGGGTCTCAACTCTCCAGGTTTAAGGGATTCTTCCTTCAGCTAAAACATGCATGTGGAACCCAGAGTATGATCTACCGTGTGATTGGGAAACGTGTTCAAATGTGTCAGTTTTCATCCCCTGGTACTCGGGTGCAACATTCCAGACGCTTTACAAACACTCTCCCCACTTGGAGAGTCAGTGCCTTTAACCTCCTGTTTGGCCCAGTTTGCAATTTCTGCGGAAAATGAACAGGAAGAAGGAAAACCAATAAGAGACTAGCTGGAGGTGTCTGGAAGGGCAAATTCAACTCTCACTTCCCACCAGTAAGAGGAATTAACCAAAGGCTCAGCGTGCCATGCCAGAACCACACTAGGGCCTGAAGCATTCCTGCGGTGTTGTGGCCAGCCTACAAGAAAGCGAGTTAAAGAAAGGAGCTCAGGGGCACTGTCATTCACAAACCTGCAGAGTTATAAATGACAGCTATCGTCCAAAAATATATTGAAGTAAGGCTGCCAAGAGGACTTGAAAGCGGGGCAGAATTGCAGGAAACCGATTTCAGGAGGTAGACTGGAATTGCATGTAAAGCATAGGAAAAGAGGCAGAACGTCCATAATGATGCACTTGGCCAAAAAGGGCGTATGCGTTTTTTCCTGAATATATTCAGGAAAAAACGCATACGCCCTTTTTGGCCAACCAAGCAAGCTTGCAAAGGAAACTTGCACTACAATGAAGTCTCACTGCCCCCCGGTCAAAAGGGCCATCTGAAAAAAGTGTAAAATCCAGAAAGGCAGGACAGGCCATGGAGAACTGGGAGCCTTGTTATGCTGATGGGCGGGATGTAAATTGCCAACAGCCACTCTGGAGAAGTGTATGGTGTTTCCTGAAACATCTAAAAAACAAAGCAACAGAGCCTAGGGCACTTCCACTTATGGTCCTATAGCTTAGGGAAATTAAAATCAAAAAGACACAGCCACCCCAATGTTTGGGACGGCTCTGTTTACAAGAACCTCGTTTACGGTACAAGTTCAATATCACAGAAAGCAAAAAATGTATAAAAAAGTTGTGGTACTTACGTACTATGCAATATCACTCAGCAATGAAATCTATGTCATCAGGCCCGTAGCAGCATAATGAGAGGATTCAGGTATGATGATTCTAAGTGAAATATGTCACACAGAAAAAGAAACATCATAAGATATCACTACTACACGGAATGTAAACTTGGCTACCCAGGAACTGAATTACAAAACAGAACAGGGTCTCAAATGTAGAAAAGCAACTTATGCTTGCTTAAGGGGAAAGGTGAGTTGGGGTGCTGCATAAAACCAGATATTGAAATTAGCACAGATACCGTTCCATAAGCCAAATATGTAATAGACAAGAGCTACTCCTTGCTCAACGAAGTGGACTCTACACCCCGTATTAAACGCCTAAGAATATACCTGAATAGTAAGAATCTTAAAACCTATGGATTTATATGTCTCCGAAAGAGAATCAAGTGTGTGTACAGCGGCATAAACGCAGCAGTGATAGGATTGGTGAGGATCGGTGAGCAAATGCACACCCTTTGAAGTCATATTGCATGGTACCCATTCCATGGGTCTCAACTCTCCAGGTTTAAGGGATTCTTCCTTCAGCTAAAACATGCATGTGGAACCCAGAGTATGATGTACCGTGTGATCGGGAAACGTGTTCAAATGTGTCAGTTTTCATCCCCTGGTACTCGGGTGCAACATTCCAGACGCTTTACAAACATTCTCCCCACTTGGAGAGTCAGTGCCTTTAACCTCCTGTTTGGCCCAGTTTGCAATTTCTGCGGAAAATGAACAGGAAGAAGGAAAACCAATAAGAGACTAGCTGGAGGTGTCTGGAAGGGCAAATTCAACTCTCACTTCCCACCAGTAAGAGGAATTAACCAAAGGCTCAGCGTGCCATGCAAGAACCACACTAGGGCCTGAAGCATTCCTGCGGTGTTGTGGCCAGCCTACAAGAAAGCGAGTTAAAGAAAGGAGCTCAGGGGCACTGTCATTCACAAACCTGCAGAGTTATAAATGACAGCTATCGTCCAAAAATATATTGAAGTAAGGCTGCCAAGAGGACTTGAAAGAGGGGCAGAATTGCAGGAAACCGATTTCAGGAGGTAGACTGGAATTGCATGTAAAGCATAGGAAAAGAGGCAGAACGTCCACAATGATGCACTTGGCCAAAAAGGGCATATGCGTTTTTTCGTCAGGAAATAACGCATACGCCCTTTTTGGCCAACCAAGCAAGCTTGCAAAGGAAATCTGCACTACAATGAAGTCTCACTGCCCCCCGGTCAAAAGGGCCATCTGAAAAAAGTGTAAAATCCAGAAAGGCAGGACAGGCCATGGAGAACTGGGAGCCTTGTTATGCTCATGGGCGGGATGTAAATTGCCAACAGCCACTCTGGAGAAGTGTATGGTGTTTCCTGAAACATCTAAAAAACAAAGCAACAGAGCCTAGGGCACTTCCACTTATGGTCCTATAGCTTAGGGAAATTAAAATCAAAAAGACACAGCCACCCCAAAGTTTGGGACAGCGCTGTTTACAAGAACCTCGTTTACGGTACAAGTTCAATATCACAGAAAGCGAAAAATGGATAAAGAATTTGTGGTACTTACGTACTACGCAATATAACTTAGCAAAGAAATCTATGTCATCAGGCCCATAGCAGCATAATGAGTGGATTCAGGTACGATGATTCTAAGTGAAATAAGTCACACAGAAAAAGAAACAACATAAGATATCACTACTACACGGAATGTAAACTTGGCTACACAGGAACTGAATTACAAAACAGAACAGGGTCTCAAATGTAGAAAACCAACTTATGCTTGCTTAAGGGGAAAGGTGAGTTGGGGTGCTGAATAAAACCAGAGATTGAAATTAGCACAGATACCGTTCCATAAGCCAAATATGTAATAGACAAGAGCTACTCCTTGCTCAACGAAGTGGACACTACACCCCATATTAAACGCCTAAGAATATACCTGACTAGTAAGAATCTTAAAACCTATGGATTTATATGTCTCCGAAAGAGAATCAAGCGTGTGTACAGTGGCAGAAACGCAGCAGTGATAGGATTGGTGAGGTTCGGTGAGCACATGCAGACCCTTTGAAGTCATATTGCATGGTACCCATTCCATGGGTCTCAACTCTCCAGGTTTAAGGGATTCTTCCTTCAGCTAAAACATGCATGAGGAACCCAGAGTATGATCCACCATGTGATTGGGAAACGTGTTCAAACGTGTCTCAGTTTTCGTCCCCTGGTACTCGGGTGCAACATTCCAGATGCTTTACTAACACTCTCCCCACTTGGAGAGTCAGTGCCTTTAACCTCCTGTTTGGCCTAGTTTGCAATTTCTACCGAAAATGAACAGGAATAGGGAGAACCAATGAGAGACTAGCTGGAGGTGTCTGGACGGGCAAATTTAACTCTCATTTCCCACCAGGGAGAGGAATTAACCAAAGGCTCAGCGTGCCATGCCGGAACCACACTAAGGTCTGAAGCAAACATGCGGTGTTGCGGACAGCTCACAAGAAAGTGAGTTGAAGAAAGGAGGTCAGGGGCACTGTCATTCACAAACCTGCAGAGTTATAAATGACAGCTATCGTCCAAAAATATATTGAAGTAAGGCTGCCAAGAGGACTTGAAAGCGGGGCAGAATTGCAGGAAACCGATTTCAGGAGGTAGAGTGGAATTGCATGTAAAGCATAGGAAAAGAGGCAGAACGTCCACAATGATGCACTTGGCCAAAAAGGGCGTATGCGTTTTTTCCTGAATATATTCAGGAAAAAACGCATACGCCCTTTTTGGCCAACCAAGCAAGCTTGCAAAGGAAATCTGCACTACAATGAAGTCTCACTGCCCCCCGGTCAAAAGGGCCATCTGAAAAAAGTGTAAAATCCAGAAAGGAAGGACAGGCCATGGAGAACTGGGAGCCTTGTTATGCTCATGGGCGGGATGTAAATTGCCAACAGCCACTCTGGAGAAGTGTATGGTGTTTCCTGAAACATCTAAAAAACAAAGCAACAGAGCCTAGGGCACTTCCACTTATGTTCCTATAGTTTAGGGAAATTAAAATCAAAAAGACACAGCCACCCCAATGTTTGGGATGGCTCTGTTTACAAGAACCTCGTTTACGGTACAAGTTCAATGTCACAGAAAGCGAAAAATGGATAAAGAAGTTGTGGTACTTACGTACAATGCAATATCACTCAGCAATGAAATCTATGTCATCAGGCCCGTAGCAGCATAACGAGTGGATTCAGGTACGATGATTCTAAGTGAAATAAGTCACACAGAAAAAGAAACATCATAAGATATCACTACTACACGGAATGTAAACTTGGCTACACAGGAACTGAATTACAAAACAGAACAGGGTCTCAAATGTAGAAAAGCAACTTATGCTTGCTTCAGGGGAAAGGTGAGTTGGGGTGCTGCATAAAACCAGAGATTGAAATGAGCACAGATACCGTTCCATAAGCCAAATATGTAATAGACAAGAGCTACTCCTTGCTCAACGAAGTGGACTCAACACCCCATATTAAACGCCTAAGAATATACCTGACTAGTAAGAATCTTAAAACCTATGGATTTATATGTCTCCGAAAGTGAATCAAGCGTGTGTACAGCGGCATAAACGCAGCAGTGATAGGATTGGTGAGGATTGGTGAGCAAATGCAGACCCTTTGAAGTCATATTGCATGGTACCCATTCCATGGGTCTCAACTCTCCAGGTTTAAGGGATTCTTCCTTCAGCTAAAACATGCATGTGGAACCCAGAGTATGATCCACCGTGTGATTGGGAAACGTGTTCAAAGATGTCAAAGATTTCATCCCCTGGTACTCGGGTGCAACATTCCAGACGCTTTACTAACACTCTCCCCACTTGGAGAGTCAGTGCCTTTAACCTCCTGTTTGGCCCAGTTTGTAATTTCTGCGGAAAATGAACAGGAATAGGGAGAACCAATGAGAGACTAGCCGGAGGTGTCTGGACGGGCAAATTTAACTCTCATTTCCCACCAGGAAGAGGAATTAACCAAAGGCTCAGCGTGCCATGCCGGAACCACACTAGGGCCTGAAGCAATCCTGCGGTGTTGCGGCCAGCTCACAAGAAAGCGAATTGAAGAAAGGAGCTCAGGGGCACTGTCATTCACAAACGTGCAGAGTTATAAATGACAGCTATCGTCCAAAAATATATTGAAGTAAGGCTGCCAAGAGGACTTGAAAGTGGGGCAGAATTGCAGGAAACCGATTTCAGGAGGTAGACTGGAATTGAATGTAAAGCATAGGAAAAGAGGCAGAACGTCCACAATGATGCACTTGGCCAAAATGGGCGTATGCGTTTTTTCCTGAATATATTCAGGAAAAAACGCATACGCACTTTTTGGCTAACCAAGCAAGCTTGCAAAGGAAATCTGCACTACAATGAAGTCTCACTGCCCCCCGGTCAAAAGGGCCATCTGAAAAAAGTGTAAAATCCAGAAAGGCAGGACAGGCCATGGAGAACTGGGAGCCTTGTTATGCTCATGGGCGGGATGTAAATTGCCAACAGCCACTCTGGAGAATTGTATGGTGTTTCCTGAAACATCTAAAAAATAAAACAACAGAGCCTAGGGCACTTCCACTTATGGTCCTATAGCTTAGGGAAATTAAAATCAAAAAGACACAGCCACCCCAAAGTTTGGGACGGCTCTGTTTACAAGAACCTCGTTTACAGTAGAAGTTCAATATCACAGAAAGTGAAAAATGGATAAAGAAGTTGTGGTACTTATGTACAATGCAATATCACTCAGCAATGAAATCTATGTCATCAGGCCCATAGCAGCATAATGAGTGGATTCAGGTACGATGATTCTAAGTGAAATAAGTCACACAGAAAAAGAAACATCATAAGATATCACTACTACACGGCATGTTAACTTGGCTACACAGGAACTGAATTACAAAACAGAACAGGGTCTCAAATGTAGAAAACCAACTTATGCTTGCTTAAGGGGAAAGGTGTGTTGGGATGCTGCATAAAACCAGAGATTGAAATTAGCACAGATACCGTTCCATAAGCCAAATATGTAATAGACAAGAGCTACTCCTTGCTCAACGAAGTGGACTCAACACCCCATATTAAACGCCTAAGAATATACCTGATTAGAAAGAATCTTAAAACCTATGGATTTATATGTCTGCGAAAGAGAATCACGCGTGTGTACAGTGGCATAAACACAGCAGTCATAGGTTTGTTGAGGTTTGGTGAACACGTGCAGGACCTATGAAGTCATATTGCATGGTACCCATTCCATGGGTCTCAACTCTCCAAGTTTAAGGGATTCTTCCTTCAGCTAAATCATGCATGTGGAACCAGAGTATGATCCACCGTGTGATCGGGAAACGTGTTCAAATGTGTCAGTTTTCGTCCCCCGGTACTCGGGTGCAACATTCCAGACGCTTTACTAACTCTCTCCCCACTTGGAGAGTCAGTGCCTTTAACCTCCTGTTTGGCCCAGTTTGCAATTTCTGCGGAAAATGAACAGGAATAGGGAGAACCAATGAGAGACTAGCTGGAGGTGTCTGGACGGGCAAATATAACTCTCATTTCCCACCAGGAAGAGGAATTAACCAAAGGCTCATCGTGCCATGCCGGAACCACACTAGGTCCTGAAGCAATGCTGTGGTGTTGCGGCCAGCTCACAAGAAAACGAGTTGAAGAAAGGAGCTCAGGGGCACTGTCATTCACAAACCTGCAGAGTTATAAATGACAGCTATCGTCCAAAAATATATTGAAGTAAGGCTGCCAAGAGGACTTGAAAGCGGGGCAGAATTACAAGAAACCAATTTCAGGAGGTAGACTGGAATTGCATGTAAAGCATAGGAAAAGAGGCAGAACGTCCACAATGATGCACTTGGCCAAAAAGGGCATATGCGTTTTTTCCTCAGGAAATAACGCATACGCCCTTTTTGGCCAACCAAGCAAGCTTGCAAAGGAAATCTGCACTACAATGAAGTCTCACTGCCCCCCGGTCAAAAGGGCCATCTGAAAAAAGTGTAAAATCCAGAAAGGCAGGACAGGCCATGGAGAACTGGGAGCCTTGTTATGCTGATGGGCGGGATGTAAATTGCCCACAGCCACTCTGGAGAAGTGTATGGTGTTTTCTGAAACATCTAAAAAACAAAGCAACAGAGCCTAGGGCACTTCCACTTATGGTCCTATAGCTTAGGGAAATTAAAATCAAAAAGACACAGCCACCGCAAAGTTTGGGACGGCTCTGTTTACAAGAACCTCGTTTACGGTACAAGTTCAATATCACAGAAAGCAAAAAATGGATAAAGAAGTTGTGGTACTTACGTACTATGCAATATCACTCAGCAATGAAATCTATGTCATCAGGCCCGTAGCAGCATAATGAGTGGATTCAGGTACGATGATTCTAAGTGAAATAAGTCACACAGAAAAAGAAACATCATAAGATATCACTACTACACGGAATGTACACTTGGCTACACAGGAACTGAATTACAAAACAGAACAGGGTCTCAAATGTAGAAAACCAACTTATGCTTGCTTAAGGGGAAAGGTGAGTTGGGGTGCTGCATAAAACCAGAGATTGAAATTAGCACAGATACCGTTCTATAAGCCAAATATGTAATAGACAAGAGCTACTCCTTGCTCAAAGAAGTGGACTCTACACCCCGTATTACACGCCTAAGAATATACCTGAATAGTAAGAATCTTAAAACCTATGGATTTATATGTCTCCGAAAGAGAATCAAGTGTGTGTACAGTGGCATAAACGCAGCAGTGATAGGATTGGTGAGGATCGGTGAGCAAATGCAGACCCTTTGAAGTCATATTGCATGGTACCCATTCCATGGGTCTCAACTCTCCAGGTTTAATGGATTATTCCTTCAGCTAAATCATGCATGTGGAACCCAGAGTATGATCTACCGTGTGATCGGGAAACGTGTTCAAATGTGTCAGTTTTCATCCCCTGGTACTCGGGTGCAACATTCCAGACGCTTTACAAACACTCTCCCCACTTGGAGAGTCAGTGCCTTTAACCTCCTGTTTGGCCCAGTTTGCAATTTCTGCGGAAAATGAACAGGAAGAAGGAAAACCAATAAGAGACTAGCTGGAGGTGTCTGGACGGGCAAATTCAACTCTCATTTCCCACCAGTAAGAGGAATTAACCAAAGGCTCAGCGTGCCATGCCAGAACCACACTAGGGCCTGAAGCATTTCTGCGGTGTTGTGGCCAGCTCACAAGAAAGCGAGTTGAAGAAAGGAGCTCAGGGGCACTGTCATTCACAAACCTGCAGTTATAAATGACAGCTATCATCCAAAAATATATTGAAGTAAGGCTGCCAAGAGGACTTGAAAGCGGGACAGAATTGCAGGAAACCGATTTCAGGAGGTAGACTGGAATTGCATGTAAAGCATAGGAAAAGAGGCAGAACGTCCACAATGATGCACTTGGCCAAAAAGGGCGTATGCGTTTTTTCCTGAATATATTCAGGAAAAAACGCATACGCCCTTTTTGGCCAACCAAGCAAGCTTGCAAAGGAAATCTGCACTACAATGAAGTCTCACTGCCCCCCCGATCAAAAGGGCCATCTGAAAAAAGTGTAAAATCCAGAAAGGCAGGACAGGCCATGGAGAACTGGGAGCCTTGTTATGCTGATGGGCGGGATGTAAATTGCCAACAGCCACACTGGAGAAGTGTATGGTGTTTCCTGAAACATCTAAAAAACAAAGCAACAGAGCCTAGGGCACTTCCACTTATGGTCCTATAGCTTAGGGAAATTAAAATCAAAAAGACACAGCCACCCCAAAGTTTGGGACAGGCTCTGTTTACAAGAACCTCGTTTACGGTACAAGTTCAATATCACAGAAAGCGAAAAATGGATAAAGAAGTTGTGGTAATTACGTACAATGCAATATCACTCAGCAATGAAATCTATGTCATCAGGCCCGTAGCAGCATGAGTGGATTCAGGTACGATGATTCTAAGTGAAATAAGTCACACAGAAAAAGAAACAACATAAGATATCACTACTACATGGAATGTAAACTTGGCTACACAGGAACTGAATTACAAAAGAGAACAGGGTCTCAAATGTAGAAAACCAACTTATGCTTGCTTAAGGGGAAAGCTGAGTTGGGGTGCTGCATAAAACCAGAGATTGAAATTAGCACAGATACCGTTCCATAAGCCAAATATGTAATAGACCAGAGCTACTCCTTGCTCAACGAAGTGCACTCAACACCCCATATTAAACGCCTAAGAATATACCTGACTAGTAAGAATCTTAAAACCTATGGATTGATATGTCTCTGAAAGAGCATCAAGCGTGTGTACAGCGGCATAAATGCAGCAGTGATAGGATTGGTGATGTTCGGTGAGCAAATGCAGACCCTTTCAAGTCATATTGCATGGTACCCATTCCATGGGTCTCAACTCTCCAGGTTTAAGGGATTCTTCCTTCAGCTAAATCATGCATGTGGAACCCAGAGTATGATCCACCGTGTGATCGGGAAACGTGTTCAAAGGTGTCTCAGTTTTCGTCCCCTGGTACTCGGGTGCAACATTCCAGACGCTTTACTAACACTCTCCCCACTTGGAGAGTCAGTGCCTTTAACCTCCTGTTTGGCCCAGTTTTCAATTTCTGCGGAATATGAACAGGAATAGGGAGAACCAATGAGAGACTAGCTGTAGGTGTCTGGACGGGCAAATTTAACTCTCATTTCCCACCAGGAAGACGAATGAACCAAAGGCTCCGCATGCCATGCTGGGTCCAGATTAAGACCTGAAGAGATCCTGAAGTTTTGCGGCCATCTCACAAGAAAGCGAGTTGAGGAAAGGAGCTCAGGGGCACTGTAATTCACAAACCTGCAGAGTTATAAATGACAGCTATCATCCAAAATTATACTGAGGTAAGGCTGCGAAGAGGACTTGAATGCGGGGCAGAATTGCTGGAAACCGGTTTCATAAGGTACACGGGAGTCGCTCTTAAAGCATAGGAAAAGAGACAGAACTTGGAAAATAATGCACTTGGCAAAAAAGGGCATATGTGTTTTATCCAGAGCTCTCATAACCGAGGGGAGGAGATTCCCAGCAGGCCCCAACTGCCACCTGAGTGCTCACGTTGCCAAGGCAACGTGAGCAAGCCAGGCATGAGTTACCTCACAGCAGAGGTCCCACCTCACAGAAGGGTGAGAAACCCAGCCAATATCAGACTCTCACCAGAGGGCCCACATCACCAAGGGGATGGGAACCAGGCAGGAGTGTCTTCACACCAGTGGGGCCACATCAGCGAAAGGTGACGTACTCAGCACATGTGTCCTCCTCAAACCAATGGACCCACATCACCAAGGGCCTCGGAGTGAGGCAGGCAGGAGTAGCCTCACAACACTGGGCCCCTAGAATAAAAAAGTGAGGAATCCAGCAGTTGGAACCTCCCAGCAGGCGGCCCAGAGCACCGAAGCTATGGAATCCAGGCCACAGTGAACTCACAGAAGAGGGCCCATGTCATGAAACTGAGCAACCCAGCCATTGGGACCTCAGAGCAGGAGGCCCACATCCCCATGGGGATATAAATCTGGTAGGAGTGTCCTTGCACCACTGAGAACGTGTCAGAAAATTTTGGGAGACCTGCAGTTAGGGCCTGACGCCAGAGGACCCTCATCACCAAGGGAAGGAGGCTCCCAGCAGGCTCCAACTGCCACCAGAGGGCTGACGTCACCAAGGCGATGTGTGCCAACCAGGCACGAATGACCTCACAGCAGAGGGCCCACCTCAGAGAAGTGTGACGAACCCAGTCAGGATCAGACTTGCACCAGAGGGCCCACATCACCAAATGGATTGGAACCAGGCAGGAGTGTCCTCACATGAGTAGGGCCACATCATCTAAAGGTGAGGAACCCAGAACATGTGGCTTCAAACCATAGGACACCCATCACCAAGGGGCTGGGAGTGAGGCAGGCAGGAGGAGCCTCACAACAGAGGGCCCAAAAATAAGAAAGGTGAGGAATCCAGCAGTTGGAACCTCCCAGCAGGCGGCCCAGAGCACAGAGGCTAGGGGATCCAAGCCAGAATGAACTAACACCAGACAGCCCACATCATGAAACTGTGAGCAACCCAGACATTGGGACCTCAGAGCAGAAGGCCCACATCCCCATGGTGATGGGAACATGACAGGAGTGTCCTGGCATCACTGGGCTCACACCAGAAAACGTGGGGTGTTCAGAAGTTAGGGCCTGACGCTAGAGGGCACTCATCACCAAGGGGAGGAGGCTCCCAGCAGGCTCCAGCTGCCACCAGAGGGCCAACGTCACCAAGGCGATGTGTGCCAGCCCGGCAGGAGTGACCTCACAGCAGAGGGCCCACCTCACAGAAGGGTGAGGAACACAACCAGGATCAGACTCTCACCAGAGGGCCCACATCACCAAGGGGATGGGAACCAGGCAGGAGTGTCCCCACACCAGTGGGACAACATCATCGAAAGGTGAGGATCCCAGCACATGTAGCCTCAAACCAGAGGAACCACATCACCAAGGGTTTCGGAATGAGGCTGGCAGGACTGGCCTCACAACACAGGGTCCATAGAATATAAAAGTTGAGGAATCCAGCAGTTGGAACCTCCCAGCAAGTGGCCCAGAGCACCGAGGCTATGGGATCCAGGCCACAGTGAACTCACAGCAGAGGGCCCACATCATGAACCTGTGAGCAGCCCAGCCTTTGGGACCTCAGAACAGAAGGCCCACATCCCCATTGGGATGGGAACCTGGCAGGAGTGGCTTCGCACCACTTAGCACATATCAGAAAATGTTAGGAGCCCAGCAGTTAGGGCCCGACGCCAGGGAGCCCTCATAACTGAGGGGAGGAGACTCCCAGCAGGTTCCAATTGCCAACAGAGGGCCCACGTCTACAAGGTGGCATGCGCCAGCCAGGCAGTAGTGACCTCACAGCAGAGGGCCTATCTCACAGAAGGGTGAGGAACCGAGGTAGGATGAGACTCTTGCCAGAGGGCCCACAACACCAAGGGGATGGGAACCAGTCAGGACTGTCCTCCCACCAGTGGGGCCACATCATCGAAAGGTGAAGAACCCAGCACATGCGGCCTCATATCAGAGGACATACATCACAAAGGGGATGGGAGTGAGGCAGGTAGGAGTAGCCTAAAAACAGAGGGCCCAAAGAATAAAAAAGGTGAGGAATCCAGCATTTGGAACCTCCCAGCAGGCGGCCGAGAGCACAGAAGCTATGGGATGCAGGCAGGAGTGAACTAACACCAGAGAGCCCACATCATGAAACTGTGAGCCACCCAGGCGTTGGGACCTCAGAGCAGAAAGCCCACATCCCCATGGGGATGGGAACCTGACAGGAGTGTCCTGGCATCACTGGGCTCACATCAGAAAACTTGGGGAGCCCAGCAGTTAGGGCCTGATGCTAGAGGGCCGTCATCACCGAGGGCAGGAGACTCCCAGCATGTTCCATGTGCCAACAGAGGGCCCACGTCACCAAGGTGATGTGTGCAAGTCAGGCAGGATTGACCTCACAGCAGAGGGCCTACCTCACAGAAGATTGAGGAACCCAGCCAGGATAAGACTGTCACCAGAAGGCCCACATCACCAAGGGGATGGGAACCAGGCAGGAGTGTCCTCACACCAGTGGGACCACATCATTGAAAGTTGCAGAACCCAGCACATGCGGCCTCAAACCAGAGGACCCACATCAAGAAGGGGTTGCGAGTGAGGCAGGCAGGAGGAGCATCACAACACAGGACCCATAGAATACAAAAGTTGAGGAATCGAGCAGTTGGAACCTTCCAGCAGGCGACCCAGAGCACAGAGGCTATGGCATCCAGGCCAGAGCGAACTCACAGCAGAGAGCCCACATCATGAAACTGTGAACAACCCAGCCGTTGGGACCTCAGAGCAGAAGGCCCACATCCCAATGGGGATGTGAACCTAGATGGAGTGTCTTCGAACCACTGGGCACACATCACAAAATGTGGGGAGCCCAGCCGTTAGGGCCTGACGCCAGAGGGCCCTCATCACCGAGGGGAGGAGACTCCCAGCAGGCTCCAAGTGCCACCAGAGGGCTCATGTCCACAAGGCGAGGTGAGCAAGCCAGGCAGGAGTGACCTCACAGCAGACGGCCCACCTCACAGAAGGGTGAGGAACCCAGCCAGGATCAGACTCTCACCAGAGGGCCCACATCACAAAGGGGATATGAACCAGGCAGGACTCTCCTAAGACCATTGGTCCCACATCATCGAAAGGTGAGGAACCCAGCTCATGTGGCCTCAAACCAGAGGACACACATCACGAAGGGGCGGGGAGTGAGGCAGGCAGGAGGATCCTCACAACAGAGGGCCTAAAAAATTAAAAAAGTGAGGAATCCAGCCGTTGGAACCTACCAGCAGGCGGCCAAGAGCACAGAGGCTATGGGATCCAGGCCACAGTGAACTAACACCAGAGAGCCCACATCATGAAACTGTGATCAACCCAGCCGTTGGAACCTCAGAGCAGAAGGCCCACATCCCCATGGAGATGGGAACCTAAGAGGAGTGCCCGAGCATCACTGGGCTCACTAAGAAAAGTTGGGGAGCCCAACAGTTAGGGCCTGACGTCAGAGGGCCCTCATCAAAGAGGTGAGGAGGCTCCCAGCAGGGTCCAAGTGCCACCAGAGCGCTCATGTCAACAAGGCGAGGTGAGCAAGCCAGGCAAGAGTTACCTGATAGTAGAGGGCCCACCTCACAGATGGGTGAGGAACCCAGCCAGGATCAGACTCTCACCAGACGGCCCACATCACAAAGGGGATGTGAACCAGGCAGGAGTCTCCTAAGACCATTGGTCCCACATCATCGAAAGGTGAGGAACCCAGCACATGTGACCTCAAACCAGAGGACACACATCACGAAGGGGTTGGGAGTGAGGCAGGCAGGAGGATCCTCACAACAGAGGGCCTAAAAAATTAAAAAAGTGAGGAATCCAGCAGTTGGAACCTCCCAGCAGGCGGCCAAGAGCACAGAGGCTATGGGATCCAGGCCTCTGTGAACTAACACCAGAGAGCCCACATTATGAAAATGTGAACAACCCAGCCGTTGGGACCTCAGAGCAGAAGGCCCACATCCCCATGGAGATGGAGTCCTAAGAGGAGTGCCCAAGCATCATTGGGCTCACTAAGAAAAGTTGGTGAGCCCAGCAGTTAGGGCCTGACGCAAGAGGGCCCTCATCACCGGGGGCAGGAGATTCCCAGCACGCTCCAACTGCCACCACACAGCTGACTTCACCAAGGCAATGTGTGCCAGCCATGCAGGAGTGACCTATCAGCAGAGGGTCTCCCTCACAGAAGGGTGAGGAACACAGCCAGGAACAGACTCTCACCAGGGGGTCCACATAACCACGTGGATGAGAACCAGGCAGGAGTGCCCTCACACTAGTGGGGCCACATCATCGAAAGGTGAGGAACCCAGCAAAGGTGGCCACAAACCAGAGGACCCACATCACCAAGGGGTTGAGAGTGAGGTAGGTGTCTGGACGGGCATATTTAACACTCATTTCCCACCAGGAAGAGGAATTAACCAAAGGCTCAGCATGCCCTGCCAGAAGCAGATTAGGGCCTGAAGCAGTCTTGCGGGTTTGCGGCCAGCTCACAAGAAAGCGAGTTGAAGAAAGGAGCTCAGGGGCACTGTAATTCACAAACCTGCAGAGTTATAAATGACAGATAATGTCCAAAAATATATTGAAGTAAGGCTGCGAAGAGGACTTGAAAGCGGGGCAGAATTTCAGGAAACCGATTTCAGGAGGTAGACTGGATTTGCATGTAAAGCATAGGAAAAGAGGCAGAACATCGACAATGATGCACGTGACAAAAAAGGGCGTATGAGTTTGTTCCTGAATATATTCAGGAAAAAACACATACGCCCTTTTTGGCAAACCAAGCAAGCTTGCAATGGAAATCCGAACTACTATGAAGTGTCACTTCCCCCCGGTCTAAAGGGCCATCTGAAAAAAGTGTAAAATCCAGAAAGGCAAGACAGGCCATGGGGAAAAAGGAGCCTTGTTATGCTGATGGGCGGGATGTAAATTGCCAACAGCCACTCTGGAGAAGTGTATGGTGTTTCCTGATACATCTGAAAAACAAAGCAACAGAGTCTAGGGCATTTCCACTTATGGTCCTATAGCTTAGGGAAATTAAAATCAAAAAGACACAGCCACCCCAAAATTTGGGATGGCTCTGTTTACAGGAACCTCTTCTACGGTACAAGTTAAATATCCCAGAGAACAAATAATTGATAAAGAAGTTGCGGTACTTACGTACAACAGAATACCACTCAGCAATGAAATCTGTGTCACCAGGCCTGTACCAGCATAATGAGTGGATTGAGGCACGATGATTCTAAGTGAAATAAGTCACACAGAAAAAGAAACATCATAAGGTATCACTAATGCTCGGAATGTAAACTTGGCTACACAGGAACTGAATTACAAAACAGAACAGGGTCTCAAGTTTAGAAAACCAACTTATGCTTGCTTAAGGGGAAAGGTGAGTTGGGGTGCTGCATAAAACCAGAGTTTGAAATTAGCACAGATACCGTTCCATAAGCCAAATATGTAATAGACAAGACCTACCCCTTGCTCAGGGAAATGGACTCAACAATGAGGTATCACCTCACACCTGTTAGAATGGGCATCATCTGAAAATCTACAAACAACAAATGCTGGAAAGGGTGTGGAGAAAAGGAAGCCTCTTCCACTATTGTTGGGAATATAAATTGATACAGTCACTATGGAGAACAATATGGAGTTTCTTAAGAAACTATTAATAGAATTACCATATGATACAGCAATCCCAGTACTGGACATATACCCAGACAAAACCATAAATCAAAAAGAGACATTCACCGCAATGTTCATTGCATCACTATTTACAATATCGAGGTAATGGAAGCAACCTAAATGCCCACAGACAGACGAATGCATAAAGATGTGGTACATATATAAAATGGAATATTACTAAGCCATGAAAGGAATGAAATTGGGTCATTTGTAGAGACGTCGATGGATCTAGAGACTGTCATACAGAGTGAAGTAAGTCAGAAAGAGAAAAACAAATCTTGTATATTCATGCATATATGTGGAACCTAGAAAAACTGTACAGATTAACCGTTTTGCAAGGCATAAATAGAGCAACAGATGTAGACAACAATCGTATGGACAACAAGGGGGGAAAGCTCTTGGGGGGGTGGTGGTGGGAGGAGTTGAGAGATTGGGATTGGCATGTAAACATTTATATGTATAAAATAGATAACCAATAAGAACCTGCTGTATAAAAATATAAAATAAAATTCAAAATTAAAAAGAAATAAAATTTAAAAAACAAAACAGAAAAAACAATTATTCCCTTCACATACATGTATTTATATGAATAAATTATTTCCATGCTTATATCTGTAAATACAAAAAAGAGGAATAAATTCTACCTTGAACCAAAAACGAAAAAGAGAAAAAAAAAACAGAACCCACCAGTTACTCAGAGGAAAACCGTATCAGGGCACTTGCTCCAGTTGTAAACAATTCTGAAGTTGGTCAGTGGTGGGGAATCGTCTCCCATTCAGCCAGCAGCCCCCACACAACAAGCGTCCTCATTGCAAAGCTGGGGCACCGTGCCGAGGCATCTGTGAGTGAACGTGAGCTGAGCCCCAGGCCAGTTGCTGCTGAACTGTTCCCACCCTTCCCAGGTAAAACACCTGAATATATACAAGGACTTGAAAGCCTAGAGGAAGGGCCATGGAGCCACATGAGTGACAGCATGCCAGCTGACTTGGTGCCTGCAGGCCAGCCAGGATGGCCCTGGCCCTGGGTGCTCTTCTGGAAGATTTCCATTTCCCTGCCTGAGATACCCGTCCTGTCCCTGCCCCCACTGCTTTTTTCCTTCCTCACCTCTGCCCAGGGAGAAATTCCAGCAGCAGGTATGGGTGACACATCCTCTTCTTTAGCAAGTGGCAGCCTGGCAACTGCTGCAGAAAGTCCAGCAGAGCCCCACTCACACTGGGCCACCCACAAAGCCGTGGCCTCTCACTCCCTCCCACCAGCCCAGCCCCGAGACTGCTGACAGGCTCTTGCTGCCTGGAGTGGTATTTATATTGATCTCAACCCAGGCACACCTGGGGAGGGCTGGCCGGCACGGTAAGGCTGCCCAGGTCAGCCAATCATCACCCCTCAGGGGCTCACAGTTGCAGAAAATGGAACTTGCTGAACCGGCCAGGTCCACGGAACAGGTGTGGGCTCCTGAGAGTCAGGATAGACAAGGGGCTGCAGCTTTGGCTTGTTTTCTAATCATTTTATCTGGCCCATGAGTGGGAGACAACTTCAAGAAAAGCCTCTCCTAATGAGAGGAACCCAGGAGTCAGGGAGAGGAGGGGTGGGTGGTGGTTGGAGACAGAGGCCTGGTGCCCCGGGTGCAGTGGAAGTCTCTGGAAGACCAGGTGGAGGGAGGCCACACAGAGTGATGCCCAGGGTCACAGACCTGTCGGAGCTGCTGTTTGTTAGTTCAAGTCCTGCTCTGAGGTGCTCTGTGTCAGCTCTGAGCGACAGGTGAGATGGGGGTGCTCTTCAATGAGGGCTATGTGCACGGTTCCTGTGTGCCCAGCCCTGCCACGGTACCTGCAAGGGTAGCTCTGTATCCTGGGAGAGGCCTGACCACGAGAGCCCCGTGGGCTGGGTTGGGGGTGGGGTACCTGCCCAGGAGAGCTCCATATCCTGGGATTGGCCTGACCACGAGAGCCCCATGGGCTGCTGGGGACCTGGTAAAGGATGTCAGGACAGTCAGTGAAGCCACCGAGGATATACCTCCAGTTGCTCCTAATTCCTACACCCTGCTGGTCATTCTACCAACCACCAGGACATGGTATTCTGTATTAGTCTTCAATGATGCCTTCTTTTGTATTCCATTAGTCCCAGAGTCACAAGAAATTTTGGCTTGTGAGTGGCAGGACTCAACATACAACTAAAACAATACTTCCGGGCCGTCTTGCCCCAAGGGTTCAAAAATTCCCACACCATCTTTGGGGAAAGCTTAGCTAAAGACCGAAAAGTTCTACCTCTGGAAAAGGAAACCCTCCTTCAATATGCAGACGACATTCTGATCGCCAGCCCTACTAAGGAGGCCTCTGAACTACCAAGCCAATAAAGGATAGAAGTTGTCCAAGAAAAAGCTCAAATATCACAGACTGCGGTGACCTGCCTGGGCTTCATTCTCACAGAAGGTCGGAAAAGCCCACCCCAGGAAAGGGAAGAAACCATTTGCAGCCTTACCCCTTTCTAAAACTAGAAGACAGCTTAGGGGTTCCTGGGGAGGCCAGGGTTTGCTGCTTCTGGATCCCTAACTACAGTCTACTAGCTGGGCCTCTATATGAAACACTGAAAGGAAAAGATGATGATCCTTTTGAACAGAATCCAGAAGTGGCCTTTCAAGAATGGAAAGAGCAGTCAATTCAGACCCTTGCCCTGGAACTCCCTAATTGAGCTAAACCCTTTGACCTTTCCATTCCCAGTGAAAGGTGAATCGCCATTGGAGAATTAGTGCAAAAACTGGGACCACTTGAAATGGAACAATGCAAGAATGCCATCCAGGTAGGATAAACTACAGTCACCAAGGGGCTTGGCCCACTGCCACATCTGGCCAAGATACTGGCAGTATCTAAAAACCTGGAAATCAGCAGCCCAAAAGGCCACCTCCCTCCTAAGGGAAAAGGACCCCACGTGGTGATCCTAATCACCAACCATGCCCTGAAGTTGCAGGGTTCGCTCCGTGGGCACACCGACCTCGAGTGAGGAGGCCCTCCAACTCCAACATCCAGAGAGATAACCGGGGGCAACAGGGCACCATGACGACTCGTGTGAACATCACTTGACCTGGAGTTTCTCTCATAAAACAACAATAGTGTGTCCCGAAGGAGTAGACTACTGCTTGCAGGACTTACTGCACCCGGAGGGGAGCTAATAATCTTGGCGGGGGAAACATATATCACACTGTCACCATAGAAAAGCCTACAGACACCGTGATGATGGTGGCCAATAAGACCGGCTGGACTCCTGTTTACTTCAAAAGGCTGTTGACTCAGTGGCCATCATGGTCCTTGATCACCACTGACCCTGGACTGTCTGGGAGTTGAGCGGGCAGGGCTCTGACACCTGGTGCTGTTTTTACGTTAATTCAGGGGCCTAATTGAAGAAAGAGCAGACTACTGGTCAGAGCATCTAGGCTGGCAGAAACGGTCAGCCTAAGGTGGCCAAACAAATGTGGGGCGGGGTGAAACCGGCCCCCACAGCGTCTCTGCACATCTCTTTCCTGGACCCTTAAAGGTCATTAGAATCTATAACACTTCCAATGCTGGTGCTCAGGCGGACGAGCAGGGAGGCAGGGGTCCTGGGGCCAATCAACGTCACCTGGAGGCTGCTGGGGAGAAGTTCTGACCCTCGTCCCCTGGTATGAGGGCTCCCAACTCAGCACTCAGCAGTTACAGAAGAAGGGTCTGCACCCTCAGCACTCCAAGAATGAGGAACGGGACAAAAGGCAGAGGAGGGGTTTGTCCCCAGCAAAGCCCATTAAAAATCCCTGGGAGATAAAAATAGAATCTGGGCAATAAAGTCAAGTCTGACCTTTTTTATCCTTTGTGCTTTGTCTAATTTCACGTGCTCCTAGGGTCCCGCATGCAGAGGTTCCACACCCGGCACTTCAGACCAGATTTCCTAGTGCAGAATGGCTGGGTCGACACCTCAGCTCCTGGGGCCCAGTGCAGACTCTGAGATATAGAGCCTGAGCTGCAGCCAACCCGGCCCTCGAGAGCTCCGCCCCCTCCCTCCCACTGACTCTGACAGGATCTCTACACAGCAGCCCAGCCCACAGCCCATGGGGTAGTGCGTGCTCTCACCTCTCCATTCTCTGATCAAAATATAAAGTTTCCTTTGCTTGTGAACCAAACTCAGTCTCGATCTGTTGGCCCCAATGACACTGGGCAGGGGGACACTTGTTGGGGTCCACTCTGGAGGATCAGTAACAGAAATTGAGACTATTGTAACTTCAATGAACAGATGTGTGAGCCAAACTGTAGTTAACATAGAACAGTTTATAAGGCTCGGGTAAAATAAGATGTTTCTAACACTTCCATTTGATATTTCCATCACTTTATTATAAGCAAGTTCAGTGAAAAGGTTTGTCTTATTTGTCAGGTCAATATTAGAGAAATGAAGTGATTTCTTTCCAAGGATGTACATCTAATAATCTTGGTTAAAGCTTCAATCTTGTTTTAAATGCTTTTCCATTGAAAATGATACCTCTCTCTCAGCTCCCCCATTTCTGAGAAGTATAAAATCTTATAATTTATTATTACCAAAGGGGAACGGTGGGAGGAGGGATAAATTAACAGTTTGGAATTAACACATACACACTGCTATGTATAAAATAGATCATCAACAAGGAACTACTGTATAGCACAGGGAACTACACTCAGTATTTTGCAATAACCTATAAGGGGAAATAATCGGAAAAAGAATAGATATTTTTATTGACATCATCTATCAATGACAGTTAAAGTGTAACCTAAGGGAAGCCGGTGGTGAGTGCTTCTGACCCTGAAGACTTCAATCATCTAAAGTTTGGACTCTGCCTACTTCCCAAGGCCCTTAATGAACATATGTGTAGCCGTAGCTTAAAAAATTCCTCAGTTTGGGTTTCAGGGAGACACTGATTTTGAAAAAGCCCTGGTGTTCTCCTTACATGAATGGGACTCTTCCTACTGCTAAAACATGTCTGTCACACACAGAGGATGGTATACCGTCTGATCGGGAAGAGTTTGGAAAAGGCATCTCATCTCCTCATCTCCTGGTGCTCGGGTTCACCCCTCCAGCGTCTTTACTAACAGTCTCCCCACTTGAAGATGTCAGCACTGTCAACATCCTGTTGCGTACAGTTTGGAATTTGTCCAGAGGATGAAGCGGAAGGATGAGGAACAATGAGAGACAAGTCCTAGGTGTTCAGACAGGCACATGTCACTCTAATTTCCAATCAGGAAGACGAATTGACCAAAGGCTAGGGTTGCCCATGGAAACAGTATAGGGCTTGAGGAAATCCCACTGCTTTGTGGCCAGTTCCCATAAACACAAGTTGAACAATGGAACTCAGGGGCAGTAAAATTCACGAAACTGCAGAGTTGAAAATATCTATCACTGAAAAATGTCTTGAGGAAAGTCAGAGAAAAGGATTGGTAAGCAAGGGAGAATGGCAGGAAAGGGATTTGAGGAGGTAGAAAGGACTCGCCATTAAGCACAAGAAAAGGGGCTGAACATTGCCAACATTGCAGTTGGCCAAAAAGGCTGTATGCGTTTTTTTCTGTATATATTCAAGAAAAGGGCATACACTTTTTTAGCCAACCAAACAGGTGGGCACTGGAAATCAATACTACAAAAGATATCACTTCGCATCAGTCAGAAGAGCCATCCTCATAAAGTGTAAACACCAGAAATGCAGGACAGGGCAAGGAGAAGAGGGAGCCCTGTGAGGCTTATAGTGGAAATGTATATTGCCAACAGCCATTCTGGAGAAGTGTATTGTGTTTACTAAAGCATCTAAAAAATGAGCTACAGAGCATAGGGCACTTGCACTCATGGGCGTATGTCTTGGGAAAAACAAAAATCGAGAGGACACAGGCACCCCAATGTTTACTGCCTCTCTGTTTAAAAGATCCTTGACTAGGATATAACTTAAATGTCTCTGGAGGGAAAAAAATGGATAGAGATGTGGTACTTATGTAGAGTGGAATATTACTCAGCCTGGAAATCAATGAAATATGGCCAGTTGTAACAACTCCGGAGGAGTTACGTATGATCATTCTAAGTGACATAATTCAAAAAGAAAAAGACACATATCATAAGATATCACTTAAAGGTGGAATCCAAAATGGCTACACATGAAATAAATTACAAAACAAAAACACAGTCAAATATGTAGAAAACACGCGTAAGGCTGCTAAACGGGAAAGGTGGGGAGGGGTGAGGCATCATCCAGGAGGTTGAAATTAGCAAAGATACCATTCCAAATACCAAACTGATAATCAACAAGGCCTACACAGTAGCTAAAAGAACTGCACTCAGCACACTCAAGTCACCGGAAAAGAATATATATGACTGGTAAGAATCTGAAAAAGAATTTATTGATGTCTCTCTGTATGTGAATCAAGTGGATGTACAGCAGCAAGAAACAGAGCTTTGAAAATCAGCTGTAACCAATATAGTAATAAATTGAAAAAAATAAACGACAGAGAGAAAGAGAAAACCTCTTACAACTTTTCCTCAGGGACGGTGATGCAACATGGATTGAACACATCTAGACCCACAGCAGGATGACACATAAGGCTGGAAACTGTTCGTGCTAAGAGAAATGTGAGGTTGGGTGAGGAAATGCACACCCTTTAAAGTAATACTACCTGGTACCCATTCAATGGGTCCCAAATCTGCAGGTTCAAGGGATCTTCCTACAGCTAAAACATGCATGGAAAACCCAGAGGACTGTACACCATGTGATCGGGAGATGTGTCTAAAATGCACCTCATTTATCCTCTCCTGGTGCTCCTGTTCATCATTCCAGCCACGTTACTTAGAATCTCCCCACTTAGAGAATCAGCACATTTAAACTTCTGTTTCACACATTTTGCAAATTGTGAGGAGGATGAACGGGAAGAGGGGGAACCAATGAGAGAATAGTTGTAGGGGTTTGGACGGGCACATGTCACTCTAATTTCCCATTAAGAATAAGAATTAAAAAAAGGCTCAGCCCGCCTCGCCGGAGCCAAAATAGGGCCTGAAGCAATCCTGCGGCTTTGAGGCCAGCTCACAAAAGAGCAACTTAAAAAATGGAGCTCAGGGTCACTGCAATTCACAAACCTGCAGAGTTATAAATGAAAACTAACGTCCAAAAATATGTTGAGGTAAGGCAAAGAAGAGGATCTGAATGCAAGACAGAATTGCAAGAAACAGATTTCAAGAGATAGATTGGACTCGTCTTTAAAGCACATGAAAAGCGGCAGAATTTCGACAATGATGCAGTTGGCCCAAAAGGGAGTATGCATTTTTTCCTGAATACATCCAGGAAAAAACTCATACGCACTTTATGGGCAACCAAGCAAGCAAGCAATGCAAATGTGCACAACAAAGAAGTCTCATTTCCCACCGGTCAAAAGGGCCATCCGAAAAAATTGTAAAAACCAGAAATGCAGGACAGGCCATGGAGAACAGGGAGCCTTTATACGCTGATGGACAGTGTGTGAACTGCCGAGAGCCACTCTGGAGAAGTGTATGGTGGTTCCTAAATCATCTAAAAAACAGAGCTACAGAGCATAGGGCACTTCCAATCATGGAAGTATATCTAGGGAAGTCTAAAAATCAACAAGACACAAGCACACCACAGTTTAGGGCTACTCTGTTTACAAGAACCTCAACTTCAGTACACCTTAAATATCCCAGGAAAGAGAACAATGGATAAAGAAAATGTGGTACTTATGTACAATGGAATATCTCTTCACCATGAAATCAATGTAATAAGGCTAGTAGAAGGATAAAGAGTGGATTTAGGTCCGATAATACTACTTGAAATAAGTCAAACAGAAAAAGAAACATATCATAAGATATCACTTATAGAGGGAGGATAAATATGGCTGCACAAAAAATGAATTACAAAACAGAACAGTGTCTCACATTTAGAAAACACACTTATGTCAGCTTAAGGGGAAAGGAGAGGTGGGGTGATGCATAAAACCAGAGTTTGAAATTAGCACAGATACCATTCAATAAACCAAATAGGTATTAGACAAGATCTACACCTTGCTCAATGAACTGGCCTCAACACACCCTATACACCGCAGAGAAATATATCTGAGTAATAAGAATCTTAAAACCCATGTATTGATATATCTCCATAAGGGAATCAAGTGTGTGCAGAGCGGCCAAACACAGCAGTGAAAATGAGCTAAACCCCATTATAGAAATAAATTTTAAAACCAAAACGCAGAAACAATGAAAGAGAGAAAAATTCTTACAAAATTCGCTCAGGGGCTGTGATGCAACCTGGAATGACCACATATAAACCCACAGCTGGATAAGACATAAGGCTGGACACTTGGGGCTGAGAGGATTGGTGAGCTTTGGTGAGCAACTGCCGAAAGTTTAATGCAATACTTCATGCTACTCATTCCAAGGGTCCCAACACTCCAGGTTGAAGGGAATCTTCCTACAGCTAAACCATGCATGGGAAATCCAGCGGATGGTATACCATATGATCGGGAAAGGTTTCTAAAACGCACCTCATTTTCCTCTCCTGGGGCTCCGGATCAACATTCCAGCCACGTTACTAACAACATCCCCACATGGAGAGTCAATGCCTTTAAGTTCCGGTATCGCACAGTCTGCAGTTAGTGCGGAGGATGAATGGGAATAGGGGGAACCAGTGAGAAAATAGCTGTAGCGGTTTCAATGGGCACATGTCACTCTAGTTTCACATCAGGAAGAAGAATTAACCAAAGGCAGAGCAAGGCGCCCCAGAAGAAGAATAGGGCATGAAAAAATCCTGTGGATATGAGGCAAGATCACAAAAATAAGAGCTGAAAAATGGAGCTAAGGGCCACTGCAATTCAAAAACCTGCAGAGTTATAAAGGCCAACTATTCTCCAAAAGTATATTGAGGTAAGGCTATGAAGAGGCACTGACAGCAAGGCAGAATTGCAGGAAACCGATTTCAAGAGGTAGACTAGAATTGCATTGACAACATATGAAAAGACTCAGAACGTCGACAATGATGCACTTGGCCAAAAAGGGCGCATGCGTTTTTTCCTGAATATATTCAGGAAGAAACGCATATGCCCTTTCTGGCCAACCAAGCAAGCTTGCAAAGGAAATCTGCACTACAATGAAGTCTCACTTCCCCCCGGTCAAAAGGGCCATCTGAAAAAAGTGTAAAATCCAGAAAGGCAGGACAGGCCATGGAGAACTGGGACCATTGTTATGCTGGAGGGCGGAATGTAAATTGCCCACAGCCATTCTGGAGAAGTGTATGGTGTTTCCTGAAACATCTAAAAAGCAAAGCAACAGAGCCTAGGGCACTTCCACTTATGGTCCTATAGCTTAGGGAAATTAAAATCAAAAAGACACAGCCACCCCAAAGTTTGGGACGGCTCTGTTTACAAGAACCTCGTTTACAGTACAAGTTCAATATCGCAGAAAGCGAAAAATGGATAAAGAAGTTGTGGTACTTACGTACAATGCAATATCACTCAGCAATGAAATCTATGTCATCAGGCCCATAGCAGCATAATGAGTGGATTCAGGTACGATGATTCTAAGTGAAATAAGTCACACAGAAAAAGAAACATCATAAGATATCACTACTACACGGAATGTAAACTTGGCTACACAGGAACTGAATTACAAAACAGAACAGGGTCTCAAATGTAGAAAACCAACTTATGCTTGCTTAAAGGGAAAGGTGAGTTGGGGTGCTGCATGAAACCAGAGATTGAAATTAGCACAGATACCGTTCCATAAGACAAATATGTAATAGACAAGAGCTACTCCTTGCTCAACGAAGTGGACTCAACACGCCATATTAAACGCCTAAGAATATACCTGACTAGTAAGAATCTTAAAACCTATGGATATATATGTCTCCGAAAGTGAATCAAGCGTGTGTACAGTGGCATAAACGAAGCAGTGATAGGATTGGTGAGGTTCGGTGAGCAAATGCAGACCCTTTGAAGTCATATTGCATGGTACCCATTCCAAGGGTCTCAAATCTCCAGGTTTAAGGGATTCGTCCTTCAGCTAAAACATGCATGTGGAACCCAGAGTATGATCCACCATGTGATTGGGAAACGTGTTCAAACGTGTCTCAGTTTTTGTCCCCTGGTACTCGGGTGCAACATTCCAGATGCTTTACTAACACTCTCCCCACTTGGAGAGTCAGTGCCTTTAACCTCCTGTTTGGCCTAGTTTGCAATTTCTACCGAAAATGAACAGCAATAGGGAGAACCAATGAGAGACTAGCTGGAGGTGTCTGGACGGGCAAATTTAACTCTCATTTCCCACCAGGGAGAGGAATTAACCAAAGGCTCAGCGTGCCATGCCGGAACCACACTAGGGTCTGAAGCAATCCTGCGGTGTTGCGGACAGCTCACAAGAAAGCGAGTTGAAGAAAGGAGGTCAGGGGCACTGTCATTCACAAACCTGCAGAGTTATAAATGACAGCTATCGTCCAAAAATATATTCAAGTAAGGCTGCCTAGAGGACTTGAAATTGGGGCAGAATTGCAGGAAACCGATTTCAGGAGGTAGACTGGAATTGCATGTAAAGCATAGGAAAAGAGGCAGAACGTCCACAATGATGCACTTGGCCAAAAAGGGCGTATGCGTTTTTTCCTGAATATATTCAGGAAAAAACGCATACGCCCCTTTTGGCCAACCAAGCAAGCTTGCAAAGGAAACTTGCACTACAATGAAGTCTCACTGCCCCCCGGTCAAAATGGCCATCTGAAAAAAGTGTAAAATCCAGAAAGGCAGGACAGGCCATGGAGAACTGGGAGCCTTGTTATGCTGATGGGCGGGATGTAAATTGCCAGCAGCCACTCTGGAGAAGTGTATGGTGTTTCCTGAAACATCTAAAAAACAAAGCAACAGAGCCTAGGGCACTTCCACTTATGGTCCTATAGCTTAGCGAAATTAAAATCAAAAAGACACAGCCACCCCAAAGCTTGGGATGGCTCTGTTTATAAGAACCTCGTTTAAGGTACAAGTTCAATATCGCAGAAAGCGAAAAATGGATAAAGAAGTTGTGGTACTTACGTACAATGCAATATCACTCAGCAATGAAATCTATGTCATCAGGCCCGTAGCAGCATAATGAGTGGATTCAGGTACGATGATTCTAAGTGAAATAAGTCACACAGAAAAAGAAACGTCATAAGATATCACTACCACACGGAATGTAAACTTGGCTACACAGGAACTGAATTACAAAACAGAACAGGGTCTCAAATGTAGAAAACCAACTTATGCTTCCTTAAGGGGAAAGGTGAGTTGGGGTGCTGCATAAAACCAGAGATTGAAATTAGCACAGATACTGTTCCATAAGCCAAATATGTAATAGACAAGAGCTACTCCTTGCTCAATGAATTGGAGTCAACACCCCATATTAAACGCCTAAGAATATACCTGACTAGTAAGAATCTTAAAACCTATGGATTTATATGTCTCCGAAAGAGAATCAAGCATGTGTACAGTGGCATAAACGCAGCAGTGATAGGATTGGTGAGGATCGGTGAGCAAATGCAGACCCTTTGAAGTCATGTTGCATGGTACCCATTTCATGGGTCTCAACTCTCCAGGTTTAAGGGATGCTTCTTTCAGCTAAAACATGCATGTGGATCCCAGAGTATGATCCACCGTGTGATCGGGAAACGTGTTCAAATGTGACTCAGATTTCGTGCCCTGGTACTCGGGTGCAACATTCCAGACGCTTTACTAACACTCTCCCCACTTGCAGAGTCAGTGCCTTTAAACTCTTGTTGACCCAGTTTGCAATTTCTGTGGAAAATGAACAGGAATAGGGAGAACCAATGAGAGACTAGCTGGAGGTGTCTGGACGGGCAAATTTAACTCTCATTTCCCACCAGGAAGAGGAATTAACCAAAGGCTCAGCGTGCCATGCCGGAACCACAGTAGGGCCTGAAGCAATCCTGCAGTGTTGCGGCCAGCTCACAAGAAAGCGAGTTGAAGAAAGGAGCTCAGGGGCACTGTCATTCACAAACATGCAGAGTTATAAATGACAGCTATCGTCCAAAAATATATTGAAGTAAGGCTGCCAAGAGGACGTGAAATCAGGGCAGGATTGCAGGAAACCGATTTCAGGAGGTAGACTGGAATTGCATGTAAAGCATAGGAAAAGAGGCAGAACGTCCACAATGATGCACTTGGCCAAAAAGGGCGTATGCGTTTTTTCCTGAATATATTCAGGAAAAAACGCATACGCCCTTTTTGGCCAAGCAAGCAAGCTTGCAAAGGAAATCTGCACAACAATGAAGTCTCACTGCCCCCCGATCAAAAGGGCCATCTGAAAAAAGTGTAAAATCCAGAAAGGCAGGACAGGCCATGGAGAACTGGAAGACTTGTTATGCTCATGGGCGGGATGTAAATTGCCAACAGCCATTCTGGAGAAGTGTATGGTGTTTCCTGAAACATCTAAAAAACAAAGCAACAGAGCCTAGGGCACTTCCACTTATGGTCCTATAGCTTAGGGAAATTAAAATCAAAAAGACACAGCCACCCCAAAGTTTGGGATGGCTCTGTTTACAAGAACCTCGTTTACGGTACAAGTTCAATATCACAGAAAGAAAAAAATGGATAAAGAAGTTGTGGTACTTACGTACAATGCAATATCACTCAGCAATGAAATCTATGTCATCAGGCCCATAGCAGCATAACGAGTGGATTCAGGTACGATGATTATAATTGAAATAATTCACAGAGAAAAAAAAACATCATAAGATATCACTACTACACGGAATGTAAACTTGGCTACCCAGGAACTGAATTACAAAACAGAACAGGTTCTCAAATGTAGAAAACCAACTTATGCTTGCTTAAGGGGAAAGGTGAGTTGGGGTGCTGCATAAAACCAGACATTGAAATTAGCACAGATACCATTCCATAAGCCAAATATGTAATAGACAAGAGCTACTCCTTGCTCAACGAAGTGGACACTACACCCCATATTAAACGCGTAAGAATATACCTGACTAGTAAGAATCTTAAAACCTATGGATTTATATGTCTCCGAAAGAGAATCAAGCGTGTGTACAGCGGCATAAACGCAGCAGTGATAGGATTGGTGAGGTTCGGTGAACACATGCAGACCCTTTGAAGTCATATTGCATGGTACCCATTCCATGGGTCTCAATTCTCCAGGTTTAAGGGATTCTTCCTTCAGCTAAAACATGCATGTGGAACCCAGAGTATGATCCACCGTATGATCGGGAAACGTGTTCAAATGTGTCAGTTTTCGTCCCCTGGTACTCGGGTGCAACATTCCAGATGCTTTACTAACACTCTCCCCACTTGGAGAGTCAGTGCCTTTAACCTCCTGTTTGGCCCAGTTTGCAATTTCTGCGGAAAATGAACAGGAATAGGGAGAACCAATGAGAGACTAGCTGGAGGTGTCTGGACGGGCAAATTTAACTCTCATTTCCCACCAGGAAGAGGAATTAACCAAAGGCTCAGCGTGCTATGCCGGAACCATACTAGGACCTGAAACGATGCTGCGGTGTTGTGGCCAGCTCACAAGAAAGCGAGTTGAAGAAAGGAGCTCAGGGGCACTGTAATTTACAAACCTGCAAAGTTATAAATGACAGCTATCGTCCAAAAATATATTGAAGTAAGGCTGCCAAGAGGACTTGAAAGCGGGACAGAATTGCAGGAAACCGATTTCAGGAGGTAGACTGGAATTGCATGTAAAGCATAGGAAAAGAGGCAGAACGTCCACAATGATGCACTTGGCCAAAAAGGGCGTATGCGTTTTTTCCTGAATATATTCAGGAAAAAACGCATACGCACTTTTTGGCCAACCAAGCAAGCTTGCAAAGGAAACTTGCACTACAATGATGTCTCACTGCCCCCCGGTCAAAAGGGCCATCTGAAAAAAGTGTAAAATCCAAAAAGGCAGGACAGGCCATGGAGAACTGGGACCATTGTTATGCTCATGGGCGGGATGTAAATTGCCAACAGCCACTCTGGAGAAGTGTATGGTGTTTCCTGAAACATCTAAAAAACAAAGCAACAGAGCCTAGGGCACTTCCACTTATGGTCCTATAGCTTAGGGAAATTAAAATCAAAAAGACACAGCCACCCCAATGTTTGGGACGGCTAAGTTTACAAGAACCTCGTTTACAGTACAAGTTCAATATCACAGATAGTGAAAAATGGATAAAGAAGTTGTGGGACTTACGTACAATGCAATATCACTCAGCAATGAAATCTATGTCATCAGGCCCATAGCAGCATAATGAGTGGATTCAGGTACGATGATTCTAAGTGAAATAAGTCACACAGAAAAAGAAACATCATAAGATATCACTACTACACGGCATGTAAACTTGGCTACACAGGAACTGAATTACAAAACAGAACAGGGTCTCAAACGTAGAAAACCACCTTATGCTTGCTTAAGGGGAAAGGTGAGTTGGGGTGCTGCATAAAACCAGAGATTGAAATTAGCACAGATACCGTTCCATAAGGCAAATATGTAATAGAAAACAATTGCTCCTTGCTCAACGAAGAGGACTCAACACCCCATATTAAACGCCAAAGAATATACCTGACTAGTAAGAATCTTAAAACCTATGGATTTATATTTCTCCGAAAGAGAATCAAGCGTGTGTACAGTGGCATTAACGCAGCAGTGATAGGACTGGTGAGGTTCGGTGAGCAAATGCAGACCCTTTGAAGTCATATTGCATGGTACCCATTCCATGGGTCTCAACTCTCCAGGTTTAAGGGATTCTTCCTTCAGCTAAAACATGCATGTGGAACCCAGAGTATGATCCACCGTGTGATCGGGAAACGTGTTCAAAGGTGTCTCAGTTTTCGTCCCCCGGTACTCGGGTGCAACATTCCAGACGCTTTACTAACACTCTCCCCACTTGGAGAGTCAGTGCCTTTAACCTCCTGTTTGGCCCAGTTTGCAATTTCTGCGGAAAATGAACAGGAATAGGGAGAACCAATGAGAGACTAGCTGGAGGTGTCTGGACGGGCAAATTTAACTCTCATTTCCCACCAGGAAGAGGAATTAACCAAAGGCTCAGCGTGCAATGCCGGAACCACACTAGGGCCTGAAACGATGCTGCGGTGTTGCGGCCAGCTCACAAGAAAGCGAGTTGAAGAAAGGAGCTCAGGGGCACTGTCATTCACAAACCTGCAGAGTTATAAATGACAGCTATCGTCCAAAAATATATTGAAGTAAGGCTGCCAAGAGGACTTGAAAGCGGGGCAGAATTGCAGGAAACCGATTTCAGGAGGTAGACTGGAATTGCATGTAAAGCATAGGAAAAGAGGCAGAACGTCCACAATGATGCACTTGGCCAAAAAGGGCGTATGCGTTTTTTCCTGAATATACTCAGGAAAAAACGCATACGCCCTTTTTGGCCAACCAAGCAAGCTTGCAAAGGAAATCTGCACTACAATGAAGTCTCACTGCCCCCCGGTCAAAAGGGCCATCTGAAAAAAGTGTAAAATCCAGAAAGGCAGGACAGGCCATGGAGAACTGGGAGCCTTGTTATGCTGATGGGCGGGATGTAAATTGCCAACAGCCACTCTGGAGAAGTGTATGGTGTTTCCTGAAACATCTAAAAAACAAAGCAACAGAGCCTAGGGCACTTCCACTTATGCTCCTATAGCTTAGGGAAATTAAATCAAAAATACACAGCCACCCCAAAGTTTGGGACGGTTCTGTTTACAAGAACCTCATTTACGGTAAAAGTTCAATATCACAGAAAGTGAAAAATGGATATAGAAGTTGTGGTACTTACGTACAATGCAATATCACTCAGCAATGAAATCTATGTCATCAGGCCCATAGCAGCATAACGAGTGGATTCAGGTACGATGATTCTAAGTGAAATAAGTCACAGAGAAAAAAAAACATCATAAGATATCACTACTACACGGAATGTAAACTTGGCTACCCAGGAACTGAATTACAAAACAGAACAGGGTCTCAAATGTAGAAAACCAACTTATGCTTGCTTAAGGGGAAAGGTGAGTTGGGGTGCTGCATATAACCAGAGATTGAAATTAGCACAGATACCGTTCCATAAGCCAAATACGTAATAGACAAGAGCTACTCCTTGCTCAACGAAGTGGACTCAACACCCCATATTAAACGCCTAAGAATATACCTGACTAGTAAGAATCTTAAAACCTATGGATGTATATGTCTCTGAAAGAGAATCAAGCGTGTGTACAGCGGCATAAACGCAGCAGTGATAGGATTGGTGAGGTTCGGTGAGCAAATGCAGACCCTTTGAAGTCATATTGCATGGTACGCATTCCATGGATCTCAACTCTCCAGGTTTAAGGGATGCTTCCTTCAGCTAAAACATGCATGTGGAACCCAGAGTATGATCCACCGTGTGATCGGAAAACGTGTTCAAATGGGTCAGATTTCGTCCCCTGGTACTCGGGTGCAACATTCCAGACGCTTTACTAACTCTCTCCCCTCTTGGAGAGTCAGTGCCTTTAACCTCCTGTTTGGCCCAGTTTGCAATTTCTGCGGAAAATGAACAGGAATAGGGAGAACCAATGAGAGACTAGCTGGAGGTGTCTGGACGGGAAAATTTAACTCTCATTTCCCACCAGGAAGAGGAATTAACCAAAGGCTCAGCGTGCAATGCCGGAACGACACTAGGGCCTGAAACGATGCTGCGGTGTTGCGGCCAGCTCACAAGAAAGTGAGTTGAAGAAAGGAGCTCAGGGGCACTGTAATTCACAAACCTGCAGAGTTATAAATGACAGCTATCGTCCAAAAATATATTGAAGTAAGGCTGCCAAGAGGACTTGAAAGCGGGGCAGAATTGCAGGAAACTGATTTCAGGAGGTAGACTGGAATTGCATGTAAAGCATAGGAAAAGAGGCAGAACGTCCACAATGATGCACTTGGCCAAAAAGGGCGTATGCGTTTTTTCCTGAATATATTCAGGAAAAAACGCATACGCCCTTTTTGGCCAACCAAGCAAGCTTGCAAAGGAAATCTGCACTACAATGAAGTCTCACTGCCCCCCCGATCAAAAGGGCCATCTGAAAAAAGTGTAAAATCCAGAAAGGCAGGACAGGCCATGGAGACGTGGGATCCTTGTTATGCTGATGGGCGGGATGTAAATTGCCCACAGCCACTCTGGAGAAGTGTATGGTGTTTCCCGAAACATCTAAAAAACAAAGCAACAGAGCCTAGGGCACTTCCACTTATGGTCCTATAGCTTAGGGAAATTAAAATCAAAAAGACACAGCCACCCCAAAGTTTGGGACGGCTCTGTTTACAAGAACCTCATTTACGGTACAAGTTCAATATCACAGAAAGCAAAAAATGGATAAAGAAGTTGTGGTACTTACGTACTATGCAATATCACTCAGCAATGAAATCTATATCATCAGGCCCGTAGCAGCATAATGAGTGGATTCAGGTACGATGATTCTAAGTGAAATAAGTCACACAGAAAAAGAAAAATCATAAGATATCACTACTACACGGAATGTACACTTGGCTACACGGGAACTGAATTACAAAACAGAACAGGGTCTCAAATGTTGAAAACCAACTTATGCTTGCTTAAGGGGAAAGGTGAGTTGGGGTGCTGCATAAAACCAGAGATTGAAATTAGCACAGATACCGTTCTATAAGCCAAATATGTAATAGACAAGAGCTACTCCTTGCTCAAAGAAGTGGACTCTACACCCCGTATTACACGCCTAAGAATATACCTGAATAGTAAGAATCTTAAAACCTATGGATTTATATGTCTCCGAAAGAGAATCAAGTGTGTGTACAGTGGCATAAACGCAGCAGTGATAGGATTGGTGAGGATCGGTGAGCAAATGCAGACCCTTTGAAGTCATATTGCATGGTACCCATTCCATGGGTCTCAACTCTCCAGGTTTAATGGATTCTTCCTTCAGCTAAAACATGCATGTGGAACCCAGAGTATGATGTACCGTGTGATCGGGAAACGTGTTCAAATGTGTCAGTTTTCATCCCCTGGTACTCGGGTGCAACATTCCAGACGCTTTACAAACACTCTCCCCACTTGGAGAGTCAGTGCCTTTAACCTCCTGTTTGGCCCAGTTTGCAATTTCTGCGGAAAATGAACAGGAAGAAGGAAAACCAATAAGAGACTAGCTGGAGGTGTCTGGACGGGCAAATTCAACTCTCATTTCCCACCAGGAAGAGGAATTAACCAAAGGCTCAGTGTGCCATGCCAGAACCACACTAGGGCCTGAAGCATTCCTGCGGTGTTGTGGCCAGCTCACAAGAAAGCGAGTTGAAGAAAGGAGCTCAGGGGCACTGTCATTCACAAACCTGCAGAGTTATAAATGACAGCTATCGTCCAAAAATTTATTGAAGTAAGGCTGCCAAGAGGACTTGAAAGCGGGACACAATTGCAGGAAACCGATTTCAGGAGGTAGACTGGAATTGCATGTAAAGCATAGGAAAAGAGGCAGAACGTCCACAATGATGCACTTGGCCAAAAAGGGCTTATGCGTTTTTTCCTGAATATATTCAGGAAAAAACGCATACGCCCTTTTTGGCCAACCAAGCAAGCTTGCAAAGGAAATCTGCACTACAATGAAGTCTCACTGCCCCCCGGTCAAAAGGGCCATCTGAAAAAAGTGTAAAATCCAGAAAGGCAGGACAGGCCATGGAGAACTGGGAGCCTTGTTATGCTGATGGGCGGGATGTAAATTGCCAACAGCCACACTGCAGAAGTGTATGGTGTTCCCTGAAACATCTAAAAAACAAAGCAACAGAGCCTAGGGCGCTTCCACTTATGGTCCTATAGCTTAGGGAAATTAAAATCAAAAAGACACAGCCACCCCAAAGTTTGGGACAGGCTCTGTTTACAAGAACCTCGTTTACGGTACAAGTTCAATATCACAGAAAGCGAAAAATGGATAAAGAAGTTGTGGTACTTACGTACAATGCAATATCACTCAGCAATGAAATCTATGTCATCAGACCCATAGCAGCATAATGAGTGGATTCAGGTACGATGATTCTAAGTGAAATAAGTCACACAGAAAAAGAAACAACATAAGATATCACTACTACACGGAATGTAAACTTGGCTACACAGGAACTGAATTACAAAACAGAACAGGGTCTCAAATGTAGAAAACCAACTTATCCTTGCTTAAGGGGAAAGGTGAGTTGGGGTGCTGCATAAAACCAGAGATTGAAATGAGCACAGACACCGTTCCATAAGCCAAATATGTAATAGACCAGAGCTACTCCTTGCTCAACGAAGTGCACTCAACACCCCATATTAAACGCCTAAGAATATACCTGACTAGTAAGAATCTTAAAACCTATGGATATATATGTCTCCGAAAGTGAATCATGCGTGTGTACAGTGGCATAAACGAAGCAGTGATAGGATTGGTGAGGTTCGGTGAGCTAATGCAGACCCTTTGAAGTCATATTGCATGGTACCCATTCCAAGGGTCTCAAATCTCCAGGTTTAAGGGATTCTTCCTTCAGCTAAAACATGCATGTGGAACCCAGAGTATGATCCACCGTGTGATCAGGAAACGTGTTCAAATGTGTCTCAGGTTTCGTCCCCCGGTACTCGCGTGCAACATTCCAGACGCTTTACTAACACTCTCCCCACTTGGAGAGTCAGTGCCTTTAACCTCCTGTTTGGCCCAGTTTGCAATTTCTGCGGAAAATGAACAGGAATAGGGAGAACCAATGAGAGACTAGCTGGAGGTGTCTGGACGGGCAAATTTAACTCTCATTTCCCACCAGGAAGAGGAATTAACCAAAGGCTCAGCGTGCCATGCCGAAACCACACTAGGACCTGAAGCAATCCTGCGGTGTTGCGGCCAGCTCACAAGAAAGCGAGTTGAAGAAAGGAGCTCAGGGGCACTGTCATTCACAAACCTGCAGAGTTACAAATGACAGCTATCGTCCAAAAATATATTGAAGTAAGGCTGCCAAGAGGACTCGAAAGCGGGGCAGAATTGCAGGAAACCGATTTCAGGAGGTAGACTGGAATTGCATGTAAAGCATAGGAAAAGAGGCAGAACGTCCACAATGATGCACTTGGCCAAAAAGGGCATATGCGTTTTTTCCTCAGGAAAAAATGCATACGCTATTTTTGGCCAAACAAGCAAGCTTGCAAAGGAAATCTGCACTACAATGAAGTCTCACTGCCCCCCAGTCAAAAGGGCCATCTGAAAAAATTGTAAAATCCAGAAAGGCAGGATAGTCCATGGAGAACTGGGAGCCTTGTTATGCTGATGGGCGGGATGTAAATTGCCAACAGCCACACTGGAGAAGCATATGGTGTTTCCTGAAACATCTAAAAAACAAAGCAACAGAGCCTTGGGCACTTCCACTTATGGTCCTATAGCTTAGGGAAATTAAAATCAAAAAGACACAGCCACCCCAAAGCTTGGGACAGCTCTGTATACAAGAACCTCGTTTACGATACAAGTTCAATATCACAGAAAGCAAAAAATGGATACAGAATTTGTGGTACTTACGTACAATGCAATATCACTCAGCAATGAAATCTATGTCATCAGGCCCATAGCAGCATAATGAGTGGATTCAGGTACGATGATTCTAAGTGAAATAAGTCACACAGAAAAAGAAACATCATAAGATATCAATACTACACGGAATGTAAACTTGGCTACACAGGAACTGAATTACAAAACAGAACAGGGTCTCAAATGTAGAAAACCAACTTATGCTTGCTTAAGGGGAAAGGTGAGTTGGGGTGCTGCATAAAACCAGAGATTGAAATTAGCACAGATACCGTTCCATAATCCAAATATGTAATAGACAAGAGCTACTCCTTGCTCAACGAAGTGGACACAACACCCCATATTAAACGCCTAAGAATATACCTGACTAGTAAGAATCTTAAAACCTATGGATTTATATGTCTCCGAAAGAGAATCAAGCGTGTGTACAGCGGCATAAACGCAGCAGTGATAGGATTCGTGAGGATCGGTGAGCAAATGCAGACCCTTTGAAGTCATATTGCATGGTACCCATTCCATGGGTCTCAACTCTCCAGGTTTAAGGGATTCTTCCTTCAGCTAAAACATGTATGTGGAACCCAGAGTATGATCCACCGTGTGATTGGGAAACGTGTTCAAAGGTGACTCAGTTTTCGTCCCCTGGTACTCAGGTGCAACATTCCAGACGCTTTACTAACACTCTCCCCACTTGGAGAGTCAGTGCCTTTAACCTCCTGTTTGGCCCAGTTTGCAATTTCTGCGGAAAATGAACAGGAATAGGGAGAACCAATGAGAGACTACCTGGAGGTGTCTGGACAGGCAAATTTAACTCTCATTTCCCACCAGGAAGAGGAATTAACCAAAGGCTCAGCGTGCCATGCCGGAACCACACTAGGGCCTGAAGCAATCCTGCGGTGTTGCGGCCAGCTCACAAGAAAGCGAGTTGAAGAAAGGAGCTCAGGGGCACTGTCATTCACAAACCTGCAGAGTTATAAATGACAGCTATCGTCCAAAAATATATTGAAGTAAGGCTGCCAAGAGGACTTGAAAGCGGGGCAGAATTGCAGGAAACCGATTTCAGGAGGTAGACTGGAATTGCATGTAAAGCATAGGAAAAGAGGCAGAACGTCCACAATGATGCACTTGGCCAAAAAGGGCGTATGCGTTTTTTTCCTCAGGAAAAAACGCATACGCCCTTTTTGGCCACCCAAGCAAGCTTGCAAACGAAATCTGCACTACAATGAAGTCTCACTGCCCCGCGGTCAAAAGAGCCATCTGAAAAAAGTGTAAAATCCAGAAAGGAAGGACAGGCCATGGAGAACTGGGAACCTTGTTATGCTGATATGCGGGATGTAAATTTCCAACAGCCACTCTGGAGAAGTGTATGGTGTTTCCTGAAACATCTAAAAAACAAAGCAACAGAGCCTAGGGCACTTCCACTTATGGTCCTATAGCTTAGGGAAATTAAAATCAAAAAGACACAGCCACCCCAAAGTTTGGGACGGCTCTGTTTACAAGAACCTCGTTTAAGGTACAAGTTCAATAACACAGAAAGCGGAAAATGGATAAAGAAGTTGTGGTACATACGTACAATGCAATATCACTCAGCAATGAAATCTATGTCATCAGGCCCATAGCAGCATAATGAGTGGATTCAGGTACGATGATTCTAAGTGAAATAAGTCACACAGAAAAAGAAACATCATAAGATATCACTACTACACGGAATGTAAACTTGCCTATACAGGAACTGAATTACAAAACAGAACAGGGTCTCAAATGTAGAAAACCAACTTATGCTTCCTTAAGGTGAAAGGTGAGTTGGGGTTCTGCATAAAACCAGAGATTGAAATTAGCACAGACACCGTTCCATAAGCCAAATATGTAACAGACAAGAGCTACTCCTTGCTCAGTGAAGTGGACTCAACACCCCATATTAAACGCCTAAGAATATACCTGACTAGTAAGAATCTTAAAACCTATGGATTTATATGTCTCCAAAAGAGAATCAAGCGTGTGTACAGTGGCACAACGCAGCAGGGATAGGATTGGTGATGTTCGGTGAGCAAATGCAGACCCTTTGAAGTCATATTGCATGGTACCCATTCCATGGGTCTCAACTCTCCCGGTTTAAGGGATTCTTCCTTCAGCTAAAACATGCATGTGGAACCCAGAGTATGATCCACCGTGTGATCGGGAAACGTGTTCAAATGGGTCTCAGTTTTCATGCCCTGTTACTCGGGTGCAACATTCCAGACGCTTTACGAACTCTCTCCCCACTTGGAGAGTCAGTGCCTTTAACCTCCTGTTTGGCCCAGTTTGCAATTTCTGTGTAAGACGAACAGGAATAGGGAGAACCAATGGGAGACTAGCTGGAGGTGTCTGGATGGGCAAATTTAACTCTCGTTTTCCACCAGGAAGAGGAATTAACCAAAGGCTCAGCGTGCCATGCCGGAACCACACTAGGGCCTGAAGCAATCCTGCGGTGTTGCGGCCAGCTCACAAGAAAGCGAGTTGAAGAAAGGAGCTCAGGGGCACTGTCATTCACAAACCTGCAGAGTTATAAATGACAGCTATCGTCCAAAAATATATTGAAGTAAGGCTGCCAAGAGGACTTGAAAGCGGGGCAGAATTGCAGGAAACCGATTTCAGGAGGTAGACTGGAATTGCATGTAAAGCATAGGAAAAGAGGCAGAACGTCCACAATGATGCACTTGGCCAAAAAGGGCGTATGCGTTTTTTCCTGAATATATTCAGGAAAAAACGCATACGCCCTTTTTGGCCAACCAAGCAAGCTTGCAAAGGAAACTTGCACTACAATGAAGTCTCACTGCCCCCCGGTCAAAAGGGCCATCTGAAAAAAGTGTAAAATCCAGAAAGGCAGGACAGGCCATGTAGACGTGGGAGCCTTGTTATGCTCATGGGCGGGATGTAAATTGCCAACAGCCACTCTGGAGAAGTGTATGGTGTTTCCTGAAACATCTAAAAAACAAAGCAACAGAGCCTAGGGCACTTCCACTTATGGTCCTATAGCTTAGGGAAATTAAAATCAAAAAGACACAGCCACCCCAAAGTTTGGGACAGCTCTGTTTACAAGAACCTCGTTTACGGTACAAGTTCAATATCGCACAAAGCGAAAAATGGATAAAGAAGTTGTGGTACTTACGTACAATGCAATATCACTCAGCAATGAAATCTATGTCATCAGGCCCGTAGCAGCATAACGAGTGGATTCAGGTACGATGATTCTAAGTGAAATAAGTCACAGAGAAAAAAAAACATCATAAGATATCACTACTACACGGAATGTAAACTTGGCTACACAGGAACTGAATTACAAAACAGAACAGGGTCTCAAATGTAGAAAACCAACTTATGCTTGCTTAAGGGGAAAGGTGAGTTGGGGTGCTGCATAAAACCAGAGATTGAAATTAGCACAGATACCGTTCCATAAGCCAAATATGTAATAGACAAGAGCTACTCCTTGCTCAACGAAGTGGACTCAACACCCCATATTAAACGCCTAAGAATATACCTGACTAGTAAGAATCTTAAAACCTATGGATTTCTATGTCTCCGAAAGAGAATCAAGCGTGTGTACAGCGGCATAATCGCAGCAGTGATAGGATTGGTGAGGATCGGTGAGGAAATGCAGAACCTATGAAGTCATATTGCATGGTACCCATTCCATGGGTCTCAACTCTCCAGGTTTAAGGGATTCTTCCTTCAGCTAAAACATGCATGTGGAACCCAGAGTATGATCCACTGTGAGATTGGGAAACGTGTTCAAAGGTGTCTCAGTTTTCGTCACTTGGTACTCAGGTGCAACATGCCAGACGCTGTACTAACACTCTCCCCACTTGGAGAGTCAGTGCCTTTAACCTCCTGTTTGGCCCAGTTTGCAATTTCTGCGGAAAATGAACAGGAATAGGGAGAACCAATGAGAGACTAGCTGGAGGTGTCTGCACAGGCAAATAAACTCTCATTTCCCACCAGGAAGAGGAATTAACCAAAGGCTCAGCGTGCCATGCCGGAACCACACTAGGGCCTGAAGCAATCCTGCGGTGTTGCGGCCAGCTCACAAGAAAGCGAGTTGAAGAAATGAGCTCAGGGGCACTGTAATTCACAAAACTGCAGAGTTATAAATGACAGCTATCGTCCAAAAATATATTGAAGTAAGGCTACCAGGAGGACTTTAAAGCGGGGCAGAATTGCAGGAAACCGATTTCAGGAGGTAGACTGGAATTGCATGTAAAGCATAGGAAAAGAGGCAGAACGTCCATAATGATGCACTTGGCCAAAAAGGGCGTATGCGTTTTTTCCTGAATATATTCAGGAAAAAACGCATACGCCCTTTTTGGCCAACCAAGCAAGCTTGCAAAGGAAATCTGCACTACAATGAAGTCTCACTGCCCCCCGGTCAAAAGGGCCATCTGAAGAAACTGTAAAATCCAGAAAGGCAGGACAGGCCATGTAAACGTGGGAGCATTGTTATGCTCATGGGCGGGATGTAAATTGCCAACAGCCACTCTGGAGAAGTGCATGGTGTTTCCTGAAACATCCAAAAAACAAAGCAACAGAGCTTAGGGCACTTCCACTTATGGTCCTATAGCTTAGGGAAATTAAAATCAAAAAGACACAGCCACCCCAAAGTTTGGGACGGCTCTGTTTACAAGAACCTCGTTTACAGTACAAGTTCAATATCGCAGAAAGCGAAAAATGGATAAAGAAGTTGTGGTACTTACGTACAATGCAATATCACTCAGCAATGAAATCTATGTCATCAGGCCCATAGCAGCATAATGAGTGGATTCAGGTACGATGATTCTAAGTGAAATAAGTCACACAGAAAAAGAAACATCATAAGATATCACTACTACACGGAATGTAAACTTGCCTATACAGGAACTGAATTACAAAACAGAACAGGGTCTCAAATGTAGAAAACCAACTTATGCTTCCTTAAGGTGAAAGGTGAGTTGGGGTTCTGCATAAAACCAGAGATTGAAATTAGCACAGACACCGTTCCATAAGCCAAATATGTAACAGACAAGAGCTACTCCTTGCTCAGTGAAGTGGACTCAACACCCCATATTAAACGCCTAAGAATATACCTGACTAGTAAGAATCTTAAAACCTATGGATTTATATGTCTCCAAAAGAGAATCAAGCGTGTGTACAGTGGCACAACGCAGCAGGGATAGGATTGGTGATGTTCGGTGAGCAAATGCAGACCCTTTGAAGTCATATTGCATGGTACCCATTCCATGGGTCTCAACTCTCCCGGTTTAAGGGATTCTTCCTTCAGCTAAAACATGCATGTGGAACCCAGAGTATGATCCACCGTGTGATCGGGAAACGTGTTCAAATGGGTCTCAGTTTTCATGCCCTGTTACTCGGGTGCAACATTCCAGACGCTTTACGAACTCTCTCCCCACTTGGAGAGTCAGTGCCTTTAACCTCCTGTTTGGCCCAGTTTGCAATTTCTGTGTAAGACGAACAGGAATAGGGAGAACCAATGGGAGACTAGCTGGAGGTGTCTGGATGGGCAAATTTAACTCTCGTTTTCCACCAGGAAGAGGAATTAACCAAAGGCTCAGCGTGCCATGCCGGAACCACACTAGGGCCTGAAGCAATCCTGCGGTGTTGCGGCCAGCTCACAAGAAAGCGAGTTGAAGAAAGGAGCTCAGGGGCACTGTCATTCACAAACCTGCAGAGTTATAAATGACAGCTATCGTCCAAAAATATATTGAAGTAAGGCTGCCAAGAGGACTTGAAAGCGGGGCAGAATTGCAGGAAACCGATTTCAGGAGGTAGACTGGAATTGCATGTAAAGCATAGGAAAAGAGGCAGAACGTCCACAATGATGCACTTGGCCAAAAAGGGCGTATGCGTTTTCTCCTGAATATATTCAGGAAAAAACGCATACGCCCTTTTTGGCCAACCAAGCAAGCTTGCAAAGGAAATCTGCACTACAATGAAGTCTCACTGCCCCCCGGTCAAAAGGGCCATCTGAAAAAAGTGTAAAATCCAGAAAGGCAGGACAGGCCATGTAGACGTGGGAGCCTTGTTATGCTCATGGGCGGGATGTAAATTGCCAACAGCCACTCTGGAGAAGTGTATGGTGTTTCCTGAAACATCTAAAAAACAAAGCAACAGAGCCTAGGGCACTTCCACTTATGGTCCTATAGCTTAGGGAAATTAAAATCAAAAAGACACAGCCACCCCAATGTTTGGGACGGCTCTGTTTACAAGAACATCGTTTACGGTACAAGTTCAATATCGCACAAAGCGAAAAATGGATAAAGAAGTTGTGGTACTTACGTACAATGCAATATCACTCAGCAATGAAATCTATGTCATCAGGCCCGTAGCAGCATAACGAGTGGATTCAGGTACGATGATTCTAAGTGAAATAAGTCACAGAGAAAAAAAAACATCATAAGATATCACTACTACACGGAATGTAAACTTGGCTACACAGGAACTGAATTACAAAACAGAACAGGGTCTCAAATGTAGAAAACCAACTTATGCTTGCTTAAGGGGAAAGGTGAGTTGGGGTGCTGCATAAAACCAGAGATTGAAATTAGCACAGATACCGTTCCATAAGCCAAATATGTAATAGACAAGAGCTACTCCTTGCTCAACGAAGTGGACTCAACACCCCATATTAAACGCCTAAGAATATACCTGACTAGTAAGAATCTTAAAACCTATGGATTTCTATGTCTCCGAAAGAGAATCAAGCGTGTGTACAGCGGCATAATCGCAGCAGTGATAGGATTGGTGAGGATCGGTGAGGAAATGCAGAACCTATGAAGTCATATTGCATGGTACCCATTCCATGGGTCTCAACTCTCCAGGTTTAAGGGATTCTTCCTTCAGCTAAAACATGCATGTGGAACCCAGAGTATGATCCACTGTGAGATTGGGAAACGTGTTCAAAGGTGTCTCAGTTTTCGTCACTTGGTACTCAGGTGCAACATGCCAGACGCTGTACTAACACTCTCCCCACTTGGAGAGTCAGTGCCTTTAACCTCCTGTTTGGCCCAGTTTGCAATTTCTGCGGAAAATGAACAGGAATAGGGAGAACCAATGAGAGACTAGCTGGAGGTGTCTGCACAGGCAAATAAACTCTCATTTCCCACCAGGAAGAGGAATTAACCAAAGGCTCAGCGTGCCATGCCGGAACCACACTAGGGCCTGAAGCAATCCTGCGGTGTTGCGGCCAGCTCACAAGAAAGCGAGTTGAAGAAATGAGCTCAGGGGCACTGTAATTCACAAAACTGCAGAGTTATAAATGACAGCTATCGTCCAAAAATATATTGAAGTAAGGCTACCAGGAGGACTTTAAAGCGGGGCAGAATTGCAGGAAACCGATTTCAGGAGGTAGACTGGAATTGCATGTAAAGCATAGGAAAAGAGGCAGAACGTCCATAATGATGCACTTGGCCAAAAAGGGCGTATGCGTTTTTTCCTGAATATATTCAGGAAAAAACGCATACGCCCTTTTTGGCCAACCAAGCAAGCTTGCAAAGGAAATCTGCACTACAATGAAGTCTCACTGCCCCCCGGTCAAAAGGGCCATCTGAAGAAACTGTAAAATCCAGAAAGGCAGGACAGGCCATGTAAACGTGGGAGCATTGTTATGCTCATGGGCGGGATGTAAATTGCCAACAGCCACTCTGGAGAAGTGCATGGTGTTTCCTGAAACATCCAAAAAACAAAGCAACAGAGCTTAGGGCACTTCCACTTATGGTCCTATAGCTTAGGGAAATTAAAATCAAAAAGACACAGCCACCCCAAAGTTTGGGACGGCTCTGTTTACAAGAACCTCGTTTACAGTACAAGTTCAATATCGCAGAAAGCGAAAAATGGATAAAGAAGTTGTGGTACTTACGTACAATGCAATATCACTCAGCAATGAAATCTATGTCATCAGGCCCATAGCAGCATAATGAGTGGATTCAGGTACGATGATTCTAAGTGAAATAAGTCACACAGAAAAAGAAACATCATAAGATATCACTACTACACGGAATGTAAACTTGCCTATACAGGAACTGAATTACAAAACAGAACAGGGTCTCAAATGTAGAAAACCAACTTATGCTTCCTTAAGGTGAAAGGTGAGTTGGGGTTCTGCATAAAACCAGAGATTGAAATTAGCACAGACACCGTTCCATAAGCCAAATATGTAACAGACAAGAGCTACTCCTTGCTCAGTGAAGTGGACTCAACACCCCATATTAAACGCCTAAGAATATACCTGACTAGTAAGAATCTTAAAACCTATGGATTTATATGTCTCCAAAAGAGAATCAAGCGTGTGTACAGTGGCACAACGCAGCAGGGATAGGATTGGTGATGTTCGGTGAGCAAATGCAGACCCTTTGAAGTCATATTGCATGGTACCCATTCCATGGGTCTCAACTCTCCCGGTTTAAGGGATTCTTCCTTCAGCTAAAACATGCATGTGGAACCCAGAGTATGATCCACCGTGTGATCGGGAAACGTGTTCAAATGGGTCTCAGTTTTCATGCCCTGTTACTCGGGTGCAACATTCCAGACGCTTTACGAACTCTCTCCCCACTTGGAGAGTCAGTGCCTTTAACCTCCTGTTTGGCCCAGTTTGCAATTTCTGTGTAAGACGAACAGGAATAGGGAGAACCAATGGGAGACTAGCTGGAGGTGTCTGGATGGGCAAATTTAACTCTCGTTTTCCACCAGGAAGAGGAATTAACCAAAGGCTCAGCGTGCCATGCCGGAACCACACTAGGGCCTGAAGCAATCCTGCGGTGTTGCGGCCAGCTCACAAGAAAGCGAGTTGAAGAAAGGAGCTCAGGGGCACTGTCATTCACAAACCTGCAGAGTTATAAATGACAGCTATCGTCCAAAAATATATTGAAGTAAGGCTGCCAAGAGGACTTGAAAGCGGGGCAGAATTGCAGGAAACCGATTTCAGGAGGTAGACTGGAATTGCATGTAAAGCATAGGAAAAGAGGCAGAACGACCACAATGATGCACTTGGCCAAAAAGGGCGTATGCGTTTTCTCCTGAATATATTCAGGAAAAAACGCATACGCCCTTTTTGGCCAACCAAGCAAGCTTGCAAAGGAAATCTGCACTACAATGAAGTCTCACTGCCCCCCGGTCAAAAGGGCCATCTGAAAAAAGTGTAAAATCCAGAAAGGCAGGACAGGCCATGTAGACGTGGGAGCCTTGTTATGCTCATGGGCGGGATGTAAATTGCCAACAGCCACTCTGGAGAAGTGTATGGTGTTTCCTGAAACATCTAAAAAACAAAGCAACAGAGCCTAGGGCACTTCCACTTATGGTCCTATAGCTTAGGGAAATTAAAATCAAAAAGACACAGCCACCCCAATGTTTGGGACGGCTCTGTTTACAAGAACATCGTTTACGGTACAAGTTCAATATCGCACAAAGCGAAAAATGGATAAAGAAGTTGTGGTACTTACGTACAATGCAATATCACTCAGCAATGAAATCTATGTCATCAGGCCCGTAGCAGCATAACGAGTGGATTCAGGTACGATGATTCTAAGTGAAATAAGTCACAGAGAAAAAAAAACATCATAAGATATCACTACTACACGGAATGTAAACTTGGCTACACAGGAACTGAATTACAAAACAGAACAGGGTCTCAAATGTAGAAAACCAACTTATGCTTGCTTAAGGGGAAAGGTGAGTTGGGGTGCTGCATAAAACCAGAGATTGAAATTAGCACAGATACCGTTCCATAAGCCAAATATGTAATAGACAAGAGCTACTCCTTGCTCAACGAAGTGGACTCAACACCCCATATTAAACGCCTAAGAATATACCTGACTAGTAAGAATCTTAAAACCTATGGATTTCTATGTCTCCGAAAGAGAATCAAGCGTGTGTACAGCGGCATAATCGCAGCAGTGATAGGATTGGTGAGGATCGGTGAGGAAATGCAGAACCTATGAAGTCATATTGCATGGTACCCATTCCATGGGTCTCAACTCTCCAGGTTTAAGGGATTCTTCCTTCAGCTAAAACATGCATGTGGAACCCAGAGTATGATCCACTGTGAGATTGGGAAACGTGTTCAAAGGTGTCTCAGTTTTCGTCACTTGGTACTCAGGTGCAACATGCCAGACGCTGTACTAACACTCTCCCCACTTGGAGAGTCAGTGCCTTTAACCTCCTGTTTGGCCCAGTTTGCAATTTCTGCGGAAAATGAACAGGAATAGGGAGAACCAATGAGAGACTAGCTGGAGGTGTCTGCACAGGCAAATAAACTCTCATTTCCCACCAGGAAGAGGAATTAACCAAAGGCTCAGCGTGCCATGCCGGAACCACACTAGGGCCTGAAGCAATCCTGCGGTGTTGCGGCCAGCTCACAAGAAAGCGAGTTGAAGAAATGAGCTCAGGGGCACTGTAATTCACAAAACTGCAGAGTTATAAATGACAGCTATCGTCCAAAAATATATTGAAGTAAGGCTACCAGGAGGACTTTAAAGCGGGGCAGAATTGCAGGAAACCGATTTCAGGAGGTAGACTGGAATTGCATGTAAAGCATAGGAAAAGAGGCAGAACGTCCATAATGATGCACTTGGCCAAAAAGGGCGTATGCGTTTTTTTCCTGAATATATTCAGGAAAAAACGCATACGCCCTTTTTGGCCAACCAAGCAAGCTTGCAAAGGAAATCTGCACTACAATGAAGTCTCACTGCCCCCCGGTCAAAAGGGCCATCTGAAGAAACTGTAAAATCCAGAAAGGCAGGACAGGCCATGTAAACGTGGGAGCATTGTTATGCTCATGGGCGGGATGTAAATTGCCAACAGCCACTCTGGAGAAGTGCATGGTGTTTCCTGAAACATCCAAAAAACAAAGCAACAGAGCTTAGGGCACTTCCACTTATGGTCCTATAGCTTAGGGAAATTAAAATCAAAAAGACACAGCCACCCCAAAGTTTGGGACGGCTCTGTTTACAAGAACCTCGTTTACAGTACAAGTTCAATATCGCAGAAAGCGAAAAATGGATAAAGAAGTTGTGGTACTTACGTACAATGCAATATCACTCAGCAATGAAATCTATGTCATCAGGCCCATAGCAGCATAATGAGTGGATTCAGGTACGATGATTGTAAGTGAAATAAGTCACACAGAAAAAGAAACATCATAAGATATCACTACTACACGGAATGTAAACTTGGCTACACAGGAACTGAATTACAAAACAGAACAGGGTCTCAAATGTGGAAAACCAACTTATGCTTGCTTAAGGGGAAAGGTGAGTTGGGGTGCTGCAAAAAACCAGAGATTGAAATGAGAACAGATACCGTTCCATAAGCCAAATATTTAATAGACCAGAGCTACTCCTTGCTCAAGGAAGTGGACTCAACACCCCATATTAAACGCCTAAGAATATACCTGACTAGTAAGAATCTTAAAACCTATGGATTTATATGTCTCCGAAAGAGAATCAATCGTGTGTACAGCGGCATAAACGCAGCAGTGATAGGATTGGTGAGGATTGGTGAGCAAATGCAGACCCTTTGAAGTCATATTGCATGGTACACATTCCATGGGTCTCAACTCTCCAGGTTTAAGGGATTCTTCCTTCAGCTACAACATGCATGTTGAACCCAGAGTATGATCCACCGTGTGATCGAGAAACGTGTTCAAATGTGTCTCAATTTTCGTCCCCCGGTACTCAGGTGCAACATTGCAGACGCTTTACTAACACTCTCCCCACTTGGAGAGTCAGTGCCTTTAACCTCCTGTTTGGCCCAGTTTGCAATTTCTGTGTAAGACGAACAGGAATAGGGAGAACCAATGAGAGACTAGCTGGAGGTGTCTGAATGGGCAAATTTAACTCTCATTTCCCACCAGGAAGAGGAGTTAACCAAAGGCACAGCGTGCCGTGCCAGAACCACACTAGGGCCTGAAGCAATCCTGCGGTGTTGCGGCCAGCTCACAAGAAAGCGAGTTGAAGAAAGGAGCTCAGGGGCACTGTCATTCACAGACCTGCAGAGTTATAAATGACAGCTATCATCCAAAAATATATTGAAGTAAGGCTGCCAAGAGGACTTGAAAGCGGGGCAGAATTGCAGGAAACCGATTTCAGGAGGTAGACTGGAATTGCATGTAAAGCATAGGAAAAGAGGCAGAACGTCCACAATGATGCACTTGGCCAAAAAGGGCGTATGCGTTTTTTCCTGAATATATTCAGGAAAAAACGCATACGCCCTTTTTGGCCAACCAAGCAAGCTTGCAAAGGAAATCTGCACTACAATGAAGTCTCACTGCCCCCCAGTCAAAAGGGCCATCTGAATAAAGTGTAAAATCCAGAAAGGCAGGACCAGCCATGGAGACGTGGGAGCCTTGTTATGCTCATGGGCCAGATGTAAATTCCAAACAGCCACTCTGGAGAAGTGTATGGTGTTTCCTGAAACATCTACAAAACAAAGCAACAGAGCCTAGGGCACTTCCACTTATGGTCCTATAGCTTAGGGAAATTAAAATCAAAAAGACACAGCCACCCCAAAGTTTGGGACGGCTCTGTTTACAAGAACCTCGTTTACGGTACAAGTTCAATATCGCAGAAAGTGAAAAATGGATAAAGAAGTTGTGGTACTTACGAACAATGCAATATCACTCAGCAATGAAATCTATGTCATCAGGCCCATAGCAGCATAATGAGTGGATTCAGGTACGATGATTCTAAGTGAAATACGTCACACAGAAAAAGAAACATCATAAGATATCACTACTACACGGAATGTAAACTTGGCTACACAGGAACTGAATTACAAAACAGAACAGGGTCTCAAATGTAGAAAACCAACATATGCTTGCTTAAGGGGAAAGGTGAGTTGGGGTGCTGCATAAAACCAGAGATTGAAATTAGCACAGATACCGTTCCATAAGCCAAATATGTAATAGACAAGAGCTACTCCTTGCTCAACCAAGTGGACTCAACACCCCATATTAAACGCCTAAGAATATACCTGACTAGTAAGAATCTTAAAACCTATGGATTTATATGTCTCCGAAAGAGAATCAAGCGTGTGTACAGCGGCATAATCGCAGCAGTGATAGGATTGGTGAGGATCGGTGAGGAAATGCAGAACCTATGAAGTCATATTGCATGGTACCCATTCCATGGGTCTCAACTCTCCAGGTTTAAGGGATTCTTCCTTCAGCTAAAACATGCATGTGGAACCCAGAGTATGATCCACTGTGAGATTGGGAAACGTGTTCAAAGGTGTCTCAGTTTTCGTCCCCTGGTACTCAGGTGCAACATGCCAGACGCTGTACTAACACTCTCCCCACTTGGAGAGTCAGTGCCTTTAACCTCCTGTTTGGCCCAGTTTGCAATTTCTGCGGAAAATGAACAGGAATAGGGAGAACCAATGAGAGACTAGCTGGAGGTGTCTGCACAGGCAAATAAACTCTCATTTCCCACCAGGAAGAGGAATTAACCAAAGGCTCAGCGTGCCATGCCGGAACCACACTAGGGCCTGAAGCAATCCTGCGGTGTTGCGGCCAGCTCACAAGAAAGCGAGTTGAAGAAATGAGCTCAGGGGCACTGTAATTCACAAAACTGCAGAGTTATAAATGACAGCTATCGTCCAAAAATATATTGAAGTAAGGCTACCAGGAGGACTTTAAAGCGGGGCAGAATTGCAGGAAACCGATTTCAGGAGGTAGACTGGAATTGCATGTAAAGCATAGGAAAAGAGGCAGAACGTCCATAATGATGCACTTGGCCAAAAAGGGCGTATGCGTTTTTTCCTGAATATATTCAGGAAAAAACGCATACGCCCTTTTTGGCCAACCAAGCAAGCTTGCAAAGGAAATCTGCACTACAATGAAGTCTCACTGCCCCCCGGTCAAAAGGGCCATCTGAAGAAACTGTAAAATCCAGAAAGGCAGGACAGGCCATGTAAACGTGGGAGCATTGTTATGCTCATGGGCGGGATGTAAATTGCCAACAGCCACTCTGGAGAAGTGCATGGTGTTTCCTGAAACATCCAAAAAACAAAGCAACAGAGCTTAGGGCACTTCCACTTATGGTCCTATAGCTTAGGGAAATTAAAATCAAAAAGACACAGCCACCCCAAAGTTTGGGACGGCTCTGTTTACAAGAACCTCGTTTACAGTACAAGTTCAATATCGCAGAAAGCGAAAAATGGATAAAGAAGTTGTGGTACTTACGTACAATGCAATATCACTCAGCAATGAAATCTATGTCATCAGGCCCATAGCAGCATAATGAGTGGATTCAGGTACGATGATTGTAAGTGAAATAAGTCACACAGAAAAAGAAACATCATAAGATATCACTACTACACGGAATGTAAACTTGGCTACACAGGAACTGAATTACAAAACAGAACAGGGTCTCAAATGTGGAAAACCAACTTATGCTTGCTTAAGGGGAAAGGTGAGTTGGGGTGCTGCAAAAAACCAGAGATTGAAATGAGAACAGATACCGTTCCATAAGCCAAATATTTAATAGACCAGAGCTACTCCTTGCTCAAGGAAGTGGACTCAACACCCCATATTAAACGCCTAAGAATATACCTGACTAGTAAGAATCTTAAAACCTATGGATTTATATGTCTCCGAAAGAGAATCAATCGTGTGTACAGCGGCATAAACGCAGCAGTGATAGGATTGGTGAGGATTGGTGAGCAAATGCAGACCCTTTGAAGTCATATTGCATGGTACACATTCCATGGGTCTCAACTCTCCAGGTTTAAGGGATTCTTCCTTCAGCTACAACATGCATGTTGAACCCAGAGTATGATCCACCGTGTGATCGAGAAACGTGTTCAAATGTGTCTCAATTTTCGTCCCCCGGTACTCAGGTGCAACATTGCAGACGCTTTACTAACACTCTCCCCACTTGGAGAGTCAGTGCCTTTAACCTCCTGTTTGGCCCAGTTTGCAATTTCTGTGTAAGACGAACAGGAATAGGGAGAACCAATGAGAGACTAGCTGGAGGTGTCTGAACGGGCAAATTTAACTCTCATTTCCCACCAGGAAGAGGAGTTAACCAAAGGCACAGCGTGCCGTGCCAGAACCACACTAGGGCCTGAAGCAATCCTGCGGTGTTGCGGCCAGCTCACAAGAAAGCGAGTTGAAGAAAGGAGCTCAGGGGCACTGTCATTCACAGACCTGCAGAGTTATAAATGACAGCTATCATCCAAAAATATATTGAAGTAAGGCTGCCAAGAGGACTTGAAAGCGGGGCAGAATTGCAGGAAACCGATTTCAGGAGGTAGACTGGAATTGCATGTAAAGCATAGGAAAAGAGGCAGAACGTCCACAATGATGCACTTGGCCAAAAAGGGCGTATGCGTTTTTTCCTGAATATATTCAGGAAAAAACGCATACGCCCTTTTTGGCCAACCAAGCAAGCTTGCAAAGGAAATCTGCACTACAATGAAGTCTCACTGCCCCCCAGTCAAAAGGGCCATCTGAATAAAGTGTAAAATCCAGAAAGGCAGGACCAGCCATGGAGACGTGGGAGCCTTGTTATGCTCATGGGCCAGATGTAAATTCCAAACAGCCACTCTGGAGAAGTGTATGGTGTTTCCTGAAACATCTACAAAACAAAGCAACAGAGCCTAGGGCACTTCCACTTATGGTCCTATAGCTTAGGGAAATTAAAATCAAAAAGACACAGCCACCCCAAAGTTTGGGACGGCTCTGTTTACAAGAACCTCGTTTACGGTACAAGTTCAATATCGCAGAAAGTGAAAAATGGATAAAGAAGTTGTGGTACTTACGAACAATGCAATATCACTCAGCAATGAAATCTATGTCATCAGGCCCATAGCAGCATAATGAGTGGATTCAGGTACGATGATTCTAAGTGAAATAAGTCACACAGAAAAAGAAACAACATAAGATATCACTACTACACGGAATGTAAACTTGGCTACACAGGAACTGAATTACAAAACAGAACAGGGTCTCAAATGTAGAAAACCAACATATGCTTGCTTAAGGGGAAAGGTGAGTTGGGGTGCTGCATAAAACCAGAGATTGAAATTAGCACAGATACCGTTCCATAAGCCAAATATGTAATAGACAAGAGCTACTCCTTGCTCAACCAAGTGGACTCAACACCCCATATTAAACGCCTAAGAATATACCTGACTAGTAAGAATCTTAAAACCTATGGATTTATATGTCTTCGAAAGAGAATCAAGCGTGTGTACAGCGGCATAAACGCAGCAGTGATAGGATTGGTGAGGTTCAGTGAGCAAATGCAGACCCTTTGAAGTCATATTGCATGGTACCCATTCCATGGGTCTCAACTCTCCAGGTTTAAGGGATTCTTCCTTCAGCTAAAACATGCATGTGGAACCCAGAGTATGATCCACCGTGTGATCGGGAAACGTGTTCAAAGGTGTCTCAGTTTTCTTCCCCCGGTACTCGGGTGCAACATTCCAGACGCTTTACTAACACTCTCCCCACTTGGAGAGTCAGTGCCTTTAACCTCCTGTTTGGCACAGTTTGCAATTTCTGCGGAAAATGAACAGGAATAGGGAGAACCAATGAGAGACTACCTGGAGGTGTCTGGACGGGCAAATTTAACTCTCATTTCCCACCAGGAAGAGGAATTAACAAAAGGCTCAGCGTGCCGTGCCGGAACCACACTAGGGCCTGAAGCAATCCTGCGGTGTTGCGGCCAGCTCACAAGAAAGCGAGTTGAAGAAAGGAGCTCAGGGGCACTGTCATTCACAGACCTGCAGAGTTATAAATGACAGCTATCATCCAAAAATATATTGAAGTAAGGCTGCCAAGAGGACTTGAAAGCGGGGCAGAATTGCAGGAAACCGATTTCAGGAGGTAGACTGGAATTGCATGTAAAGCATAGGAAAAGAGGCAGAACGTCCACAATGATGCACTTGGCCAAAAAGGGCGTATGCGTTTTTTCCTGAATATATTCAGGAAAAAACGCATACGCCCTTTTTGGCCAACCAAGCAAGCTTGCAAAGGAAATCTGCAGTACAATGAAGTCTCACTGCCCCCCGGTCAAAAGGGTCATCTGAAAAAAGTGTAAAATCCAGAAAGGCAGGACAGGCCATGGAGACGTGGGAGCCTTGTTATGCTCACGGGCGGGATGTAAATTGCCAACAGCCACTCTGGAGAAGTGTATGGTGTTTCCTGAAACATCTACAAAACAAAGCAACAGAGCCTAGGGTACTTCCACTTATGGTCCTATAGCTTAGGGAAATTAAAATCAAAAAGACACAGCCACCCCAAAGTTTGGGACGGCTCTGTTTACAAGAACCTCGTTTACGGTACATGTTCAATATCACAGAAAGCGAAAAATGTATAAAGAAGTTGTGGTACTTACATACAATGCAATATCACTCAGCAATGAAATCTATGTCATCAGGCCCGTAGCAGCATAACGAGTGGATTCAGGTACGATGATTCTAAGTGAAATAAGTCACAGAGAAAAAGAAACATCATAATATATCACTACTACACGGAATGTAAACTTGGCTACACAGGAACTGAATTACAAAACAGAACAGGGTCTCAAATGTAGAAAACCAACTTATGCTTGCTTAAGGGGAAAGGTGAGTTGGGGTGCTGCATAAAACCAGAGATTGAAATTAGCACAGATACCGTTCCATAAGCCAAATATGTAATAGACAAGAGCTACTCCTTGCTCAGCGAAGTGGACTCAACACCCCATATTAAACGCCTAAGAATATACCTGACTAGTAAGAATCTTAAAACCTATGGATTTATATGTCTCCGAAAGAGAATCAAGCGTGTGTACAGCGGCATAAACGCAGCAGTGATAGGATTGTTGAGGATCGGTGAGCAAATGCAGACCCTTTGAAGTCATATTTCATGGTACCCATTCCATGGGTCTCAACTCTAAAGGTTTAAGGGATTCTTCCTTCAGCTAAAACATGCATGTGGAACCCAGAGTATGATCCACCGTGAGATTGGGAAACGTGTTCAAAGGTGTCTCAGTTTTCGTCCCCTGGTACTCGGGTGCAACATTCCAGACGCTTTACTAACACTCTCCCCACTTGCAGAGTCAGTGCCTTTAACCTCCTGTTTGGCCCAGTTTGCAATTTCTGTGGAAAATGAAGAGGAATAGGGAGAACCAATGAGAGAGTAGCTGGAGGTGTCTGGACGGGCAAATTTAACTCTCATTTCCCACCAGGAAGAGGAATTAACCAAAGGCTAACCGTGCCATGCCGGAACCACACTAGGGCCTGAAGCAATCCTGCGGTGTTGCGGCCAGCTCACAAGAAAGCGAGTTGAAGAAAGGAGCTCAGGGGCACTATCATTCACAATCATGCAGAGTTATAAATGACAGCTATCATCCAAAAGTATATTGAAGTAAGGGTGCCAAGAGGACTTGAAAGCGGGGCAGAATTGCAGGAAACCGATTTCAGGAGGTAGACTGGAATTGCATGTAAAGCATAGGAAAAGAGGCAGAACGTCCACAATGATGCACTTGGCCAAAAAGGGCGTATGTGTTTTTTCCTGAATATATTCAGGAAAAAACGCATACGCCCTTTTTGGGCAACCAAACAACCTTGCAAAGGAAATCTGCACTACAATGAAGTCTCACTGCCCCCCGGTCAAAAGGGCCATCTGAAAAAAGTGTAAAATCCAGAAAGGCAGGACAGGCCATGGAGAACTGGGAGCCTTGTTATGCTGATGGGCGGGATGTAGACTGCCAACAGCCACTCTGGAGAAGTGTATGGTGTTTCCTGAAACATCTAAAAAATAAAACAACAGAGCCTAGGGCACTTCAACTTATGGTCCTATAGCTTCGGGAAATTAAAATCAAAAAGACACAGCCACCCCAAAGTGTGGGACGGCTCTGTTTACAAGAACCTCCTTTACGGTAAACGTTCAGTATCACAGAAAGTGAAAAATGGATAAAGAAGTTGTGGTACTTACCTACAATGCAATATCACTCAGCAATGAAATCTATGTCAACAGGCCCGTTGCATCATAATGAGTGGATTCAGGTACGATGATTCTAAGTGAAATAAGTCACTCAGAAAAAGAAACATCATAAGATATCACTACTACACGGAATGTAAACTTGGCTACACAGGAACTGAATTACAAAACAGAACAGGGTCTCAAATGTAGAAAACCAACTTATGCTTGCTTAAGGGGAAAGGTGAGTTGGGGTGCTGCATAAAACCAGAGGTTGAAATTAGCACAGATACCGTTCCATAAGCCAAATATGTAATAGACAAGAGCTACTCCTTGCTCAGCGAAGTGGACACAACACCCCATATTAAACGACTAAGAATATACCTGACTAGTAAGAATCTTAAAACCTATGGATTTATATGTCTCCGAAAGAGAATCAAGCGTGTGTACAGTGGCATAAACGCAGCAGTGATAAGATTGGTGAGGATCGGTGAGCAAATGCAGACCCTTTGAAGTCATATTGCATGGTACCCATTCCATGGGTCTCAACTCTCCAGGTTTAAGGGATTCTTCCTTCAGCTAAAACATGCATGTGGAACCCAGAGTATGATCCACCGTGTGATCGGGAAACGTGTTCAAATGTGACTCAGTTTTTGTGCCCCGGTACTCGGGTGCAACATTGCAGACGCTTTACTAACACTCTCCCCACTTGGAGAGTCAGTGCCTTTAACCTCCTGTTTGGCCCAGTTTGCAATTTCTGCGGAAAATGAACAGGAATAGGGAGAACCAATGAGAGACTAGCTGGAGGTGTCTGGACGGGCAAATTTAACTCTCATTTCCCACCAGGAAGAGGAATTAACCAAAGGCTCACCGTGCCGTGCCAGAACCACACTGGGGCCTGAAGCAATCCTGCGGTGTTGCGGCCAGCTCACAAGAAAGCGAGTTGAAGAAAGGAGCTCAGGGGCACTGTAATTCACAAACCTGCAGGGTTATAAATGACAGCTATCGTCCAAAAATATATTCAAGTAGGCTGCCAAGTGGACTTGAAAGCGGGGTGAATTGCAGGAAACCGATTTCAGGAGGTAGACTGGAATTGCATGTAAAGCATAGGAAAAGAGGCAGAACGTCCACAATGATGCACTTGGCCAAAAAGGGCATATGAGTTTTTTCCTGAATATATTCAAGAAAAAATGCATACGCACTTTTTGGCCAACCAAGCAAGCTTGGAATGGAAATCTGCACTACAATGAAGTCTCACTGCCCCCCGGTCAAAAGGGCCATCTGAAAAAAGTGTAAAATCCAGAAAGGCAGGACAGGTCATGGAGAATTGGGAGCCCTGTTATGCTGATGGGCGGGATGTAAATTGCCAACAGCCACTCTGGAGAAGTGTATGGTGATTCCTGAAACATCTAAAAAACAAAGCAACAGAGCCTAGGGCACTTCCACTTATGGTCCTATAGCTTAGGGAAATTAAAATCAAAAAGACACAGCCACCCCAAAGTTTGGGACGGCTCTGTTTACAAGAACCTCGTTTACGGTACAAGTTCAATATCGCAGAAAGTGAAAAATGGATAAAGAAGTTGTGGTACTTACGTACAATGCAATATCACTCAGCAATGAAATCTACGTCATCAGGCCCATAGCAGCATAATGAGTGGATTCAGGTACGATGATTCTAAGTGAAATAAGTCACACAGAAAAAGAAACATCATAAGATATCACTACTACACGGCATGTAAACTTGGCTACACAGGAACTGAATTACAAAACAGAACAGGGTCTCAAATGTAGAAAACCAACTTATGCTTGCTTAAGGGGAAAGGTGAGTTGGGGTGCTGCATAAAACCAGAGATTGAAATGAGCACAGATACCGTTCCATAAGCCAAATATGTAATAGACAAGAGCTACTCCTTGCTCAACGAACTGGACTCAACACCTCATATTAAACGCCTAAGAATATACCTGACTAGTAAGAATCTTAAAACCTATGGATTTATATGTCTCCGAAAGAGAACCAAGCATGTGTACAGCGGCATAAACGCAGCAGTGATAGGATTGGTGAGGATTGGTGAGCAAATGCAGAACCTTTGAAGTCATATTGCAAGGTACCCATTCCATGGGTCTCAACTCTCCAGGTTTAAGGGATTCTTCCTTCAGCTACAACATGCATGTTGAACCCAGAGTATGATCCGCCTTGTGATCGGGAAACATGTTCAAATGTCTCTCAATTTTCGTCCCCCGGTACTCAGGTGCAACATTGCAGACGCTTTACTAACACTCTCCCCACTTGGAGAGTCAGTGCCTTTAACCTCCTGTTTGGCCCAGTTTGCAATTTCTGAGGAAAATGAACAGGAATAGGGAGAACCAATGAGAGACTAGCTGGAGGTGTCTGGACGGGCAAATTTAACTCTCATTTCCCACCAGGAAGAGGAATTAATCAAAGGCTCAGCGTGCCGTGCCGGAAACACACTAGGACCTGAAGCAATCCTGCGGTGTTGCGGCCAGCTCACAAGAAAGCGAGTTGAAAAAAGGAGCTCAGGGGCACTGTAATTCACAGACCTGCAGAGTTATAAATGACAGCTATCGTCCAAAAATATATTGAAGTAAGGCTGCCAATAGGACTTGAAAGCGGGGCAGAATTTCAGGAAACCGATTTCAGGAGGTAGACTGGAATTGCATGTAAAGCATAGGAAAAGAGGCAGAACGTCCAAAATGATGCACTTGGCCAAGAAGGGCGTATGCGTTTTTTCCTGAATATATTCAGGAAAAAACGCATACGCACTTTTTGGCCAACCAAGCAAGCTTGCAAAGGAAATCTGCACTACAATGAAGTCTCACTGCCCCCTGGTCAAAAGGGCCATCTGAAAAAAGTGTAAAATCCAGAAAGGCAGGACAGGCCATGGAGTCGTGGGAGCCTTGTTATGCTCATGGGCGGGATGTAAATTGCCAACAGCCACTCTGGAGAAGTGTATGGTGTTTCCTGAAACATCTAAAAAACAAAGCAACAGAGCCTAGGGCACTTCCACTTATGGTCCTATAGCTTAGGGAAATTAAAATCAAAAAGACACAGCCACCCCAAAGTTTGGGACGGCTCTGTTTACAAGAACCTCGTTTAAGGTACAAGTTCAATAACACAGAAAGCGGAAAATGGATAAAGAAGTTGTGGTACATACGTACAATGCAATATCACTCAGCAATGAAATCTATGTCATCAGGCCCATAGCAGCACAATGAGTGGATTCAGGTACGATGATTCTAAGTGAAATAAGTCACACAGAAAAAGAAACATCATAAGATATCACTACTACACGGAATGTAAACTTGCCTATACAGGAACTGAATTACAAAACAGAACAGGGTCTCAAATGTAGAAAACCAACTTATGCTTCCTTAAGGTGAAAGGTGAGTTGGGGTTCTGCATAAAACCAGAGATTGAAATTAGCACAGACACCGTTCCATAAGCCAAATATGTAACAGACAAGAGCTACTCCTTGCTCAGTGAAGTGGACTCAACACCCCATATTAAACGCCTAAGAATATACCTGACTAGTAAGAATCATAAAACCTATGGATTTATATGTCTCCAAAAGAGAATCAAGCGTGTGTACAGTGGCACAACGCAGCAGGGATAGGATTGGTGATGTTCGGTGAGCAAATGCAGACCCTTTGAAGTCATATTGCATGGTACCCATTCCATGGGTCTCAACTCTCCCGGTTTAAGGGATTCTTCCTTCAGCTAAAACATGCATGTGGAACCCAGAGTATGATCCACCGTGTGATCGGGAAACGTGTTCAAATGGGTCTCAGTTTTCATGCCCTGTTACTCGGGTGCAACATTCCAGACGCTTTACGAACTCTCTCCCCACTTGGAGAGTCAGTGCCTTTAACCTCCTGTTTGGCCCAGTTTGCAATTTCTGTGTAAGACGAACAGGAATAGGGAGAACCAATGGGAGACTAGCTGGAGGTGTCTGGATGGGCAAATTTAACTCTCGTTTTCCACCAGGAAGAGGAATTAACCAAAGGCTCAGCGTGCCATGCCGGAACCACACTAGGGCCTGAAGCAATCCTGCGGTGTTGCGGCCAGCTCACAAGAAAGCGAGTTGAAGAAAGGAGCTCAGGGGCACTGTCATTCACAAACCTGCAGAGTTATAAATGACAGCTATCGTCCAAAAATATATTGAAGTAAGGCTGCCAAGAGGACTTGAAAGCGGGGCAGAATTGCAGGAAACCGATTTCAGGAGGTAGACTGGAATTGCATGTAAAGCATAGGAAAAGAGGCAGAACGTCCATAATGATGCACTTGGCCAAAAAGGGCGTATGCGTTTTCTCCTGAATATATTCAGGAAAAAACGCATACGCCCTTTTTGGCCAACCAAGCAAGCTTGCAAATGAACTCTGCACTACAATGAAGTCTCACTGCCCCCCGGTCAAAAGGGCCATCTGAAAAAAGTGTAAAATCCAGAAAGGCAGGACAGGCCATGTAGACGTGGGAGCCTTGTTATACTCATGGGCGGGATGTAAATTGCCAACAGCCACTCTGGAGAAGTGTATGGTGTTTCCTGAAACATCTAAAAAACAAAGCAACAGAGCCTAGGGCACTTCCACTTATGGTCCTATAGCTTAGGGAAATTAAAATCAAAAAGACACAGCCACCCCAATGTTCGGGACGGCTCTGTTTACAAGAACATCGTTTACGGTACAAGTTCAATATCGCACAAAGCGAAAAATGGATAAAGAAGTTGTGGTACTTACGTACAATGCAATATCACTCAGCAATGAAATCTATGTCATCAGGCCCGTAGCAGCATAACGAGTGGATTCAGGTACGATGATTCTAAGTGAAATAAGTCACAGAGAAAAAAAAACATCATAAGATATCACTACTACACGGAATGTAAACTTGGCTACACAGGAACTGAATTACAAAACAGAACAGGGTCTCAAATGTAGAAAACCAACTTATGCTTGCTTAAGGGGAAAGGTGAGTTGGGGTGCTGCATAAAACCAGAGATTGAAATTAGCACAGATACCGTTCCATAAGCCAAATATGTAATAGACAAGAGCTACTCCTTGCTCAACGAAGTGGACTCAACACCCCATATTAAACGCCTAAGAATATACCTGACTAGTAAGAATCTTAAAACCTATGGATTTATATGTCTCCGAAAGAGAATCAAGCGTGTGTACAGCGGCATAATCGGAGCAGTGATAGGATTGGTGAGGATCGGTGAGGAAATGCAGAACCTATGAAGTCATATTGCATGGTACCCATTCCATGGGTCTCAACTCTCCAGGTTTAAGGGATTCTTCCTTCAGCTAAAACATGCATGTGGAACCCAGAGTATGATCCACTGTGAGATTGGGAAACGTGTTCAAAGGTGTCTCAGTTTTCGTCCCCTGGTACTCAGGTGCAACATGCCAGACGCTGTACTAACACTCTCCCCACTTGGAGAGTCAGTGCCTTTAACCTCCTGTTTGGCCCAGTTTGCAATTTCTGCGGAAAATGAACAGGAATAGGGAGAACCAATGAGAGACTAGCTGGAGGTGTCTGCACAGGCAAATAAACTCTCATTTCCCACCAGGAAGAGGAATTAACCAAAGGCTCAGCGTGCCATGCCGGAACCACACTAGGGCCTGAAGCAATCCTGTGGTGTTGCGGCCAGCTCACAAGAAAGCGAGTTGAAGAAAGGAGCTCAGGGGCACTGTCATTCACAAAACTGCAGAGTTATAAATGACAGCTATCGTCCAAAAATATATTGAAGTAAGGCTACCAGGAGGACTTTAAAGCGGGGCAGAATTGCAGGAAACCGATTTCAGGAGGTAGACTGGAATTGCATGTAAAGCATAGGAAAAGAGGCAGAACGTCCATAATGATGCACTTGGCCAAAAAGGGCGTATGCGTTTTTTCCTGAATATATTCAGGAAAAAACGCATATGCCCTTTTTGGCCAACCAAGCAAGCTTGCAAAGGAAATCTGCACTACAATGAAGTCTCACTGCCCCCCGGTCAAAAGGGCCATCTGAAGAAACTGTAAAATCCAGAAAGGCAGGACAGGCCATGTAAACGTGGGAGCATTGTTATGCTCATGGGCGGGATGTAAATTGCCAACAGCCACTCTGGAGAAGTGCATGGTGTTTCCTGAAACATCCAAAAAACAAAGCAACAGAGCTTAGGGCACTTCCACTTATGGTCCTATAGCTTAGGGAAATTAAAATCAAAAAGACACAGCCACCCCAAAGTTTGGGACGGCTCTGTTTACAAGAACCTCGTTTACAGTACAAGTTCAATATCGCAGAAAGCGAAAAATGGATAAAGAAGTTGTGGTACTTACGTACAATGCAATATCACTCAGCAATGAAATCTATGTCATCAGGCCCATAGCAGCATAATGAGTGGATTCAGGTACGATGATTGTAAGTGAAATAAGTCACACAGGAAAAGAAACATCATAAGATATCACTACTACACGGAATGTAAACTTGGCTACACAGGAACTGAATTACAAAACAGAACAGTGTCTCAAATGTGGAAAACCAACTTATGCTTGCTTAAGGGGAAAGGTGAGTTGGGGTGCTGCAAAAAACCAGAGATTGAAATGAGAACAGATACCGTTCCATAAGCCAAATATTTAATAGACCAGAGCTACTCCTTGCTCAAGGAAGTGGACTCAACACCCCATATTAAACGCCTAAGAATATACCTGACTAGTAAGAATCTTAAAACCTATGGATTTATATGTCTCCGAAAGAGAATCAAGCGTGTGTACAGCGGCATAATCGCAGCAGTGATAGGATTGGTGAGGATCGGTGAGGAAATGCAGAACCTATGAAGTCATATTGCATGGTACCCATTCCATGGGTCTCAACTCTCCAGGTTTAAGGGATTCTTCCTTCAGCTAAAACATGCATGTGGAACCCAGAGTATGATCCACTGTGAGATTGGGAAACGTGTTCAAAGGTGTCTCAGTTTTCGTCCCCTGGTACTCAGGTGCAACATGCCAGACGCTGTACTAACACTCTCCCCACTTGGAGAGTCAGTGCCTTTAACCTCCTGTTTGGCCCAGTTTGCAATTTCTGCGGAAAATGAACAGGAATAGGGAGAACCAATGAGAGACTAGCTGGAGGTGTCTGCACAGGCAAATAAACTCTCATTTCCCACCAGGAAGAGGAATTAACCAAAGGCTCAGCGTGCCATGCCGGAACCACACTAGGGCCTGAAGCAATCCTGCGGTGTTGCGGCCAGCTCACAAGAAAGCGATTTGAAGAAATGAGCTCAGGGGCACTGTAATTCACAAAACTGCAGAGTTATAAATGACAGCTATCGTCCAAAAATATATTGAAGTAAGGCTACCAGGAGGACTTTAAAGCGGGGCAGAATTGCAGGAAACCGATTTCAGGAGGTAGACTGGAATTGCATGTAAAGCATAGGAAAAGAGGCAGAACGTCCATAATGATGCACTTGGCCAAAAAGGGCGAATGCGTTTTTTCCTGAATATATTCAGGAAAAAACGCATATGCCCTTTTTGGCCAACCAAGCAAGCTTGCAAAGGAAATCTGCACTACAATGAAGTCTCACTGCCCCCCGGTCAAAAGGGCCATCTGAAGAAACTGTAAAATCCAGAAAGGCAGGACAGGCCATGTAAACGTGGGAGCATTGTTATGCTCATGGGCGGGATGTAAATTGCCAACAGCCACTCTGGAGAAGTGCATGGTGTTTCCTGAAACATCCAAAAAACAAAGCAACAGAGCTTAGGGCACTTCCACTTATGGTCCTATAGCTTAGGGAAATTAAAATCAAAAAGACACAGCCACCCCAAAGTTTGGGACGGCTCTGTTTACAAGAACCTCGTTTACAGTACAAGTTCAATATCGCAGAAAGCGAAAAATGGATAAAGAAGTTGTGGTACTTACGTACAATGCAATATCACTCAGCAATGAAATCTATGTCATCAGGCCCATAGCAGCATAATGAGTGGATTCAGGTACGATGATTGTAAGTGAAATAAGTCACACAGGAAAAGAAACATCATAAGATATCACTACTACACGGAATGTAAACTTGGCTACACAGGAACTGAATTACAAAACAGAACAGGGTCTCAAATGTGGAAAACCAACTTATGCTTGCTTAAGGGGAAAGGTGAGTTGGGGTGCTGCAAAAAACCAGAGATTGAAATGAGAACAGATACCGTTCCATAAGCCAAATATTTAATAGACCAGAGCTACTCCTTGCTCAAGGAAGTGGACTCAACACCCCATATTAAACGCCTAAGAATATACCTGACTAGTAAGAATCTTAAAACCTATGGATTTATATGTCTCCGAAAGAGAATCAAGCGTGTGTACAGCGGCATAATCGCAGCAGTGATAGGATTGGTGAGGATCGGTGAGGAAATGCAGAACCTATGAAGTCATATTGCATGGTACCCATTCCATGGGTCTCAACTCTCCAGGTTTAAGGGATTCTTCCTTCAGCTAAAACATGCATGTGGAACCCAGAGTATGATCCACTGTGAGATTGGGAAACGTGTTCAAAGGTGTCTCAGTTTTCGTCCCCTGGTACTCAGGTGCAACATGCCAGACGCTGTACTAACACTCTCCCCACTTGGAGAGTCAGTGCCTTTAACCTCCTGTTTGGCCCAGTTTGCAATTTCTGCGGAAAATGAACAGGAATAGGGAGAACCAATGAGAGACTAGCTGGAGGTGTCTGCACAGGCAAATAAACTCTCATTTCCCACCAGGAAGAGGAATTAACCAAAGGCTCAGCGTGCCATGCCGGAACCACACTAGGGCCTGAAGCAATCCTGCGGTGTTGCGGCCAGCTCACAAGAAAGCGATTTGAAGAAATGAGCTCAGGGGCACTGTAATTCACAAAACTGCAGAGTTATAAATGACAGCTATCGTCCAAAAATATATTGAAGTAAGGCTACCAGGAGGACTTTAAAGCGGGGCAGAATTGCAGGAAACCGATTTCAGGAGGTAGACTGGAATTGCATGTAAAGCATAGGAAAAGAGGCAGAACGTCCATAATGATGCACTTGGCCAAAAAGGGCGTATGCGTTTTTTCCTGAATATATTCAGGAAAAAACGCATATGCCCTTTTTGGCCAACCAAGCAAGCTTGCAAAGGAAATCTGCACTACAATGAAGTCTCACTGCCCCCCGGTCAAAAGGGCCATCTGAAGAAACTGTAAAATCCAGAAAGGCAGGACAGGCCATGTAAACGTGGGAGCATTGTTATGCTCATGGGCGGGATGTAAATTGCCAACAGCCACTCTGGAGAAGTGCATGGTGTTTCCTGAAACATCCAAAAAACAAAGCAACAGAGCTTAGGGCACTTCCACTTATGGTCCTATAGCTTAGGGAAATTAAAATCAAAAAGACACAGCCACCCCAAAGTTTGGGACGGCTCTGTTTACAAGAACCTCGTTTACAGTACAAGTTCAATATCGCAGAAAGCGAAAAATGGATAAAGAAGTTGTGGTACTTACGTACAATGCAATATCACTCAGCAATGAAATCTATGTCATCAGGCCCATAGCAGCATAATGAGTGGATTCAGGTACGATGATTGTAAGTGAAATAAGTCACACAGGAAAAGAAACATCATAAGATATCACTACTACACGGAATGTAAACTTGGCTACACAGGAACTGAATTACAAAACAGAACAGGGTCTCAAATGTGGAAAACCAACTTATGCTTGCTTAAGGGGAAAGGTGAGTTGGGGTGCTGCAAAAAACCAGAGATTGAAATGAGAACAGATACCGTTCCATAAGCCAAATATTTAATAGACCAGAGCTACTCCTTGCTCAAGGAAGTGGACTCAACACCCCATATTAAACGCCTAAGAATATACCTGACTAGTAAGAATCTTAAAACCTATGGATTTATATGTCTCCGAAAGAGAATCAAGCGTGTGTACAGCGGCATAATCGCAGCAGTGATAGGATTGGTGAGGATCGGTGAGGAAATGCAGAACCTATGAAGTCATATTGCATGGTACCCATTCCATGGGTCTCAACTCTCCAGGTTTAAGGGATTCTTCCTTCAGCTAAAACATGCATGTGGAACCCAGAGTATGATCCACTGTGAGATTGGGAAACGTGTTCAAAGGTGTCTCAGTTTTCGTCCCCTGGTACTCAGGTGCAACATGCCAGACGCTGTACTAACACTCTCCCCACTTGGAGAGTCAGTGCCTTTAACCTCCTGTTTGGCCCAGTTTGCAATTTCTGCGGAAAATGAACAGGAATAGGGAGAACCAATGAGAGACTAGCTGGAGGTGTCTGCACAGGCAAATAAACTCTCATTTCCCACCAGGAAGAGGAATTAACCAAAGGCTCAGCGTGCCATGCCGGAACCACACTAGGGCCTGAAGCAATCCTGCGGTGTTGCGGCCAGCTCACAAGAAAGCGAGTTGAAGAAATGAGCTCAGGGGCACTGTAATTCACAAAACTGCAGAGTTATAAATGACAGCTATCGTCCAAAAATATATTGAAGTAAGGCTACCAGGAGGACTTTAAAGCGGGGCAGAATTGCAGGAAACCGATTTCAGGAGGTAGACTGGAATTGCATGTAAAGCATAGGAAAAGAGGCAGAACGTCCATAATGATGCACTTGGCCAAAAAGGGCGTATGCGTTTTTTCCTGAATATATTCAGGAAAAAACGCATATGCCCTTTTTGGCCAACCAAGCAAGCTTGCAAAGGAAATCTGCACTACAATGAAGTCTCACTGCCCCCAGGTCAAAAGGGCCATCTGAAGAAACTGTAAAATCCAGAAAGGCAGGACAGGCCATGTAAACGTGGGAGCATTGTTATGCTCATGGGCGGGATGTAAATTGCCAACAGCCACTCTGGAGAAGTGCATGGTGTTTCCTGAAACATCCAAAAAACAAAGCAACAGAGCTTAGGGCACTTCCACTTATGGTCCTATAGCTTAGGGAAATTAAAATCAAAAAGACACAGCCACCCCAAAGTTTGGGACGGCTCTGTTTACAAGAACCTCGTTTACAGTACAAGTTCAATATCGCAGAAAGCGAAAAATGGATAAAGAAGTTGTGGTACTTACGTACAATGCAATATCACTCAGCAATGAAATCTATGTCATCAGGCCCATAGCAGCATAATGAGTGGATTCAGGTACGATGATTGTAAGTGAAATAAGTCACACAGAAAAAGAAACATCATAAGATATCACTACTACACGGAATGTAAACTTGGCTACACAGGAACTGAATTACAAAACAGAACAGGGTCTCAAATGTGGAAAACCAACTTATGCTTGCTTAAGGGGAAAGGTGAGTTGGGGTGCTGCAAAAAACCAGAGATTGAAATGAGAACAGATACCGTTCCATAAGCCAAATATTTAATAGACCAGAGCTACTCCTTGCTCAAGGAAGTGGACTCAACACCCCATATTAAACGCCTAAGAATATACCTGACTAGTAAGAATCTTAAAACCTATGGATTTATATGTCTCCGAAAGAGAATCAATCGTGTGTACAGCGGCATAAACGCAGCAGTGATAGGATTGGTGAGGATTGGTGAGCAAATGCAGACCCTTTGAAGTCATATTGCATGGTACACATTCCATGGGTCTCAACTCTCCAGGTTTAAGGGATTCTTCCTTCAGCTACAACATGCATGTTGAACCCAGAGTATGATCCACCGTGTGATCGAGAAACGTGTTCAAATGTGTCTCAATTTTCGTCCCCCGGTACTCAGGTGCAACATTCCAGACGCTTTACTAACACTCTCCCCACTTGGAGAGTCAGTGCCTTTAACCTCCTGTTTGGCCCAGTTTGCAATTTCTGTGTAAGATGAACAGGAATAGGGAGAACCAATGAGAGACTAGCTGGAGGTGTCTGAACTGGCAAATTTAACTCTCATTTCCCACCAGGAAGAGGAGTTAACCAAAGGCACAGCGTGCCGTGCCAGAACCACACTAGGGCCTGAAGCAATCCTGCGGTGTTGCGGCCAGCTCACAAGAAAGCGAGTTGAAGAAAGGAGCTCAGGGGCACTGTCATTCACAGACCTGCAGAGTTATAAATGACAGCTATCATCCAAAAATATATTGAAGTAAGGCTGCCAAGAGGACTTGAAAGCGGGGCAGAATTGCAGGAAACCGATTTCAGGAGGTAGACTGGAATTGCATGTAAAGCATAGGAAAAGAGGCAGAACGTCCACAATGATGCACTTGGCCAAAAAGGGCATATGCGTTTTTTCGTCAGGAAATAACGCATACGCACTTTTTGGCCAAGCAAGCAAGCTTGCAAAGGAAATCTGCACAACAATGAAGTCTCACTGCCCCCCGACCAAAAGGGCCATCTGAAAAAAGTGTAAAATCCAGAAAGGCAGGACAGGCCATGGAGAACTGGAAGACTTGTTATGCTCATGGGCGGGATGTAAATTGCCAACAGCCATTCTGGAGAAGTGTATGGTGTTTCCTGAAACATCTAAAAAACAAAGCAACAGAGCCTAGGGCACTTCCACTTATGGTCCTATAGCTTAGGGAAATTAAAATCAAAAAGACACAGCCACCCCAAAGTTTGGGATGGCTCTGTTTACAAGAACCTCGTTTACGGTACAAGTTCAATATCACAGAAAGAAAAAAATGGATAAAGAAGTTGTGGTACTTACGTACAATGCAATATCACTCAGCAATGAAATCTATGTCATCAGGCCCATAGCAGCATAACGAGTGGATTCAGGTACGATGATTATAATTGAAATAATTCACAGAGAAAAAAAAACATCATAAGATATCACTACTACACGGAATGTAAACTTGGCTACCCAGGAACTGAATTACAAAACAGAACAGGGTCTCAAATGTAGAAAACCAACTTATGCTTGCTTAAGGGGAAAGGTGAGTTGGGGTGCTGCATAAAACCAGACATTGAAATTAGCACAGATACCGTTCCATAAGCCAAATATGTAATAGACAAGAGCTACTCCTTGCTCAACGAAGTGGACACTACACCCCATATTAAACGCGTAAGAATATACCTGACTAGTAAGAATCTTAAAACCTATGGATTTATATGTCTCCGAAAGAGAATCAAGCGTGTGTACAGCGGCATAAAGGCAGCAGTGATAGGATTGGTGAGGTTCGGTGAACACATGCAGACCCTTTGAAGTCATATTGCATGGTACCCATTCCATGGGTCTCAATTCTCCAGGTTTAAGGGATTCTTCCTTCAGCTAAAACATGCATGTGGAACCCAGAGTATGATCCACCGTGTGATCGGGAAACGTGTTCAAATATGTCAGTTTTCGTCCCCTGGTACTCGGGTGCAACATTCCAGATGCTTTACTAACACTCTCCCCACTTGGAGAGTCAGTGCCTTTAACCTCCTGTTTGGCCCAGTTTGCAATTTCTGCGGAAAATGAACAGGAATAGGGAGAACCAATGAGAGACTAGCTGGAGGTGTCTGGACGGGCAAATTTAACTCTCATTTCCCACCAGGAAGAGGAATTAACCAAAGGCTCAGCGTGCTATGCCGGAACCATACTAGGACCTGAAACGATGCTGCGGTGTTGTGGCCAGCTCACAAGAAAGCGAGTTGAAGAAAGGAGCTCAGGGGCACTGTAATTCACAAACCTGCAAAGTTATAAATGACAGCTATCGTCCAAAAATATATTGAAGTAAGGCTGCCAAGAGGACTTGAAAGCGGGACAGAATTGCAGGAAACCGATTTCAGGAGGTAGACTGGAATTGCATGTAAAGCATAGGAAAAGAGGCAGAACGTCCACAATGATGCACTTGGCCAAAAAGGGCGTATGCGTTTTTTCCTGAATATATTCAGGAAAAAACGCATACGCACTTTTTGGCCAACCAAGCAAGCTTGCAAATGAAACTTGCACTACAATGATGTCTCACTGCCCCCCGGTCAAAAGGGCCATCTGAAAAAAGTGTAAAATCCAAAAAGGCAGGACAGGACATGGAGAACTGGGAGCCTTGTTATGCTCATGGGCGGGATGTAAATTGCCAACAGCCACTCTGGAGAAGTGTATGGTGTTTCCTGAAACATCTAAAAAACAAAGCAACAGAGCCTAGGGCACTTCCACTTATGGTCCTATAGCTTAGGGAAATTAAAATCAAAAAGACACAGCCACTCCAATGTTTGGGACGGCTAAGTTTACAAGAACCTCGTTTACAGTACAAGTTCAATATCACAGATAGTGAAAAATGGATAAAGAAGTTGTGGGACTTACGTACAATGCAATATCACTCAGCAATGAAATCTATGTCATCAGGCCCATAGCAGCATAATGAGTGGATTCAGGTACGATGATTCTAAGTGAAATAAGTCACACAGAAAAAGAAACATCATAAGATATCACTACTACACGGCATGTAAACTTGGCTACACAGGAACTGAATTACAAAACAGAACAGGGTCTCAAACGTAGAAAACCACCTTATGCTTGCTTAAGGGGAAAGGTGAGTTGGGGTGCTGCATAAAACCAGAGATTGAAATTAGCACAGATACCGTTCCATAAGGCAAATATGTAATAGAAAAGAATTGCTCCTTGCTCAACGAAGTGGACTCTACACCCCATATTAAACGCCTAAGAATATACCTGACTAGTAAGAATCTTAAAACCTATGGATTTATATGTCTCCAAAAGAGAATCAAGCGTGTGTACAGCGGCAGAAACGCAGCAGTGATAGGATTGGTGAGGTTCGGTGAGCAAATGCAGACCCTTTGAAGTCATATTGCATGGTACCCATTCCATGGGTCTCAACTCTCCAGGTTTAAGGGATTCTTCCTTCAGCTAAAACATGCATGTGGAACCCAGAGTATCATCTACCGTGTGATCGGGAAACGTGTTCAAATGTGACTCAGTTTTCGTCCCCTGGTACTCGGGTGCAACATTCCAGACGCTTTACTAACACTCTCCCCACTTGGAGAGTCAGGGCCTTTAACCTCCTGTTTGGCCCAGTTTGCAATTTTTGCGGAAAATGAACAGGAATAGGGAGAACCAATGAGAGACTAGCTGGAGGTGTCTGGACGGGAAAATTTAACTCTCATTTCCCACCAGGAAGAGGAATTAACCAAAGGCTCAGCGTGCCATGCCGGAACCACACTAGGGCCTGAAGCAATCCTGCGGTGTTGCGGCCAGCTCACAAGAAAGCGAGTTGAAGAAATGAGCTCAGGGGCACTGTAATTCACAAAACTGCAGAGTTATAAATGACAGCTATCGTCCAAAAATATATTGAAGTAAGGCTACCAGGAGGACTTTAAAGCGGGGCAGAATTGCAGGAAATCGATTTCAGGAGGTAGACTGGAATTGCATGTAAAGCATAGGAAAAGAGGCAGAACGTCCATAATGATGCACTTGGCCAAAAAGGGCGTATGCGTTTTTTCCTGAATATATTCAGGAAAAAACGCATATGCCCTTTTTGGCCAACCAAGCAAGCTTGCAAAGGAAATCTGCACTACAATGAAGTCTCACTGCCCCCAGGTCAAAAGGGCCATCTGAAGAAACTGTAAAATCCAGAAAGGCAGGACAGGCCATGTAAACGTGGGAGCATTGTTATGCTCATGGGCGGGATGTAAATTGCCAACAGCCACTCTGGAGAAGTGCATGGTGTTTCCTGAAACATCCAAAAAACAAAGCAACAGAGCTTAGGGCACTTCCACTTATGGTCCTATAGCTTAGGGAAATTAAAATCAAAAAGACACAGCCACCCCAAAGTTTGGGACGGCTCTGTTTACAAGAACCTCGTTTACAGTACAAGTTCAATATCGCAGAAAGCGAAAAATGGATAAAGAAGTTGTGGTACTTACGTACAATGCAATATCACTCAGCAATGAAATCTATGTCATCAGGCCCATAGCAGCATAATGAGTGGATTCAGGTACGATGATTGTAAGTGAAATAAGTCACACAGAAAAAGAAACATCATAAGATATCACTACTACACGGAATGTAAACTTGGCTACACAGGAACTGAATTACAAAACAGAACAGGGTCTCAAATGTGGAAAACCAACTTATGCTTGCTTAAGGGGAAAGGTGAGTTGGGGTGCTGCAAAAAACCAGAGATTGAAATGAGAACAGATACCGTTCCATAAGCCAAATATTTAATAGACCAGAGCTACTCCTTGCTCAAGGAAGTGGACTCAACACCCCATATTAAACGCCTAAGAATATACCTGACTAGTAAGAATCTTAAAACCTATGGATTTATATGTCTCCGAAAGAGAATCAATCGTGTGTACAGCGGCATAAACGCAGCAGTGATAGGATTGGTGAGGATTGGTGAGCAAATGCAGACCCTTTGAAGTCATATTGCATGGTACACATTCCATGGGTCTCAACTCTCCAGGTTTAAGGGATTCTTCCTTCAGCTACAACATGCATGTTGAACCCAGAGTATGATCCACCGTGTGATCGAGAAACGTGTTCAAATGTGTCTCAATTTTCGTCCCCCGGTACTCAGGTGCAACATTCCAGACGCTTTACTAACACTCTCCCCACTTGGAGAGTCAGTGCCTTTAACCTCCTGTTTGGCCCAGTTTGCAATTTCTGTGTAAGACGAACAGGAATAGGGAGAACCAATGAGAGACTAGCTGGAGGTGTCTGAACTGGCAAATTTAACTCTCATTTCCCACCAGGAAGAGGAGTTAACCAAAGGCACAGCGTGCCGTGCCAGAACCACACTAGGGCCTGAAGCAATCCTGCGGTGTTGCGGCCAGCTCACAAGAAAGCGAGTTGAAGAAAGGAGCTCAGGGGCACTGTCATTCACAGACCTACAGAGTTATAAATGACAGCTATCATCCAAAAATATATTGAAGTAAGGCTGCCAAGAGGACTTGAAAGCGGGGCAGAATTGCAGGAAACCGATTTCAGGAGGTAGACTGGAATTGCATGTAAAGCATAGGAAAAGAGGCAGAACGTCCACAATGATGCACTTGGCCAAAAAGGGCATATGCGTTTTTTCGTCAGGAAATAACGCATACGCACTTTTTGGCCAAGCAAGCAAGCTTGCAAAGGAAATCTGCACAACAATGAAGTCTCACTGCCCCCCGATCAAAAGGGCCATCTGAAAAAAGTGTAAAATCCAGAAAGGCAGGACAGGCCATGGAGAACTGGAAGAATTGTTATGCTCATGGGCGGGATGTAAATTGCCAACAGCCATTCTGGAGAAGTGTATGGTGTTTCCTGAAACATCTAAAAAACAAAGCAACAGAGCCTAGGGCACTTCCACTTATGGTCCTATAGCTTAGGGAAATTAAAATCAAAAAGACACAGCCACCCCAAAGTTTGGGATGGCTCTGTTTACAAGAACCTCGTTTACGGTACAAGTTCAATATCACAGAAAGAAAAAAATGGATAAAGAAGTTGTGGTACTTACGTACAATGCAATATCACTCAGCAATGAAATCTATGTCATCAGGCCCATAGCAGCATAACGAGTGGATTCAGGTACGATGATTATAATTGAAATAATTCACAGAGAAAAAAAAACATCATAAGATATCACTACTACACGGAATGTAAACTTGGCTACCCAGGAACTGAATTACAAAACAGAACAGGGTCTCAAATGTAGAAAACCAACTTATGCTTGCTTAAGGGGAAAGGTGAGTTGGGGTGCTGCATAAAACCAGACATTGAAATTAGCACAGATACCGTTCCATAAGCCAAATATGTAATAGACAAGAGCTACTCCTTGCTCAACGAAGTGGACACTACACCCCATATTAAACGCGTAAGAATATACCTGACTAGTAAGAATCTTAAAACCTATGGATTTATATGTCTCCGAAAGAGAATCAAGCGTGTGTACAGCGGCATAAAGGCAGCAGTGATAGGATTGGTGAGGTTCGGTGAACACATGCAGACCCTTTGAAGTCATATTGCATGGTACCCATTCCATGGGTCTCAATTCTCCAGGTTTAAGGGATTCTTCCTTCAGCTAAAACATGCATGTGGAACCCAGAGTATGATCCACCGTGTGATCGGGAAACGTGTTCAAATATGTCAGTTTTCGTCCCCTGGTACTCGGGTGCAACATTCCAGATGCTTTACTAACACTCTCCCCACTTGGAGAGTCAGTGCCTTTAACCTCCTGTTTGGCCCAGTTTGCAATTTCTGCGGAAAATGAACAGGAATAGGGAGAACCAATGAGAGACTAGCTGGAGGTGTCTGGACGGGCAAATTTAACTCTCATTTCCCACCAGGAAGAGGAATTAACCAAAGGCTCAGCGTGCTATGCCGGAACCATACTAGGACCTGAAACGATGCTGCGGTGTTGTGGCCAGCTCACAAGAAAGCGAGTTGAAGAAAGGAGCTAAGGGGCACTGTAATTCACAAACCTGCAAAGTTATAAATGACAGCTATCGTCCAAAAATATATTGAAGTAAGGCTGCCAAGAGGACTTGAAAGCGGGACAGAATTGCAGGAAACCGATTTCAGGAGGTAGACTGGAATTGCATGTAAAGCATAGGAAAAGAGGCAGAACGTCCACAATGATGCACTTGGCCAAAAAGGGCGTATGCGTTTTTTCCTGAATATATTCAGGAAAAAACGCATACGCACTTTTTGGCCAACCAAGCAAGCTTGCAAATGAAACTTGCACTACAATGATGTCTCACTGCCCCCCGGTCAAAAGGGCCATCTGAAAAAAGTGTAAAATCCAAAAAGGCAGGACAGGACATGGAGAACTGGGAGCCTTGTTATGCTCATGGGCGGGATGTAAATTGCCAACAGCCACTCTGGAGAAGTGTATGGTGTTTCCTGAAACATCTAAAAAACAAAGCAACAGAGCCTAGGGCACTTCCACTTATGGTCCTATAGCTTAGGGAAATTAAAATCAAAAAGACACAGCCACCCCAATGTTTGGGACGGCTAAGTTTACAAGAACCTCGTTTACAGTACAAGTTCAATATCACAGATAGTGAAAAATGGATAAAGAAGTTGTGGGACTTACGTACAATGCAATATCACTCAGCAATGAAATCTATGTCATCAGGCCCATAGCAGCATAATGAGTGGATTCAGGTACGATGATTCTAAGTGAAATAAGTCACACAGAAAAAGAAACATCATAAGATATCACTACTACACGGCATGTAAACTTGGCTACACAGGAACTGAATTACAAAACAGAACAGGGTCTCAAACGTAGAAAACCACCTTATGCTTGCTTAAGGGGAAAGGTGAGTTGGGGTGCTGCATAAAACCAGAGATTGAAATTAGCACAGATACCGTTCCATAAGGCAAATATGTAATAGAAAAGAATTGCTCCTTGCTCAACGAAGTGGACTCTACACCCCATATTAAACGCCTAAGAATATACCTGACTAGTAAGAATCTTAAAACCTATGGATTTATATGTCTCCAAAAGAGAATCAAGCGTGTGTACAGCGGCAGAAACGCAGCAGTGATAGGATTGGTGAGGTTCGGTGAGCAAATGCAGACCCTTTGAAGTCATATTGCATGGTACCCATTCCATGGGTCTCAACTCTCCAGGTTTAAGGGATTCTTCCTTCAGCTAAAACATGCATGTGGAACCCAGAGTATGATCTACCGTGTGATCGGGAAACGTGTTCAAATGTGACTCAGTTTTCGTCCCCTGGTACTCGGGTGCAACATTCCAGACGCTTTACTAACACTCTCCCCACTTGGAGAGTCAGGGCCTTTAACCTCCTGTTTGGCCCAGTTTGCAATTTTTGCGGAAAATGAACAGGAATAGGGAGAACCAATGAGAGACTAGCTGGAGGTGTCTGGACGGGAAAATTTAACTCTCATTTCCCACCAGGAAGAGGAATTAACCAAAGGCTCAGCGTGCAATGCCGGAACCACACTAGGGCCTGAAACGATGCTGCGGTGTTGCGGCCAGCTCACAAGAAAGTGAGTTGAAGAAAGGAGCTCAGGGGCACTGTAATTCACAAACCTGCAGAGTTATAAATGACAGCTATCGTCCAAAAATATATTGAAGTAAGGCTGCCAAGAGGACTTGAAAGCGGGGCAGAAATGCAGGAAACTGATTTCAGGAGGTAGACTGGAATTGCATGTAAAGCATAGGAAAAGAGGCAGAACGTCCACAATGATGCACTTGGCCAAAAAGGGCGTATGCGTTTTTTCCTGAATATATTCAGGAAAAAACGCATACGCCCTTTTTGGCCAACCAAGCAAGCTTGCAAAGGAAATCTGCACTACAATGAAGTCTCACTGCCCCCCCGATCAAAAGGGCCATCTGAAAAAAGTGTAAAATCCAGAAAGGCAGGACAGGCCATGGAGACGTGGGATCCTTGTTATGCTGATGGGCGGGATGTAAATTGCCCACAGCCACTCTGGAGAAGTGTATGGTGTTTCCCGAAACATCTAAAAAACAAAGCAACAGAGCCTAGGGCACTTCCACTTATGGTCCAATAGCTTAGGGAAATTAAAATCTAAAAGACACAGCCACCTCAAAGTTTGGGATGGCTCTGTTTACAAGAACCTCATTTACGGTACAAGTTCAACATCACAGAAAGCAAAAAATGGATAAAGAAGTTGTGGTACTTACGTACAGTGCAATATCACTCAGCAATGAAATCTATGTCATCAGGCCCGTAGCAGCATAACGAGTGGATTCAGGTACGATGATTCTAAGTGAAATAAGTCACAGAGAAAAAGAAACATCATAAGATATCACTACTGCACGGAATGTAAACTTGGCTACCCAGGAACTGAATTACAAAACAGAACAGGGTCTCAAATGTAGAAAACCAACTTATGCTTGCTTAAGGGGAAAGGTGAGTTGGGGTGCTGCATAAAACCAGACATTGAAATTAGCACAGATACCGTTCCATAAGCCAAATATTTAATAGACAAGAGCTACTCCTTGCTCAACGAAGAGGACTCAACACCCCATATTAAACGCCAAAGAATATACCTGACTAGTAAGAATCTTAAAACCTATGGATTTATATTTCTCCGAAAGAGAATCAAGCGTGTGTACAGTGGCATTAACGCAGCAGTGATAGGACTGGTGAGGTTCGGTGAGCAAATGCAGACCCTTTGAAGTCATATTGCATGGTACCCATTCCATGGGTCTCAACTCTCCAGGTTTAAGGGATTCTTCCTTCAGCTAAAACATGCATGTGGAACCCAGAGTATGATCCACCGTGTGATCGGGAAACGTGTTCAAAGGTGTCTCAGTTTTCGTCCCCCGGTACTCGGGTGCAACATTCCAGACGCTTTACTAACACTCTCCCCACTTGGAGAGTCAGTGCCTTTAACCTCCTGTTTGGCCCAGTTTGCAATTTCTGCGGAAAATGAACAGGAATAGGGAGAACCAATGAGAGACTAGCTGGAGGTGTCTGGACGGGCAAATTTAACTCTCATTTCCCACCAGGAAGAGGAATTAACCAAAGGCTCAGCGTGCAATGCCGGAACCACACTAGGGCCTGAAACGATGCTGCGGTGTTGCGGCCAGCTCACAAGAAAGCGAGTTGAAGAAAGGAGCTCAGGGGCACTGTAATTCACAAACCTGCAGAGTTATAAATGACAGCTATCGTCCAAAAATATATTGAAGTAAGGCTGCCAAGAGGACTTGAAAGCGGGGCAGAATTGCAGGAAACCGATTTCAGGAGGTAGACTGGAATTGCATTGAAAGCATAGGAAAAGAGGCAGAACGTCCACAATGATGCACTTGGCCAAAAAGGGCGTATGCGTTTTTTCCTGAATATACTCAGGAAAAAACGCATACGCCCTTTTTGGCCAACCAAGCAAGCTTGCAAAGGAAATCTGCACTACAATGAAGTCTCACTGCCCCCCGGTCAAAAGGGCCATCTGAAAAAAGTGTAAAATCCAGAAAGGCAGGACAGGCCATGGAGAACTGGGAGCCTTGTTATGCTGATGGGCGGGATGTAAATTGCCAACAGCCACTCTGGAGAAGTGTATGGTGTTTCCTGAAACATCTAAAAAACAAAGCAACAGAGCCTAGGGCACTTCCACTTATGCTCCTATAGCTTAGGGAAATTAAATCAAAAATACACAGCCACCCCAAAGTTTGGGATGGTTCTGTTTACAAGAACCTCATTTACGGTAAAAGTTCAATATCACAGAAAGTGAAAAATGGATATAGAAGTTGTGGTACTTACGTACAATGCAATATCACTCAGCAATGAAATCTATGTCATCAGGCCCATAGCAGCATAACGAGTGGATTCAGGTACGATGATTCTAAGTGAAATAAGTCACAGAGAAAAAAAAACATCATAAGATATCACTACTACACGGAATGTAAACTTGGCTACCCAGGAACTGAATTACAAAACAGAACAGGGTCTCAAATGTAGAAAACCAACTTATGCTTGCTTAAGGGGAAAGGTGAGTTGGGGTGCTGCATATAACCAGAGATTGAAATTAGCACAGATACCGTTCCATAAGCCAAATACGTAATAGACAAGAGCTACTCCTTGCTCAACGAAGTGGACTCAACACCCCATATTAAACGCCTAAGAATATACCTGACTAGTAAGAATCTTAAAACCTATGGATGTATATGTCTCTGAAAGAGAATCAAGCGTGTGTACAGCGGCATAAACGCAGCAGTGATAGGATTGGTGAGGTTCGGTGAGCAAATGCAGACCCTTTGAAGTCATATTGCATGGTACGCATTCCATGGATCTCAACTCTCCAGGTTTAAGGGATGCTTCCTTCAGCTAAAACATGCATGTGGAACCCAGAGTATGATCCACCGTGTGATCGGAAAACGTGTTCAAATGGGTCAGATTTCGTCCCCTGGTACTCGGGTGCAACATTCCAGACGCTTTACTAACTCTCTCCCCTCTTGGAGAGTCAGTGCCTTTAACCTCCTGTTTGGCCCAGTTTGCAATTTCTGCGGAAAATGAACAGGAATAGGGAGAACCAATGAGAGACTAGCTGGAGGTGTCTGGACGGGAAAATTTAACTCTCATTTCCCACCAGGAAGAGGAATTAACCAAAGGCTCAGCGTGCAATGCCGGAACCACACTAGGGCCTGAAACGATGCTGCGGTGTTGCGGCCAGCTCACAAGAAAGTGAGTTGAAGAAAGGAGCTCAGGGGCACTGTAATTCACAAACCTGCAGAGTTATAAATGACAGCTATCGTCCAAAAATATATTGAAGTAAGGCTGCCAAGAGGACTTGAAAGCGGGGCAGAATTGCAGGAAACTGATTTCAGGAGGTAGACTGGAATTGCATGTAAAGCATAGGAAAAGAGGCAGAACGTCCACAATGATGCACTTGGCCAAAAAGGGCGTATGCGTTTTTTCCTGAATATATTCAGGAAAAAACGCATACGCCCTTTTTGGCCAACCAAGCAAGCTTGCAAAGGAAATCTGCACTACAATGAAGTCTCACTGCCCCCCCGATCAAAAGGGCCATCTGAAAAAAGTGTAAAATCCAGAAAGGCAGGACAGGCCATGGAGACGTGGGATCCTTGTTATGCTGATGGGCGGGATGTAAATTGCCCACAGCCACTCTGGAGAAGTGTATGGTGTTTCCTGAAACATCTAAAAAACAAAGCAACAGAGCCTAGGGCACTTCCACTTATGGTCCTATAGCTTAGGGAAATTAAAATCAAGAAGACACAGCCACCCCAAAGTTTGGGACGGCTCTGTTTACAAGAACCTCATTTACGGTACAAGTTCAATATCACAGAAAGCAAAAAATGGATAAAGAAGTTGTGGTACTTACGTACTATGCAATATCACTCAGCAATGAAATCTATATCATCAGGCCCGTAGCAGCATAATGAGTGGATTCAGGTACGATGATTCTAAGTGAAATAAGTCACACAGAAAAAGAAATATCATAAGATATCACTACTACACGGAATGTACACTTGGCTACACAGGAACTGAATTACAAAACAGAACAGGGTCTCAAATGTTGAAAACCAACTTATGCTTGCTTAAGGGGAAAGGTGAGTTGGGGTGCTGCATAAAACCAGAGATTGAAATTAGCACAGATACCGTTCTATAAGCCAAATATGTAATAGACAAGAGCTACTCCTTGCTCAAAGAAGTGGACTCTACACCCCGTATTACACGCCTAAGAATATACCTGAATAGTAAGAATCTTAAAACCTATGGATTTATATGTCTCCGAAAGAGAATCAAGTGTGTGTACAGTGGCATAAACGCAGCAGTGATAGGATTGGTGAGGATCGGTGAGCAAATGCAGACCCTTTGAAGTCATATTGCATGGTACCCATTCCATGGGTCTCAACTCTCCAGGTTTAATGGATTCTTCCTTCAGCTAAAACATGCATGTGGAACCCAGAGTATGATCTACCGTGTGATCGGGAAACGTGTTCAAATGTGTCAGTTTTCATCCCCTGGTACTCGGGTGCAACATTCCAGACGCTTTACAAACAATCTCCCCACTTGGAGAGTCAGTGCCTTTAACCTCCTGTTTGGCCCAGTTTGCAATTTCTGCTGAAAATGAACAGGAATAGGGAGAACCAATGAGAGACTAGCTGGAGGTGTCTGGACAGGCAAATTTAACTCTCATTTCCCACCAGGAAGAGGAATTAACCAAAGGCTCAGCGTGCCATGCCGGAACCACACTAGGGCCTGAAGCAATCCTGCGGTGTTGCGGCCAGCTCACAAGAAAGCGAGTTGAAGAAAGGAGCTCAGGGGCACTGTCATTCACAAACCTGCAGAGTTATAAATGACAGCTATCGTCCAAAAATATATTGAAGTAAGGCTGCCAAGAGGACTTGAAAGCGGGGCAGAATTGCAGGAAACCGATTTCAGGAGGTAGACTGGAATTGCATGTAAAGCATAGGAAAAGAGGCAGAACGTCCACAATGATGCACTTGGCCAAAAAGGGCGTATGCGTTTTTTTCCTCAGGAAAAAACGCATACGCCCTTTTTGGCCACCCAAGCAAGCTTGCAAACGAAATCTGCACTACAATGAAGTCTCACTGCCCCCCGGTCAAAAGGGCCATCTGAAAAAAGTGTAAAATCCAGAAAGGCAGGACAGGCCATGGAGTCGTGGGAGCCTTGTTATGCTCATGGGCGGGATGTAAATTGCCAACAGCCACTCTGGAGAAGTGTATGGTGTTTCCTGAAACATCTAAAAAACAAAGCAACAGAGCCTAGGGCACTTCCACTTATGGTCCTATAGCTTAGGGAAATTAAAATCAAAAAGACACAGCCACCCCAAAGTTTGGGACGGCTCTGTTTACAAGAACCTCGTTTAAGGTACAAGTTCAATAACACAGAAAGCGGAAAATGGATAAAGAAGTTGTGGTACATACGTACAATGCAATATCACTCAGCAATGAAATCTATGTCATCAGGCCCATAGCAGCATAATGAGTGGATTCAGGTACGATGATTCTAAGTGAAATAAGTCACACAGAAAAAGAAACATCATAAGATATCACTACTACACGGAATGTAAACTTGCCTATACAGGAACTGAATTACAAAACAGAACAGGGTCTCAAATGTAGAAAACCAACTTATGCTTCCTTAAGGTGAAAGGTGAGTTGGGGTTCTGCATAAAACCAGAGATTGAAATTAGCACAGACACCGTTCCATAAGCCAAATATGTAACAGACAAGAGCTACTCCTTGCTCAGTGAAGTGGACTCAACACCCCATATTAAACGCCTAAGAATATACCTGACTAGTAAGAATCTTAAAACCTATGGATTTATATGTCTCCAAAAGAGAATCAAGCGTGTGTACAGTGGCACAACGCAGCAGGGATAGGATTGGTGATGTTCGGTGAGCAAATGCAGACCCTTTGAAGTCATATTGCATGGTACCCATTCCATGGGTCTCAACTCTCCCGGTTTAAGGGATTCTTCCTTCAGCTAAAACATGCATGTGGAACCCAGAGTATGATCCACCGTGTGATCGGGAAACGTGTTCAAATGGGTCTCAGTTTTCATGCCCTGTTACTCGGGTGCAACATTCCAGACGCTTTACGAACTCTCTCCCCACTTGGAGAGTCAGTGCCTTTAACCTCCTGTTTGGCCCAGTTTGCAATTTCTGTGTAAGACGAACAGGAATAGGGAGAACCAATGGGAGACTAGCTGGAGGTGTCTGGATGGGCAAATTTAACTCTCGTTTTCCACCAGGAAGAGGAATTAACCAAAGGCTCAGCGTGCCATGCCGGAACCACACTAGGGCCTGAAGCAATCCTGCGGTGTTGCGGCCAGCTCACAAGAAAGCGAGTTGAAGAAAGGAGCTCAGGGGCACTGTCATTCACAAACCTGCAGAGTTATAAATGACAGCTATCGTCCAAAAATATATTGAAGTAAGGCTGCCAAGAGGACTTGAAAGCGGGGCAGAATTGCAGGAAACCGATTTCAGGAGGTAGACTGGAATTGCATGTAAAGCATAGGAAAAGAGGCAGAACGTCCATAATGATGCACTTGGCCAAAAAGGGCGTATGCGTTTTCTCCTGAATATATTCAGGAAAAAACGCATACGCCCTTTTTGGCCAACCAAGCAAGCTTGCAAAGGAAATCTGCACTACAATGAAGTCTCACTGCCCCCCGGTCAAAAGGGCCATCTGAAAAAAGTGTAAAATCCAGAAAGGCAGGACAGGCCATGTAGACGTGGGAGCCTTGTTATGCTCATGGGCGGGATGTAAATTGCCAACAGCCACTCTGGAGAAGTGTATGGTGTTTCCTGAAACATCTAAAAAACAAAGCAACAGAGCCTAGGGCACTTCCACTTATGGTCCTATAGCTTAGGGAAATTAAAATCAAAAAGACACAGCCACCCCAATGTTTGGGACGGCTCTGTTTACAAGAACATCGTTTACGGTACAAGTTCAATATCGCACAAAGCGAAAAATGGATAAAGAAGTTGTGGTACTCACGTACAATGCAATATCACTCAGCAATGAAATCTATGTCATCAGGCCCGTAGCAGCATAACGAGTGGATTCAGGTACGATGATTCTAAGTGAAATAAGTCACAGAGAAAAAAAAACATCATAAGATATCACTACTACACGGAATGTAAACTTGGCTACACAGGAACTGAATTACAAAACAGAACAGGGTCTCAAATGTAGAAAACCAACTTATGCTTGCTTAAGGGGAAAGGTGAGTTGGGGTGCTGCATAAAACCAGAGATTGAAATTAGCACAGATACCGTTCCATAAGCCAAATATGTAATAGACAAGAGCTACTCCTTGCTCAACCAAGTGGACTCAACACCCCATATTAAACGCCTAAGAATATACCTGACTAGTAAGAATCTTAAAACCTATGGATTTATATGTCTCCGAAAGAGAATCAAGCGTGTGTACAGCGGCATAATCGCAGCAGTGATAGGATTGGTGAGGATCGGTGAGGAAATGCAGAACCTATGAAGTCATATTGCATGGTACCCATTCCATGGGTCTCAACTCTCCAGGTTTAAGGGATTCTTCCTTCAGCTAAAACATGCATGTGGAACCCAGAGTATGATCCACTGTGAGATTGGGAAACGTGTTCAAAGGTGTCTCAGTTTTCGTCACTTGGTACTCAGGTGCAACATGCCAGACGCTGTACTAACACTCTCCCCACTTGGAGAGTCAGTGCCTTTAACCTCCTGTTTGGCCCAGTTTGCAATTTCTGCGGAAAATGAACAGGAATAGGGAGAACCAATGAGAGACTAGCTGGAGGTGTCTGCACAGGCAAATAAACTCTCATTTCCCACCAGGAAGAGGAATTAACCAAAGGCTCAGCGTGCCATGCCGGAACCACACTAGGGCCTGAAGTAATCCTGCGGTGTTGCGGCCAGCTCACAAGAAAGCGAGTTGAAGAAATGAGCTCAGGGGCACTGTAATTCACAAAACTGCAGAGTTATAAATGACAGCTATCGTCCAAAAATATATTGAAGTAAGGCTACCAGGAGGACTTTAAAGCGGGGCAGAATTGCAGGAAACCGATTTCAGGAGGTAGACTGGAATTGCATGTAAAGCATAGGAAAAGAGGCAGAACGTCCATAATGATGCACTTGGCCAAAAAGGGCGTATGCGTTTTTTCCTGAATATATTCAGGAAAAAACGCATATGCCCTTTTTGGCCAACCAAGCAAGCTTGCAAAGGAAATCTGCACTACAATGAAGTCTCACTGCCCCCAGGTCAAAAGGGCCATCTGAAGAAACTGTAAAATCCAGAAAGGCAGGACAGGCCATGTAAACGTGGGAGCATTGTTATGCTCATGGGCGGGATGTAAATTGCCAACAGCCACTCTGGAGAAGTGCATGGTGTTTCCTGAAACATCCAAAAAACAAAGCAACAGAGCTTAGGGCACTTCCACTTATGGTCCTATAGCTTAGGGAAATTAAAATCAAAAAGACACAGCCACCCCAAAGTTTGGGACGGCTCTGTTTACAAGAACCTCGTTTACAGTACAAGTTCAATATCGCAGAAAGCGAAAAATGGATAAAGAAGTTGTGGTACTTACGTACAATGCAATATCACTCAGCAATGAAATCTATGTCATCAGGCCCATAGCAGCATAATGAGTGGATTCAGGTACGATGATTGTAAGTGAAATAAGTCACACAGAAAAAGAAACATCATAAGATATCACTACTACACGGAATGTAAACTTGGCTACACAGGAACTGAATTACAAAACAGAACAGGGTCTCAAATGTGGAAAACCAACTTATGCTTGCTTAAGGGGAAAGGTGAGTTGGGGTGCTGCAAAAAACCAGAGATTGAAATGAGAACAGATACCGTTCCATAAGCCAAATATTTAATAGACCAGAGCTACTCCTTGCTCAAGGAAGTGGACTCAACACCCCATATTAAACGCCTAAGAATATACCTGACTAGTAAGAATCTTAAAACCTATGGATTTATATGTCTCCGAAAGAGAATCAATCGTGTGTACAGCGGCATAAACGCAGCAGTGATAGGATTGGTGAGGATTGGTGAGCAAATGCAGACCCTTTGAAGTCATATTGCATGGTACACATTCCATGGGTCTCAACTCTCCAGGTTTAAGGGATTCTTCCTTCAGCTACAACATGCATGTTGAACCCAGAGTATGATCCACCGTGTGATCGAGAAACGTGTTCAAATGTGTCTCAATTTTCGTCCCCCGGTACTCAGGTGCAACATTCCAGACGCTTTACTAACACTCTCCCCACTTGGAGAGTCAGTGCCTTTAACCTCCTGTTTGGCCCAGTTTGCAATTTCTGTGTAAGATGAACAGGAATAGGGAGAACCAATGAGAGACTAGCTGGAGGTGTCTGAACTGGCAAATTTAACTCTCATTTCCCACCAGGAAGAGGAGTTAACCAAAGGCACAGCGTGCCGTGCCAGAACCACACTAGGGCCTGAAGCAATCCTGCGGTGTTGCGGCCAGCTCACAAGAAAGCGAGTTGAAGAAAGGAGCTCAGGGGCACTGTCATTCACAGACCTGCAGAGTTATAAATGACAGCTATCATCCAAAAATATATTGAAGTAAGGCTGCCAAGAGGACTTGAAAGCGGGGCAGAATTGCAGGAAACCGATTTCAGGAGGTAGACTGGAATTGCATGTAAAGCATAGGAAAAGAGGCAGAACGTCCACAATGATGCACTTGGCCAAAAAGGGCATATGCGTTTTTTCGTCAGGAAATAACGCATACGCACTTTTTGGCCAAGCAAGCAAGCTTGCAAAGGAAATCTGCACAACAATGAAGTCTCACTGCCCCCCGACCAAAAGGGCCATCTGAAAAAAGTGTAAAATCCAGAAAGGCAGGACAGGCCATGGAGAACTGGAAGACTTGTTATGCTCATGGGCGGGATGTAAATTGCCAACAGCCATTCTGGAGAAGTGTATGGTGTTTCCTGAAACATCTAAAAAACAAAGCAACAGAGCCTAGGGCACTTCCACTTATGGTCCTATAGCTTAGGGAAATTAAAATCAAAAAGACACAGCCACCCCAAAGTTTGGGATGGCTCTGTTTACAAGAACCTCGTTTACGGTACAAGTTCAATATCACAGAAAGAAAAAAATGGATAAAGAAGTTGTGGTACTTACGTACAATGCAATATCACTCAGCAATGAAATCTATGTCATCAGGCCCATAGCAGCATAACGAGTGGATTCAGGTACGATGATTATAATTGAAATAATTCACAGAGAAAAAAAAACATCATAAGATATCACTACTACACGGAATGTAAACTTGGCTACCCAGGAACTGAATTACAAAACAGAACAGGGTCTCAAATGTAGAAAACCAACTTATGCTTGCTTAAGGGGAAAGGTGAGTTGGGGTGCTGCATAAAACCAGACATTGAAATTAGCACAGATACCGTTCCATAAGCCAAATATGTAATAGACAAGAGCTACTCCTTGCTCAACGAAGTGGACACTACACCCCATATTAAACGCGTAAGAATATACCTGACTAGTAAGAATCTTAAAACCTATGGATTTATATGTCTCCGAAAGAGAATCAAGCGTGTGTACAGCGGCATAAAGGCAGCAGTGATAGGATTGGTGAGGTTCGGTGAACACATGCAGACCCTTTGAAGTCATATTGCATGGTACCCATTCCATGGGTCTCAATTCTCCAGGTTTAAGGGATTCTTCCTTCAGCTAAAACATGCATGTGGAACCCAGAGTATGATCCACCGTGTGATCGGGAAACGTGTTCAAATATGTCAGTTTTCGTCCCCTGGTACTCGGGTGCAACATTCCAGATGCTTTACTAACACTCTCCCCACTTGGAGAGTCAGTGCCTTTAACCTCCTGTTTGGCCCAGTTTGCAATTTCTGCGGAAAATGAACAGGAATAGGGAGAACCAATGAGAGACTAGCTGGAGGTGTCTGGACGGGCAAATTTAACTCTCATTTCCCACCAGGAAGAGGAATTAACCAAAGGCTCAGCGTGCTATGCCGGAACCATACTAGGACCTGAAACGATGCTGCGGTGTTGTGGCCAGCTCACAAGAAAGCGAGTTGAAGAAAGGAGCTCAGGGGCACTGTAATTCACAAACCTGCAAAGTTATAAATGACAGCTATCGTCCAAAAATATATTGAAGTAAGGCTGCCAAGAGGACTTGAAAGCGGGACAGAATTGCAGGAAACCGATTTCAGGAGGTAGACTGGAATTGCATGTAAAGCATAGGAAAAGAGGCAGAACGTCCACAATGATGCACTTGGCCAAAAAGGGCGTATGCGTTTTTTCCTGAATATATTCAGGAAAAAACGCATACGCACTTTTTGGCCAACCAAGCAAGCTTGCAAATGAAACTTGCACTACAATGATGTCTCACTGCCCCCCGGTCAAAAGGGCCATCTGAAAAAAGTGTAAAATCCAAAAAGGCAGGACAGGACATGGAGAACTGGGAGCCTTGTTATGCTCATGGGCGGGATGTAAATTGCCAACAGCCACTCTGGAGAAGTGTATGGTGTTTCCTGAAACATCTAAAAAACAAAGCAACAGAGCCTAGGGCACTTCCACTTATGGTCCTATAGCTTAGGGAAATTAAAATCAAAAAGACACAGCCACTCCAATGTTTGGGACGGCTAAGTTTACAAGAACCTCGTTTACAGTACAAGTTCAATATCACAGATAGTGAAAAATGGATAAAGAAGTTGTGGGACTTACGTACAATGCAATATCACTCAGCAATGAAATCTATGTCATCAGGCCCATAGCAGCATAATGAGTGGATTCAGGTACGATGATTCTAAGTGAAATAAGTCACACAGAAAAAGAAACATCATAAGATATCACTACTACACGGCATGTAAACTTGGCTACACAGGAACTGAATTACAAAACAGAACAGGGTCTCAAACGTAGAAAACCACCTTATGCTTGCTTAAGGGGAAAGGTGAGTTGGGGTGCTGCATAAAACCAGAGATTGAAATTAGCACAGATACCGTTCCATAAGGCAAATATGTAATAGAAAAGAATTGCTCCTTGCTCAACGAAGTGGACTCTACACCCCATATTAAACGCCTAAGAATATACCTGACTAGTAAGAATCTTAAAACCTATGGATTTATATGTCTCCAAAAGAGAATCAAGCGTGTGTACAGCGGCAGAAACGCAGCAGTGATAGGATTGGTGAGGTTCGGTGAGCAAATGCAGACCCTTTGAAGTCATATTGCATGGTACCCATTCCATGGGTCTCAACTCTCCAGGTTTAAGGGATTCTTCCTTCAGCTAAAACATGCATGTGGAACCCAGAGTATCATCTACCGTGTGATCGGGAAACGTGTTCAAATGTGACTCAGTTTTCGTCCCCTGGTACTCGGGTGCAACATTCCAGACGCTTTACTAACACTCTCCCCACTTGGAGAGTCAGGGCCTTTAACCTCCTGTTTGGCCCAGTTTGCAATTTTTGCGGAAAATGAACAGGAATAGGGAGAACCAATGAGAGACTAGCTGGAGGTGTCTGGACGGGAAAATTTAACTCTCATTTCCCACCAGGAAGAGGAATTAACCAAAGGCTCAGCGTGCCATGCCGGAACCACACTAGGGCCTGAAGCAATCCTGCGGTGTTGCGGCCAGCTCACAAGAAAGCGAGTTGAAGAAATGAGCTCAGGGGCACTGTAATTCACAAAACTGCAGAGTTATAAATGACAGCTATCGTCCAAAAATATATTGAAGTAAGGCTACCAGGAGGACTTTAAAGCGGGGCAGAATTGCAGGAAACCGATTTCAGGAGGTAGACTGGAATTGCATGTAAAGCATAGGAAAAGAGGCAGAACGTCCATAATGATGCACTTGGCCAAAAAGGGCGTATGCGTTTTTTCCTGAATATATTCAGGAAAAAACGCATATGCCCTTTTTGGCCAACCAAGCAAGCTTGCAAAGGAAATCTGCACTACAATGAAGTCTCACTGCCCCCAGGTCAAAAGGGCCATCTGAAGAAACTGTAAAATCCAGAAAGGCAGGACAGGCCATGTAAACGTGGGAGCATTGTTATGCTCATGGGCGGGATGTAAATTGCCAACAGCCACTCTGGAGAAGTGCATGGTGTTTCCTGAAACATCCAAAAAACAAAGCAACAGAGCTTAGGGCACTTCCACTTATGGTCCTATAGCTTAGGGAAATTAAAATCAAAAAGACACAGCCACCCCAAAGTTTGGGACGGCTCTGTTTACAAGAACCTCGTTTACAGTACAAGTTCAATATCGCAGAAAGCGAAAAATGGATAAAGAAGTTGTGGTACTTACGTACAATGCAATATCACTCAGCAATGAAATCTATGTCATCAGGCCCATAGCAGCATAATGAGTGGATTCAGGTACGATGATTGTAAGTGAAATAAGTCACACAGAAAAAGAAACATCATAAGATATCACTACTACACGGAATGTAAACTTGGCTACACAGGAACTGAATTACAAAACAGAACAGGGTCTCAAATGTGGAAAACCAACTTATGCTTGCTTAAGGGGAAAGGTGAGTTGGGGTGCTGCAAAAAACCAGAGATTGAAATGAGAACAGATACCGTTCCATAAGCCAAATATTTAATAGACCAGAGCTACTCCTTGCTCAAGGAAGTGGACTCAACACCCCATATTAAACGCCTAAGAATATACCTGACTAGTAAGAATCTTAAAACCTATGGATTTATATGTCTCCGAAAGAGAATCAATCGTGTGTACAGCGGCATAAACGCAGCAGTGATAGGATTGGTGAGGATTGGTGAGCAAATGCAGACCCTTTGAAGTCATATTGCATGGTACACATTCCATGGGTCTCAACTCTCCAGGTTTAAGGGATTCTTCCTTCAGCTACAACATGCATGTTGAACCCAGAGTATGATCCACCGTGTGATCGAGAAACGTGTTCAAATGTGTCTCAATTTTCGTCCCCCGGTACTCAGGTGCAACATTCCAGACGCTTTACTAACACTCTCCCCACTTGGAGAGTCAGTGCCTTTAACCTCCTGTTTGGCCCAGTTTGCAATTTCTGTGTAAGACGAACAGGAATAGGGAGAACCAATGAGAGACTAGCTGGAGGTGTCTGAACTGGCAAATTTAACTCTCATTTCCCACCAGGAAGAGGAGTTAACCAAAGGCACAGCGTGCCGTGCCAGAACCACACTAGGGCCTGAAGCAATCCTGCGGTGTTGCGGCCAGCTCACAAGAAAGCGAGTTGAAGAAAGGAGCTCAGGGGCACTGTCATTCACAGACCTACAGAGTTATAAATGACAGCTATCATCCAAAAATATATTGAAGTAAGGCTGCCAAGAGGACTTGAAAGCGGGGCAGAATTGCAGGAAACCGATTTCAGGAGGTAGACTGGAATTGCATGTAAAGCATAGGAAAAGAGGCAGAACGTCCACAATGATGCACTTGGCCAAAAAGGGCATATGCGTTTTTTCGTCAGGAAATAACGCATACGCACTTTTTGGCCAAGCAAGCAAGCTTGCAAAGGAAATCTGCACAACAATGAAGTCTCACTGCCCCCCGATCAAAAGGGCCATCTGAAAAAAGTGTAAAATCCAGAAAGGCAGGACAGGCCATGGAGAACTGGAAGAATTGTTATGCTCATGGGCGGGATGTAAATTGCCAACAGCCATTCTGGAGAAGTGTATGGTGTTTCCTGAAACATCTAAAAAACAAAGCAACAGAGCCTAGGGCACTTCCACTTATGGTCCTATAGCTTAGGGAAATTAAAATCAAAAAGACACAGCCACCCCAAAGTTTGGGATGGCTCTGTTTACAAGAACCTCGTTTACGGTACAAGTTCAATATCACAGAAAGAAAAAAATGGATAAAGAAGTTGTGGTACTTACGTACAATGCAATATCACTCAGCAATGAAATCTATGTCATCAGGCCCATAGCAGCATAACGAGTGGATTCAGGTACGATGATTATAATTGAAATAATTCACAGAGAAAAAAAAACATCATAAGATATCACTACTACACGGAATGTAAACTTGGCTACCCAGGAACTGAATTACAAAACAGAACAGGGTCTCAAATGTAGAAAACCAACTTATGCTTGCTTAAGGGGAAAGGTGAGTTGGGGTGCTGCATAAAACCAGACATTGAAATTAGCACAGATACCGTTCCATAAGCCAAATATGTAATAGACAAGAGCTACTCCTTGCTCAACGAAGTGGACACTACACCCCATATTAAACGCGTAAGAATATACCTGACTAGTAAGAATCTTAAAACCTATGGATTTATATGTCTCCGAAAGAGAATCAAGCGTGTGTACAGCGGCATAAAGGCAGCAGTGATAGGATTGGTGAGGTTCGGTGAACACATGCAGACCCTTTGAAGTCATATTGCATGGTACCCATTCCATGGGTCTCAATTCTCCAGGTTTAAGGGATTCTTCCTTCAGCTAAAACATGCATGTGGAACCCAGAGTATGATCCACCGTGTGATCGGGAAACGTGTTCAAATATGTCAGTTTTCGTCCCCTGGTACTCGGGTGCAACATTCCAGATGCTTTACTAACACTCTCCCCACTTGGAGAGTCAGTGCCTTTAACCTCCTGTTTGGCCCAGTTTGCAATTTCTGCGGAAAATGAACAGGAATAGGGAGAACCAATGAGAGACTAGCTGGAGGTGTCTGGACGGGCAAATTTAACTCTCATTTCCCACCAGGAAGAGGAATTAACCAAAGGCTCAGCGTGCTATGCCGGAACCATACTAGGACCTGAAACGATGCTGCGGTGTTGTGGCCAGCTCACAAGAAAGCGAGTTGAAGAAAGGAGCTAAGGGGCACTGTAATTCACAAACCTGCAAAGTTATAAATGACAGCTATCGTCCAAAAATATATTGAAGTAAGGCTGCCAAGAGGACTTGAAAGCGGGACAGAATTGCAGGAAACCGATTTCAGGAGGTAGACTGGAATTGCATGTAAAGCATAGGAAAAGAGGCAGAACGTCCACAATGATGCACTTGGCCAAAAAGGGCGTATGCGTTTTTTCCTGAATATATTCAGGAAAAAACGCATACGCACTTTTTGGCCAACCAAGCAAGCTTGCAAATGAAACTTGCACTACAATGATGTCTCACTGCCCCCCGGTCAAAAGGGCCATCTGAAAAAAGTGTAAAATCCAAAAAGGCAGGACAGGACATGGAGAACTGGGAGCCTTGTTATGCTCATGGGCGGGATGTAAATTGCCAACAGCCACTCTGGAGAAGTGTATGGTGTTTCCTGAAACATCTAAAAAACAAAGCAACAGAGCCTAGGGCACTTCCACTTATGGTCCTATAGCTTAGGGAAATTAAAATCAAAAAGACACAGCCACCCCAATGTTTGGGACGGCTAAGTTTACAAGAACCTCGTTTACAGTACAAGTTCAATATCACAGATAGTGAAAAATGGATAAAGAAGTTGTGGGACTTACGTACAATGCAATATCACTCAGCAATGAAATCTATGTCATCAGGCCCATAGCAGCATAATGAGTGGATTCAGGTACGATGATTCTAAGTGAAATAAGTCACACAGAAAAAGAAACATCATAAGATATCACTACTACACGGCATGTAAACTTGGCTACACAGGAACTGAATTACAAAACAGAACAGGGTCTCAAACGTAGAAAACCACCTTATGCTTGCTTAAGGGGAAAGGTGAGTTGGGGTGCTGCATAAAACCAGAGATTGAAATTAGCACAGATACCGTTCCATAAGGCAAATATGTAATAGAAAAGAATTGCTCCTTGCTCAACGAAGTGGACTCTACACCCCATATTAAACGCCTAAGAATATACCTGACTAGTAAGAATCTTAAAACCTATGGATTTATATGTCTCCAAAAGAGAATCAAGCGTGTGTACAGCGGCAGAAACGCAGCAGTGATAGGATTGGTGAGGTTCGGTGAGCAAATGCAGACCCTTTGAAGTCATATTGCATGGTACCCATTCCATGGGTCTCAACTCTCCAGGTTTAAGGGATTCTTCCTTCAGCTAAAACATGCATGTGGAACCCAGAGTATGATCTACCGTGTGATCGGGAAACGTGTTCAAATGTGACTCAGTTTTCGTCCCCTGGTACTCGGGTGCAACATTCCAGACGCTTTACTAACACTCTCCCCACTTGGAGAGTCAGGGCCTTTAACCTCCTGTTTGGCCCAGTTTGCAATTTTTGCGGAAAATGAACAGGAATAGGGAGAACCAATGAGAGACTAGCTGGAGGTGTCTGGACGGGAAAATTTAACTCTCATTTCCCACCAGGAAGAGGAATTAACCAAAGGCTCAGCGTGCAATGCCGGAACCACACTAGGGCCTGAAACGATGCTGCGGTGTTGCGGCCAGCTCACAAGAAAGTGAGTTGAAGAAAGGAGCTCAGGGGCACTGTAATTCACAAACCTGCAGAGTTATAAATGACAGCTATCGTCCAAAAATATATTGAAGTAAGGCTGCCAAGAGGACTTGAAAGCGGGGCAGAAATGCAGGAAACTGATTTCAGGAGGTAGACTGGAATTGCATGTAAAGCATAGGAAAAGAGGCAGAACGTCCACAATGATGCACTTGGCCAAAAAGGGCGTATGCGTTTTTTCCTGAATATATTCAGGAAAAAACGCATACGCCCTTTTTGGCCAACCAAGCAAGCTTGCAAAGGAAATCTGCACTACAATGAAGTCTCACTGCCCCCCCGATCAAAAGGGCCATCTGAAAAAAGTGTAAAATCCAGAAAGGCAGGACAGGCCATGGAGACGTGGGATCCTTGTTATGCTGATGGGCGGGATGTAAATTGCCCACAGCCACTCTGGAGAAGTGTATGGTGTTTCCCGAAACATCTAAAAAACAAAGCAACAGAGCCTAGGGCACTTCCACTTATGGTCCAATAGCTTAGGGAAATTAAAATCTAAAAGACACAGCCACCTCAAAGTTTGGGATGGCTCTGTTTACAAGAACCTCATTTACGGTACAAGTTCAACATCACAGAAAGCAAAAAATGGATAAAGAAGTTGTGGTACTTACGTACAGTGCAATATCACTCAGCAATGAAATCTATGTCATCAGGCCCGTAGCAGCATAACGAGTGGATTCAGGTACGATGATTCTAAGTGAAATAAGTCACAGAGAAAAAGAAACATCATAAGATATCACTACTGCACGGAATGTAAACTTGGCTACCCAGGAACTGAATTACAAAACAGAACAGGGTCTCAAATGTAGAAAACCAACTTATGCTTGCTTAAGGGGAAAGGTGAGTTGGGGTGCTGCATAAAACCAGACATTGAAATTAGCACAGATACCGTTCCATAAGCCAAATATTTAATAGACAAGAGCTACTCCTTGCTCAACGAAGAGGACTCAACACCCCATATTAAACGCCAAAGAATATACCTGACTAGTAAGAATCTTAAAACCTATGGATTTATATTTCTCCGAAAGAGAATCAAGCGTGTGTACAGTGGCATTAACGCAGCAGTGATAGGACTGGTGAGGTTCGGTGAGCAAATGCAGACCCTTTGAAGTCATATTGCATGGTACCCATTCCATGGGTCTCAACTCTCCAGGTTTAAGGGATTCTTCCTTCAGCTAAAACATGCATGTGGAACCCAGAGTATGATCCACCGTGTGATCGGGAAACGTGTTCAAAGGTGTCTCAGTTTTCGTCCCCCGGTACTCGGGTGCAACATTCCAGACGCTTTACTAACACTCTCCCCACTTGGAGAGTCAGTGCCTTTAACCTCCTGTTTGGCCCAGTTTGCAATTTCTGCGGAAAATGAACAGGAATAGGGAGAACCAATGAGAGACTAGCTGGAGGTGTCTGGACGGGCAAATTTAACTCTCATTTCCCACCAGGAAGAGGAATTAACCAAAGGCTCAGCGTGCAATGCCGGAACCACACTAGGGCCTGAAACGATGCTGCGGTGTTGCGGCCAGCTCACAAGAAAGCGAGTTGAAGAAAGGAGCTCAGGGGCACTGTAATTCACAAACCTGCAGAGTTATAAATGACAGCTATCGTCCAAAAATATATTGAAGTAAGGCTGCCAAGAGGACTTGAAAGCGGGGCAGAATTGCAGGAAACCGATTTCAGGAGGTAGACTGGAATTGCATTGAAAGCATAGGAAAAGAGGCAGAACGTCCACAATGATGCACTTGGCCAAAAAGGGCGTATGCGTTTTTTCCTGAATATACTCAGGAAAAAACGCATACGCCCTTTTTGGCCAACCAAGCAAGCTTGCAAAGGAAATCTGCACTACAATGAAGTCTCACTGCCCCCCGGTCAAAAGGGCCATCTGAAAAAAGTGTAAAATCCAGAAAGGCAGGACAGGCCATGGAGAACTGGGAGCCTTGTTATGCTGATGGGCGGGATGTAAATTGCCAACAGCCACTCTGGAGAAGTGTATGGTGTTTCCTGAAACATCTAAAAAACAAAGCAACAGAGCCTAGGGCACTTCCACTTATGCTCCTATAGCTTAGGGAAATTAAATCAAAAATACACAGCCACCCCAAAGTTTGGGATGGTTCTGTTTACAAGAACCTCATTTACGGTAAAAGTTCAATATCACAGAAAGTGAAAAATGGATATAGAAGTTGTGGTACTTACGTACAATGCAATATCACTCAGCAATGAAATCTATGTCATCAGGCCCATAGCAGCATAACGAGTGGATTCAGGTACGATGATTCTAAGTGAAATAAGTCACAGAGAAAAAAAAACATCATAAGATATCACTACTACACGGAATGTAAACTTGGCTACCCAGGAACTGAATTACAAAACAGAACAGGGTCTCAAATGTAGAAAACCAACTTATGCTTGCTTAAGGGGAAAGGTGAGTTGGGGTGCTGCATATAACCAGAGATTGAAATTAGCACAGATACCGTTCCATAAGCCAAATACGTAATAGACAAGAGCTACTCCTTGCTCAACGAAGTGGACTCAACACCCCATATTAAACGCCTAAGAATATACCTGACTAGTAAGAATCTTAAAACCTATGGATGTATATGTCTCTGAAAGAGAATCAAGCGTGTGTACAGCGGCATAAACGCAGCAGTGATAGGATTGGTGAGGTTCGGTGAGCAAATGCAGACCCTTTGAAGTCATATTGCATGGTACGCATTCCATGGATCTCAACTCTCCAGGTTTAAGGGATGCTTCCTTCAGCTAAAACATGCATGTGGAACCCAGAGTATGATCCACCGTGTGATCGGAAAACGTGTTCAAATGGGTCAGATTTCGTCCCCTGGTACTCGGGTGCAACATTCCAGACGCTTTACTAACTCTCTCCCCTCTTGGAGAGTCAGTGCCTTTAACCTCCTGTTTGGCCCAGTTTGCAATTTCTGCGGAAAATGAACAGGAATAGGGAGAACCAATGAGAGACTAGCTGGAGGTGTCTGGACGGGAAAATTTAACTCTCATTTCCCACCAGGAAGAGGAATTAACCAAAGGCTCAGCGTGCAATGCCGGAACCACACTAGGGCCTGAAACGATGCTGCGGTGTTGCGGCCAGCTCACAAGAAAGTGAGTTGAAGAAAGGAGCTCAGGGGCACTGTAATTCACAAACCTGCAGAGTTATAAATGACAGCTATCGTCCAAAAATATATTGAAGTAAGGCTGCCAAGAGGACTTGAAAGCGGGGCAGAATTGCAGGAAACTGATTTCAGGAGGTAGACTGGAATTGCATGTAAAGCATAGGAAAAGAGGCAGAACGTCCACAATGATGCACTTGGCCAAAAAGGGCGTATGCGTTTTTTCCTGAATATATTCAGGAAAAAACGCATACGCCCTTTTTGGCCAACCAAGCAAGCTTGCAAAGGAAATCTGCACTACAATGAAGTCTCACTGCCCCCCCGATCAAAAGGGCCATCTGAAAAAAGTGTAAAATCCAGAAAGGCAGGACAGGCCATGGAGACGTGGGATCCTTGTTATGCTGATGGGCGGGATGTAAATTGCCCACAGCCACTCTGGAGAAGTGTATGGTGTTTCCTGAAACATCTAAAAAACAAAGCAACAGAGCCTAGGGCACTTCCACTTATGGTCCTATAGCTTAGGGAAATTAAAATCAAGAAGACACAGCCACCCCAAAGTTTGGGACGGCTCTGTTTACAAGAACCTCATTTACGGTACAAGTTCAATATCACAGAAAGCAAAAAATGGATAAAGAAGTTGTGGTACTTACGTACTATGCAATATCACTCAGCAATGAAATCTATATCATCAGGCCCGTAGCAGCATAATGAGTGGATTCAGGTACGATGATTCTAAGTGAAATAAGTCACACAGAAAAAGAAATATCATAAGATATCACTACTACACGGAATGTACACTTGGCTACACAGGAACTGAATTACAAAACAGAACAGGGTCTCAAATGTTGAAAACCAACTTATGCTTGCTTAAGGGGAAAGGTGAGTTGGGGTGCTGCATAAAACCAGAGATTGAAATTAGCACAGATACCGTTCTATAAGCCAAATATGTAATAGACAAGAGCTACTCCTTGCTCAAAGAAGTGGACTCTACACCCCGTATTACACGCCTAAGAATATACCTGAATAGTAAGAATCTTAAAACCTATGGATTTATATGTCTCCGAAAGAGAATCAAGTGTGTGTACAGTGGCATAAACGCAGCAGTGATAGGATTGGTGAGGATCGGTGAGCAAATGCAGACCCTTTGAAGTCATATTGCATGGTACCCATTCCATGGGTCTCAACTCTCCAGGTTTAATGGATTCTTCCTTCAGCTAAAACATGCATGTGGAACCCAGAGTATGATCTACCGTGTGATCGGGAAACGTGTTCAAATGTGTCAGTTTTCATCCCCTGGTACTCGGGTGCAACATTCCAGACGCTTTACAAACAATCTCCCCACTTGGAGAGTCAGTGCCTTTAACCTCCTGTTTGGCCCAGTTTGCAATTTCTGCTGAAAATGAACAGGAATAGGGAGAACCAATGAGAGACTAGCTGGAGGTGTCTGGACAGGCAAATTTAACTCTCATTTCCCACCAGGAAGAGGAATTAACCAAAGGCTCAGCGTGCCATGCCGGAACCACACTAGGGCCTGAAGCAATCCTGCGGTGTTGCGGCCAGCTCACAAGAAAGCGAGTTGAAGAAAGGAGCTCAGGGGCACTGTCATTCACAAACCTGCAGAGTTATAAATGACAGCTATCGTCCAAAAATATATTGAAGTAAGGCTGCCAAGAGGACTTGAAAGCGGGGCAGAATTGCAGGAAACCGATTTCAGGAGGTAGACTGGAATTGCATGTAAAGCATAGGAAAAGAGGCAGAACGTCCACAATGATGCACTTGGCCAAAAAGGGCGTATGCGTTTTTTTCCTCAGGAAAAAACGCATACGCCCTTTTTGGCCACCCAAGCAAGCTTGCAAACGAAATCTGCACTACAATGAAGTCTCACTGCCCCCCGGTCAAAAGGGCCATCTGAAAAAAGTGTAAAATCCAGAAACGCAGGACAGGCCATGGAGTCGTGGGAGCCTTGTTATGCTCATGGGCGGGATGTAAATTGCCAACAGCCACTCTGGAGAAGTGTATGGTGTTTCCTGAAACATCTAAAAAACAAAGCAACAGAGCCTAGGGCACTTCCACTTATGGTCCTATAGCTTAGGGAAATTAAAATCAAAAAGACACAGCCACCCCAAAGTTTGGGACGGCTCTGTTTACAAGAACCTCGTTTAAGGTACAAGTTCAATAACACAGAAAGCGGAAAATGGATAAAGAAGTTGTGGTACATACGTACAATGCAATATCACTCAGCAATGAAATCTATGTCATCAGGCCCATAGCAGCATAATGAGTGGATTCAGGTACGATGATTCTAAGTGAAATAAGTCACACAGAAAAAGAAACATCATAAGATATCACTACTACACGGAATGTAAACTTGCCTATACAGGAACTGAATTACAAAACAGAACAGGGTCTCAAATGTAGAAAACCAACTTATGCTTCCTTAAGGTGAAAGGTGAGTTGGGGTTCTGCATAAAACCAGAGATTGAAATTAGCACAGACACCGTTCCATAAGCCAAATATGTAACAGACAAGAGCTACTCCTTGCTCAGTGAAGTGGACTCAACACCCCATATTAAACGCCTAAGAATATACCTGACTAGTAAGAATCTTAAAACCTATGGATTTATATGTCTCCAAAAGAGAATCAAGCGTGTGTACAGTGGCACAACGCAGCAGGGATAGGATTGGTGATGTTCGGTGAGCAAATGCAGACCCTTTGAAGTCATATTGCATGGTACCCATTCCATGGGTCTCAACTCTCCCGGTTTAAGGGATTCTTCCTTCAGCTAAAACATGCATGTGGAACCCAGAGTATGATCCACCGTGTGATCGGGAAACGTGTTCAAATGGGTCTCAGTTTTCATGCCCTGTTACTCGGGTGCAACATTCCAGACGCTTTACGAACTCTCTCCCCACTTGGAGAGTCAGTGCCTTTAACCTCCTGTTTGGCCCAGTTTGCAATTTCTGTGTAAGACGAACAGGAATAGGGAGAACCAATGGGAGACTAGCTGGAGGTGTCTGGATGGGCAAATTTAACTCTCGTTTTCCACCAGGAAGAGGAATTAACCAAAGGCTCAGCGTGCCATGCCGGAACCACACTAGGGCCTGAAGCAATCCTGCGGTGTTGCGGCCAGCTCACAAGAAAGCGAGTTGAAGAAAGGAGCTCAGGGGCACTGTCATTCACAAACCTGCAGAGTTATAAATGACAGCTATCGTCCAAAAATATATTGAAGTAAGGCTGCCAAGAGGACTTGAAAGCGGGGCAGAATTGCAGGAAACCGATTTCAGGAGGTAGACTGGAATTGCATGTAAAGCATAGGAAAAGAGGCAGAACGTCCATAATGATGCACTTGGCCAAAAAGGGCGTATGCGTTTTCTCCTGAATATATTCAGGAAAAAACGCATACGCCCTTTTTGGCCAACCAAGCAAGCTTGCAAAGGAAATCTGCACTACAATGAAGTCTCACTGCCCCCCGGTCAAAAGGGCCATCTGAAAAAAGTGTAAAATCCAGAAAGGCAGGACAGGCCATGTAGACGTGGGAGCCTTGTTATGCTCATGGGCGGGATGTAAATTGCCAACAGCCACTCTGGAGAAGTGTATGGTGTTTCCTGAAACATCTAAAAAACAAAGCAACAGAGCCTAGGGCACTTCCACTTATGGTCCTATAGCTTAGGGAAATTAAAATCAAAAAGACACAGCCACCCCAATGTTTGGGACGGCTCTGTTTACAAGAACATCGTTTACGGTACAAGTTCAATATCGCACAAAGCGAAAAATGGATAAAGAAGTTGTGGTACTCACGTACAATGCAATATCACTCAGCAATGAAATCTATGTCATCAGGCCCGTAGCAGCATAACGAGTGGATTCAGGTACGATGATTCTAAGTGAAATAAGTCACAGAGAAAAAAAAACATCATAAGATATCACTACTACACGGAATGTAAACTTGGCTACACAGGAACTGAATTACAAAACAGAACAGGGTCTCAAATGTAGAAAACCAACTTATGCTTGCTTAAGGGGAAAGGTGAGTTGGGGTGCTGCATAAAACCAGAGATTGAAATTAGCACAGATACCGTTCCATAAGCCAAATATGTAATAGACAAGAGCTACTCCTTGCTCAACCAAGTGGACTCAACACCCCATATTAAACGCCTAAGAATATACCTGACTAGTAAGAATCTTAAAACCTATGGATTTATATGTCTCCGAAAGAGAATCAAGCGTGTGTACAGCGGCATAATCGCAGCAGTGATAGGATTGGTGAGGATCGGTGAGGAAATGCAGAACCTATGAAGTCATATTGCATGGTACCCATTCCATGGGTCTCAACTCTCCAGGTTTAAGGGATTCTTCCTTCAGCTAAAACATGCATGTGGAACCCAGAGTATGATCCACTGTGAGATTGGGAAACGTGTTCAAAGGTGTCTCAGTTTTCGTCACTTGGTACTCAGGTGCAACATGCCAGACGCTGTACTAACACTCTCCCCACTTGGAGAGTCAGTGCCTTTAACCTCCTGTTTGGCCCAGTTTGCAATTTCTGCGGAAAATGAACAGGAATAGGGAGAACCAATGAGAGACTAGCTGGAGGTGTCTGCACAGGCAAATAAACTCTCATTTCCCACCAGGAAGAGGAATTAACCAAAGGCTCAGCGTGCCATGCCGGAACCACACTAGGGCCTGAAGTAATCCTGCGGTGTTGCGGCCAGCTCACAAGAAAGCGAGTTGAAGAAATGAGCTCAGGGGCACTGTAATTCACAAAACTGCAGAGTTATAAATGACAGCTATCGTCCAAAAATATATTGAAGTAAGGCTACCAGGAGGACTTTAAAGCGGGGCAGAATTGCAGGAAACCGATTTCAGGAGGTAGACTGGAATTGCATGTAAAGCATAGGAAAAGAGGCAGAACGTCCATAATGATGCACTTGGCCAAAAAGGGCGTATGCGTTTTTTCCTGAATATATTCAGGAAAAAACGCATACGCCCTTTTTGGCCAACCAAGCAAGCTTGCAAAGGAAATCTGCACTACAATGAAGTCTCACTGCCCCCCGGTCAAAAGGGCCATCTGAAGAAACTGTAAAATCCAGAAAGGCAGGACAGGCCATGTAAACGTGGGAGCATTGTTATGCTCATGGGCGGGATGTAAATTGCCAACAGCCACTCTGGAGAAGTGCATGGTGTTTCCTGAAACATCCAAAAAACAAAGCAACAGAGCTTAGGGCACTTCCACTTATGGTCCTATAGCTTAGGGAAATTAAAATCAAAAAGACACAGCCACCCCAAAGTTTGGGACGGCTCTGTTTACAAGAACCTCGTTTACAGTACAAGTTCAATATCGCAGAAAGCGAAAAATGGATAAAGAAGTTGTGGTACTTACGTACAATGCAATATCACTCAGCAATGAAATCTATGTCATCAGGCCCATAGCAGCATAATGAGTGGATTCAGGTACGATGATTGTAAGTGAAATAAGTCACACAGAAAAAGAAACATCATAAGATATCACTACTACACGGAATGTAAACTTGGCTACACAGGAACTGAATTACAAAACAGAACAGGGTCTCAAATGTGGAAAACCAACTTATGCTTGCTTAAGGGGAAAGGTGAGTTGGGGTGCTGCAAAAAACCAGAGATTGAAATGAGAACAGATACCGTTCCATAAGCCAAATATTTAATAGACCAGAGCTACTCCTTGCTCAAGGAAGTGGACTCAACACCCCATATTAAACGCCTAAGAATATACCTGACTAGTAAGAATCTTAAAACCTATGGATTTATATGTCTCCGAAAGAGAATCAATCGTGTGTACAGCGGCATAAACGCAGCAGTGATAGGATTGGTGAGGATTGGTGAGCAAATGCAGACCCTTTGAAGTCATATTGCATGGTACACATTCCATGGGTCTCAACTCTCCAGGTTTAAGGGATTCTTCCTTCAGCTACAACATGCATGTTGAACCCAGAGTATGATCCACCGTGTGATCGAGAAACGTGTTCAAATGTGTCTCAATTTTCGTCCCCCGGTACTCAGGTGCAACATTCCAGACGCTTTACTAACACTCTCCCCACTTGGAGAGTCAGTGCCTTTAACCTCCTGTTTGGCCCAGTTTGCAATTTCTGTGTAAGACGAACAGGAATAGGGAGAACCAATGAGAGACTAGCTGGAGGTGTCTGAACGGGCAAATTTAACTCTCATTTCCCACCAGGAAGAGGAGTTAACCAAAGGCACAGCGTGCCGTGCCAGAACCACACTAGGGCCTGAAGCAATCCTGCGGTGTTGCGGCCAGCTCACAAGAAAGCGAGTTGAAGAAAGGAGCTCAGGGGCACTGTCATTCACAGACCTGCAGAGTTATAAATGACAGCTATCATCCAAAAATATATTGAAGTAAGGCTGCCAAGAGGACTTGAAAGCGGGGCAGAATTGCAGGAAACCGATTTCAGGAGGTAGACTGGAATTGCATGTAAAGCATAGGAAAAGAGGCAGAACGTCCACAATGATGCACTTGGCCAAAAAGGGCGTATGCGTTTTTTCCTGAATATATTCAGGAAAAAACGCATACGCCCTTTTTGGCCAACCAAGCAAGCTTGCAAAGGAAATCTGCACTACAATGAAGTCTCACTGCCCCCCAGTCAAAAGGGCCATCTGAATAAAGTGTAAAATCCAGAAAGGCAGGACCAGCCATGGAGACGTGGGAGCCTTGTTATGCTCATGGGCCAGATGTAAATTCCAAACAGCCACTCTGGAGAAGTGTATGGTGTTTCCTGAAACATCTACAAAACAAAGCAACAGAGCCTAGGGCACTTCCACTTATGGTCCTATAGGTTAGGGAAATTAAAATCAAAAAGACACAGCCACCCCAAAGTTTGGGACGGCTCTGTTTACAAGAACCTCGTTTACGGTACAAGTTCAATATCGCAGAAAGTGAAAAATGGATAAAGAAGTTGTGGTACTTACGAACAATGCAATATCACTCAGCAATGAAATCTATGTCATCAGGCCCATAGCAGCATAATGAGTGGATTCAGGTACGATGATTCTAAGTGAAATACGTCACACAGAAAAAGAAACATCATAAGATATCACTACTACACGGAATGTAAACTTGGCTACACAGGAACTGAATTACAAAACAGAACAGGGTCTCAAATGTAGAAAACCAACATATGCTTGCTTAAGGGGAAAGGTGAGTTGGGGTGCTGCATAAAACCAGAGATTGAAATTAGCACAGATACCGTTCCATAAGCCAAATATGTAATAGACAAGAGCTACTCCTTGCTCAACCAAGTGGACTCAACACCCCATATTAAACGCCTAAGAATATACCTGACTAGTAAGAATCTTAAAACCTATGGATTTATATGTCTCCGAAAGAGAATCAAGCGTGTGTACAGCGGCATAATCGCAGCAGTGATAGGATTGGTGAGGATCGGTGAGGAAATGCAGAACCTATGAAGTCATATTGCATGGTACCCATTCCATGGGTCTCAACTCTCCAGGTTTAAGGGATTCTTCCTTCAGCTAAAACATGCATGTGGAACCCAGAGTATGATCCACTGTGAGATTGGGAAACGTGTTCAAAGGTGTCTCAGTTTTCGTCCCCTGGTACTCAGGTGCAACATGCCAGACGCTGTACTAACACTCTCCCCACTTGGAGAGTCAGTGCCTTTAACCTCCTGTTTGGCCCAGTTTGCAATTTCTGCGGAAAATGAACAGGAATAGGGAGAACCAATGAGAGACTAGCTGGAGGTGTCTGCACAGGCAAATAAACTCTCATTTCCCACCAGGAAGAGGAATTAACCAAAGGCTCAGCGTGCCATGCCGGAACCACACTAGGGCCTGAAGCAATCCTGCGGTGTTGCGGCCAGCTCACAAGAAAGCGAGTTGAAGAAATGAGCTCAGGGGCACTGTAATTCACAAAACTGCAGAGTTATAAATGACAGCTATCGTCCAAAAATATATTGAAGTAAGGCTACCAGGAGGACTTTAAAGCGGGGCAGAATTGCAGGAAACCGATTTCAGGAGGTAGACTGGAATTGCATGTAAAGCATAGGAAAAGAGGCAGAACGTCCATAATGATGCACTTGGCCAAAAAGGGCGTATGCGTTTTTTCCTGAATATATTCAGGAAAAAACGCATATGCCCTTTTTGGCCAACCAAGCAAGCTTGCAAAGGAAATCTGCACTACAATGAAGTCTCACTGCCCCCCGGTCAAAAGGGCCATCTGAAGAAACTGTAAAATCCAGAAAGGCAGGACAGGCCATGTAAACGTGGGAGCATTGTTATGCTCATGGGCGGGATGTAAATTGCCAACAGCCACTCTGGAGAAGTGCATGGTGTTTCCTGAAACATCCAAAAAACAAAGCAACAGAGCTTAGGGCACTTCCACTTATGGTCCTATAGCTTAGGGAAATTAAAATCAAAAAGACACAGCCACCCCAAAGTTTGGGACGGCTCTGTTTACAAGAACCTCGTTTACAGTACAAGTTCAATATCGCAGAAAGCGAAAAATGGATAAAGAAGTTGTGGTACTTACGTACAATGCAATATCACTCAGCAATGAAATCTATGTCATCAGGCCCATATCAGCATAATGAGTGGATTCAGGTACGATGATTGTAAGTGAAATAAGTCACACAGAAAAAGAAACATCATAAGATATCACTACTACACGGAATGTAAAGTTGGCTACACAGGAATTGAATTACAAAACAGAACAGGGTCTCAAATGTGGAAAACCAACTTATGCTTGCTTAAGGGGAAAGGTGAGTTGGGGTGCTGCAAAAAACCAGAGATTGAAATGAGAACAGATACCGTTCCATAAGCCAAATATTTAATAGACCAGAGCTACTCCTTGCTCAAGGAAGTGGACTCAACACCCCATATTAAACGCCTAAGAATATACCTGACTAGTAAGAATCTTAAAACCTATGGATTTATATGTCTCCGAAAGAGAATCAATCGTGTGTACAGCGGCATAAACGCAGCAGTGATAGGATTGGTGAGGATTGGTGAGCAAATGCAGACCCTTTGAAGTCATATTGCATGGTACACATTCCATGGGTCTCAACTCTCCAGGTTTAAGGGATTCTTCCTTCAGCTACAACATGCATGTTGAACCCAGAGTATGATCCACCGTGTGATCGAGAAACGTGTTCAAATGTGTCTCAATTTTCGTCCCCCGGTACTCAGGTGCAACATTCCAGACGCTTTACTAACACTCTCCCCACTTGGAGAGTCAGTGCCTTTAACCTCCTGTTTGGCCCAGTTTGCAATTTCTGTGTAAGACGAACAGGAATAGGGAGAACCAATGAGAGACTAGCTGGAGGTGTCTGAACGGGCAAATTTAACTCTCATTTCCCACCAGGAAGAGGAGTTAACCAAAGGCACAGCGTGCCGTGCCAGAACCACACTAGGGCCTGAAGCAATCCTGCGGTGTTGCGGCCAGCTCACAAGAAAGCGAGTTGAAGAAAGGAGCTCAGGGGCACTGTCATTCACAGACCTGCAGAGTTATAAATGACAGCTATCATCCAAAAATATATTGAAGTAAGGCTGCCAAGAGGACTTGAAAGCGGGGCAGAATTGCAGGAAACCGATTTCAGGAGGTAGACTGGAATTGCATGTAAAGCATAGGAAAAGAGGCAGAACGTCCACAATGATGCACTTGGCCAAAAAGGGCGTATGCGTTTTTTCCTGAATATATTCAGGAAAAAACGCATACGCCCTTTTTGGCCAACCAAGCAAGCTTGCAAAGGAAATCTGCACTACAATGAAGTCTCACTGCCCCCCAGTCAAAAGGGCCATCTGAATAAAGTGTAAAATCCAGAAAGGCAGGACCAGCCATGGAGACGTGGGAGCCTTGTTATGCTCATGGGCCAGATGTAAATTCCAAACAGCCACTCTGGAGAAGTGTATGGTGTTTCCTGAAACATCTACAAAACAAAGCAACAGAGCCTAGGGCACTTCCACTTATGGTCCTATAGCTTAGGGAAATTAAAATCAAAAAGACACAGCCACCCCAAAGTTTGGGACGGCTCTGTTTACAAGAACCTCGTTTACGGTACAAGTTCAATATCGCAGAAAGTGAAAAATGGATAAAGAAGTTGTGGTACTTACGAACAATGCAATATCACTCAGCAATGAAATCTATGTCATCAGGCCCATAGCAGCATAATGAGTGGATTCAGGTACGATGATTCTAAGTGAAATACGTCACACAGAAAAAGAAACATCATAAGATATCACTACTACACGGAATGTAAACTTGGCTACACAGGAACTGAATTACAAAACAGAACAGGGTCTCAAATGTAGAAAACCAACATATGCTTGCTTAAGGGGAAAGGTGAGTTGGGGTGCTGCATAAAACCAGAGATTGAAATTAGCACAGATACCGTTCCATAAGCCAAATATGTAATAGACAAGAGCTACTCCTTGCTCAACCAAGTGGACTCAACACCCCATATTAAACGCCTAAGAATATACCTGACTAGTAAGAATCTTAAAACCTATGGATTTATATGTCTTCGAAAGAGAATCAAGCGTGTGTACAGCGGCATAAACGCAGCAGTGATAGGATTGGTGAGGTTCAGTGAGCAAATGCAGACCCTTTGAAGTCATATTGCATGGTACCCATTCCATGGGTCTCAACTCTCCAGGTTTAAGGGATTCTTCCTTCAGCTAAAACATGCATGTGGAACCCAGAGTATGATCCACCGTGTGATCGGGAAACGTGTTCAAAGGTGTCTCAGTTTTCTTCCCCCGGTACTCGGGTGCAACATTCCAGACGCTTTACTAACACTCTCCCCACTTGGAGAGTCAGTGCCTTTAACCTCCTGTTTGGCCCAGTTTGCAATTTCTGCGGAAAATGAACAGGAATAGGGAGAACCAATGAGAGACTACCTGGAGGTGTCTGGACGGGCAAATTTAACTCTCATTTCCCACCAGGAAGAGGAATTAACAAAAGGCTCAGCGTGCCGTGCCGGAACCACACTAGGGCCTGAAGCAATCCTGCGGTGTTGCGGCCAGCTCACAAGAAAGCGAGTTGAAGAAAGGAGCTCAGGGGCACTGTCATTCACAGACCTGCAGAGTTATAAATGACAGCTATCATCCAAAAATATATTGAAGTAAGGCTGCCAAGAGGACTTGAAAGCGGGGCAGAATTGCAGGAAACCGATTTCAGGAGGTAGACTGGAATTGCATGTAAAGCATAGGAAAAGAGGCAGAACGTCCACAATGATGCACTTGGCCAAAAAGGGCGTATGCGTTTTTTCCTGAATATATTCAGGAAAAAACGCATACGCCCTTTTTGGCCAACCAAGCAAGCTTGCAAAGGAAATCTGCAGTACAATGAAGTCTCACTGCCCCCCGGTCAAAAGGGTCATCTGAAAAAAGTGTAAAATCCAGAAAGGCAGGACAGGCCATGGAGACGTGGGAGCCTTGTTATGCTCATGGGCGGGATGTAAATTGCCAACAGCCACTCTGGAGAAGTGTATGGTGTTTCCTGAAACATCTACAAAACAAAGCAACAGAGCCTAGGGTACTTCCACTTATGGTCCTATAGCTTAGGGAAATTAAAATCAAAAACACACAGCCACCCCAAAGTTTGGGACGGCTCTGTTTACAAGAACCTCGTTTACGGTACATGTTCAATATCACAGAAAGCGAAAAATGTATAAAGAAGTTGTGGTACTTACATACAATGCAATATCACTCAGCAATGAAATCTATGTCATCAGGCCCGTAGCAGCATAACGAGTGGATTCAGGTACGATGATTCTAAGTGAAATAAGTCACAGAGAAAAAGAAACATCATAATATATCACTACTACACGGAATGTAAACTTGGCTACACAGGAACTGAATTACAAAACAGAACAGGGTCTCAAATGTAGAAAACCAACTTATGCTTGCTTAAGGGGAAAGGTGAGTTGGGGTGCTGCATAAAACCAGAGATTGAAATTAGCACAGATACCGTTCCATAAGCCAAATATGTAATAGACAAGAGCTACTCCTTGCTCAGCGAAGTGGACTCAACACCCCATATTAAACGCCTAAGAATATACCTGACTAGTAAGAATCTTAAAACCTATGGATTTATATGTCTCCGAAAGAGAATCAAGCGTGTGTACAGCGGCATAAACGCAGCAGTGATAGGATTGTTGAGGATCGGTGAGCAAATGCAGACCCTTTGAAGTCATATTTCATGGTACCCATTCCATGGGTCTCAACTCTAAAGGTTTAAGGGATTCTTCCTTCAGCTAAAACATGCATGTGGAACCCAGAGTATGATCCACCGTGAGATTGGGAAACGTGTTCAAAGGTGTCTCAGTTTTCGTCCCCTGGTACTCGGGTGCAACATTCCAGACGCTTTAGTAACACTCTCCCCACTTGCAGAGTCAGTGCCTTTAACCTCCTGTTTGGCCCAGTTTGCAATTTCTGTGGAAAATGAAGAGGAATAGGGAGAACCAATGAGAGAGTAGCTGGAGGTGTCTGGACGGGCAAATTTAACTCTCATTTCCCACCAGGAAGAGGAATTAACCAAAGGCTAACCGTGCCATGCCGGAACCACACTAGGGCCTGAAGCAATCCTGCGGTGTTGCGGCCAGCTCACAAGAAAGCGAGTTGAAGAAAGGAGCTCAGGGGCACTGTCATTCACAATCATGCAGAGTTATAAATGACAGCTATCATCCAAAAGTATATTGAAGTAAGGGTGCCAAGAGGACTTGAAAGTGGGGCAGAATTGCAGGAAACCGATTTCAGGAGGTAGACTGGAATTGCATGTAAAGCATAGGAAAAGATGCAGAACGTCCACAATGATGCACTTGGCCAAAAAGGGCGTATGTGTTTTTTCCTGAATATATTCAGGAAAAAACGCATACGCCCTTTTTGGGCAACCAAACAACCTTGCAAAGGAAATCTGCACTACAATGAAGTCTCACTGCCCCCCGGTCAAAAGGGCCATCTGAAAAAAGTGTAAAATCCAGAAAGGCAGGACAGGCCATGGAGAACTGGGAGCCTTGTTATGCTGATGGGCGGGATGTAGACTGCCAACAGCCACTCTGGAGAAGTGTATGGTGTTTCCTGAAACATCTAAAAAATAAAACAACAGAGCCTAGGGCACTTCAACTTATGGTCCTATAGCTTCGGGAAATTAAAATCAAAAAGACACAGCCACCCCAAAGTGTGGGACGGCTCTGTTTACAAGAACCTCCTTTACGGTAAACGTTCAGTATCACAGAAAGTGAAAAATGGATAAAGAAGTTGTGGTACTTACCTACAATGCAATATCACTCAGCAATGAAATCTATGTCAACAGGCCCGTTGCATCATAATGAGTGGATTCAGGTACGATGATTCTAAGTGAAATAAGTCACTCAGAAAAAGAAACATCATAAGATATCACTACTACACGGAATGTAAACTTGGCTACACAGGAACTGAATTACAAAACAGAACAGGGTCTCAAATGTAGAAAACCAACTTATGCTTCCTTAAGGGGAAAGGTGAGTTGGGGTGCTGCATAAAACCAGAGGTTGAAATTAGCACAGATACCGTTCCATAAGCCAAATATGTAATAGACAAGAGCTACTCCTTGCTCAGCGAAGTGGACACAACACCCCATATTAAACGACTAAGAATATACCTGACTAGTAAGAATCTTAAAACCTATGGATTTATATGTCTCCGAAAGAGAATCAAGCGTGTGTACAGTGGCATAAACGCAGCAGTGATAAGATTGGTGAGGATCGGTGAGCAAATGCAGACCCTTTGAAGTCATATTGCATGGTACCCATTCCATGGGTCTCAACTCTCCAGGTTTAAGGGATTCTTCCTTCAGCTAAAACATGCATGTGGAACCCAGAGTATGATCCACCGTGTGATCGGGAAACGTGTTCAAATGTGACTCAGTTTTTGTGCCCCGGTACTCGGGTGCAACATTGCAGACGCTTTACTAACACTCTCCCCACTTGGAGAGTCAGTGCCTTTAACCTCCTGTTTGGCCCAGTTTGCAATTTCTGCGGAAAATGAACAGGAATAGGGAGAACCAATGAGAGACTAGCTGGAGGTGTCTGGACGGGCAAATTTAACTCTCATTTCCCACCAGGAAGAGGAATTAACCAAAGGCTCACCGTGCCGTGCCAGAACCACACTGGGGCCTGAAGCAATCCTGCGGTGTTGCGGCCAGCTCACAAGAAAGCGAGTTGAAGAAAGGAGCTCAGGGGCACTGTAATTCACAAACCTGCAGGGTTATAAATGACAGCTATCGTCCAAAAATATATTCAAGTAGGCTGCCAAGTGGACTTGAAAGCGGGGTGAATTGCAGGAAACCGATTTCAGGAGGTAGACTGGAATTGCATGTAAAGCATAGGAAAAGAGGCAGAACGTCCACAATGATGCACTTGGCCAAAAAGGGCATATGAGTTTTTTCCTGAATATATTCAAGAAAAAACGCATACGCACTTTTTGGCCAACCAAGCAAGCTTGAAATGGAAATCTGCACTACAATGAAGTCTCACTGCCCCCCGGTCAAAAGGGCCATCTGAAAAAAGTGTAAAATCCAGAAAGGCAGGACAGGTCATGGAGAATTGGGAGCCCTGTTATGCTGATGGGCGGGATGTAAATTGCCAACAGCCACTCTGGAGAAGTGTATGGTGATTCCTGAAACATCTAAAAAACAAAGCAACAGAGCCTAGGGCACTTCCACTTATGGTCCTATAGCTTAGGGAAATTAAAATCAAAAAGACACAGCCACCCCAAAGTTTGGGACGGCTCTGTTTACAAGAACCTCGTTTACGGTACAAGTTCAATATCGCAGAAAGCGAAAAATGGATAAAGAAGTTGTGGTACTTACGTACAATGCAATATCACTCAGCAATGAAATCTACGTCATCAGGCCCATAGCAGCATAATGAGTGGATTCAGGTACGATGATTCTAAGTGAAATAAGTCACACAGAAAAAGAAACATCATAAGATATCACTACTACACGGCATGTAAACTTGGCTACACAGGAACTGAATTACAAAACAGAACAGGGTCTCAAATGTAGAAAACCAACTTATGCTTGCTTAAGGGGAAAGGTGAGTTGGGGTGCTGCATAAAACCAGAGATTGAAATGAGCACAGATACCGTTCCATAAGCCAAATATGTAATAGACAAGAGCTACTCCTTGCTCAACGAACTGGACTCAACACCTCATATTAAACGCCTAAGAATATACCTGACTAGTAAGAATCTTAAAACCTATGGATTTATATGTCTCCGAAAGAGAACCAAGCATGTGTACAGCGGCATAAACGCAGCAGTGATAGGATTGGTGAGGATTGGTGAGCAAATGCAGAACCTTTGAAGTCATATTGCAAGGTACCCATTCCATGGGTCTCAACTCTCCAGGTTTAAGGGATTCTTCCTTCAGCTACAACATGCATGTTGAACCCAGAGTATGATCCGCCTTGTGATCGGGAAACATGTTCAAATGTCTCTCAATTTTCGTCCCCCGGTACTCAGGTGCAACATTGCAGACGCTTTACTAACACTCTCCCCACTTGGAGAGTCAGTGCCTTTAACCTCCTGTTTGGCCCAGTTTGCAATTTCTGAGGAAAATGAACAGGAATAGGGAGAACCAATGAGAGACTAGCTGGAGGTGTCTGGACGGGCAAATTTAACTCTCATTTCCCACCAGGAAGAGGAATTAATCAAAGGCTCAGCGTGCCGTGCCGGAAACACACTAGGGCCTGAAGCAATCCTGCGGTGTTGCGGCCAGCTCACAAGAAAGCGAGTTGAAAAAAGGAGCTCAGGGGCACTGTAATTCACAGACCTGCAGAGTTATAAATGACAGCTATCGTCCAAAAATATATTGAAGTAAGGCTGCCAATAGGACTTGAAAGCGGGGCAGAATTTCAGGAAACCGATTTCAGGAGGTAGACTGGAATTGCATGTAAAGCATAGGAAAAGAGGCAGAACGTCCAAAATGATGCACTTGGCCAAGAAGGGCGTATGCGTTTTTTCCTGAATATATTCAGGAAAAAACGCATACGCCCTTTTTGGCCAACCAAGCAAGCTTGCAAAGGAAATCTGCACTACAATGAAGTCTCACTGCCCCCTGGTCAAAAGGGCCATCTGAAAAAAGTGTAAAATCCAGAAAGGCAGGACAGGCCATGGAGTCGTGGGAGCCTTGTTATGCTCATGGGCGGGATGTAAATTGCCAACAGCCACTCTGGAGAAGTGTATGGTGTTTCCTGAAACATCTAAAAAAGAAAGCAACAGAGCCTAGGGCACTTCCACTTATGGTCCTATAGCTTAGGGAAATTAAAATCAAAAAGACACAGCCACCCCAAAGTTTGGGACGGCTCTGTTTACAGGAACCTCGTTTAAGGTACAAGTTCAATAACACAGAAAGCGGAAAATGGATAAAGAAGTTGTGGTACATACGTACAATGCAATATCACTCAGCAATGAAATCTATGTCATCAGGCCCATAGCAGCATAATGAGTGGATTCAGGTACGATGATTCTAAGTGAAATAAGTCACACAGAAAAAGAAACATCATAAGATATCACTACTACACGGAATGTAAACTTGCCTATACAGGAACTGAATTACAAAACAGAACAGGGTCTCAAATGTAGAAAACCAACTTATGCTTCCTTAAGGTGAAAGGTGAGTTGGGGTTCTGCATAAAACCAGAGATTGAAATTAGCACAGACACCGTTCCATAAGCCAAATATGTAACAGACAAGAGCTACTCCTTGCTCAACCAAGTGGACTCAACACCCCATATTAAACGCCTAAGAATATACCTGACTAGTAAGAATCATAAAACCTATGGATTTATATGTCTCCAAAAGAGAATCAAGCGTGTGTACAGTGGCACAACGCAGCAGGGATAGGATTGGTGATGTTCGGTGAGCAAATGCAGACCCTTTGAAGTCATATTGCATGGTACCCATTCCATGGGTCTCAACTCTCCCGGTTTAAGGGATTCTTCCTTCAGCTAAAACATGCATGTGGAACCCAGAGTATGATCCACAGTGTGATCGGGAAACGTGTTCAAATGGGTCTCAGTTTTCATGCCCTGTTACTCGGGTGCAACATTCCAGACGCTTTACGAACTCTCTCCCCACTTGGAGAGTCAGTGCCTTTAACCTCCTGTTTGGCCCAGTTTGCAATTTCTGTGTAAGACGAACAGGAATAGGGAGAACCAATGGGAGACTAGCTGGAGGTGTCTGGATGGGCAAATTTAACTCTCGTTTTCCACCAGGAAGAGGAATTAACCAAAGGCTCAGCGTGCCATGCCGGAACCACACTAGGGCCTGAAGCAATCCTGCAGTATTGCGGCCAGCTCACAAGAAAGCGAGTTGAAGAAAGGAGCTCAGGGGCACTGTCATTCACAAACCTGCAGAGTTATAAATGACAGCTATCGTCCAAAAATATATTGAAGTAAGGCTGCCAAGAGGACTTGAAAGCGGGGCAGAATTGCAGGAAACCGATTTCAGGAGGTAGACTGGAATTGCATGTAAAGCATAGGAAAAGAGGCAGAACGTCCATAATGATGCACTTGGCCAAAAAGGGCGTATGCGTTTTCTCCTGAATATATTCAGGAAAAAACGCATACGCCCTTTTTGGCCAACCAAGCAAGCTTGCAAAGGAAATCTGCACTACAATGAAATCTCACTGCCCCCCGGTCAAAAGGGCCATCTGAAAAAAGTGTAAAATCCAGAAAGGCAGGACAGGCCATGTAGACGTGGGAGCCTTGTTATACTCATGGGCGGGATGTAAATTGCCAACAGCCACTCTGGAGAAGTGTATGGTGTTTCCTGAAACATCTAAAAAACAAAGCAACAGAGCCTAGGGCACTTCCACTTATGGTCCTATAGCTTAGGGAAATTAAAATCAAAAAGACAGAGCCACCCCAATGTTTGGGACGGCTCTGTTTACAAGAACATCGTTTACGGTACAAGTTCAATATCGCACAAAGCGAAAAATGGATAAAGAAGTTGTGGTACTTACGTACAATGCAATATCACTCAGCAATGAAATCTATGTCATCAGGCCCGTAGCAGCATAACGAGTGGATTCAGGTACGATGATTCTAAGTGAAATAAGTCACAGAGAAAAAAAAACATCATAAGATATCACTACTACACGGAATGTAAACTTGGCTACACAGGAACTGAATTACAAAACAGAACAGGGTCTCAAATGTAGAAAACCAACTTATGCTTGCTTAAGGGGAAAGGTGAGTTGGGGTGCTGCATAAAACCAGAGATTGAAATTAGCACAGATACCGTTCCATAAGCCAAATATGTAATAGACAAGAGCTACTCCTTGCTCAACGAAGTGGACTCAACACCCCATATTAAACGCCTAAGAATATACCTGACTAGTAAGAATCTTAAAACCTATGGATTTATATGTCTCCGAAAGAGAATCAAGCGTGTGTACAGCGGCATAATCGGAGCAGTGATAGGATTGGTGAGGATCGGTGAGGAAATGCAGAACCTATGAAGTCATATTGCATGGTACCCATTCCATGGGTCTCAACTCTCCAGGTTTAAGGGATTCTTCCTTCAGCTAAAACATGCATGTGGAACCCAGAGTATGATCCACTGTGAGATTGGGAAACGTGTTCAAAGGTGTCTCAGTTTTCGTCCCCTGGTACTCAGGTGCAACATGCCAGACGCTGTACTAACACTCTCCCCACTTGGAGAGTCAGTGCCTTTAACCTCCTGTTTGGCCCAGTTTGCAATTTCTGCGGAAAATGAACAGGAATAGGGAGAACCAATGAGAGACTAGCTGGAGGTGTCTGCACAGGCAAATAAACTCTCATTTCCCACCAGGAAGAGGAATTAACCAAAGGCTCAGCGTGCCATGCCGGAACCACACTAGGGCCTGAAGCAATCCTGCGGTGTTGCGGCCAGCTCACAAGAAAGCGAGTTGAAGAAATGAGCTCAGGGGCACTGTAATTCACAAAACTGCAGAGTTATAAATGACAGCTATCGTCCAAAAATATATTGAAGTAAGGCTACCAGGAGGACTTTAAAGCGGGGCAGAATTGCAGGAAACCGATTTCAGGAGGTAGACTGGAATTGCATGTAAAGCATAGGAAAAGAGGCAGAACGTCCATAATGATGCACTTGGCCAAAAAGGGCGTATGCGTTTTTTCCTGAATATATTCAGGAAAAAACGCATACGCCCTTTTTGGCCAACCAAGCAAGCTTGCAAAGGAAATCTGCACTACAATGAAGTCTCACTGCCCCCCGGTCAAAAGGGCCATCTGAAGAAACTGTAAAATCCAGAAAGGCAGGACAGGCCATGTAAACGTGGGAGCATTGTTATGCTCATGGGCGGGATGTAAATTGCCAACAGCCACTCTGGAGAAGTGCATGGTGTTTCCTGAAACATCCAAAAAACAAAGCAACAGAGCTTAGGGCACTTCCACTTATGGTCCTATAGCTTAGGGAAATTAAAATCAAAAAGACACAGCCACCCCAAAGTTTGGGACGGCTCTGTTTACAAGAACCTCGTTTACAGTACAAGTTCAATATCGCAGAAAGCGAAAAATGGATAAAGAAGTTGTGGTACTTACGTACAATGCAATATCACTCAGCAATGAAATCTATGTCATCAGGCCCATAGCAGCATAATGAGTGGATTCAGGTACGATGATTGTAAGTGAAATAAGTCACACAGAAAAAGAAACATCATAAGATATCACTACTACACGGAATGTAAACTTGGCTACACAGGAACTGAATTACAAAACAGAACAGGGTCTCAAATGTGGAAAACCAACTTATGCTTGCTTAAGGGGAAAGGTGAGTTGGGGTGCTGCATAAAACCAGAGGTTGAAATTAGCACAGATACCGTTCCATAAGCCAAATATGTAATAGACAAGAGCTGCTCCTTGCTCAACGAAGTGGACACAACACCCCATATTAAACGCCTAAGAATATACCTGACTAGTAAGAATCTTAAAACCTATGGATTTATATGTCTCCGAAAGAGAATCAAGCGTGTGTACAGCGGCATAATCGGAGCAGTGATAGGATTGGTGAGGATCGGTGAGGAAATGCAGAACCTATGAAGTCATATTGCATGGTACCCATTCCATGGGTCTCAACTCTCCAGGTTTAAGGGATTCTTCCTTCAGCTAAAACATGCATGTGGAACCCAGAGTATGATCCACTGTGAGATTGGGAAACGTGTTCAAAGGTGTCTCAGTTTTCGTCCCCTGGTACTCAGGTGCAACATGCCAGACGCTGTACTAACACTCTCCCCACTTGGAGAGTCAGTGCCTTTAACCTCCTGTTTGGCCCAGTTTGCAATTTCTGCGGAAAATGAACAGGAATAGGGAGAACCAATGAGAGACTAGCTGGAGGTGTCTGCACAGGCAAATAAACTCTCATTTCCCACCAGGAAGAGGAATTAACCAAAGGCTCAGCGTGCCATGCCGGAACCACACTAGGGCCTGAAGCAATCCTGCGGTGTTGCGGCCAGCTCACAAGAAAGCGAGTTGAAGAAAGGAGCTCAGGGGCACTGTCATTCACAAAACTGCAGAGTTATAAATGACAGCTATCGTCCAAAAATATATTGAAGTAAGGCTACCAGGAGGACTTTAAAGCGGGGCAGAATTGCAGGAAACCGATTTCAGGAGGTAGACTGGAATTGCATGTAAAGCATAGGAAAAGAGGCAGAACGTCCATAATGATGCACTTGGCCAAAAAGGGCGTATGCGTTTTTTCCTGAATATATTCAGGAAAAAACGCATATGCCCTTTTTGGCCAACCAAGCAAGCTTGCAAAGGAAATCTGCACTACAATGAAGTCTCACTGCCCCCCGGTCAAAAGGGCCATCTGAAGAAACTGTAAAATCCAGAAAGGCAGGACAGGCCATGTAAACGTGGGAGCATTGTTATGCTCATGGGCGGGATGTAAATTGCCAACAGCCACTCTGGAGAAGTGCATGGTGTTTCCTGAAACATCCAAAAAACAAAGCAACAGAGCTTAGGGCACTTCCACTTATGGTCCTATAGCTTAGGGAAATTAAAATCAAAAAGACACAGCCACCCCAAAGTTTGGGACGGCTCTGTTTACAAGAACCTCGTTTACAGTACAAGTTCAATATCGCAGAAAGCGAAAAATGGATAAAGAAGTTGTGGTACTTACGTACAATGCAATATCACTCAGCAATGAAATCTATGTCATCAGGCCCATAGCAGCATAATGAGTGGATTCAGGTACGATGATTGTAAGTGAAATAAGTCACACAGGAAAAGAAACATCATAAGATATCACTACTACACGGAATGTAAACTTGGCTACACAGGAACTGAATTACAAAACAGAACAGTGTCTCAAATGTGGAAAACCAACTTATGCTTGCTTAAGGGGAAAGGTGAGTTGGGGTGCTGCAAAAAACCAGAGATTGAAATGAGAACAGATACCGTTCCATAAGCCAAATATTTAATAGACCAGAGCTACTCCTTGCTCAAGGAAGTGGACTCAACACCCCATATTAAACGCCTAAGAATATACCTGACTAGTAAGAATCTTAAAACCTATGGATTTATATGTCTCCGAAAGAGAATCAAGCGTGTGTACAGCGGCATAATCGCAGCAGTGATAGGATTGGTGAGGATCGGTGAGGAAATGCAGAACCTATGAAGTCATATTGCATGGTACCCATTCCATGGGTCTCAACTCTCCAGGTTTAAGGGATTCTTCCTTCAGCTAAAACATGCATGTGGAACCCAGAGTATGATCCACTGTGAGATTGGGAAACGTGTTCAAAGGTGTCTCAGTTTTCGTCCCCTGGTACTCAGGTGCAACATGCCAGACGCTGTACTAACACTCTCCCCACTTGGAGAGTCAGTGCCTTTAACCTCCTGTTTGGCCCAGTTTGCAATTTCTGCGGAAAATGAACAGGAATAGGGAGAACCAATGAGAGACTAGCTGGAGGTGTCTGCACAGGCAAATAAACTCTCATTTCCCACCAGGAAGAGGAATTAACCAAAGGCTCAGCGTGCCATGCCGGAACCACACTAGGGCCTGAAGCAATCCTGCGGTGTTGCGGCCAGCTCACAAGAAAGCGATTTGAAGAAATGAGCTCAGGGGCACTGTAATTCACAAAACTGCAGAGTTATAAATGACAGCTATCGTCCAAAAATATATTGAAGTAAGGCTACCAGGAGGACTTTAAAGCGGGGCAGAATTGCAGGAAACCGATTTCAGGAGGTAGACTGGAATTGCATGTAAAGCATAGGAAAAGAGGCAGAACGTCCATAATGATGCACTTGGCCAAAAAGGGCGAATGCGTTTTTTCCTGAATATATTCAGGAAAAAACGCATATGCCCTTTTTGGCCAACCAAGCAAGCTTGCAAAGGAAATCTGCACTACAATGAAGTCTCACTGCCCCCCGGTCAAAAGGGCCATCTGAAGAAACTGTAAAATCCAGAAAGGCAGGACAGGCCATGTAAACGTGGGAGCATTGTTATGCTCATGGGCGGGATGTAAATTGCCAACAGCCACTCTGGAGAAGTGCATGGTGTTTCCTGAAACATCCAAAAAACAAAGCAACAGAGCTTAGGGCACTTCCACTTATGGTCCTATAGCTTAGGGAAATTAAAATCAAAAAGACACAGCCACCCCAAAGTTTGGGACGGCTCTGTTTACAAGAACCTCGTTTACAGTACAAGTTCAATATCGCAGAAAGCGAAAAATGGATAAAGAAGTTGTGGTACTTACGTACAATGCAATATCACTCAGCAATGAAATCTATGTCATCAGGCCCATAGCAGCATAATGAGTGGATTCAGGTACGATGATTGTAAGTGAAATAAGTCACACAGGAAAAGAAACATCATAAGATATCACTACTACACGGAATGTAAACTTGGCTACACAGGAACTGAATTACAAAACAGAACAGGGTCTCAAATGTGGAAAACCAACTTATGCTTGCTTAAGGGGAAAGGTGAGTTGGGGTGCTGCAAAAAACCAGAGATTGAAATGAGAACAGATACCGTTCCATAAGCCAAATATTTAATAGACCAGAGCTACTCCTTGCTCAAGGAAGTGGACTCAACACCCCATATTAAACGCCTAAGAATATACCTGACTAGTAAGAATCTTAAAACCTATGGATTTATATGTCTCCGAAAGAGAATCAAGCGTGTGTACAGCGGCATAATCGCAGCAGTGATAGGATTGGTGAGGATCGGTGAGGAAATGCAGAACCTATGAAGTCATATTGCATGGTACCCATTCCATGGGTCTCAACTCTCCAGGTTTAAGGGATTCTTCCTTCAGCTAAAACATGCATGTGGAACCCAGAGTATGATCCACTGTGAGATTGGGAAACGTGTTCAAAGGTGTCTCAGTTTTCGTCCCCTGGTACTCAGGTGCAACATGCCAGACGCTGTACTAACACTCTCCCCACTTGGAGAGTCAGTGCCTTTAACCTCCTGTTTGGCCCAGTTTGCAATTTCTGCGGAAAATGAACAGGAATAGGGAGAACCAATGAGAGACTAGCTGGAGGTGTCTGCACAGGCAAATAAACTCTCATTTCCCACCAGGAAGAGGAATTAACCAAAGGCTCAGCGTGCCATGCCGGAACCACACTAGGGCCTGAAGCAATCCTGCGGTGTTGCGGCCAGCTCACAAGAAAGCGATTTGAAGAAATGAGCTCAGGGGCACTGTAATTCACAAAACTGCAGAGTTATAAATGACAGCTATCGTCCAAAAATATATTGAAGTAAGGCTACCAGGAGGACTTTAAAGCGGGGCAGAATTGCAGGAAACCGATTTCAGGAGGTAGACTGGAATTGCATGTAAAGCATAGGAAAAGAGGCAGAACGTCCATAATGATGCACTTGGCCAAAAAGGGCGTATGCGTTTTTTCCTGAATATATTCAGGAAAAAACGCATATGCCCTTTTTGGCCAACCAAGCAAGCTTGCAAAGGAAATCTGCACTACAATGAAGTCTCACTGCCCCCCGGTCAAAAGGGCCATCTGAAGAAACTGTAAAATCCAGAAAGGCAGGACAGGCCATGTAAACGTGGGAGCATTGTTATGCTCATGGGCGGGATGTAAATTGCCAACAGCCACTCTGGAGAAGTGCATGGTGTTTCCTGAAACATCCAAAAAACAAAGCAACAGAGCTTAGGGCACTTCCACTTATGGTCCTATAGCTTAGGGAAATTAAAATCAAAAAGACACAGCCACCCCAAAGTTTGGGACGGCTCTGTTTACAAGAACCTCGTTTACAGTACAAGTTCAATATCGCAGAAAGCGAAAAATGGATAAAGAAGTTGTGGTACTTACGTACAATGCAATATCACTCAGCAATGAAATCTATGTCATCAGGCCCATAGCAGCATAATGAGTGGATTCAGGTACGATGATTGTAAGTGAAATAAGTCACACAGGAAAAGAAACATCATAAGATATCACTACTACACGGAATGTAAACTTGGCTACACAGGAACTGAATTACAAAACAGAACAGGGTCTCAAATGTGGAAAACCAACTTATGCTTGCTTAAGGGGAAAGGTGAGTTGGGGTGCTGCAAAAAACCAGAGATTGAAATGAGAACAGATACCGTTCCATAAGCCAAATATTTAATAGACCAGAGCTACTCCTTGCTCAAGGAAGTGGACTCAACACCCCATATTAAACGCCTAAGAATATACCTGACTAGTAAGAATCTTAAAACCTATGGATTTATATGTCTCCGAAAGAGAATCAAGCGTGTGTACAGCGGCATAATCGCAGCAGTGATAGGATTGGTGAGGATCGGTGAGGAAATGCAGAACCTATGAAGTCATATTGCATGGTACCCATTCCATGGGTCTCAACTCTCCAGGTTTAAGGGATTCTTCCTTCAGCTAAAACATGCATGTGGAACCCAGAGTATGATCCACTGTGAGATTGGGAAACGTGTTCAAAGGTGTCTCAGTTTTCGTCCCCTGGTACTCAGGTGCAACATGCCAGACGCTGTACTAACACTCTCCCCACTTGGAGAGTCAGTGCCTTTAACCTCCTGTTTGGCCCAGTTTGCAATTTCTGCGGAAAATGAACAGGAATAGGGAGAACCAATGAGAGACTAGCTGGAGGTGTCTGCACAGGCAAATAAACTCTCATTTCCCACCAGGAAGAGGAATTAACCAAAGGCTCAGCGTGCCATGCCGGAACCACACTAGGGCCTGAAGCAATCCTGCGGTGTTGCGGCCAGCTCACAAGAAAGCGAGTTGAAGAAATGAGCTCAGGGGCACTGTAATTCACAAAACTGCAGAGTTATAAATGACAGCTATCGTCCAAAAATATATTGAAGTAAGGCTACCAGGAGGACTTTAAAGCGGGGCAGAATTGCAGGAAACCGATTTCAGGAGGTAGACTGGAATTGCATGTAAAGCATAGGAAAAGAGGCAGAACGTCCATAATGATGCACTTGGCCAAAAAGGGCGTATGCGTTTTTTCCTGAATATATTCAGGAAAAAACGCATATGCCCTTTTTGGCCAACCAAGCAAGCTTGCAAAGGAAATCTGCACTACAATGAAGTCTCACTGCCCCCAGGTCAAAAGGGCCATCTGAAGAAACTGTAAAATCCAGAAAGGCAGGACAGGCCATGTAAACGTGGGAGCATTGTTATGCTCATGGGCGGGATGTAAATTGCCAACAGCCACTCTGGAGAAGTGCATGGTGTTTCCTGAAACATCCAAAAAACAAAGCAACAGAGCTTAGGGCACTTCCACTTATGGTCCTATAGCTTAGGGAAATTAAAATCAAAAAGACACAGCCACCCCAAAGTTTGGGACGGCTCTGTTTACAAGAACCTCGTTTACAGTACAAGTTCAATATCGCAGAAAGCGAAAAATGGATAAAGAAGTTGTGGTACTTACGTACAATGCAATATCACTCAGCAATGAAATCTATGTCATCAGGCCCATAGCAGCATAATGAGTGGATTCAGGTACGATGATTGTAAGTGAAATAAGTCACACAGGAAAAGAAACATCATAAGATATCACTACTACACGGAATGTAAACTTGGCTACACAGGAACTGAATTACAAAACAGAACAGGGTCTCAAATGTGGAAAACCAACTTATGCTTGCTTAAGGGGAAAGGTGAGTTGGGGTGCTGCAAAAAACCAGAGATTGAAATGAGAACAGATACCGTTCCATAAGCCAAATATTTAATAGACCAGAGCTACTCCTTGCTCAAGGAAGTGGACTCAACACCCCATATTAAACGCCTAAGAATATACCTGACTAGTAAGAATCTTAAAACCTATGGATTTATATGTCTCCGAAAGAGAATCAAGCGTGTGTACAGCGGCATAATCGCAGCAGTGATAGGATTGGTGAGGATCGGTGAGGAAATGCAGAACCTATGAAGTCATATTGCATGGTACCCATTCCATGGGTCTCAACTCTCCAGGTTTAAGGGATTCTTCCTTCAGCTAAAACATGCATGTGGAACCCAGAGTATGATCCACTGTGAGATTGGGAAACGTGTTCAAAGGTGTCTCAGTTTTCGTCCCCTGGTACTCAGGTGCAACATGCCAGACGCTGTACTAACACTCTCCCCACTTGGAGAGTCAGTGCCTTTAACCTCCTGTTTGGCCCAGTTTGCAATTTCTGCGGAAAATGAACAGGAATAGGGAGAACCAATGAGAGACTAGCTGGAGGTGTCTGCACAGGCAAATAAACTCTCATTTCCCACCAGGAAGAGGAATTAACCAAAGGCTCAGCGTGCCATGCCGGAACCACACTAGGGCCTGAAGCAATCCTGCGGTGTTGCGGCCAGCTCACAAGAAAGCGAGTTGAAGAAATGAGCTCAGGGGCACTGTAATTCACAAAACTGCAGAGTTATAAATGACAGCTATCGTCCAAAAATATATTGAAGTAAGGCTACCAGGAGGACTTTAAAGCGGGGCAGAATTGCAGGAAACCGATTTCAGGAGGTAGACTGGAATTGCATGTAAAGCATAGGAAAAGAGGCAGAACGTCCATAATGATGCACTTGGCCAAAAAGGGCGTATGCGTTTTTTCCTGAATATATTCAGGAAAAAACGCATATGCCCTTTTTGGCCAACCAAGCAAGCTTGCAAAGGAAATCTGCACTACAATGAAGTCTCACTGCCCCCAGGTCAAAAGGGCCATCTGAAGAAACTGTAAAATCCAGAAAGGCAGGACAGGCCATGTAAACGTGGGAGCATTGTTATGCTCATGGGCGGGATGTAAATTGCCAACAGCCACTCTGGAGAAGTGCATGGTGTTTCCTGAAACATCCAAAAAACAAAGCAACAGAGCTTAGGGCACTTCCACTTATGGTCCTATAGCTTAGGGAAATTAAAATCAAAAAGACACAGCCACCCCAAAGTTTGGGACGGCTCTGTTTACAAGAACCTCGTTTACAGTACAAGTTCAATATCGCAGAAAGCGAAAAATGGATAAAGAAGTTGTGGTACTTACGTACAATGCAATATCACTCAGCAATGAAATCTATGTCATCAGGCCCATAGCAGCATAATGAGTGGATTCAGGTACGATGATTGTAAGTGAAATAAGTCACACAGAAAAAGAAACATCATAAGATATCACTACTACACGGAATGTAAACTTGGCTACACAGGAACTGAATTACAAAACAGAACAGGGTCTCAAATGTGGAAAACCAACTTATGCTTGCTTAAGGGGAAAGGTGAGTTGGGGTGCTGCAAAAAACCAGAGATTGAAATGAGAACAGATACCGTTCCATAAGCCAAATATTTAATAGACCAGAGCTACTCCTTGCTCAAGGAAGTGGACTCAACACCCCATATTAAACGCCTAAGAATATACCTGACTAGTAAGAATCTTAAAACCTATGGATTTATATGTCTCCGAAAGAGAATCAATCGTGTGTACAGCGGCATAAACGCAGCAGTGATAGGATTGGTGAGGATTGGTGAGCAAATGCAGACCCTTTGAAGTCATATTGCATGGTACACATTCCATGGGTCTCAACTCTCCAGGTTTAAGGGATTCTTCCTTCAGCTACAACATGCATGTTGAACCCAGAGTATGATCCACCGTGTGATCGAGAAACGTGTTCAAATGTGTCTCAATTTTCGTCCCCCGGTACTCAGGTGCAACATTCCAGACGCTTTACTAACACTCTCCCCACTTGGAGAGTCAGTGCCTTTAACCTCCTGTTTGGCCCAGTTTGCAATTTCTGTGTAAGATGAACAGGAATAGGGAGAACCAATGAGAGACTAGCTGGAGGTGTCTGAACTGGCAAATTTAACTCTCATTTCCCACCAGGAAGAGGAGTTAACCAAAGGCACAGCGTGCCGTGCCAGAACCACACTAGGGCCTGAAGCAATCCTGCGGTGTTGCGGCCAGCTCACAAGAAAGCGAGTTGAAGAAAGGAGCTCAGGGGCACTGTCATTCACAGACCTGCAGAGTTATAAATGACAGCTATCATCCAAAAATATATTGAAGTAAGGCTGCCAAGAGGACTTGAAAGCGGGGCAGAATTGCAGGAAACCGATTTCAGGAGGTAGACTGGAATTGCATGTAAAGCATAGGAAAAGAGGCAGAACGTCCACAATGATGCACTTGGCCAAAAAGGGCATATGCGTTTTTTCGTCAGGAAATAACGCATACGCACTTTTTGGCCAAGCAAGCAAGCTTGCAAAGGAAATCTGCACAACAATGAAGTCTCACTGCCCCCCGACCAAAAGGGCCATCTGAAAAAAGTGTAAAATCCAGAAAGGCAGGACAGGCCATGGAGAACTGGAAGACTTGTTATGCTCATGGGCGGGATGTAAATTGCCAACAGCCATTCTGGAGAAGTGTATGGTGTTTCCTGAAACATCTAAAAAACAAAGCAACAGAGCCTAGGGCACTTCCACTTATGGTCCTATAGCTTAGGGAAATTAAAATCAAAAAGACACAGCCACCCCAAAGTTTGGGATGGCTCTGTTTACAAGAACCTCGTTTACGGTACAAGTTCAATATCACAGAAAGAAAAAAATGGATAAAGAAGTTGTGGTACTTACGTACAATGCAATATCACTCAGCAATGAAATCTATGTCATCAGGCCCATAGCAGCATAACGAGTGGATTCAGGTACGATGATTATAATTGAAATAATTCACAGAGAAAAAAAAACATCATAAGATATCACTACTACACGGAATGTAAACTTGGCTACCCAGGAACTGAATTACAAAACAGAACAGGGTCTCAAATGTAGAAAACCAACTTATGCTTGCTTAAGGGGAAAGGTGAGTTGGGGTGCTGCATAAAACCAGACATTGAAATTAGCACAGATACCGTTCCATAAGCCAAATATGTAATAGACAAGAGCTACTCCTTGCTCAACGAAGTGGACACTACACCCCATATTAAACGCGTAAGAATATACCTGACTAGTAAGAATCTTAAAACCTATGGATTTATATGTCTCCGAAAGAGAATCAAGCGTGTGTACAGCGGCATAAAGGCAGCAGTGATAGGATTGGTGAGGTTCGGTGAACACATGCAGACCCTTTGAAGTCATATTGCATGGTACCCATTCCATGGGTCTCAATTCTCCAGGTTTAAGGGATTCTTCCTTCAGCTAAAACATGCATGTGGAACCCAGAGTATGATCCACCGTGTGATCGGGAAACGTGTTCAAATATGTCAGTTTTCGTCCCCTGGTACTCGGGTGCAACATTCCAGATGCTTTACTAACACTCTCCCCACTTGGAGAGTCAGTGCCTTTAACCTCCTGTTTGGCCCAGTTTGCAATTTCTGCGGAAAATGAACAGGAATAGGGAGAACCAATGAGAGACTAGCTGGAGGTGTCTGGACGGGCAAATTTAACTCTCATTTCCCACCAGGAAGAGGAATTAACCAAAGGCTCAGCGTGCTATGCCGGAACCATACTAGGACCTGAAACGATGCTGCGGTGTTGTGGCCAGCTCACAAGAAAGCGAGTTGAAGAAAGGAGCTCAGGGGCACTGTAATTCACAAACCTGCAAAGTTATAAATGACAGCTATCGTCCAAAAATATATTGAAGTAAGGCTGCCAAGAGGACTTGAAAGCGGGACAGAATTGCAGGAAACCGATTTCAGGAGGTAGACTGGAATTGCATGTAAAGCATAGGAAAAGAGGCAGAACGTCCACAATGATGCACTTGGCCAAAAAGGGCGTATGCGTTTTTTCCTGAATATATTCAGGAAAAAACGCATACGCACTTTTTGGCCAACCAAGCAAGCTTGCAAATGAAACTTGCACTACAATGATGTCTCACTGCCCCCCGGTCAAAAGGGCCATCTGAAAAAAGTGTAAAATCCAAAAAGGCAGGACAGGACATGGAGAACTGGGAGCCTTGTTATGCTCATGGGCGGGATGTAAATTGCCAACAGCCACTCTGGAGAAGTGTATGGTGTTTCCTGAAACATCTAAAAAACAAAGCAACAGAGCCTAGGGCACTTCCACTTATGGTCCTATAGCTTAGGGAAATTAAAATCAAAAAGACACAGCCACTCCAATGTTTGGGACGGCTAAGTTTACAAGAACCTCGTTTACAGTACAAGTTCAATATCACAGATAGTGAAAAATGGATAAAGAAGTTGTGGGACTTACGTACAATGCAATATCACTCAGCAATGAAATCTATGTCATCAGGCCCATAGCAGCATAATGAGTGGATTCAGGTACGATGATTCTAAGTGAAATAAGTCACACAGAAAAAGAAACATCATAAGATATCACTACTACACGGCATGTAAACTTGGCTACACAGGAACTGAATTACAAAACAGAACAGGGTCTCAAACGTAGAAAACCACCTTATGCTTGCTTAAGGGGAAAGGTGAGTTGGGGTGCTGCATAAAACCAGAGATTGAAATTAGCACAGATACCGTTCCATAAGGCAAATATGTAATAGAAAAGAATTGCTCCTTGCTCAACGAAGTGGACTCTACACCCCATATTAAACGCCTAAGAATATACCTGACTAGTAAGAATCTTAAAACCTATGGATTTATATGTCTCCAAAAGAGAATCAAGCGTGTGTACAGCGGCAGAAACGCAGCAGTGATAGGATTGGTGAGGTTCGGTGAGCAAATGCAGACCCTTTGAAGTCATATTGCATGGTACCCATTCCATGGGTCTCAACTCTCCAGGTTTAAGGGATTCTTCCTTCAGCTAAAACATGCATGTGGAACCCAGAGTATGATCTACCGTGTGATCGGGAAACGTGTTCAAATGTGACTCAGTTTTCGTCCCCTGGTACTCGGGTGCAACATTCCAGACGCTTTACTAACACTCTCCCCACTTGGAGAGTCAGGGCCTTTAACCTCCTGTTTGGCCCAGTTTGCAATTTTTGCGGAAAATGAACAGGAATAGGGAGAACCAATGAGAGACTAGCTGGAGGTGTCTGGACGGGAAAATTTAACTCTCATTTCCCACCAGGAAGAGGAATTAACCAAAGGCTCAGCGTGCAATGCCGGAACCACACTAGGGCCTGAAACGATGCTGCGGTGTTGCGGCCAGCTCACAAGAAAGTGAGTTGAAGAAAGGAGCTCAGGGGCACTGTAATTCACAAACCTGCAGAGTTATAAATGACAGCTATCGTCCAAAAATATATTGAAGTAAGGCTGCCAAGAGGACTTGAAAGCGGGGCAGAAATGCAGGAAACTGATTTCAGGAGGTAGACTGGAATTGCATGTAAAGCATAGGAAAAGAGGCAGAACGTCCACAATGATGCACTTGGCCAAAAAGGGCGTATGCGTTTTTTCCTGAATATATTCAGGAAAAAACGCATACGCCCTTTTTGGCCAACCAAGCAAGCTTGCAAAGGAAATCTGCACTACAATGAAGTCTCACTGCCCCCCCGATCAAAAGGGCCATCTGAAAAAAGTGTAAAATCCAGAAAGGCAGGACAGGCCATGGAGACGTGGGATCCTTGTTATGCTGATGGGCGGGATGTAAATTGCCCACAGCCACTCTGGAGAAGTGTATGGTGTTTCCCGAAACATCTAAAAAACAAAGCAACAGAGCCTAGGGCACTTCCACTTATGGTCCAATAGCTTAGGGAAATTAAAATCTAAAAGACACAGCCACCTCAAAGTTTGGGATGGCTCTGTTTACAAGAACCTCATTTACGGTACAAGTTCAACATCACAGAAAGCAAAAAATGGATAAAGAAGTTGTGGTACTTACGTACAGTGCAATATCACTCAGCAATGAAATCTATGTCATCAGGCCCGTAGCAGCATAACGAGTGGATTCAGGTACGATGATTCTAAGTGAAATAAGTCACAGAGAAAAAGAAACATCATAAGATATCACTACTGCACGGAATGTAAACTTGGCTACCCAGGAACTGAATTACAAAACAGAACAGGGTCTCAAATGTAGAAAACCAACTTATGCTTGCTTAAGGGGAAAGGTGAGTTGGGGTGCTGCATAAAACCAGACATTGAAATTAGCACAGATACCGTTCCATAAGCCAAATATTTAATAGACAAGAGCTACTCCTTGCTCAACGAAGAGGACTCAACACCCCATATTAAACGCCAAAGAATATACCTGACTAGTAAGAATCTTAAAACCTATGGATTTATATTTCTCCGAAAGAGAATCAAGCGTGTGTACAGTGGCATTAACGCAGCAGTGATAGGACTGGTGAGGTTCGGTGAGCAAATGCAGACCCTTTGAAGTCATATTGCATGGTACCCATTCCATGGGTCTCAACTCTCCAGGTTTAAGGGATTCTTCCTTCAGCTAAAACATGCATGTGGAACCCAGAGTATGATCCACCGTGTGATCGGGAAACGTGTTCAAAGGTGTCTCAGTTTTCGTCCCCCGGTACTCGGGTGCAACATTCCAGACGCTTTACTAACACTCTCCCCACTCGGAGAGTCAGTGCCTTTAACCTCCTGTTTGGCCCAGTTTGCAATTTCTGCGGAAAATGAACAGGAATAGGGAGAACCAATGAGAGACTAGCTGGAGGTGTCTGGACGGGCAAATTTAACTCTCATTTCCCACCAGGAAGAGGAATTAACCAAAGGCTCAGCGTGCAATGCCGGAACCACACTAGGGCCTGAAACGATGCTGCGGTGTTGCGGCCAGCTCACAAGAAAGCGAGTTGAAGAAAGGAGCTCAGGGGCACTGTAATTCACAAACCTGCAGAGTTATAAATGACAGCTATCGTCCAAAAATATATTGAAGTAAGGCTGCCAAGAGGACTTGAAAGCGGGGCAGAATTGCAGGAAACCGATTTCAGGAGGTAGACTGGAATTGCATTGAAAGCATAGGAAAAGAGGCAGAACGTCCACAATGATGCACTTGGCCAAAAAGGGCGTATGCGTTTTTTCCTGAATATACTCAGGAAAAAACGCATACGCCCTTTTTGGCCAACCAAGCAAGCTTGCAAAGGAAATCTGCACTACAATGAAGTCTCACTGCCCCCCGGTCAAAAGGGCCATCTGAAAAAAGTGTAAAATCCAGAAAGGCAGGACAGGCCATGGAGAACTGGGAGCCTTGTTATGCTGATGGGCGGGATGTAAATTGCCAACAGCCACTCTGGAGAAGTGTATGGTGTTTCCTGAAACATCTAAAAAACAAAGCAACAGAGCCTAGGGCACTTCCACTTATGCTCCTATAGCTTAGGGAAATTAAATCAAAAATACACAGCCACCCCAAAGTTTGGGATGGTTCTGTTTACAAGAACCTCATTTACGGTAAAAGTTCAATATCACAGAAAGTGAAAAATGGATATAGAAGTTGTGGTACTTACGTACAATGCAATATCACTCAGCAATGAAATCTATGTCATCAGGCCCATAGCAGCATAACGAGTGGATTCAGGTACGATGATTCTAAGTGAAATAAGTCACAGAGAAAAAAAAACATCATAAGATATCACTACTACACGGAATGTAAACTTGGCTACCCAGGAACTGAATTACAAAACAGAACAGGGTCTCAAATGTAGAAAACCAACTTATGCTTGCTTAAGGGGAAAGGTGAGTTGGGGTGCTGCATATAACCAGAGATTGAAATTAGCACAGATACCGTTCCATAAGCCAAATACGTAATAGACAAGAGCTACTCCTTGCTCAACGAAGTGGACTCAACACCCCATATTAAACGCCTAAGAATATACCTGACTAGTAAGAATCTTAAAACCTATGGATGTATATGTCTCTGAAAGAGAATCAAGCGTGTGTACAGCGGCATAAACGCAGCAGTGATAGGATTGGTGAGGTTCGGTGAGCAAATGCAGACCCTTTGAAGTCATATTGCATGGTACGCATTCCATGGATCTCAACTCTCCAGGTTTAAGGGATGCTTCCTTCAGCTAAAACATGCATGTGGAACCCAGAGTATGATCCACCGTGTGATCGGAAAACGTGTTCAAATGGGTCAGATTTCGTCCCCTGGTACTCGGGTGCAACATTCCAGACGCTTTACTAACTCTCTCCCCTCTTGGAGAGTCAGTGCCTTTAACCTCCTGTTTGGCCCAGTTTGCAATTTCTGCGGAAAATGAACAGGAATAGGGAGAACCAATGAGAGACTAGCTGGAGGTGTCTGGACGGGAAAATTTAACTCTCATTTCCCACCAGGAAGAGGAATTAACCAAAGGCTCAGCGTGCAATGCCGGAACCACACTAGGGCCTGAAACGATGCTGCGGTGTTGCGGCCAGCTCACAAGAAAGTGAGTTGAAGAAAGGAGCTCAGGGGCACTGTAATTCACAAACCTGCAGAGTTATAAATGACAGCTATCGTCCAAAAATATATTGAAGTAAGGCTGCCAAGAGGACTTGAAAGCGGGGCAGAATTGCAGGAAACTGATTTCAGGAGGTAGACTGGAATTGCATGTAAAGCATAGGAAAAGAGGCAGAACGTCCACAATGATGCACTTGGCCAAAAAGGGCGTATGCGTTTTTTCCTGAATATATTCAGGAAAAAACGCATACGCCCTTTTTGGCCAACCAAGCAAGCTTGCAAAGGAAATCTGCACTACAATGAAGTCTCACTGCCCCCCCGATCAAAAGGGCCATCTGAAAAAAGTGTAAAATCCAGAAAGGCAGGACAGGCCATGGAGACGTGGGATCCTTGTTATGCTGATGGGCGGGATGTAAATTGCCCACAGCCACTCTGGAGAAGTGTATGGTGTTTCCTGAAACATCTAAAAAACAAAGCAACAGAGCCTAGGGCACTTCCACTTATGGTCCTATAGCTTAGGGAAATTAAAATCAAGAAGACACAGCCACCCCAAAGTTTGGGACGGCTCTGTTTACAAGAACCTCATTTACGGTACAAGTTCAATATCACAGAAAGCAAAAAATGGATAAAGAAGTTGTGGTACTTACGTACTATGCAATATCACTCAGCAATGAAATCTATATCATCAGGCCCGTAGCAGCATAATGAGTGGATTCAGGTACGATGATTCTAAGTGAAATAAGTCACACAGAAAAAGAAATATCATAAGATATCACTACTACACGGAATGTACACTTGGCTACACAGGAACTGAATTACAAAACAGAACAGGGTCTCAAATGTTGAAAACCAACTTATGCTTGCTTAAGGGGAAAGGTGAGTTGGGGTGCTGCATAAAACCAGAGATTGAAATTAGCACAGATACCGTTCTATAAGCCAAATATGTAATAGACAAGAGCTACTCCTTGCTCAAAGAAGTGGACTCTACACCCCGTATTACACGCCTAAGAATATACCTGAATAGTAAGAATCTTAAAACCTATGGATTTATATGTCTCCGAAAGAGAATCAAGTGTGTGTACAGTGGCATAAACGCAGCAGTGATAGGATTGGTGAGGATCGGTGAGCAAATGCAGACCCTTTGAAGTCATATTGCATGGTACCCATTCCATGGGTCTCAACTCTCCAGGTTTAATGGATTCTTCCTTCAGCTAAAACATGCATGTGGAACCCAGAGTATGATCTACCGTGTGATCGGGAAACGTGTTCAAATGTGTCAGTTTTCATCCCCTGGTACTCGGGTGCAACATTCCAGACGCTTTACAAACAATCTCCCCACTTGGAGAGTCAGTGCCTTTAACCTCCTGTTTGGCCCAGTTTGCAATTTCTGCTGAAAATGAACAGGAATAGGGAGAACCAATGAGAGACTAGCTGGAGGTGTCTGGACAGGCAAATTTAACTCTCATTTCCCACCAGGAAGAGGAATTAACCAAAGGCTCAGCGTGCCATGCCGGAACCACACTAGGGCCTGAAGCAATCCTGCGGTGTTGCGGCCAGCTCACAAGAAAGCGAGTTGAAGAAAGGAGCTCAGGGGCACTGTCATTCACAAACCTGCAGAGTTATAAATGACAGCTATCGTCCAAAAATATATTGAAGTAAGGCTGCCAAGAGGACTTGAAAGCGGGGCAGAATTGCAGGAAACCGATTTCAGGAGGTAGACTGGAATTGCATGTAAAGCATAGGAAAAGAGGCAGAACGTCCACAATGATGCACTTGGCCAAAAAGGGCGTATGCGTTTTTTTCCTCAGGAAAAAACGCATACGCCCTTTTTGGCCACCCAAGCAAGCTTGCAAACGAAATCTGCACTACAATGAAGTCTCACTGCCCCCCGGTCAAAAGGGCCATCTGAAAAAAGTGTAAAATCCAGAAAGGCAGGACAGGCCATGGAGTCGTGGGAGCCTTGTTATGCTCATGGGCGGGATGTAAATTGCCAACAGCCACTCTGGAGAAGTGTATGGTGTTTCCTGAAACATCTAAAAAACAAAGCAACAGAGCCTAGGGCACTTCCACTTATGGTCCTATAGCTTAGGGAAATTAAAATCAAAAAGACACAGCCACCCCAAAGTTTGGGACGGCTCTGTTTACAAGAACCTCGTTTAAGGTACAAGTTCAATAACACAGAAAGCGGAAAATGGATAAAGAAGTTGTGGTACATACGTACAATGCAATATCACTCAGCAATGAAATCTATGTCATCAGGCCCATAGCAGCATAATGAGTGGATTCAGGTACGATGATTCTAAGTGAAATAAGTCACACAGAAAAAGAAACATCATAAGATATCACTACTACACGGAATGTAAACTTGCCTATACAGGAACTGAATTACAAAACAGAACAGGGTCTCAAATGTAGAAAACCAACTTATGCTTCCTTAAGGTGAAAGGTGAGTTGGGGTTCTGCATAAAACCAGAGATTGAAATTAGCACAGACACCGTTCCATAAGCCAAATATGTAACAGACAAGAGCTACTCCTTGCTCAGTGAAGTGGACTCAACACCCCATATTAAACGCCTAAGAATATACCTGACTAGTAAGAATCTTAAAACCTATGGATTTATATGTCTCCAAAAGAGAATCAAGCGTGTGTACAGCGGCACAACGCAGCAGGGATAGGATTGGTGATGTTCGGTGAGCAAATGCAGACCCTTTGAAGTCATATTGCATGGTACCCATTCCATGGGTCTCAACTCTCCCGGTTTAAGGGATTCTTCCTTCAGCTAAAACATGCATGTGGAACCCAGAGTATGATCCACCGTGTGATCGGGAAACGTGTTCAAATGGGTCTCAGTTTTCATGCCCTGTTACTCGGGTGCAACATTCCAGACGCTTTACGAACTCTCTCCCCACTTGGAGAGTCAGTGCCTTTAACCTCCTGTTTGGCCCAGTTTGCAATTTCTGTGTAAGACGAACAGGAATAGGGAGAACCAATGGGAGACTAGCTGGAGGTGTCTGGATGGGCAAATTTAACTCTCGTTTTCCACCAGGAAGAGGAATTAACCAAAGGCTCAGCGTGCCATGCCGGAACCACACTAGGGCCTGAAGCAATCCTGCGGTGTTGCGGCCAGCTCACAAGAAAGCGAGTTGAAGAAAGGAGCTCAGGGGCACTGTCATTCACAAACCTGCAGAGTTATAAATGACAGCTATCGTCCAAAAATATATTGAAGTAAGGCTGCCAAGAGGACTTGAAAGCGGGGCAGAATTGCAGGAAACCGATTTCAGGAGGTAGACTGGAATTGCATGTAAAGCATAGGAAAAGAGGCAGAACGTCCATAATGATGCACTTGGCCAAAAAGGGCGTATGCGTTTTCTCCTGAATATATTCAGGAAAAAACGCATACGCCCTTTTTGGCCAACCAAGCAAGCTTGCAAAGGAAATCTGCACTACAATGAAGTCTCACTGCCCCCCGGTCAAAAGGGCCATCTGAAAAAAGTGTAAAATCCAGAAAGGCAGGACAGGCCATGTAGACGTGGGAGCCTTGTTATGCTCATGGGCGGGATGTAAATTGCCAACAGCCACTCTGGAGAAGTGTATGGTGTTTCCTGAAACATCTAAAAAACAAAGCAACAGAGCCTAGGGCACTTCCACTTATGGTCCTATAGCTTAGGGAAATTAAAATCAAAAAGACACAGCCACCCCAATGTTTGGGACGGCTCTGTTTACAAGAACATCGTTTACGGTACAAGTTCAATATCGCACAAAGCGAAAAATGGATAAAGAAGTTGTGGTACTCACGTACAATGCAATATCACTCAGCAATGAAATCTATGTCATCAGGCCCGTAGCAGCATAACGAGTGGATTCAGGTACGATGATTCTAAGTGAAATAAGTCACAGAGAAAAAAAAACATCATAAGATATCACTACTACACGGAATGTAAACTTGGCTACACAGGAACTGAATTACAAAACAGAACAGGGTCTCAAATGTAGAAAACCAACTTATGCTTGCTTAAGGGGAAAGGTGAGTTGGGGTGCTGCATAAAACCAGAGATTGAAATTAGCACAGATACCGTTCCATAAGCCAAATATGTAATAGACAAGAGCTACTCCTTGCTCAACCAAGTGGACTCAACACCCCATATTAAACGCCTAAGAATATACCTGACTAGTAAGAATCTTAAAACCTATGGATTTATATGTCTCCGAAAGAGAATCAAGCGTGTGTACAGCGGCATAATCGCAGCAGTGATAGGATTGGTGAGGATCGGTGAGGAAATGCAGAACCTATGAAGTCATATTGCATGGTACCCATTCCATGGGTCTCAACTCTCCAGGTTTAAGGGATTCTTCCTTCAGCTAAAACATGCATGTGGAACCCAGAGTATGATCCACTGTGAGATTGGGAAACGTGTTCAAAGGTGTCTCAGTTTTCGTCACTTGGTACTCAGGTGCAACATGCCAGACGCTGTACTAACACTCTCCCCACTTGGAGAGTCAGTGCCTTTAACCTCCTGTTTGGCCCAGTTTGCAATTTCTGCGGAAAATGAACAGGAATAGGGAGAACCAATGAGAGACTAGCTGGAGGTGTCTGCACAGGCAAATAAACTCTCATTTCCCACCAGGAAGAGGAATTAACCAAAGGCTCAGCGTGCCATGCCGGAACCACACTAGGGCCTGAAGTAATCCTGCGGTGTTGCGGCCAGCTCACAAGAAAGCGAGTTGAAGAAATGAGCTCAGGGGCACTGTAATTCACAAAACTGCAGAGTTATAAATGACAGCTATCGTCCAAAAATATATTGAAGTAAGGCTACCAGGAGGACTTTAAAGCGGGGCAGAATTGCAGGAAACCGATTTCAGGAGGTAGACTGGAATTGCATGTAAAGCATAGGAAAAGAGGCAGAACGTCCATAATGATGCACTTGGCCAAAAAGGGCGTATGCGTTTTTTCCTGAATATATTCAGGAAAAAACGCATACGCCCTTTTTGGCCAACCAAGCAAGCTTGCAAAGGAAATCTGCACTACAATGAAGTCTCACTGCCCCCCGGTCAAAAGGGCCATCTGAAGAAACTGTAAAATCCAGAAAGGCAGGACAGGCCATGTAAACGTGGGAGCATTGTTATGCTCATGGGCGGGATGTAAATTGCCAACAGCCACTCTGGAGAAGTGCATGGTGTTTCCTGAAACATCCAAAAAACAAAGCAACAGAGCTTAGGGCACTTCCACTTATGGTCCTATAGCTTAGGGAAATTAAAATCAAAAAGACACAGCCACCCCAAAGTTTGGGACGGCTCTGTTTACAAGAACCTCGTTTACAGTACAAGTTCAATATCGCAGAAAGCGAAAAATGGATAAAGAAGTTGTGGTACTTACGTACAATGCAATATCACTCAGCAATGAAATCTATGTCATCAGGCCCATAGCAGCATAATGAGTGGATTCAGGTACGATGATTGTAAGTGAAATAAGTCACACAGAAAAAGAAACATCATAAGATATCACTACTACACGGAATGTAAACTTGGCTACACAGGAACTGAATTACAAAACAGAACAGGGTCTCAAATGTGGAAAACCAACTTATGCTTGCTTAAGGGGAAAGGTGAGTTGGGGTGCTGCAAAAAACCAGAGATTGAAATGAGAACAGATACCGTTCCATAAGCCAAATATTTAATAGACCAGAGCTACTCCTTGCTCAAGGAAGTGGACTCAACACCCCATATTAAACGCCTAAGAATATACCTGACTAGTAAGAATCTTAAAACCTATGGATTTATATGTCTCCGAAAGAGAATCAATCGTGTGTACAGCGGCATAAACGCAGCAGTGATAGGATTGGTGAGGATTGGTGAGCAAATGCAGACCCTTTGAAGTCATATTGCATGGTACACATTCCATGGGTCTCAACTCTCCAGGTTTAAGGGATTCTTCCTTCAGCTACAACATGCATGTTGAACCCAGAGTATGATCCACCGTGTGATCGAGAAACGTGTTCAAATGTGTCTCAATTTTCGTCCCCCGGTACTCAGGTGCAACATTCCAGACGCTTTACTAACACTCTCCCCACTTGGAGAGTCAGTGCCTTTAACCTCCTGTTTGGCCCAGTTTGCAATTTCTGTGTAAGACGAACAGGAATAGGGAGAACCAATGAGAGACTAGCTGGAGGTGTCTGAACGGGCAAATTTAACTCTCATTTCCCACCAGGAAGAGGAGTTAACCAAAGGCACAGCGTGCCGTGCCAGAACCACACTAGGGCCTGAAGCAATCCTGCGGTGTTGCGGCCAGCTCACAAGAAAGCGAGTTGAAGAAAGGAGCTCAGGGGCACTGTCATTCACAGACCTGCAGAGTTATAAATGACAGCTATCATCCAAAAATATATTGAAGTAAGGCTGCCAAGAGGACTTGAAAGCGGGGCAGAATTGCAGGAAACCGATTTCAGGAGGTAGACTGGAATTGCATGTAAAGCATAGGAAAAGAGGCAGAACGTCCACAATGATGCACTTGGCCAAAAAGGGCGTATGCGTTTTTTCCTGAATATATTCAGGAAAAAACGCATACGCCCTTTTTGGCCAACCAAGCAAGCTTGCAAAGGAAATCTGCACTACAATGAAGTCTCACTGCCCCCCAGTCAAAAGGGCCATCTGAATAAAGTGTAAAATCCAGAAAGGCAGGACCAGCCATGGAGACGTGGGAGCCTTGTTATGCTCATGGGCCAGATGTAAATTCCAAACAGCCACTCTGGAGAAGTGTATGGTGTTTCCTGAAACATCTACAAAACAAAGCAACAGAGCCTAGGGCACTTCCACTTATGGTCCTATAGCTTAGGGAAATTAAAATCAAAAAGACACAGCCACCCCAAAGTTTGGGACGGCTCTGTTTACAAGAACCTCGTTTACGGTACAAGTTCAATATCGCAGAAAGTGAAAAATGGATAAAGAAGTTGTGGTACTTACGAACAATGCAATATCACTCAGCAATGAAATCTATGTCATCAGGCCCATAGCAGCATAATGAGTGGATTCAGGTACGATGATTCTAAGTGAAATACGTCACACAGAAAAAGAAACATCATAAGATATCACTACTACACGGAATGTAAACTTGGCTACACAGGAACTGAATTACAAAACAGAACAGGGTCTCAAATGTAGAAAACCAACATATGCTTGCTTAAGGGGAAAGGTGAGTTGGGGTGCTGCATAAAACCAGAGATTGAAATTAGCACAGATACCGTTCCATAAGCCAAATATGTAATAGACAAGAGCTACTCCTTGCTCAACCAAGTGGACTCAACACCCCATATTAAACGCCTAAGAATATACCTGACTAGTAAGAATCTTAAAACCTATGGATTTATATGTCTCCGAAAGAGAATCAAGCGTGTGTACAGCGGCATAATCGCAGCAGTGATAGGATTGGTGAGGATCGGTGAGGAAATGCAGAACCTATGAAGTCATATTGCATGGTACCCATTCCATGGGTCTCAACTCTCCAGGTTTAAGGGATTCTTCCTTCAGCTAAAACATGCATGTGGAACCCAGAGTATGATCCACTGTGAGATTGGGAAACGTGTTCAAAGGTGTCTCAGTTTTCGTCCCCTGGTACTCAGGTGCAACATGCCAGACGCTGTACTAACACTCTCCCCACTTGGAGAGTCAGTGCCTTTAACCTCCTGTTTGGCCCAGTTTGCAATTTCTGCGGAAAATGAACAGGAATAGGGAGAACCAATGAGAGACTAGCTGGAGGTGTCTGCACAGGCAAATAAACTCTCATTTCCCACCAGGAAGAGGAATTAACCAAAGGCTCAGCGTGCCATGCCGGAACCACACTAGGGCCTGAAGCAATCCTGCGGTGTTGCGGCCAGCTCACAAGAAAGCGAGTTGAAGAAATGAGCTCAGGGGCACTGTAATTCACAAAACTGCAGAGTTATAAATGACAGCTATCGTCCAAAAATATATTGAAGTAAGGCTACCAGGAGGACTTTAAAGCGGGGCAGAATTGCAGGAAACCGATTTCAGGAGGTAGACTGGAATTGCATGTAAAGCATAGGAAAAGAGGCAGAACGTCCATAATGATGCACTTGGCCAAAAAGGGCGTATGCGTTTTTTCCTGAATATATTCAGGAAAAAACGCATATGCCCTTTTTGGCCAACCAAGCAAGCTTGCAAAGGAAATCTGCACTACAATGAAGTCTCACTGCCCCCCGGTCAAAAGGGCCATCTGAAGAAACTGTAAAATCCAGAAAGGCAGGACAGGCCATGTAAACGTGGGAGCATTGTTATGCTCATGGGCGGGATGTAAATTGCCAACAGCCACTCTGGAGAAGTGCATGGTGTTTCCTGAAACATCCAAAAAACAAAGCAACAGAGCTTAGGGCACTTCCACTTATGGTCCTATAGCTTAGGGAAATTAAAATCAAAAAGACACAGCCACCCCAAAGTTTGGGACGGCTCTGTTTACAAGAACCTCGTTTACAGTACAAGTTCAATATCGCAGAAAGCGAAAAATGGATAAAGAAGTTGTGGTACTTACGTACAATGCAATATCACTCAGCAATGAAATCTATGTCATCAGGCCCATATCAGCATAATGAGTGGATTCAGGTACGATGATTGTAAGTGAAATAAGTCACACAGAAAAAGAAACATCATAAGATATCACTACTACACGGAATGTAAAGTTGGCTACACAGGAATTGAATTACAAAACAGAACAGGGTCTCAAATGTGGAAAACCAACTTATGCTTGCTTAAGGGGAAAGGTGAGTTGGGGTGCTGCAAAAAACCAGAGATTGAAATGAGAACAGATACCGTTCCATAAGCCAAATATTTAATAGACCAGAGCTACTCCTTGCTCAAGGAAGTGGACTCAACACCCCATATTAAACGCCTAAGAATATACCTGACTAGTAAGAATCTTAAAACCTATGGATTTATATGTCTCCGAAAGAGAATCAATCGTGTGTACAGCGGCATAAACGCAGCAGTGATAGGATTGGTGAGGATTGGTGAGCAAATGCAGACCCTTTGAAGTCATATTGCATGGTACACATTCCATGGGTCTCAACTCTCCAGGTTTAAGGGATTCTTCCTTCAGCTACAACATGCATGTTGAACCCAGAGTATGATCCACCGTGTGATCGAGAAACGTGTTCAAATGTGTCTCAATTTTCGTCCCCCGGTACTCAGGTGCAACATTCCAGACGCTTTACTAACACTCTCCCCACTTGGAGAGTCAGTGCCTTTAACCTCCTGTTTGGCCCAGTTTGCAATTTCTGTGTAAGACGAACAGGAATAGGGAGAACCAATGAGAGACTAGCTGGAGGTGTCTGAACGGGCAAATTTAACTCTCATTTCCCACCAGGAAGAGGAGTTAACCAAAGGCACAGCGTGCCGTGCCAGAACCACACTAGGGCCTGAAGCAATCCTGCGGTGTTGCGGCCAGCTCACAAGAAAGCGAGTTGAAGAAAGGAGCTCAGGGGCACTGTCATTCACAGACCTGCAGAGTTATAAATGACAGCTATCATCCAAAAATATATTGAAGTAAGGCTGCCAAGAGGACTTGAAAGCGGGGCAGAATTGCAGGAAACCGATTTCAGGAGGTAGACTGGAATTGCATGTAAAGCATAGGAAAAGAGGCAGAACGTCCACAATGATGCACTTGGCCAAAAAGGGCGTATGCGTTTTTTCCTGAATATATTCAGGAAAAAACGCATACGCCCTTTTTGGCCAACCAAGCAAGCTTGCAAAGGAAATCTGCACTACAATGAAGTCTCACTGCCCCCCAGTCAAAAGGGCCATCTGAATAAAGTGTAAAATCCAGAAAGGCAGGACCAGCCATGGAGACGTGGGAGCCTTGTTATGCTCATGGGCCAGATGTAAATTCCAAACAGCCACTCTGGAGAAGTGTATGGTGTTTCCTGAAACATCTACAAAACAAAGCAACAGAGCCTAGGGCACTTCCACTTATGGTCCTATAGCTTAGGGAAATTAAAATCAAAAAGACACAGCCACCCCAAAGTTTGGGACGGCTCTGTTTACAAGAACCTCGTTTACGGTACAAGTTCAATATCGCAGAAAGTGAAAAATGGATAAAGAAGTTGTGGTACTTACGAACAATGCAATATCACTCAGCAATGAAATCTATGTCATCAGGCCCATAGCAGCATAATGAGTGGATTCAGGTACGATGATTCTAAGTGAAATACGTCACACAGAAAAAGAAACATCATAAGATATCACTACTACACGGAATGTAAACTTGGCTACACAGGAACTGAATTACAAAACAGAACAGGGTCTCAAATGTAGAAAACCAACATATGCTTGCTTAAGGGGAAAGGTGAGTTGGGGTGCTGCATAAAACCAGAGATTGAAATTAGCACAGATACCGTTCCATAAGCCAAATATGTAATAGACAAGAGCTACTCCTTGCTCAACCAAGTGGACTCAACACCCCATATTAAACGCCTAAGAATATACCTGACTAGTAAGAATCTTAAAACCTATGGATTTATATGTCTTCGAAAGAGAATCAAGCGTGTGTACAGCGGCATAAACGCAGCAGTGATAGGATTGGTGAGGTTCAGTGAGCAAATGCAGACCCTTTGAAGTCATATTGCATGGTACCCATTCCATGGGTCTCAACTCTCCAGGTTTAAGGGATTCTTCCTTCAGCTAAAACATGCATGTGGAACCCAGAGTATGATCCACCGTGTGATCGGGAAACGTGTTCAAAGGTGTCTCAGTTTTCTTCCCCCGGTACTCGGGTGCAACATTCCAGACGCTTTACTAACACTCTCCCCACTTGGAGAGTCAGTGCCTTTAACCTCCTGTTTGGCCCAGTTTGCAATTTCTGCGGAAAATGAACAGGAATAGGGAGAACCAATGAGAGACTACCTGGAGGTGTCTGGACGGGCAAATTTAACTCTCATTTCCCACCAGGAAGAGGAATTAACAAAAGGCTCAGCGTGCCGTGCCGGAACCACACTAGGGCCTGAAGCAATCCTGCGGTGTTGCGGCCAGCTCACAAGAAAGCGAGTTGAAGAAAGGAGCTCAGGGGCACTGTCATTCACAGACCTGCAGAGTTATAAATGACAGCTATCATCCAAAAATATATTGAAGTAAGGCTGCCAAGAGGACTTGAAAGCGGGGCAGAATTGCAGGAAACCGATTTCAGGAGGTAGACTGGAATTGCATGTAAAGCATAGGAAAAGAGGCAGAACGTCCACAATGATGCACTTGGCCAAAAAGGGCGTATGCGTTTTTTCCTGAATATATTCAGGAAAAAACGCATACGCCCTTTTTGGCCAACCAAGCAAGCTTGCAAAGGAAATCTGCAGTACAATGAAGTCTCACTGCCCCCCGGTCAAAAGGGTCATCTGAAAAAAGTGTAAAATCCAGAAAGGCAGGACAGGCCATGGAGACGTGGGAGCCTTGTTATGCTCATGGGCGGGATGTAAATTGCCAACAGCCACTCTGGAGAAGTGTATGGTGTTTCCTGAAACATCTACAAAACAAAGCAACAGAGCCTAGGGTACTTCCACTTATGGTCCTATAGCTTAGGGAAATTAAAATCAAAAACACACAGCCACCCCAAAGTTTGGGACGGCTCTGTTTACAAGAACCTCGTTTACGGTACATGTTCAATATCACAGAAAGCGAAAAATGTATAAAGAAGTTGTGGTACTTACATACAATGCAATATCACTCAGCAATGAAATCTATGTCATCAGGCCCGTAGCAGCATAACGAGTGGATTCAGGTACGATGATTCTAAGTGAAATAAGTCACAGAGAAAAAGAAACATCATAATATATCACTACTACACGGAATGTAAACTTGGCTACACAGGAACTGAATTACAAAACAGAACAGGGTCTCAAATGTAGAAAACCAACTTATGCTTGCTTAAGGGGAAAGGTGAGTTGGGGTGCTGCATAAAACCAGAGATTGAAATTAGCACAGATACCGTTCCATAAGCCAAATATGTAATAGACAAGAGCTACTCCTTGCTCAGCGAAGTGGACTCAACACCCCATATTAAACGCCTAAGAATATACCTGACTAGTAAGAATCTTAAAACCTATGGATTTATATGTCTCCGAAAGAGAATCAAGCGTGTGTACAGCGGCATAAACGCAGCAGTGATAGGATTGTTGAGGATCGGTGAGCAAATGCAGACCCTTTGAAGTCATATTTCATGGTACCCATTCCATGGGTCTCAACTCTAAAGGTTTAAGGGATTCTTCCTTCAGCTAAAACATGCATGTGGAACCCAGAGTATGATCCACCGTGAGATTGGGAAACGTGTTCAAAGGTGTCTCAGTTTTCGTCCCCTGGTACTCGGGTGCAACATTCCAGACGCTTTAGTAACACTCTCCCCACTTGCAGAGTCAGTGCCTTTAACCTCCTGTTTGGCCCAGTTTGCAATTTCTGTGGAAAATGAAGAGGAATAGGGAGAACCAATGAGAGAGTAGCTGGAGGTGTCTGGACGGGCAAATTTAACTCTCATTTCCCACCAGGAAGAGGAATTAACCAAAGGCTAACCGTGCCATGCCGGAACCACACTAGGGCCTGAAGCAATCCTGCGGTGTTGCGGCCAGCTCACAAGAAAGCGAGTTGAAGAAAGGAGCTCAGGGGCACTGTCATTCACAATCATGCAGAGTTATAAATGACAGCTATCATCCAAAAGTATATTGAAGTAAGGGTGCCAAGAGGACTTGAAAGTGGGGCAGAATTGCAGGAAACCGATTTCAGGAGGTAGACTGGAATTGCATGTAAAGCATAGGAAAAGATGCAGAACGTCCACAATGATGCACTTGGCCAAAAAGGGCGTATGTGTTTTTTCCTGAATATATTCAGGAAAAAACGCATACGCCCTTTTTGGGCAACCAAACAACCTTGCAAAGGAAATCTGCACTACAATGAAGTCTCACTGCCCCCCGGTCAAAAGGGCCATCTGAAAAAAGTGTAAAATCCAGAAAGGCAGGACAGGCCATGGAGAACTGGGAGCCTTGTTATGCTGATGGGCGGGATGTAGACTGCCAACAGCCACTCTGGAGAAGTGTATGGTGTTTCCTGAAACATCTAAAAAATAAAACAACAGAGCCTAGGGCACTTCAACTTATGGTCCTATAGCTTCGGGAAATTAAAATCAAAAAGACACAGCCACCCCAAAGTGTGGGACGGCTCTGTTTACAAGAACCTCCTTTACGGTAAACGTTCAGTATCACAGAAAGTGAAAAATGGATAAAGAAGTTGTGGTACTTACCTACAATGCAATATCACTCAGCAATGAAATCTATGTCAACAGGCCCGTTGCATCATAATGAGTGGATTCAGGTACGATGATTCTAAGTGAAATAAGTCACTCAGAAAAAGAAACATCATAAGATATCACTACTACACGGAATGTAAACTTGGCTACACAGGAACTGAATTACAAAACAGAACAGGGTCTCAAATGTAGAAAACCAACTTATGCTTCCTTAAGGGGAAAGGTGAGTTGGGGTGCTGCATAAAACCAGAGGTTGAAATTAGCACAGATACCGTTCCATAAGCCAAATATGTAATAGACAAGAGCTACTCCTTGCTCAGCGAAGTGGACACAACACCCCATATTAAACGACTAAGAATATACCTGACTAGTAAGAATCTTAAAACCTATGGATTTATATGTCTCCGAAAGAGAATCAAGCGTGTGTACAGTGGCATAAACGCAGCAGTGATAAGATTGGTGAGGATCGGTGAGCAAATGCAGACCCTTTGAAGTCATATTGCATGGTACCCATTCCATGGGTCTCAACTCTCCAGGTTTAAGGGATTCTTCCTTCAGCTAAAACATGCATGTGGAACCCAGAGTATGATCCACCGTGTGATCGGGAAACGTGTTCAAATGTGACTCAGTTTTTGTGCCCCGGTACTCGGGTGCAACATTGCAGACGCTTTACTAACACTCTCCCCACTTGGAGAGTCAGTGCCTTTAACCTCCTGTTTGGCCCAGTTTGCAATTTCTGCGGAAAATGAACAGGAATAGGGAGAACCAATGAGAGACTAGCTGGAGGTGTCTGGACGGGCAAATTTAACTCTCATTTCCCACCAGGAAGAGGAATTAACCAAAGGCTCACCGTGCCGTGCCAGAACCACACTGGGGCCTGAAGCAATCCTGCGGTGTTGCGGCCAGCTCACAAGAAAGCGAGTTGAAGAAAGGAGCTCAGGGGCACTGTAATTCACAAACCTGCAGGGTTATAAATGACAGCTATCGTCCAAAAATATATTCAAGTAGGCTGCCAAGTGGACTTGAAAGCGGGGTGAATTGCAGGAAACCGATTTCAGGAGGTAGACTGGAATTGCATGTAAAGCATAGGAAAAGAGGCAGAACGTCCACAATGATGCACTTGGCCAAAAAGGGCATATGAGTTTTTTCCTGAATATATTCAAGAAAAAACGCATACGCACTTTTTGGCCAACCAAGCAAGCTTGAGATGGAAATCTGCACTACAATGAAGTCTCACTGCCCCCCGGTCAAAAGGGCCATCTGAAAAAAGTGTAAAATCCAGAAAGGCAGGACAGGTCATGGAGAATTGGGAGCCCTGTTATGCTGATGGGCGGGATGTAAATTGCCAACAGCCACTCTGGAGAAGTGTATGGTGATTCCTGAAACATCTAAAAAACAAAGCAACAGAGCCTAGGGCACTTCCACTTATGGTCCTATAGCTTAGGGAAATTAAAATCAAAAAGACACAGCCACCCCAAAGTTTGGGACGGCTCTGTTTACAAGAACCTCGTTTACGGTACAAGTTCAATATCGCAGAAAGCGAAAAATGGATAAAGAAGTTGTGGTACTTACGTACAATGCAATATCACTCAGCAATGAAATCTACGTCATCAGGCCCATAGCAGCATAATGAGTGGATTCAGGTACGATGATTCTAAGTGAAATAAGTCACACAGAAAAAGAAACATCATAAGATATCACTACTACACGGCATGTAAACTTGGCTACACAGGAACTGAATTACAAAACAGAACAGGGTCTCAAATGTAGAAAACCAACTTATGCTTGCTTAAGGGGAAAGGTGAGTTGGGGTGCTGCATAAAACCAGAGATTGAAATGAGCACAGATACCGTTCCATAAGCCAAATATGTAATAGACAAGAGCTACTCCTTGCTCAACGAACTGGACTCAACACCTCATATTAAACGCCTAAGAATATACCTGACTAGTAAGAATCTTAAAACCTATGGATTTATATGTCTCCGAAAGAGAACCAAGCATGTGTACAGCGGCATAAACGCAGCAGTGATAGGATTGGTGAGGATTGGTGAGCAAATGCAGAACCTTTGAAGTCATATTGCAAGGTACCCATTCCATGGGTCTCAACTCTCCAGGTTTAAGGGATTCTTCCTTCAGCTACAACATGCATGTTGAACCCAGAGTATGATCCGCCTTGTGATCGGGAAACATGTTCAAATGTCTCTCAATTTTCGTCCCCCGGTACTCAGGTGCAACATTGCAGACGCTTTACTAACACTCTCCCCACTTGGAGAGTCAGTGCCTTTAACCTCCTGTTTGGCCCAGTTTGCAATTTCTGAGGAAAATGAACAGGAATAGGGAGAACCAATGAGAGACTAGCTGGAGGTGTCTGGACGGGCAAATTTAACTCTCATTTCCCACCAGGAAGAGGAATTAATCAAAGGCTCAGCGTGCCGTGCCGGAAACACACTAGGGCCTGAAGCAATCCTGCGGTGTTGCGGCCAGCTCACAAGAAAGCGAGTTGAAAAAAGGAGCTCAGGGGCACTGTAATTCACAGACCTGCAGAGTTATAAATGACAGCTATCGTCCAAAAATATATTGAAGTAAGGCTGCCAATAGGACTTGAAAGCGGGGCAGAATTTCAGGAAACCGATTTCAGGAGGTAGACTGGAATTGCATGTAAAGCATAGGAAAAGAGGCAGAACGTCCAAAATGATGCACTTGGCCAAGAAGGGCGTATGCGTTTTTTCCTGAATATATTCAGGAAAAAACGCATACGCCCTTTTTGGCCAACCAAGCAAGCTTGCAAAGGAAATCTGCACTACAATGAAGTCTCACTGCCCCCTGGTCAAAAGGGCCATCTGAAAAAAGTGTAAAATCCAGAAAGGCAGGACAGGCCATGGAGTCGTGGGAGCCTTGTTATGCTCATGGGCGGGATGTAAATTGCCAACAGCCACTCTGGAGAAGTGTATGGTGTTTCCTGAAACATCTAAAAAAGAAAGCAACAGAGCCTAGGGCACTTCCACTTATGGTCCTATAGCTTAGGGAAATTAAAATCAAAAAGACACAGCCACCCCAAAGTTTGGGACGGCTCTGTTTACAGGAACCTCGTTTAAGGTACAAGTTCAATAACACAGAAAGCGGAAAATGGATAAAGAAGTTGTGGTACATACGTACAATGCAATATCACTCAGCAATGAAATCTATGTCATCAGGCCCATAGCAGCATAATGAGTGGATTCAGGTACGATGATTCTAAGTGAAATAAGTCACACAGAAAAAGAAACATCATAAGATATCACTACTACACGGAATGTAAACTTGCCTATACAGGAACTGAATTACAAAACAGAACAGGGTCTCAAATGTAGAAAACCAACTTATGCTTCCTTAAGGTGAAAGGTGAGTTGGGGTTCTGCATAAAACCAGAGATTGAAATTAGCACAGACACCGTTCCATAAGCCAAATATGTAACAGACAAGAGCTACTCCTTGCTCAACCAAGTGGACTCAACACCCCATATTAAACGCCTAAGAATATACCTGACTAGTAAGAATCATAAAACCTATGGATTTATATGTCTCCAAAAGAGAATCAAGCGTGTGTACAGTGGCACAACGCAGCAGGGATAGGATTGGTGATGTTCGGTGAGCAAATGCAGACCCTTTGAAGTCATATTGCATGGTACCCATTCCATGGGTCTCAACTCTCCCGGTTTAAGGGATTCTTCCTTCAGCTAAAACATGCATGTGGAACCCAGAGTATGATCCACAGTGTGATCGGGAAACGTGTTCAAATGGGTCTCAGTTTTCATGCCCTGTTACTCGGGTGCAACATTCCAGACGCTTTACGAACTCTCTCCCCACTTGGAGAGTCAGTGCCTTTAACCTCCTGTTTGGCCCAGTTTGCAATTTCTGTGTAAGACGAACAGGAATAGGGAGAACCAATGGGAGACTAGCTGGAGGTGTCTGGATGGGCAAATTTAACTCTCGTTTTCCACCAGGAAGAGGAATTAACCAAAGGCTCAGCGTGCCATGCCGGAACCACACTAGGGCCTGAAGCAATCCTGCAGTATTGCGGCCAGCTCACAAGAAAGCGAGTTGAAGAAAGGAGCTCAGGGGCACTGTCATTCACAAACCTGCAGAGTTATAAATGACAGCTATCGTCCAAAAATATATTGAAGTAAGGCTGCCAAGAGGACTTGAAAGCGGGGCAGAATTGCAGGAAACCGATTTCAGGAGGTAGACTGGAATTGCATGTAAAGCATAGGAAAAGAGGCAGAACGTCCATAATGATGCACTTGGCCAAAAAGGGCGTATGCGTTTTCTCCTGAATATATTCAGGAAAAAACGCATACGCCCTTTTTGGCCAACCAAGCAAGCTTGCAAAGGAAATCTGCACTACAATGAAATCTCACTGCCCCCCGGTCAAAAGGGCCATCTGAAAAAAGTGTAAAATCCAGAAAGGCAGGACAGGCCATGTAGACGTGGGAGCCTTGTTATACTCATGGGCGGGATGTAAATTGCCAACAGCCACTCTGGAGAAGTGTATGGTGTTTCCTGAAACATCTAAAAAACAAAGCAACAGAGCCTAGGGCACTTCCACTTATGGTCCTATAGCTTAGGGAAATTAAAATCAAAAAGACAGAGCCACCCCAATGTTTGGGACGGCTCTGTTTACAAGAACATCGTTTACGGTACAAGTTCAATATCGCACAAAGCGAAAAATGGATAAAGAAGTTGTGGTACTTACGTACAATGCAATATCACTCAGCAATGAAATCTATGTCATCAGGCCCGTAGCAGCATAACGAGTGGATTCAGGTACGATGATTCTAAGTGAAATAAGTCACAGAGAAAAAAAAACATCATAAGATATCACTACTACACGGAATGTAAACTTGGCTACACAGGAACTGAATTACAAAACAGAACAGGGTCTCAAATGTAGAAAACCAACTTATGCTTGCTTAAGGGGAAAGGTGAGTTGGGGTGCTGCATAAAACCAGAGATTGAAATTAGCACAGATACCGTTCCATAAGCCAAATATGTAATAGACAAGAGCTACTCCTTGCTCAACGAAGTGGACTCAACACCCCATATTAAACGCCTAAGAATATACCTGACTAGTAAGAATCTTAAAACCTATGGATTTATATGTCTCCGAAAGAGAATCAAGCGTGTGTACAGCGGCATAATCGGAGCAGTGATAGGATTGGTGAGGATCGGTGAGGAAATGCAGAACCTATGAAGTCATATTGCATGGTACCCATTCCATGGGTCTCAACTCTCCAGGTTTAAGGGATTCTTCCTTCAGCTAAAACATGCATGTGGAACCCAGAGTATGATCCACTGTGAGATTGGGAAACGTGTTCAAAGGTGTCTCAGTTTTCGTCCCCTGGTACTCAGGTGCAACATGCCAGACGCTGTACTAACACTCTCCCCACTTGGAGAGTCAGTGCCTTTAACCTCCTGTTTGGCCCAGTTTGCAATTTCTGCGGAAAATGAACAGGAATAGGGAGAACCAATGAGAGACTAGCTGGAGGTGTCTGCACAGGCAAATAAACTCTCATTTCCCACCAGGAAGAGGAATTAACCAAAGGCTCAGCGTGCCATGCCGGAACCACACTAGGGCCTGAAGCAATCCTGCGGTGTTGCGGCCAGCTCACAAGAAAGCGAGTTGAAGAAATGAGCTCAGGGGCACTGTAATTCACAAAACTGCAGAGTTATAAATGACAGCTATCGTCCAAAAATATATTGAAGTAAGGCTACCAGGAGGACTTTAAAGCGGGGCAGAATTGCAGGAAACCGATTTCAGGAGGTAGACTGGAATTGCATGTAAAGCATAGGAAAAGAGGCAGAACGTCCATAATGATGCACTTGGCCAAAAAGGGCGTATGCGTTTTTTCCTGAATATATTCAGGAAAAAACGCATACGCCCTTTTTGGCCAACCAAGCAAGCTTGCAAAGGAAATCTGCACTACAATGAAGTCTCACTGCCCCCCGGTCAAAAGGGCCATCTGAAGAAACTGTAAAATCCAGAAAGGCAGGACAGGCCATGTAAACGTGGGAGCATTGTTATGCTCATGGGCGGGATGTAAATTGCCAACAGCCACTCTGGAGAAGTGCATGGTGTTTCCTGAAACATCCAAAAAACAAAGCAACAGAGCTTAGGGCACTTCCACTTATGGTCCTATAGCTTAGGGAAATTAAAATCAAAAAGACACAGCCACCCCAAAGTTTGGGACGGCTCTGTTTACAAGAACCTCGTTTACAGTACAAGTTCAATATCGCAGAAAGCGAAAAATGGATAAAGAAGTTGTGGTACTTACGTACAATGCAATATCACTCAGCAATGAAATCTATGTCATCAGGCCCATAGCATCATAATGAGTGGATTCAGGTACGATGATTGTAAGTGAAATAAGTCACACAGAAAAAGAAACATCATAAGATATCACTACTACACGGAATGTAAACTTGGCTACACAGGAACTGAATTACAAAACAGAACAGGGTCTCAAATGTGGAAAACCAACTTATGCTTGCTTAAGGGGAAAGGTGAGTTGGGGTGCTGCAAAAAACCAGAGATTGAAATGAGAACAGATACCGTTCCATAAGCCAAATATTTAATAGACCAGAGCTACTCCTTGCTCAAGGAAGTGGACTCAACACCCCATATTAAACGCCTAAGAATATACCTGACTAGTAAGAATCTTAAAACCTATGGATTTATATGTCTCCGAAAGAGAATCAATCGTGTGTACAGCGGCATAAACGCAGCAGTGATAGGATTGGTGAGGATTGGTGAGCAAATGCAGACCCTTTGAAGTCATATTGCATGGTACCCATTCCATGGGTCTCAACTCTCCAGGTTTAAGGGATTCTTCCTTCAGCTAAAACATGCATGTTGAACCCAGAGTATGACCAACCGTGTTATCGGGAAACGTGTTCAAATGTGTCTCAGTTTTCGTCCTCCGGTACTCGGGTGCAACATTCCAGACGCTTTACTAAAACTCTCCCCACTTGGAGAGTCAGTGCCTTTAACTGCCTGTTTGGCCCTGTTTGCAACTTCCGCGGAAAATGAACAGGAATAGGGAGAACCAATGAGAGACTAGCTGGAGGTGTCTGGACGGGCAAATTTAACTCTCATTTCCCACCAGGAAGAGGAATTAACCAAAGGCTCAGCGTGCCATGCCGGAACCACACTAGGGCCTGAAGCAATGCTGCGGTGTTGCGACCAGCTCACAAGAAAGCGAGTTGAAGAAAGGAGCTCAGGGGCACTGTCATTCACAAACCTGCAGAGTTATAAATGACAGCTATCGTCCAAAAATATATTGAAGTAAGGCTGCCTAGAGGACTTGAAAGCGGGGCAGAATTGCAGGAAACCAATTTCAGGAGGTAGACTGGAATTGCATGTAAAGCATAGGAAAAGAGGCAGAACGTCCACAATGATGCACTTGGCCAAAAAGGGCGTATGCGTTTTTTCCTGAATATATTCAGGAAAAAAAGCATACGCCCTTTTTGGCCAACCAAGCAAGCTTGCAAAGGAAATCTGCACTACAATGAAGTCTCACTGCCCCCCGGTCAAAAGGGCCATCTGAAAAAAGTGTAAAATCCAGAAAAGCAGGACAGGCCATAGAGAACTGGGAGCCTTGTTATGCTGATGGGCGGGATGTAAATTGCCAACAGCCACTCTGGAGAAGTGTATGGTGTTTCCTGAAACATCTACAAAATAAAGCAACAGAGCCTAGGGCACTTCCACTTATGGTCCTATAGCTTAGGGAAATTAAAATCAAAGAGACACAGCCACCCCAAAGTTTGGGACGGTTCTGTTTACAAGAACCTCGTTTACGGTACATGTTCAATATCACACAAAGCGAAAAATGTATAAAGAAGTTGTGGTACTTACGTACAATGCAATATCACTCAGCAATGAAATCTATGTCATCAGGCCCATAGCAGCATAACGAGTGGATTCAGGTACGATGATTCTAAGTGAAATAAGTCACAGAGAAAAAGAAACATCATAAGATATCACTACTACATGGAATGTAAACTTGGCTACACAGGAACTGAATTACAAAACAGAACAGGGTCTCAAATGTAGAAAACCAACTTATGCTTCCTTAAGGGGAAAGTGAGTTGGGGTGCTGCATAAAACCAGAGATTGTAATTAGCACAGATACCGTTCCATAAGCCAAATATGTAATAGACAAGAGCTACTCCTTGCTCAACGAAGTGGACTCTACACCCCATATTAAACGCCTAAGTATATACCTGACTAGCAAGAATCTTAAAACCTATGGATTTATATGTCTCCAAAAGAGAATCAAGCGTGTGTGCAGCGGCATAAACGCAGCAGTGATAGGATTGGTGAGGTTCGGTGAGCAAATGCAGACCCTTTGAAGTCATAGTGCATGGTACCCATTCCATGGGTCTCAACTCTCCAGGTTTAAGGGATTCTTCCTTCAGCTAAAACATGTATGTGGAACCCAGAGTATGATCCACCATGTGATCGGGAAACGTGTTCAAATGTGACTCAGTTTTTGTCCCCCGGTACTCGGGTGCAACATTCCAGACGCTTTACTAACACTCTCCCCACTTGGAGAGTCAGTGCCTTTAACCTCCTGTTTGGCCCAGTTTGCAATTTCTGCGGAAAATGAACAGGAATAGGGAGAACCAATGAGAGACTAGCTGGAGGTGTCTGGACGGGCAAATTTAACTCTCATTTCTCACCAGGAAGAGAAATTAACCAAAGGCTCAGCGTGCCGTGCCGGAACCACACTGGGGCCTGAAGAAATCCTGCGGTGTTGCGGCCAGCTCACAAGAAAGCGAGTTGAAGAAAGGAGCTCAGGGGCACTGTCATTCACAAACCTGCAGAGTTATAAATGACAGCTATCGTCCAAAAATATATTGAAGTAGGCTGCCAAGTGGACTTGAAAGCGGGGTGAATTGCAGGAAACCGATTTCAGGAGGTAGACAGGAATTGCATGTAAAGCATAGGAAAAGAGGCAGAACGTCCACAATGATGCACTTGGCCAAAAAGGGCATATGCGTTTTTTCCTCAGGAAATAACGCATACGCACTTTTTGGCCAACCAAGCAAGCTTGCAAAGGAAATCTGCACTACAATAAAGTCTCACTGCCCCCCGGTCAAAAGGGCCATCTGAAAAAATTGTAAAATCCAGAAAGGCAGGATAGTCCATGGAGAACTGGGAGCCTTGTTATGCTGATGGGCGGGATGTAAATTGCCAACAGCCACTCTGGAGAAGCATATGGTGTTTCCTGAAACATCTAAAAAACAAAGCAACAGAGCCTTGGGCACTTCCACTTATGGTCCTATAGCTTAGGGAAATTAAAATCAAAAAGACACAGCCACCCCAAAGCTTGGGACAGCTCTGTTTACAAGAACCTCGTTTACGATACAAGTTCAATATCACAGAAAGCAAAAAATGGATAAAGAATTTGTGGTACTTACGTACAATGCAATATCACTCAGCAATGAAATCTATGTCATCAGGCCCATAGCAGCATAATGAGTGGATTCAGGTACGATGATTCTAAGTGAAATAAGTCACACAGAAAAAGAAACATCATAAGATATCAATACTACACGGAATGTAAACTTGGCTACACAGGAACTGAATTACAAAACAGAACAGGGTCTCAAATGTAGAAAACCAACTTATGCTTGCTTAAGGGGAAAGGTGAGTTGGGGTGCTGCATAAAACCAGAGATTGAAATTAGCACAGATACCGTTCCATAAGCCAAATATGTAATAGACAAGAGCTATTCCTTGCTCAACGAAGTGCACTCAACACCCCATATTAAACGCCTAAGAATATACCTGACTAGTAAGAATCTTAAAACCTATGGATTGATATGTCTCTGAAAGAGCATCAAGCGTGTGTACAGCGGCATAAATGCAGCAGTGATAGGATTGGTGAGGTTCGGTGAGCAAATGCAGACCCTTTGAAGTCATATTGCATGGTACCCATTCCATGGGTCTCAACTCTCCAGGTTTAAGGGATTCTTCCTTCAGCTAAAACATGCATGTGGAACCCAGAGTATGATCCACCGTGTGATCGGGAAACGTGTTCAAAGGTGTCTCAGTTTTCGTCCCCTGGTACTCGGCTGCAACATTCCAGACGCTTTACTAACACTCTCCCCACTTGGAGAGTCAGTGCCTTTAACCTCCTGTTTGGCCCAGTTTGCAATTTCTGCGGAATATGAACAGGAATAGGGAGAACCAATGAGAGACTAGCTGTAGGTGTCTGGACGGGCAAATTTAACTCTCATTTCCCACCAGGAAGACGAATGAACCAAAGGCTCCGCATGCCATGCTGGGTCCAGATTAAGACCTGAAGAGATCCTGCAGTTTTGCGGCCATCTCACAAGAAAGCGAGTTGAAGAAAGGAGCTCAGGGGCACTGTAATTCACAAACCTGCAGAGTTATAAATGACAGCTATCATCCAAAATTATACTGAAGTAAGGCTGCGAAGAGGACTTGAATGCGGGGCAGAATTGCTGGAAACCGATTTCAGAAGGTACACGGGAGTCGCTCTTAAAGCATAGGAAAAGAGACAGAACTTGGAAAATAATGCACTTGGCAAAAAAGGGCATATGTGTTTTATCCAGAGCTCTCATAACCGAGGGGAGGAGATTCCCAGCAGGCCCCAACTGCCACCTGAGTGCTCACGTTGCCAAGGCAACGTGAGCAAGCCAGGCATGAGTTACCTCACAGCAGAGGTCCCACCTCACAGAAGGGTGAGAAACCCAGCCAATATCAGACTCTCACCAGAGGGCCCACATCACCAAGGGGATGGGAACCAGGCAGGAGTGTCTTCACACCAGTGGGGCCACATCAGCAAAAGGTGACGTACTCAGCACATGTGTCCTCCTCAAACCAGAGGACCCACATCACCAAGGGCCTCGGAGTGAGGCAGGCAGGAGTAGCCTCACAACACTGGGCCCCTAGAAAAAAAAAGTGAGGAATCCAGCAGTTGGAACCTCCCAGCAGGCGGCCCAGAGCACCGAAGCTATGGAATCCAGGCCACAGTGAACTCACAGAAGAGGGCCCATGTCATGAAACTGAGCAACCCAGCCTTTGGGACCTCAGAGCAGGAGGCCCACATCCCCATGGGGATATAAATCTGGTAGGAGTGTCCTTGCACCACTGAGAACGTGTCAGAAAATTTTGGGAGACCTGCAGTTAGGGCCTGACGCCAGAGGACCCTCATCACCAAGGGAAGGAGGCTCCCAGCAGGCTCCAACTGCCACCAGAGGGCTGACGTCACCAAGGCGATGTGTGCCAACCAGGCACGAATGACCTCACAGCAGAGGGCCCACCTCAGAGAAGTGTGACGAACCCAGTCAGGATCAGACTTGCACCAGAGGGCCCACATCACCAAATGGATTGGAACCAGGCAGGAGTGTCCTCACATGAGTAGGGCCACATCATCTAAAGGTGAGGAACCCAGAACATGTGGCTTCAAACCATAGGACACCCATCACCAAGGGGCTGGGAGTGAGGCAGGCAGGAGGAGCCTCACAACAGAGGGCCCAAAAATAAGAAAGGTGAGGAATCCAGCAGTTGGAACCTCCCAGCAGGCGGCCCAGAGCACAGAGGCTAGGGGATCCAAGCCAGAGTGAACTAACACCAGACAGCCCACATCATGAAACTGTGAGCAACCCAGACATTGGGACCTCAGAGCAGAAGGCCCACATCCCCATGGTGATGGGAACATGACAGGAGTGTCCTGGCATCACTGGGCTCACACCAGAAAACGTGGGGTGTTCAGAAGTTAGGGCCTGATGCTAGAGGGCACTCATCACCAAGGGGAGGAGGCTCCCAGCAGGCTCCAGCTGCCACCAGAGGGCCAACGTCACCAAGGCGATGTGTGCCAGCCCGGCAGGAGTGACCTCACAGCAGAGGGCCCACCTCACAGAAGGGTGAGGAACACAACCAGGATCAGACTCTCACCAGAGGGCCCACATCGCCAAGGGGATGGGAACCAGGCAGGAGTGTCCCCACACCAGTGGGACAACATCATCGAAAGGTGAGGATCCCAGCACATGTAGCCTCAAACCAGAGGAACCACATCACCAAGGGTTTCGGAATGAGGCTGGCAGGACTGGCCTCACAACACAGGGTCCATAGAATATAAAAGTTGAGGAATCCAGCAGTTGGAACCTCCCAGCAAGTGGCCCAGAGCACTGAGGCTATGGGATCCAGGCCACAGTGAACTCACAGCAGAGGGCCCACATCATGAACCTGTGAGCAGCCCAGCCTTTGGGACCTCAGAACAGAAGGCCCACATCCCCATTGGGATGGGAACCTGGCAGGAGTGGCTTCGCACCACTTAGCACATATCAGAAAATGTTAGGAGCCCAGCAGTTAGGGCCCGACGCCAGGGAGCCCTCATAACTGAGGGGAGGAGACTCCCAGCAGGTTCCAATTGCCAACAGAGGGCCCACGTCTACAAGGTGGCATGCGCCAGCCAGGCAGTAGTGACCTCACAGCAGAGGGCCTATCTCACAGAAGGGTGAGGAACCGAGGTAGGATGAGACTCTTGCCAGAGGGCCCACAACACCAAGGGGATGGGAACCAGTCAGGACTGTCCTCCCACCAGTGGGGTCACATCATCAAAAGGTGAGGAACCCAGCACATGCGGCCTCATATCAGAGGACATACATCACAAAAGGGATGGGAGTGAGGCAGGTAGGAGTAGCCTAAAAACAGAGGGCCCAAAGAATAAAAAAGGTGAGGAATCCAGCATTTGGAACCTCCCAGCAGGCGGCCGAGAGCACAGAAGCTATGGGATGCAGGCAGGAGTGAACTAACAGCAGAGAGTCCACATCATGAAACTGTGAGCAACCCAGGCGTTGGGACCTCAGAGCAGAAAGCCCACATCCCCATGGGGATGGGAACCTGACAGGAGTGTCCTGGCATCACTGGGCTCACATCAGAAAACGTGGGGAGCCCAGCAGTTAGGGCCTGATGCTAGAGGGCCGTCATCACCGAGGGCAGGAGGCTCCCAGCAGGTTCCATGTGCCAACAGAGGGCCCATGTCGCCAAGGTGATGTGTGCAAGTCAGGCAGGATTGACCTCACAGCAGAGGGCCTACCTCACAGAAGAGTGAGGAACCCAGCCAGGATCAGACTCTCACCAGAGGGCCCACATCAAAAAGGGGATGTGAACCAGGCAGGAGTCTCCTAAGACCATTGGTCCCACATCATCGAAAGGTGAGGAACCCAGCACATGTGACCTCAAACCAGAGGACACACATCACGAAGGGGTTGGGAGTGAGGCAGGCAGGAGGATCCTCACAACAGAGGGCCTAAAAAATTAAAAAAGTGAGGAATCCAGCAGTTGGAACCTCCCAGCAGGCGGCCAAGAGCACAGAGGCTATGGGATCCAGGCCTCTGTGAACTAACACCAGAGAGCCCACATTATGAAAATGTGAACAACCCAGCCGTTGGGACCTCAGAGCAGAAGGCCCACATCCCCATGGAGATGGGGTCCTAAGAGGAGTGCCCAAGCATCATTGGGCTCACTAAGAAAAGTTGGTGAGCCCAGCAGTTAGGGCCTGACGCAAGAGGGCCCTCATCACCGGGGGCAGGAGATTCCCAGCACGCTCCAACTGCCACCACACAGCTGACTTCACCAAGGCAATGTGTGCCAGCCATGCAGGAGTGACCTATCAGCAGAGGGTCTCCCTCACAGAAGGGTGAGGAACACAGCCAGGAACAGACTCTCACCAGGGGGTCCACATAACCACGTGGATGAGAACCAGGCAGGAGTGCCCTCACACTAGTGGGGCCACATCATCGAAAGGTGAGGAACCCAGCAAAGGTGGCCACAAACCAGAGGACCCACATCACCAAGGGGTTGAGAGTGAGGTAGGTGTCTGGACGGGCATATTTAACACTCATTTCCCACCAGGAAGAGGAATTAACCAAAGGCTCAGCATGCCCTGCCAGAAGCAGATTAGGGCCTGAAGCAGTCTTGCGGGTTTGCGGCCAGCTCACAAGAAAGCGAGTTGAAGAAAGGAGCTCAGGGGCACTGTAATTCACAAACCTGCAGAGTTATAAATGACAGATAATGTCCAAAAATATATTGAAGTAAGGCTGCGAAGAGGACTTGAAAGCGGGGCAGAATTTCAGGAAACCGATTTCAGGAGGTAGACTGGATTTGCATGTAAAGCATAGGAAAAGAGGCAGAACATCGACAATGATGCACGTGACAAAAAAGGGCGTATGAGTTTGTTCCTGAATATATTCAGGAAAAAACACATACGCCCTTTTTGGCAAACCAAGCAAGCTTGCAATGGAAATCCGAACTACTATGAAGTGTCACTTCCCCCCGGTCTAAAGGGCCATCTGAAAAAAGTGTAAAATCCAGAAAGGCAAGACAGGCCATGGGGAAAAAGGAGCCTTGTTATGCTGATGGGCGGGATGTAAATTGCCAACAGCCACTCTGGAGAAGTGTATGGTGTTTCCTGATACATCTGAAAAACAAAGCAACAGAGTCTAGGGCATTTCCACTTATGGTCCTATAGCTTAGGGAAATTAAAATCAAAAAGACACAGCCACCCCAAAATTTGGGATGGCTCTGTTTACAGGAACCTCTTCTACGGTACAAGTTAAATATCCCAGAGAACAAATAATTGATAAAGAAGTTGCGGTACTTACGTACAACAGAATACCACTCAGCAATGAAATCTGTGTCACCAGGCCTGTACCAGCATAATGAGTGGATTGAGGCACGATGATTCTAAGTGAAATAAGTCACACAGAAAAAGAAACATCATAAGGTATCACTAATGCACGGAATGTAAACTTGGCTACACAGGAACTGAATTACAAAACAGAACAGGGTCTCAAGTTTAGAAAACCAACTTATGCTTGCTTAAGGGGAAAGGTGAGTTGGGGTGCTGCATAAAACCAGAGTTTGAAATTAGCACAGATACCGTTCCATAAGCCAAATATGTAATAGACAAGACCTACCCCTTGCTCAGGGAAATGGACTCAACAATGAGGTATCACCTCACACCTGTTAGAATGGGCATCATCTGAAAATCTACAAACAACAAATGCTGGAAAGGGTGTGGAGAAAAGGAAGCCTCTTCCACTATTGTTGGGAATATAAATTGATACAGTCACTATGGAGAACAATATGGAGTTTCTTAAGAAACTATTAATAGAATTACCATATGATACAGCAATCCCAGTACTGGACATATACCCAGACAAAACCATAAATCAAAAAGAGACATTCACCGCAATGTTCATTGCATCACTATTTACAATATCGAGGTAATGGAAGCAACCTAAATGCCCACAGACAGACGAATGCATAAAGATGTGGTACATATATAAAATGGAATATTACTAAGCCATGAAAGGAATGAAATTGGGTCATTTGTAGAGACGTCGATGGATCTAGAGACTGTCATACAGAGTGAAGTAAGTCAGAAAGAGAAAAACAAATCTTGTATATTCATGCATATATGTGGAACCTAGAAAAACTGTACAGATTAACCGTTTTGCAAGGCATAAATAGAGCAACAGATGTAGACAACAATCGTATGGACAACAAGGGGGGAAAGCTCTTGGGGGGGTGGTGGTGGGAGGAGTTGAGAGATTGGGATTGGCATGTAAACATTTATATGTATAAAATAGATAACCAATAAGAACCTGCTGTATAAAAATATAAAATAAAATTCAAAATTAAAAAGAAATAAAATTTAAAAAACAAAACAGAAAAAACAATTATTCCCTTCACATACATGTATTTATATGAATAAATTATTTCCATGCTTATATCTGTAAATACAAAAAAGAGGAATAAATTCTACCTTGAACCAAAAACGAAAAAGAGAAAAAAAAAACAGAACCCACCAGTTACTCAGAGGAAAACCGTATCAGGGCACTTGCTCCAGTTGTAAACAATTCTGAAGTTGGTCAGTGGTGGGGAATCGTCTCCCATTCAGCCAGCAGCCCCCACACAACAAGCGTCCTCATTGCAAAGCTGGGGCACCGTGCCGAGGCATCTGTGAGTGAACGTGAGCTGAGCCCCAGGCCAGTTGCTGCTGAACTGTTCCCACCCTTCCCAGGTAAAACACCTGAATATATACAAGGACTTGAAAGCCTAGAGGAAGGGCCATGGAGCCACATGAGTGACAGCATGCCAGCTGACTTGGTGCCTGCAGGCCAGCCAGGATGGCCCTGGCCCTGGGTGCTCTTCTGGAAGATTTCCATTTCCCTGCCTGAGATACCCGTCCTGTCCCTGCCCCCACTGCTTTTTTCCTTCCTCACCTCTGCCCAGGGAGAAATTCCAGCAGCAGGTATGGGTGACACATCCTCTTCTTTAGCAAGTGGCAGCCTGGCAACTGCTGCAGAAAGTCCAGCAGAGCCCCACTCACACTGGGCCACCCACAAAGCCGTGGCCTCTCACTCCCTCCCACCAGCCCAGCCCCGAGACTGCTGACAGGCTCTTGCTGCCTGGAGTGGTATTTATATTGATCTCAACCCAGGCACACCTGGGGAGGGCTGGCCGGCACGGTAAGGCTGCCCAGGTCAGCCAATTATCACCCCTCAGGGGCTCACAGTTGCAGAAAATGGAACTTGCTGAACCGGCCAGGTCCAAGGAACAGGTGTGGGCTCCTGAGAGTCAGGATAGACAAGGGGCTGCAGCTTTGGCTTGTTTTCTAATCATTTTATCTGGCCCATGAGTGGGAGACAACTTCAAGAAAAGCCTCTCCTAATGAGAGGAACCCAGGAGTCAGGGAGAGGAGGGGTGGGTGGTGGTTGGAGACAGAGGCCTGGTGCCCCGGGTGCAGTGGAAGTCTCTGGAAGACCAGGTGGAGGGAGGCCACACAGAGTGATGCCCAGGGTCACAGACCTGTCGGAGCTGCTGTTTGTTAGTTCAAGTCCTGCTCTGAAGTGCTCTGTGTCAGCTCTGAGCGACAGGTGAGATGGGGGTGCTCTTCAGTGAGGGCTATGTGCACGGTTCCTGTGTGCCCAGCCCTGCCACGGTACCTGCAAGGGTAGCTCTGTATCCTGGGAGAGGCCTGACCACGAGAGCCCCGTGGGCTGGGTTGGGGGTGGGGTACCTGCCCAGGAGAGCTCCATATCCTGGGATTGGCCTGACCACGAGAGCCCCATGGGCTGCTGGGGACCTGGTAAAGGATGTCAGGACAGTCAGTGAAGCCACCGAGGATATACCTCCAGTTGCTCCTAATTCCTACACCCTGCTGGTCATTCTACCAACCACCAGGACATGGTATTCTGTATTAGTCTTCAATGATGCCTTCTTTTGTATTCCATTAGTCCCAGAGTCACAAGAAATTTTGGCTTGTGAGTGGCAGGACTCAACATACAACTAAAACAATACTTCCGGGCCGTCTTGCCCCAAGGGTTCAAAAATTCCCACACCATCTTTGGGGAAAGCTTAGCTAAAGACCGAGAAGTTCTACCTCTGGAAAAGGAAACCCTCCTTCAATATGCAGACGACATTCTGATCACCAGCCCTACTAAGGAGGCCTCTGAACTACCAAGCCAATAAAGGATAGAAGTTGTCCAAGAAAAAGCTCAAATATCACAGACTGCGGTGACCTGCCTGGGCTTCATTCTCACAGAAGGTCGGAGAAGCCCATCCCAGGAAAGGGAAGAAACCATTTGCAGCCTTACCCCTTTCTAAAACTAGAAGACAGCTTAGGGGTTCCTGGGGAGGCCAGGGTTTGCTGCTTCTGGATCCCTAACTACAGTCTACTAGCTGGGCCTCTATATGAAACACTGAAAGGAAAAGATGATGATCGTTTTGAACAGAATCCAGAAGTGGCCTTTCAAGAATGGAAAGAGCAGTCAATTCAGACCCTTGCCCTGGAACTCCCTAATTGAGCTAAACCCTTTGACCTTTCCATTCCCAGTGAAAGGTGAATCGCCATTGGAGAATTAGTGCAAAAACTGGGACCACTTGAAATGGAACAACGCAAGAATGCCATCCAGGTAGGATAAACTACAGTCACCAAGGGGCTTGGCCCACTGCCACATCTGGCCAAGATACTGGCAGTATCTAAAAACCTGGAAATCAGCAGCCCAAAAGGCCACCTCCCTCCTAAGGGAAAAGGACCCCACGTGGTGATCCTAATCACCAACCATGCCCTGAAGTTGCAGGGTTCGCTCCGTGGGCACACCGACCTCGAGTGAGGAGGCCCTCCAACTCCAACATCCAGAGAGATAACCGGGGGCAACAGGGCACCATGACGACTCGTGTGAACATCACTTGACCTGGATTTTCTCTCATAAAACAACAATAGTGTGTCCCGAAGGAGTAGACTACTGCTTGCAGGACTTACTGCACCCGGAGGGGAGCTAATAATCTTGGCGGGGGAAACATATATCACACTGTCACCATAGAAAAGCCTACAGACACCGTGATGATGGTGGCCAATAAGACCGGCTGGACTCCTGTTTACTTCAAAAGGCTGTTGACTCAGTGGCCATCATGGTCCTTGATCACCACTGACCCTGGACTGTCTGGGAGTTGAGCGGGCAGGGCTCTGACACCTGGTGCTGTTTTTACGTTAATTCAGGGGCCTAATTGAAGAAAGAGCAGACTACTGGTCAGAGCATCTAGGCTGGCAGAAACGGTCAGCCTAAAGTGGCCGAACAAATGTGGGGCGGGGTGAAACCGGCCCCCACAGCGTCTCTGCACATCTCTTTCCTGGACCCTTAAAAGTCATTAGAATCTATAACACTTCCAATGCTGGTGCTCAGGCGGACGAGCAGGGAGGCAGGGGTCCTGGGGCCAATCAACGTCACCTGGAGGCTGCTGGGGAGAAGTTCTGACCCTCGTCCCCTGGTATGAGGGCTCCCAACTCAGCACTCAGCAGTTACAGAAGAAGGGTCTGCACCCTCAGCACTCCAAGAATGAGGAACGGGACAAAAGGCAGAGGAGGGGTTTGTCCCCAGCAAAGCCCATTAAAAATCCCTGGGAGATAAAAATAGAATCTGGGCAATAAAGTCAAGTCTGACCTTTTTTATCCTTTGTGCTTTGTCTAATTTCACGTGCTCCTAGGGTCCCGCATGCAGAGGTTCCACACCCGGCACTTCAGACCAGATTTCCTAGTGCAGAATGGCTGGGTCGACACCTCAGCTCCTGGGGCCCAGTGCAGACTCCGAGATATAGAGCCTGAGCTGCAGCCAACCCGGCCCTCGAGTGCTCCGCCCCCTCCCTCCCACTGACTCTGACAGGATCTCTACACAGCAGCCCAGCCCACAGCCCACGGGGCAGTGCATGCTCTCACCTCTCCATTCTCTGATCAAAATATAAAGTTTCCTTTGCTTGTGAACCAAACTCAGTCTCGATCTGTTGGCCCCAATGACACTGGGCAGGGGGACACTTGTTGGGGTCCACTCTGGAGGATCAGTAACAGAAATTGAGACTATTGTAACTTCAATGAACAGATGTGTGAGCCAAACTGTAGTTAACATAGAACAGTTTATAAGGCTCGGGTAAAATAAGATGTTTCTAACACTTCCATTTGATATTTCCATCACTTTATTATAAGCAAGTTCAGTGAAAAGGTTTGTCTTATTTGTCAGGTCAATATTAGAGAAATGAAGTGATTTCTTTCCAAGGATGTACATCTAATAATCTTGGTTAAAGCTTCAATCTTGTTTTAAATGCTTTTCCATTGAAAATGATACCTCTCTCTCAGCTCCCCCATTTCTGAGAAGTATAAAATCTTATAATTTATTATTACCAAAGGGGAAAGGTGGGAGGAGGGATAAATTAACAGTTTGGAATTAACACATACACACTGCTATGTATAAAATAGATCATCAACAAGGAACTACTGTATAGCACAGGGAACTACACTCAATATTTTGCAATAACCTATAAGGGGAAATAATCGGAAAAAGAATAGATATTTTTATTGACATCATCTATCAATGACAGTTAAAGTGTAACCTAAGGGAAGCCAGTGGTGAGTGCTTCTGACCCTGAAGACTTCAATCATCTAAAGTTTGGACTCTGCCTACTTCCCAAGGCCCTTAATGAACATATGTGTAGCCGTAGCTTAAAAAATTCCCCAGTTTGGATTTCGCGGAGACACTGATTTTGAAAAAGCCCTGGTGTTCTCCTTACATGAATGGGACTCTTCCTACTGCTAAAACATGTCTGTCACACACAGAGGATGGTATACCGTCTGATCGGGAAGAGTTTGGAAAAGACATCTCATCTCCTCATCTCCTGGTTCTCGGGTTCACCCCTCCAGCGTCTTTACTAACAGTCTCCCCACTTGGAGATGTCAGCACTGTCAACATCCTGTTGCGTACAGTTTGGAATTTGTCCAGAGGATGAAGCGGAAGGATGAGGAACAATGAGAGACAAGTCCTAGGTGTTCAGACAGGCACATGTCACTCTAATTTCCAATCAGGAAGACGAATTGACCAAAGGCTAGGGTTGCCCATGGAAACAGTATAGGGCTTGAGGAAATCCCACTGCTTTGTGGCCAGTTCCCATAAACACAAGTTGAACAATGGAACTCAGGGGCAGTAAAATTCACGAAACTGCAGAGTTGAAAATATCTATCACTGAAAAATGTCTTGAGGAAAGTCAGAGAAAAGGATTGGTAAGCAAGGGAGAATGGCAGGAAAGGGATTTGAGGAGGTAGAAAGGACTCGCCATTAAGCACAAGAAAAGGGGCTGAACATTGCCAACATTGCAGTTGGCCAAAAAGGCTGTATGCGTTTTTTTTCTGTATATATTCAAGAAAAGGGCATACACTTTTTTAGCCAACCAAACAGGTGGGCACTGGAAATCAATACTACAAAAGATATCACTTCGCATCAGTCAGAAGAGCCATCCTCATAAAGTGTAAACACCAGAAATGCAGGACAGGGCAAGGAGAAGAGGGAGCCCTGTGAGGCTTATAGTGGAAATGTATATTGCCAACGGCCATTCTGGAGAAGTGTATTGTGTTTACTAAAGCATCTAAAAAATGAGCTACAGAGCATAGGGCACTTGCACTCATGGGCGTATGTCTTGGGAAAAACAAAAATCGAGAGGACACAGGCACCCCAATGTTTACTGCCTCTCTGTTTAAAAGATCCTCGACTAGGATATAACTTAAATGTCTCTGGAGGGAAAAAATGGATAGAGATGTGGTACTTATGTAGAGTGGAATATTACTCAGCCTGGAAATCAATGAAATATGGCCAGTTGTAACAACTCCGGAGGAGTTACGTATGATCATTCTAAGTGACATAATTCAAAAAGAAAAAGACACATATCATAAGATATCACTTAAAGGTGGAATCCAAAATGGCTACACATGAAATAAATTACAAAACAAAAACATAGTCAAATATGTAGAAAACACGCGTAAGGCTGCTAAACGGGAAAGGTGGGGAGGGGTGAGGCATCATCCAGGAGGTTGAAATTAGCAAAGATACCATTCCAAATGCCAAACTGGTAATCAATAAGGCCTACACGGTAGCTAAAAGAACTGCACTCAGCACACTCAAGTCACCGGAAAAGAATATATATGACTGGTAAGAATCTGAAAAAGAATTTATTGATGTCTCTCTGTATGTGAATCAAGTGGATGTACAGCAGCAAGAAACAGAGCTTTGAAAATCAGCTGTAACCAATATAGTAATAAATTGAAAAAAATAAACGACAGAGAGAAAGAGAAAACCTCTTACAACTTTTCCTCAGGGACGGTGATGCAACATGGATTGAACACATCTAGACCCACAGCAGGATGACACATAAGGCTGGAAACTGTTCGTGCTAAGAGAAATGTGAGGTTGGGTGAGGAAATGCACACCCTTTAAAGTAATACTACCTGGTACCCATTCAATGGGTCCCAAATCTGCAGGTTCAAGGGATCTTCCTACAGCTAAAACATACATGGAAAACCCAGAGGACTGTACACCATGTGATCGGGAGATGTGTCTAAAATGCACCTCATTTATCCTCTCCTGGTGCTCCTGTTCATCATTCCAGCCACGTTACTTAGAATCTCCCCACTTAGAGAATCAGCACATTTAAACTTCTGTTTCACACATTTTGCAAATTGTGAGGAGGATGAACGGGAAGAGGGGGAACCAATGAGAGAATAGTTGTAGGGGTTTGGACGGGCATATGTCACTCTAATTTCCCATTAAGAATAAGAATTAAAAAAAGGCTCAGCCCGCCTTGCCAGAGCCAAAATAGGGCCTGAAGCAATCCTGTGGCTTTGAGGCCAGCTCACAAAAGAGCAACTTAAAAAATGGAGCTCAGGGTCACTGCAATTCACAAACCTGCAGAGTTATAAATGAAAACTAACATCCAAAACTATGTTGAGGTAAGGCAAAGAAGAGGATCTGAATGCAAGACAGAATTGCAAGAAACAGATTTCAAGAGATAGATTGGACTCGTCTTTAAAGCACATGAAAAGCGGCAGAATTTCGACAATGATGCAGTTGGCCCAAAAGGGAGTATGCATTTTTTCCTGAATACATCCAGGAAAAAACTCATACGCACTTTATGGGCAACCAAGCAAGCAAGCAATGCAAATGTGCACAACAAAGAAGTCTCATTTCCCACCGGTCAAAAGGGCCATCCGAAAAAATTGTAAAAACCAGAAATGCAGGACAGGCCATGGAGAACAGGGAGCCTTTATACGCTGATGGACAGTGTGTGAACTGCCGAGAGCCACTCTGGAGAAGTGTATGGTGGTTCCTAAATCATCTAAAAAACAGAGCTACAGAGCATAGGGCACTTCCAATCATGGAAGTATATCTAGGGAAGTCTAAAAATCAACAAGACACAAGCACACCACAGTTTAGGGCTACTCTGTTTACAAGAACCTCAACTTCAGTACACCTTAAATATCCCAGGAAAGAGAACAATGGATAAAGAAAATGTGGTACTTATGTACAATGGAATATCTCTTCACCATGAAATCAATGTAATAAGGCTAGTAGAAGGATAAAGAGTGGATTTAGGTCCGATAATACTACTTGAAATAAGTCAAACAGAAAAAGAAACATATCATAAGATATCACTTATAGAGGGAGGATAAATATGGCTGCACAAAAAATGAATTACAAAACAGAACAGTGTCTCACATTTAGAAAACACACTTATGTCAGCTTAAGGGGAAAGGAGAGGTGGGGTGATGCATAAAACCAGAGTTTGAAATTAGCACAGATACCATTCAATAAACCAAATAGGTATTAGACAAGATCTACACCTTGCTCAATGAACTGGCCTCAACACACCCTATACACCGCAGAGAAATATATCTGAGTAATAAGAATCTTAAAACCCATGTATTGATATATCTCCATAAGGGAATCAAGTGTGTGCAGAGCGGCCAAACACAGCAGTGAAAATGAGCTAAACCCCATTATAGAAATAAATTTTAAAACCAAAACGCAGAAACAATGAAAGAGAGAAAAATTCTTACAAAATTCACTCAGGGGCTGTGATGCAACATGGAATGACCACATATAAACCCACAGCTGGATAAGACATAAGGCTGGACACTTGGGGCTGAGAGGATTGGTGAGCTTTGGTGAGCAACTGCCGAAAGTTTAATGCAATACTTCATGCTACTCATTCCAAGGGTCCCAACACTCCAGGTTGAAGGGAATCTTCCTACAGCTAAACCATGCATGGGAAATCCAGCGGATGGTATACCATATGATCGGGAAAGGTTTCTAAAACGCACCTCATTTTCCTCTCCTGGGGCTCGAATCAACATTCCAGCCACTTTACTAACAACATCCCCACATGGAGAGTCAATGCCTTTAAGTTCCAATATCGCACAGTCTGCAGTTAATGCGGAGGATGAATGGGAATAGGGGGAACCAGTGAGAAAATAGCTGTAGCGGTTTCAATGGGCACATGTCACTCCAATTTCACAACAGGAAGAAGAATTAACCAAAGGCAGAGCAAGGCACCCCAGAAGAAGAACAGGGCCTGAAGAAATCCTGTGGATATGAGGCAAGATCACAAAAATGAGAGCTGAAAAATGGAGCTAAGGGCCACTGCAATTCAAAAACCTGCAGAGTTATAAAGGCCAATTATTTTCCAAAAGTATATTGAGGTAAGGCTATGAAGAGGCACTGACAGCAAGGCAGAATTGTAGGAAACCGATTTCAAGAGGTAGACTAGAACTGCATTGAAAACATATGAAAAGACTCAGAATGTCAACAATGATGCACTTGGCCAAAAAGGGCGTATGCGTCTTTTCCTGAATATATTCAGGAAGAAACGCATATGCGCTTTCAGGCCAACCAAGCAAGCTTGCAAAGGAAATCTGCACTACAATAAAGTCTCACTGCCCCCCAGTCAAAAGGGACATCTGAAAAAAGTGTAAAATCCAGAGGGCAGGACAGGCCATGGAGAACTGGGAGCCTTGTTATGCTGATGGGCGGGATGTAAATTGCCAACAGCCACTCTGGAGAAGTGTAGGGTGTTTCCTGAAACATCCAAAAAACAAAAAAAAAGCCTAGGGCACTTCCACTTATGGTCCTATAGCTTAGGGAAATTAAAATGAAAAAGACACAGCCACCCCAAAGTTTGGGCCAGCTCTGTTTACAAGAATCTCGTTTACGGTACAAGTTCAATATCGCAGAAAGCGAAAAATGGATAAAGAAGTTGTGGTACTTACGTACAATGCAATATCACTCAGCAATGAAATCTATGTCATCAGGCCCGTAGCAGCATACCGAGTGGATTCAGGTACGATGATTCTAAGTGAAATAAGTCACAGAGAAAAAGAAACATCATAAGATATCACTACTACACGGAATGTAAACTTGGCTACACAGGAACTGAATTACAAAACAGAACAGGGTCTCAAATGTAGAAAACCAACTTATGCTTGCTTAAGGGGAAAGGTGAGTTGGCGTGCTGCATAAAACCAGAGATTGAAATTAGCACAGATACCGTTCCATAAGCCAAATATGTAATAGACAAGAGCTACTCCTTGCTCAGCGAAGTTGACTCAACACCCCATATTAAACGCCTATGAATATACCTGACTAGAAAGAATCTTAAAACCTATGGATTTATATGTCTCCGAAAGAGAATCAAGCGTGTGTACAGTGGCATAAACGCAGCAGTGATAGGATTGTTGAGGATCGGTGAGCAAATGCAGACCCTTTGAAGTCATATTTCATGGTACCCATTCCATGGGTCTCAACTCTAAAGGTTTAAGGGATTCTTCCTTCAGCTAAAACATGCATGTGGAACCCAGAGTATGATCCACCGTGAGATTGGGAATCGTGTTCAAAGGTGTCTCAGTTTTCGTACCCTGGTACTCGGGTGCAACATTCCAGACGCTTTACTAACACTCTCCCCACTTGGAGAGTCAGTGCCTTTAACCTCCTGTTTAGCCCAGTTTGCAATTTCTGCGGAAAATGAACAGGAATAGGGAGAACCAATGAGAGACTAGCTGGAGGTGTCTGGACGGGCAAATTTAACTCTCATTTCCCACCAGGAAGAGGAATTAACCAAAGGCTCAGCGTGCCATGCCGGAACCACACTAGGGCCTGAAGGAATCCAGCGGTGTTGTGGCCAGCTCACAAGAAAGCGAGTTGAAGAAAGGAGCTCAGGGGCACTGTCATTCACAAACATGCAGAGTTATAAATGACAGCTATCGTCCAAAATTATATTGAAGTAAGGCTGCCAAGAGGACTTGAAAGCGGGGCAGAATTACAGGAAACCGATTTCAGGAGGTAGACTGGAATTGCATGTAAAGCATAGGAAAAGAGGCAGAACGTCCACAATGATGCACTTGGCCAAAAAGGGCGTATGCGTTTTTTCCTGAATATATTCAGGAAAAAACGCATACGCCCTTTTTGGCCAACCAAGCAAGCTTGCAAAGGAAATCTGCACTACAATGAAGTCTCACTGCCCCCCGGTCAAAAGGGCCATCTGAAAAAACTGTAAAATCCAGAAAGGCAGGACAGGCCATGGAGAACTGGGAGCCTTGTTATGCTGATGGGCGGGATGTAAATTGCCAACAGCCACTCTGGAGAAGTGTATGGTGTTTCCTGAAACATCTAAAAAACAAAGCAACAGAGCCTAGGGCACTTCCACTTATGGTCCTATAGCTTAGGGAAATTAAAATCAAAAAGACACAAACACCCCAAAGTTTCGGACAGCTCTGTTTACAAGAACCTCGTTTATGGTACAAGTTCAATATCACAGAAAGCGAAAAATGGATAAAGAATTTGTGGTACTTATGTACAATGCAATATCACTCAGCAATGAAATCTATGTCATCAGGCCCATAGCAGCATAATGAGTGGATTCAGGTACGATGATTCTAAGTGAAATGAGTCACACAGATAAAGATACATCATAAGATATCACTACTACACGGAATGTAAACTTGGCTACACAGGAACTGAATTACAAAACAGAACAGGGTCTCAAATGTAGAAAACCAACTTATGCTTGCTTAAGGGGAAAGGTGTGTTGGGGTGCTGCATAAAACCAGAGATTGAAATTAGCACAGATACCGTTCCATAAGCCAAATATGTAATAGAAAAGAGCTACTCCTTGCTCAACGAAGTGGACTCTACACCCCATATTAAACGCCTAAGAATATACCTGACTAGAAAGAATCTTACAACCTATGGATTTATATGTCTCCGAAAGAGTATCAAGCGTGTGTACAGTGGTATAAACGCAGCAGTGATAGGTTTGGTGAGGTTTGGTGAAAACATGCAGACCCTATGAAGTCATATTGCATGGTACAGATTCCATGGGTCTCAACTCTCCAGGTTTAAGGGATTCTTCCTTCAGCTAAATCATGCATGTGGAACCCAGAGTATGATCCACCGTGTGATCGGGAAACGTGTTCAAATGTGTCAGTTTTCGTCCCCCGGTACTCGGGTGCAACATTCCAGACGCTTTACTAACACTCTCCCCACTTGGAGAGTCAGTGCCTTTAACCTCCTGTTTGGCCCAGTTTGCAATTTCTGCGGAAAATGAACAGGAATAGGGAGAACCAATGAGAGACTAGCTGGAGGTGTCTGGACGGGCAAATTTAGCTCTCATTTCCCACCAGGAAGAGGAATTAACCAAAGGCTCAGCGTGCCGTGCCGGAACCACACTAGGGCCTGAAGCAATGCTGCGGTGTTGCGGCCAGCTCACAAGAAAGCGAGTTGAAGAAAGGAGCTCAGGGGCACTGTCATTCACAAACCTGCAGAGTTATAAATGACAGCTATCGTCCAAAAATATATTGAAGTAAGGCTGCCAAGAGGACTTGAAAGCGGGGCAGAATTGCAGGAAACCGATTTCAGGAGGTAGACTGGAATTGCATGTAAAGCATAGGAAAAGAGGCAGAACGTCCACAATGATGCACTTGGACAAAAAGGGCGTATGCGTTTTTTCCTGAATATATTCAGGAAAAAACGCATACGCCCTTTTTGGCCAACCAAGCAAGCTTACAAAGGAAATCTGCACTACAATGAAGTCTCACTGCCCCCCGGTCAAAAGGGCCATCTGAGAAAAGTGTAAAATCCAGAAAGGCAGGACAGGCCATGGAGAACTGGGAGCCTTGTTATGCTCATGGGCGGGATGTAAATTGCCAACAGCCACTCTGGAGAAGTGTATGGTGTTTCCTGAAACATCTACAAAACAAAGCAACAGAGCCTAGGGCACTTCCACTTATGGTCCTATAGCTTAGGGAAATTAAAATCAAAAAGACACAGCCTCCCCAAAGTTTGGGACGGCTCTGTTTACAAGAACCTCGTTTACGGTACAAGTTCAATATCACAGAAAGTGAAAAATGGATAAAGAAGTTGTGGTACTTACGTACAATGCAATATCACTCAGCAATGAAATCTATGTCATCAGGCCCGTGGCAGCATAATGAGTGGATTCAGGTACGATGATTCTAAGTGAAATAAGTCACACAGAAAAAGAAACATCATAAGATATCAATACTACACGGAATGTAAACTTGGCTACACAGGAACTGAATTACAAAACAGAACAGGGTCTCAAATGTAGAAAACCAACTTATGCTTGCTTAAGGGGAAAGGTGAGTTGGGGTGCTGCATAAAACCAGAGATTGAAATTAGCACAGATACCGTTCCATAATCCAAATATGTAATAGACAAGAGCTGCTCCTTGCTCAACGAAGTGGACACAACACCCCATATTAAACGCCTAAGAATATACCTGACAAGTAAGAATCTTAAAACCTATGGATTTATATGTCTCCGAAAGAGAATCAAGCGTGTGTACAGCGGCATAAACGCAGCAGTGATAGGATTCGTGAGGATCGGTGAGCAAATGCAGACCCTTTGAAGTCATATTGCATGGTACCCATTCCATGGGTCTCAACTCTCCAGGTTTAAGGGATTCTTCCTTCAGCTAAAACATGTATGTGGAACCCAGAGTATGATCCACCATGTGATTGGGAAACGTGTTCAAAGATGTCAAAGATTTCATCCCCTGGTACTCGGGTGCAACATTCCAGACGCTTTACTAACACTCTCCCCACTTGGAGAGTCAGTGCCTTTAACCTCCTGTTTGGCCCAGTTTGCAATTTCTGCGGAAAATGAACAGGAATAGGGAGAACCAATGAGAGACTAGCTGGAAGTGTCTGGACGGGCAAATTTAACTCTCATTTCCCACCAGGAAGAGGAATTAACCAAAGGCTCAGCGTGCCATGCCGGAACCACACTAGGGCCTGAAGCAATCCTGCGGTGTTGCGGCCAGCTCACAAGAAAGCGAGTTGAAGAAAGGAGCTCAGGGGCAGTGTCATTCACAAAACTGCAGAGTTATAAATGACAGCTATCGTCCAAAAATATATTGAAGTAAGGCTGCCAAGAGGACTTGAAAGCGGGGCAGAATTGCAGGAAACCGATATCAGGAGGTAGACTGGAATTGCATGTAAAGCATAGGAAAAGAGGCAGAACGTCCACAATGATGCACTTGGCCAAAAAGGGCGTATGCGTTTCTTCCTGAATATATTCAGGAAGAAACACATACGCCCTTTTTGGCCAACCAAGCAAGCTTGCAAAGGAAATCTGCACTACAATGAAGTCTCACTGCCCCCCGGTCAAAAGGGCCATCTGAAAAAAGTGTAAAATCCAGAAAGGCAGGACAGGCCATGGAGAACTGGGAGCCTTGTTATGCTGATGGGCGGGATGTAAATTGCCAACAGCCACTCTGGAGAAGTGTATGGTGTTTCCTGAAACATCTAAAAAACAAAGCAACAGAGCCTAGGGCACTTCCACTTATGGTCCTATAGCTTAGGGAAATTAAAATCAAAAAGACACAGCCACCCCAAAGTTTGGGACGGCTCTGTTTACAAGAACCTCGTTTACGGTACAAGTTCAATATCGCAGAAAGCGAAAAATGGATAAAGACGTTGTGGTACTTACGTACAATGCAATATCACTCAGCAATGAAATCTATGTCATCAGGCCCGTAGCAGCATAATGAGTGGATTCAGGTACGATGATTCTAAGTGAAATAAGTCACACAGAAAAAGAAACATCATAAGATATCACTACTACATGGAATGTAAACTTGGCTACACAGGAACTGAATTACAAAACAGAACAGGGTCTCAAATGTAGAAAACCATCTTATGCTTGCTTAAGGGGAAAGGTGAGTTGGGGTGCTGCATAAAACCAGAGATTGAAATTAGCACAGATACCGTTCCATAAGCCAAATATGTAATAGACAAGAGCTACTCCTTGCTCAACCAAGTGGACACAACACCCCATATTAAACGCCTAAGAATATACCTGACTAGTAAGTATCTTAAAACCTATGGATTTATATGTCTCCGAAAGAGAATCAAGCGTGTGTACAGCGGCATAAACGCAGCAGTGATAGGATTGGTGAGGTTCGGTGAGCAAATGCAGACCCTTTGAAGTCATATTGCATGGTACCCATTCCATGGGTCTCAACTCTCCAGGTTTAAGGGATTCTTCCTTCAGCTAAAACATGCATGTGGAACCCAGAGTATGATCCACCGTGTGATTGGGAAACGTGTTCAAAGATGTCAAAGTTTTCATCCCCTGGTACTCGGGTGCAACATTCCAGATGCTTTACTAACACTCTCCCCACTTGGAGAGTCAGTGCCTTTAACCTCCTGTTTGGCCTAGTTTGCAATTTCTACGGAAAATGAACAGGAATAGGGAGAATCAATGAGAGACTAGCTGGAGGTGTCTGGACGGGCAAATTTAACTCTCATTACCCACCAGGGAGAGGAATTAACCAAAGGCTCAGGGTGCCATGCCGGAACCACACTAGGGTCTGAAGCAATCCTGCGGTGTTGCGGACAGCTCACAAGAAAGCGAGTTGAAGAAAGGAGCTCAGGGGCACTGTCATTCACAAACCTGCAGAGTTATTAATGACAGCTATCGTCCAAAAATATATTGAAGTAAGGCTGCCAAGAGGACTTGAAAGTGGGGCAGAATTGCAGGAAACTGATTTCAGGAGGTAGACTGGAATTGCATGTAAAGCATAGGAAAAGAGGCAGAACGTCCACAATGATGCACTTGGTCAAAAAGGACGTATGCGTTTTTTCCTGAATATATTCAGGAAAAAACGCATACACACTTTTTGGCCAACCAAGCAAGTTTGCAAAGAAACTTGCACTACAATGAAGTCTCACTGCCCCCCGGTCAAAAGGGACATCTGAAAAAAGTGTAAAATCCAGAAAGCCAGGACAGGCCATGGAGAACTGGGAGCCTTGTTATGCTCATGGGCGGGATGTAAATTGCCAACAGCCACTCTGGAGAAGTGTATGGTGTTTCCTGAAACACCTAAAAAACAAAGCAACAGAGCCTAGGGCACTTCCACTTATGGTCCTATAGCTTAGGGAAATTAAAATCAAAAAGACACAGCCACCCCAAAGTTTGGGACGGCTCTGTTTACAAGAACCTCGTTTACGGTACAAGTTCAATATCGCAGAAAGCGAAAAATGGATAAAGACGTTGTGGTACTTACGTACAATGCAATATCACTCAGCAATGAAATCTATGTCATCAGGCCCGTAGCAGCATAATGAGTGGATTCAGGTACGATGATTCTAAGTGAAATAAGTCACACAGAAAAAGAAACATCATAAGATATCACTACTACACGGAATGTAAACTTGGCTACACAGGAACTGAATTACAAAACAGAACAGGGTCTCAAATGTAGAAAACCAACTTATGCTTGCTTAAGGGGAAAGGTGAGTTGGGGTGCTGCATAAAACCAGAGATTGAAATTAGCACAGATACCGTTCCATAAGCCAAATATGTAATAGAAAAGAGCTACTCCTTGCTCAACCAAGTGGACACAACACCCCATATTAAACGCCTAAGAATATACCTGACTAGTAAGTATCTTAAAACCTATGGATTTATATGTCTCCGAAAGAGAATCAAGCATGTGTACAGCGGATAAACGCAGCAGTGATAGGATTGGTGAGGTTCGGTGAGCAAATGCAGACCCTTTGAAGTCATATTGCATGGTACCCATTCCATGGGTCTCAACTCTCCCCCTGTTTAAGGGATTCTTCCTTCAGCTAAAACATGAATGTGGAACCCAGAATATGATCCACCGTGTGATCGGGCAACGTGTTCAAATGGGTCAGTTTTCGTCCCCTGGTACTCGGGTGCAACATTCCAGACGCTTTACTAACATTCTCCCCACTTGGAGAGTCAGTGCCTTTAACCTCCTGTTTGGCCCAGTTTGCAATTTCTGCGGAAAATTAACAGGAATAGGGAGAACCAATGAGAGACTAGCTGGAGGTGACTGGACGGGCAAATTTAACTCTCATTTCCCACCAGGAAGGGGAATTAACCAAAGGCTCAGCATGCCAGGCCGGAACCACACTAGGGCCTGAAGCAATCCTGCGGTGTTGCGGCCAGCTCACAAGAAAGCGAGTTGAAGAAAGGAGCTCAGGGGCACTGTAATTCACAAACCTGCAGAGTTATAAATGACAGCTATCGTCCAAAAATATATTGAAGTAAGGCTGCCAAGAGGACTTGAAAGCGGGCCAGAATTGCAGGAAACCGATTTCAGGAGGTAGACTGGAATTGCATGTAAAGCATAGGAAAAGAGGCAGAACGTCCACAATGATGCACTTGGCCAAAAAGGGCGTATGTGTTTTTTCCTGAATATATTCAGGAAAAAACGCATACGCCCTTTTTGGCCAACCAAGCAAGCTTGCAAAGGAAATCTGCACTACAATGAAGTCTCACTGCCCCCCGGTCAAAAGGGCCATCTGAGAAAAGTGTAAAATCCAGAAAGGCAGGACAGGCCATGGAGAACTGGGAGCCTTGTTATGCTGATGGGCGGGATGTAAATTGCCAACAGCCACTCTGGAGAAGTGTATGGTGTTTCCTGAAACATCTAAAAAACAAAGCAACAGAGCCTAGGGCACTTCCACTTATGGTCCTATAGCTTAGGGAAATTAAAATCAAAAAGACACAGCCTCCCCAAAGTATGGGACGCCTCTGTTTACAAAAACCTCATTTACGGTAAAAGTTCAATATCACAGAAAGTGAAAAATGGATATAGAAGTTGTGGTACTTACCTACAATGCAATATCACTCAGCAATGAAATCTATATCATCAGGCCCGTTGCATCATAACGAGTGGATTCAGGTACGATGATTCTAAGTGAAATAAGTCACAGAGAAAAAAAAACATCATGAGATATCACTACTACACGGAATGTAAACTTGGCTACACAGGAACTGAATTACAAAACAGAACAGGGTCTCAAATGTAGAAAACCAACTTATGCTTGCTTAAGGGGAAAGGTGAGTGGGGGTGCTGCATAAAACCAGAGATTGAAATTAGCACAGATACCGTTCCATAAGCCAAATATGTAATAGACAAGAGCTACTCCTTGCTCAACGAAGTGGACTCAACACCACATATTAAACGCCTAAGAATATACCTGACTAGTAAGAATCTTAAAACCTATGGATTTATATGTCTCCGAAAGAGAATCAAGCGTGTGTACAGCAGCATAAACGCAGCAGTGATAGGATTGGTGAGGATCGGTGAGCAAATGCAGACCCTTTGAAGTCATATTGCATGGTACCCATTCCATGGATCTCAACTCTCCCCCTGTTTAAGGGATTCTTCCTTCAGCTAAAACATGCATGTGGAACCCAGAGTATGATCCACCGTGTAATCCGGAAACGTGTTCAAATGGGTCAGTTTTCGTCCCCTGGTACTCGGGTGCAACATTCCAGACGCTTTACTAACTCTCTCCCCACTTGGAGAGTCAGTGCCTTTAACCTCCTGTTTGGCCCAGTTTGCAATTTCTGCGGAAAATGAACAGGAATAGGGAGAACCAATGAGAGACTAGCTGGAGGTGTCTGGACGGGCAAATTTAACTCTCATTTCCCAACAGGAAGAAGAATTAACCAAAGGCTCAGCGTGCCATGCCGGAACCACACTAGGGCCTGAAGCAATCCTGCGGTGTTGCGGCCAGCTCACAAGAAAGCGAGTTGAAGAAAGGAGCTCAGGGGCAGTGTCATTCACAAACCTGCAGAGTTATAAATGACAGCTATCGTCCAAAAATATATTGAAGTAAGGCTGCCAAGAGGAATTGAAAGCAGGGCAGAATTGCAGGAAACCGATTTCAGGAGGTAGACTGGAATTGCATGTAAAGCATAGGAAAAGAGGCAGAACGTCCACAATGATGCACTTGGCCAAAAAGGGCGTATGCGTTTTTTCCTGAATATATTCAGGAAAAAACGCATACGCCCTTTTTGGCCAACCAAGCAAGCTTGCAAAGGAAATCTGCACTACAATGAAGTCTCACTGCCCCCCGATCAAAAGGGCCATCTGAAAAAAGTGTAAAATCCAGAAAGGCAGGACAGGCCATGGAGAACTGGGAGCCTTGTTATGCTGATGTGCGGGATGTAAACTGCCAACAGCCACTCTGGAGAAGTGTATGGTGTTTCCTGAAACATCTAAAAAACAAAGCAACAGAGCCTAGGGCACTTCCACTTATGGTCCTATAGCTTAGGGAAATTAAACTCAAAAAGACACAGCCACCCCAAAGTTTGGGACAGCTCTGTTTACAAGAACCTCGTTTACGGTACAAGTTCAATATCACAGAAAGCGAAAAATGGATAAAGAAGTTGTGGTACTTACGTACAATGCAATATCACTCAGCAATGAAATCTATGTCATCAGGCCCATAGCAGCATAATGAGTGGATTCAGGTACGATGATTCTAAGTGAAATAAGTCACACAGAAAAAGAAACAACATAAGATATCACTACTACACGGAATGTAAACTTGGCTACACAGGAACTGAATTACAAAACAGAACAGGGTCTCAAATGTAGAAAACCAACTTATGCTTGCTTAAGGGGAAAGGTGAGTTGGGGTGCTGCATAAAACCAGAGATTGAAATTAGCACAGATACCGTTCCATAAGCCAAATATGTAATAGACAAGAGCTACTCCTTGCTCAACGAAGTGGACACTACACCCCATATTAAACGCCTAAGAATACACCTGACTAGTAAGAATCTTAAAACCTATGGATTTATATTTCTCCGAAAGAGAATCAAGCGTGTGTACAGCGGCATAAACGCAGCAATGATAGGATTGGTGAGGTTCGGTGAACAAATGCAGACCCTTTGAAGTCATATTGCATGGTACCCATTCCATGGGTCTCAACTCTCCAGGTTTAAGGGATTCTTCCTTCAGCTAAAACATGCATGTGGAACCCAGAGTATGATCCACCGTGTGATTGGGAAACGTGTTCAAATGTGTCTCAGGTTTCGTCCCCTGGTACTCGGGTGCAACATTCCAGACGCTTTACTAACACTCTCCCCACTTGGAGAGTCAGTGCCTTTAACCTCCTGTTTGGCCCAGTTTGCAATTTCTGCGGAAAATGTACAGGAATAGGGAGAACCAATGAGAGACTACCTGGAGGTGTCTGGACGGGCAAATTTAACTCTCATTTCCCACCAGGAAGAGGAAATAACCAAAGGCTCAGCGTGCCGTGACGGAACCACACTAGGGCCTGAAGCAATGCTGCGGTGTTGCGGCCAGCTCACAAGAAAGCGAGTTGAAGAAAGGAGCTCAGGGGCACTGTCATTCACAAACATGCAGAGTTATAAATGACAGCTATCGTCCAAAAATATATTGAAGTAAGGCTGCCAAGAGGACTTGAAAGCGGGGCAGAATTGCAGGAAACCGATTTCAGGAGGTAGACTGGAATTGCATGTAAAGCATAGGAAAAGAGGCAGAACGTCCACAATGATGCACTTGGCCAAAAAGGGCGTATGCGTTTTTTCCTGAATATATTCAGGAAAAAACGCATACGCCCTTTTTGGCCAACCAAGCAAGCTTGCAAATGAAATCTGCACAACAATGAAGTCTCACTGCCCCCCGATCAAAAGGGCCATCTGAAAAAAGTGTAAAATCCAGAAAGGCAGGACAGGCCATGGAGAACTGGGAGCCTTGTTATGCTCATGGGCGGGATGTAAATTGCCAACAGCCACTCTGGAGAAGTGTATGGTGTTTCCTGAAACATCTACAAAACAAAGCAACAGAGCCTAGGGCACTTCAACTTATGGTCCAATAGCTTAGGGAAATTAAAATCTAAAAGACACAGCCACCTCAAAGTTTGGGATGGCTCTGTTTACAAGAACCTCATTTACGGTACAAGTTCAATATCACAGAAAGCAAAAAATGGATAAAGAAGTTGTGGTACTTACGTACAGTGCAATATCACTCAGCAATGAAATCTATGTCATCAGGCCCGTAGCAGCATAACGAGTGGATTCAGGTACGATGATTCTAAGTGAAATAAGTCACAGAGAAAAAGAAACATCATAAGATATCACTACTACACGGAATGTAAACTTGGCTACCCAGGAACTGAATTACAAAACAGAACAGGGTCTCAAATGTAGAAAAGCAACTTATGCTTGCTTAAGGGGAAAAGTGAGTTGGGGTGCTGCATAAAACCAGAGATTGAAATTAGCACAGATACCGTTCCATAAGCCAAATATGTAATAGACAAGAGCTACTCCTTGCTCAACGAAGTGGACTCTACACCCCATATTAAATGCCTAAGAGTATACCTGACTAATAAGAATCTTAAAACCTATGGATTTATATGTCTCCGAAAGAGAACCAAGCGTGTGTACAGCGGCATAAACGCAGCAGTGATAAGATTGGTGAGCATCGGTGAGCAAATGCAGACCCTTTGAAGTCATATTGCATGGTACCCATTCCATGGGTCTCAACTCTCCAGGTTTAAGGGATTCTTCCTTCAGCTAAAACATGCATGTGGAACCCAGAGTATGATCCACCGTGTGATCGGGAAACGTGTTCAAAGGTTTCTCAGTTTTCTTCCCCCGGTACTCGGGTGCAACATTCCAGACGCTTTACTAACACTCTCCCCACTTGGAGAGTCAGTGCCTTTAACCTCCTGTTTGGCCCAGTTTGCAATTTCTGCTGAAAATGAACAGGAATAGGGAGAACCAATGAGAGACTACCTGGAGGTGTCTGGACGGGCAAATTTAACTCTCATTTCCCACCAGGAAGAGGAATTAACCAAAGGCTCAGCGTGCCATGCCGGAACCACACTAAGGCCTGAAACGATGCTGCGGTGTTGCGGCCAGCTCACAAGAAAGCGAGTTGAAGAAAGGAGCTCAGGGGTACTGTAATTCACAAACCTTCAGAGTTATAAATGACAGCTATCGTCCAAAAATATATTGAAGTAAGGCTGCCAAGAGGACGTGAATGCGGGGCAGAATTGCAGGAAACCGATTTCAGGAGGTAGACTGGAATTGCATGTAAAGCATAGGAAAAGAGGCAGAACGTCCACAATGATGCACTTGGCCAAAAAGGGCGTATGCGTTTTTTCCTGAATATATTCAGGAAAAAACGCATACGCCCTTTTTGGCCAACCAAGCAAGCTTGCAAAGGAAATCTGCACTACAATGAAGTCTCACTGCCCCCCGGTCAAAAGGGCCATCTGAAAAAAGTGTAAAATCCAGAAAGGCAGGACAGGCCATGGAGAACTGGGAGCCTTGTTATGCTGATGGGCGGGATGTAAATTGCCAACAGCCACACTGGAGAAGTGTATGGTGTTTCCTGAAACATCTAAAAAACAAAGCAACAGAGCCTAGGGCACTTCCACTTATGCTCCTATAGCTTAGGGAAATTAAAATCAAAAAGACACAGCCACCCCAAAGTTTGGGACAGGCTCTGTTTACAAGAACCTCGTTTACGGTACAAGTTCAATATCACAGAAAGCGAAAAATGGATAAAGAAGTTGTGGTACTTACGTACAATGCAATATCACTCAGCAATGAAATCTATGTCATCAGACCCATAGCAGCATAATGAGTGGATTCAGGTACGATGATTCTAAGTGAAATAAGTGACACAGAAAAAGAAACAACATAAGATATCACTACTACATGGAATGTAAACTTGGCTACACAGGAACTTAATTACAAAACAGAACAGGGTCTCAAATGTAGAAAACCAACTTATGCTTGCTTAAGGGGAAAGGTGACTTGGGGTGCTGCATAAAATCAGAGATTGAAATTAGCACAGATACGGTTCCATAAGCCAAATATGTAAGAGACAAGAGCTACTCCTTGCTCAACGAAGTGGACACTACACCCCATATTAAACGCCTAAGAATATACCTGACTAGTAAGAATCTTAAAACCTATGGATTTATATTTCTCCGAAAGAGAATCAAGCGTGTGTACAGCGGCATAAACGCAGCAATGATAGGATTGGTGAGGTTCGGTGAACACATGCAGACCCTTTGAAGTCATATTGCATGGTACCCATTCCATGGGTCTCAACTCTCCAGGTTTAAGGGATTCTTCCTTCAGCTAAAACATGCATGTGGAACCCAGAGTATGATCCACTGTGTGATCGGGAAACGTGTTCAAATGGGTCTCAGGTTTCGTCCCCTGGTACTCGGGTGCAACATTCCAGACGCTTTACTAACACTCTCCCCACTTGGAGAGTCAGTGCCTTTAACCTCCTGTTTGGCCCAGTTTGCAATTTCTGCGGAAAATGAACGGGAATAGGGAGAACCAATGAGAGACTAGCTGGAGGTGTCTGGACGGGCAAATTTAACTCTCATTTCCCACCAGGAAGAGGAAATAACCAAAGGCTCAGCGTGCCGTGACGGAACCACACTAGGGCCTGAAGCAATGCTGCGGTGTTGCGGCCAGCTCACAAGAAAGCGAGTTGAAGAAAGGAGCTCAGGGGCACTGTAATTCACAAACCTGCAGAGTTATAAATGACAGCTATCGTCCAAAAATATATTGAAGTAAGGCTGCCAAGAGGACTTGAAAGCGGGGCAGAATTGCAGGAAACCGATTTCAGGAGGTAGACTGGAATTGCATGTAAAGCATAGGAAAAGAGGCAGAACGTCCACAATGATGCACTTGGCCAAAAAGGGCATAAGCGTTTTTTCGTCAGGAAATAACGCATACGCCCTTTTTGGCCAACCAAGCAAGCTTGCAAAGGAAATCTGCACTACAATGAAGTCTCACTGCCCCCCGGTCAAAAGGGCCATCTGAAAAACTGTAAAATCCAGAAAGGCAGGACAGGCCATGGAGAACTGGGAGCCTTGTTATGCTGATGGGCGGGATGAAAATTGCCAACAGCCACTCTGGAGAAGTGTATGGTGTTTCCTGAAACATCTACAAAACAAAGCAACAGAGCCTAGGGCACTTCCACTTATGGTCCTATAGCTTAGGGAAATTAAAATCAAAAAGACACAGCCACCCCAAAGTTTGGGACAGCTCTGTTTACAAGAACCTCGTTTACGGTACAAGTTCAATATCACAGAAAGCGAAAAATGGATAAAGAATTTGTGTTACTTACGTACAATGCAATATAACTCAGCAATGAAATCTATGTCATCAGGCCCGTAGCAGCATAATGAGTGGATTCAGGTACGATGATTCTAAGTGAAATAAGTCACACAGAAAAAGAAACAACATAAGATATCACTACTACACGGAATGTAAACTTGGCTACACAGGAACTGAATTACAAAACAGAACAGGGTCTCAAATGTAGAAAACCAACTTATGCTTCCTCAAGGGGAAAGGTGAGTTGGGGTGCTGCATAAAACCAGAGATTGAAATTAGCACAGATACTGTTCCATAAGCCAAATATGTAATAGACAAGAGCTACTCCTTGCTCAATGAATTGCACTCAACACCCCATATTAAACGCCTAAGAATATACCTGACTAGTAAGAATCTTAAAACCTATGGATTTATATGTCTCCGAAAGAGAATCAAGCATGTGTACAGTGGCATAAACGCAGCAGTGATAGGATTGGTGAGGATCGGTGAGCAAATGCAGACCTTTTGAAATCATATTGCATGGTACCCATTTCATGGGTCTCAACTCTCCAGGTTTAAGGGATTCTTCCTTCAGCTAAAACATGCATGTGGAACCCAGAGTATGATCCACCGTGTGATTGGGAAACGTGTTCAAATGTGTCTCAGGTTTCGTCCCCTGGTACTCGGGTGCAACATTCCAGACGCTTTACTAACACTCTCCCCACTTGGAGAGTCAGTGCCTTTAACCTCCTGTTTGGCCCAGTTTGCAATTTCTGCGGAAAATGTACAGGAATAGGGAGAACCAATGAGAGACTACCTGGAGGTGTCTGGACGGGCAAATTTAACTCTCATTTCCCACCAGGAAGAGGAAATAACCAAAGGCTCAGCGTGCCGTGACGGAACCACACTAGGGCCTGAAGCAATGCTGCGGTGTTGCGGCCAGCTCACAAGAAAGCGAGTTGAAGAAAGGAGCTCAGGGGCACTGTAATTCACAAACGTTCAGAGTTATAAATGACAGCTATCGTCCAAAAATATATTGAAGTAAGGCTGCCAAGAGGACTTGAAAGCGGGGCAGAATTGCAGGAAACCGATTTCAGGAGGTAGACTGGAATTGCATGTAAAGCATAGGAAAAGAGGCAGAACGTCCACAATGATGCACTTGGCCAAAAAGGGCATAAGCGTTTTTTCGTCAGGAAATAACGCATACGCCCTTTTTGGCCAACCAAGCAAGCTTGCAAAGGAAATCTTCACTACAATGAAGTCTCACTGCCCCCCGGTCAAAAGGGCCATCTGAAAAACTGTAAAATCCAGAAAGGCAGGACAGGCCATGGAGAACTGGGAGCCTTGTTATGCTGATGGGCGGGATGAAAATTGCCAACAGCCACTCTGGAGAAGTGTATGGTGTTTCCTGAAACATCTAAAAAACAAAGCAACAGAGCCTAGGGCACTTCCACTTATGCTCCTATAGCTTAGGGAAATTAAACTCAAAAAGACACAGCCACCCCAAAGTTTGGGACAGCTCTGTTTACAAGAACCTCGTTTACGGTACAAGTTCAATATCACAGAAAGCGAAAAATGGATAAAGAATTTGTGGTACTTACGTACAATGCAATATAACTCAGCAATGAAATCTATGTCATCAGGCCAGTAGCAGCATAATGAGTGGATTCAGGTACGATGATTCTAAGTGAAATAAGTCACACAGAAAAAGAAACAACATAAGATATCACTACTACACGGCATGTAAACTTGGCTACACAGGAACTGAATTACAAAACAGAACAGGGTCTCAAATGTAGAAAACCAACTTATGCTTCCTTAAGGGGAAAGGTGAGTTGGGGTGCTTCATAAAACCAGAGATTGAAATTAGCACAGATACTGTTCCATAAGCCAAATATGTAATAGACAAGAGCTACTCCTTGCTCAATGAATTGCACTCAACACCCCATATTAAACGCCTAAGAATATACCTGATTAGTAAGAATCTTAAAACCTATGGATTTATATGTCTCCGAAAGAGAATCAAGCATGTGTACAGTGGCATAAACGCAGCAGTGATAGGATTGGTGAGGATCAGTGAGCAAATGCAGACCTTTTGAAATCATATTGCATGGTACCCATTTCATGGGTCTCAACTCTCCAGGTTTAAGGGATTCTTCCTTCAGCTAAAACATGCATGTGGAACCCAGAGTATGATCCACCGTGTGATCGGGAAACGTGTTCAAATGTGACTCAGATTTCGTGCCCTGGTACTCGGGTGCAACATTCCAGACGCTTTACTAACACTCTCCCCACTTGGAGAGTCAGTGCCTTTAAACTCCTGTTGACCCAGTTTGCAATTTCTGTGGAAAATGAACAGGAATAGGGAGAACCAATGAGAGACTAGCTGGAGGTGTCTGGACGGGCAAATTTAACTCTCATTTCCCACCAGGAAGAGGAATTAACCAAAGGCTCAGCGTGCCATGCCGGAACCACACTAGGGCCTGAAGCAATCCTGCGGTGTTGCGGCCAGCTCACAAGAAAGCGAGTTGAAGAAAGGAGCTCAGGGGCACTGTCATTCACAAACATGCAGAGTTATAAATGACAGCTATCGTCCAAAAATATATTGAAGTAAGGCTGCCAAGAGGACTTGAAAGCGGGGCAGAATTGCAGGAAACCGATTTCAGGAGGTAGACTGGAATTGCATGTAAAGCATAGGAAAAGAGGCAGAACGTCCACAATGATGCACTTGGCCAAAAAGGGCGTATGCGTTTTTTCCTGAATATATTCAGGAAAAAACGCATACGCCCTTTTTGGCCAACCAAGCAAGCTTGCAAATGAAATCTGCACAACAATGAAGTCTCACTGCCCCCCGATCAAAAGGGCCATCTGAAAAAAGTGTAAAATCCAGAAAGGCAGGACAGGCCATGGAGAACTGGGAGCCTTGTTATGCTCATGGGCGGGATGTAAATTGCCAACAGCCACTCTGGAGAAGTGTATGGTGTTTCCTGAAACATCTACAAAACAAAGCAACAGAGCCTAGGGCACTTCAACTTATGGTCCAATAGCTTAGGGAAATTAAAATCTAAAAGACACAGCCACCTCAAAGTTTGGGATGGCTCTGTTTACAAGAACCTCATTTACGGTACAAGTTCAATATCACAGAAAGCAAAAAATGGATAAAGAAGTTGTGGTACTTACGTACAGTGCAATATCACTCAGCAATGAAATCTATGTCATCAGGCCCGTAGCAGCATAACGAGTGGATTCAGGTACGATGATTCTAAGTGAAATAAGTCACAGAGAAAAAGAAACATCATAAGATATCACTACTACACGGAATGTAAACTTGGCTACCCAGGAACTGAATTACAAAACAGAACAGGGTCTCAAATGTAGAAAAGCAACTTATGCTTGCTTAAGGGGAAAAGTGAGTTGGGGTGCTGCATAAAACCAGAGATTGAAATTAGCACAGATACCGTTCCATAAGCCAAATATGTAATAGACAAGAGCTACTCCTTGCTCAACGAAGTGGACTCTACACCCCATATTAAATGCCTAAGAGTATACCTGACTAATAAGAATCTTAAAACCTATGGATTTATATGTCTCCGAAAGAGAACCAAGCGTGTGTACAGCGGCATAAACGCAGCAGTGATAAGATTGGTGAGCATCGGTGAGCAAATGCAGACCCTTTGAAGTCATATTGCATGGTACCCATTCCATGGGTCTCAACTCTCCAGGTTTAAGGGATTCTTCCTTCAGCTAAAACATGCATGTGGAACCCAGAGTATGATCCACCGTGTGATCGGGAAACGTGTTCAAAGGTTTCTCAGTTTTCTTCCCCCGGTACTCGGGTGCAACATTCCAGACGCTTTACTAACACTCTCCCCACTTGGAGAGTCAGTGCCTTTAACCTCCTGTTTGGCCCAGTTTGCAATTTCTGCTGAAAATGAACAGGAATAGGGAGAACCAATGAGAGACTACCTGGAGGTGTCTGGACGGGCAAATTTAACTCTCATTTCCCACCAGGAAGAGGAATTAACCAAAGGCTCAGAGTGCCATGCCGGAACCACACTAAGGCCTGAAACGATGCTGCGGTGTTGCGGCCAGCTCACAAGAAAGCGAGTTGAAGAAAGGAGCTCAGGGGTACTGTAATTCACAAACCTTCAGAGTTATAAATGACAGCTATCGTCCAAAAATATATTGAAGTAAGGCTGCCAAGAGGACGTGAATGCGGGGCAGAATTGCAGGAAACCGATTTCAGGAGGTAGACTGGAATTGCATGTAAAGCATAGGAAAAGAGGCAGAACGTCCACAATGATGCACTTGGCCAAAAAGGGCGTATGCGTTTTTTCCTGAATATATTCAGGAAAAAACGCATACGCCCTTTTTGGCCAACCAAGCAAGCTTGCAAAGGAAATCTGCACTACAATGAAGTCTCACTGCCCCCCGGTCAAAAGGGCCATCTGAAAAAAGTGTAAAATCCAGAAAGGCAGGACAGGCCATGGAGAACTGGGAGCCTTGTTATGCTGATGGGCGGGATGTAAATTGCCAACAGCCACACTGGAGAAGTGTATGGTGTTTCCTGAAACATCTAAAAAACAAAGCAACAGAGCCTAGGGCACTTCCACTTATGCTCCTATAGCTTAGGGAAATTAAAATCAAAAAGACACAGCCACCCCAAAGTTTGGGACAGGCTCTGTTTACAAGAACCTCGTTTACGGTACAAGTTCAATATCACAGAAAGCGAAAAATGGATAAAGAAGTTGTGGTACTTACGTACAATGCAATATCACTCAGCAATGAAATCTATGTCATCAGACCCATAGCAGCATAATGAGTGGATTCAGGTACGATGATTCTAAGTGAAATAAGTGACACAGAAAAAGAAACAACATAAGATATCACTACTACATGGAATGTAAACTTGGCTACACAGGAACTTAATTACAAAACAGAACAGGGTCTCAAATGTAGAAAACCAACTTATGCTTGCTTAAGGGGAAAGGTGACTTGGGGTGCTGCATAAAATCAGAGATTGAAATTAGCACAGATACCGTTCCATAAGCCAAATATGTAAGAGACAAGAGCTACTCCTTGCTCAACGAAGTGGACACTACACCCCATATTAAACGCCTAAGAATATACCTGACTAGTAAGAATCTTAAAACCTATGGATTTATATTTCTCCGAAAGAGAATCAAGCGTGTGTACAGCGGCATAAACGCAGCAATGATAGGATTGGTGAGGTTCGGTGAACACATGCAGACCCTTTGAAGTCATATTGCATGGTACCCATTCCATGGGTCTCAACTCTCCAGGTTTAAGGGATTCTTCCTTCAGCTAAAACATGCATGTGGAACCCAGAGTATGATCCACTGTGTGATCGGGAAACGTGTTCAAATGGGTCTCAGGTTTCGTCCCCTGGTACTCGGGTGCAACATTCCAGACGCTTTACTAACACTCTCCCCACTTGGAGAGTCAGTGCCTTTAACCTCCTGTTTGGCCCAGTTTGCAATTTCTGCGGAAAATGAACGGGAATAGGGAGAACCAATGAGAGACTAGCTGGAGGTGTCTGGACGGGCAAATTTAACTCTCATTTCCCACCAGGAAGAGGAAATAACCAAAGGCTCAGCGTGCCGTGACGGAACCACACTAGGGCCTGAAGCAATGCTGCGGTGTTGCGGCCAGCTCACAAGAAAGCGAGTTGAAGAAAGGAGCTCAGGGGCACTGTAATTCACAAACCTGCAGAGTTATAAATGACAGCTATCGTCCAAAAATATATTGAAGTAAGGCTGCCAAGAGGACTTGAAAGCGGGGCAGAATTGCAGGAAACCGATTTCAGGAGGTAGACTGGAATTGCATGTAAAGCATAGGAAAAGAGGCAGAACGTCCACAATGATGCACTTGGCCAAAAAGGGCATAAGCGTTTTTTCGTCAGGAAATAACGCATACGCCCTTTTTGGCCAACCAAGCAAGCTTGCAAAGGAAATCTGCACTACAATGAAGTCTCACTGCCCCCCGGTCAAAAGGGCCATCTGAAAAACTGTAAAATCCAGAAAGGCAGGACAGGCCATGGAGAACTGGGAGCCTTGTTATGCTGATGGGCGGGATGAAAATTGCCAACAGCCACTCTGGAGAAGTGTATGGTGTTTCCTGAAACATCTACAAAACAAAGCAACAGAGCCTAGGGCACTTCCACTTATGGTCCTATAGCTTAGGGAAATTAAAATCAAAAAGACACAGCCACCCCAAAGTTTGGGACAGCTCTGTTTACAAGAACCTCGTTTACGGTACAAGTTCAATATCACAGAAAGCGAAAAATGGATAAAGAATTTGTGTTACTTACGTACAATGCAATATAACTCAGCAATGAAATCTATGTCATCAGGCCCGTAGCAGCATAATGAGTGGATTCAGGTACGATGATTCTAAGTGAAATAATTCACACAGAAAAAGAAACAACATAAGATATCACTACTACACGGAATGTAAACTTGGCTACACAGGAACTGAATTACAAAACAGAACAGGGTCTCAAATGTAGAAAACCAACTTATGCTTCCTCAAGGGGAAAGGTGAGTTGGGGTGCTGCATAAAACCAGAGATTGAAATTAGCACAGATACTGTTCCATAAGCCAAATATGTAATAGACAAGAGCTACTCCTTGCTCAATGAATTGCACTCAACACCCCATATTAAACGCCTAAGAATATACCTGACTAGTAAGAATCTTAAAACCTATGGATTTATATGTCTCCGAAAGAGAATCAAGCATGTGTACAGTGGCATAAACGCAGCAGTGATAGGATTGGTGAGGATCGGTGAGCAAATGCAGACCTTTTGAAATCATATTGCATGGTACCCATTTCATGGGTCTCAACTCTCCAGGTTTAAGGGATTCTTCCTTCAGCTAAAACATGCATGTGGAACCCAGAGTATGATCCACCGTGTGATCGGGAAACGTGTTCAAATGTGACTCAGATTTCGTGCCCTGGTACTCGGGTGCAACATTCCAGACGCTTTACTAACACTCTCCCCACTTGGAGAGTCAGTGGCTTTAAACTCCTGTTGACCCAGTTTGCAATATCTGTGGAAAATGAACAGGAATAGGGAGAACCAATGAGAGACTAGCTGGAGGTGTCTGGACGGGCAAATTTAACTCTCATTTCCCACCAGGAAGAGGAATTAACCAAAGGCTCAGCGTGCCATGCCGGAACCACACTAGGGCCTGAAGCAATCCTGCAGTGTTGAGGCCAGCTCACAAGAAAGCGAGTTGAAGAAAGGAGCTCAGGGGCACTGTCATTCACAAACATGCAGAGTTATAAATGACAGCTATCGTCCAAAAATATATTGAAGTAAGGCTGCCAAGAGGACTTGAAAGCGGGGCAGAATTGCAGGAAACCGATTTCAGGAGGTAGACTGGAATTGCATGTAAAGCATAGGAAAAGAGGCAGAACGTCCACAATGATGCACTTGGCCAAAAAGGGCGTATGCGTTTTTTCCTGAATATATTCAGGAAAAAACGCATACGCCCTTTTTGGCCAACCAAGCAAGCTTGCAAATGAAATCTGCACAACAATGAAGTCTCACTGCCCCCCGATCAAAAGGGCCATCTGAAAAAAGTGTAAAATCCAGAAAGGCAGGACAGGCCATGGAGATGTGGGAGCCTTGTTGTGCTGATGGGCGGGATGTAAATTGCCCACAGCCACTCTGGAGAAGTGTATGGTGTTTCCTGAAACATCTAAAAAACAAAGCAACAGAGCCTAGGGCACTTCCACTTATGGTCCTATAGCTTAGGGAAATTAAAATCAAAAAGACACAGCCACCCCAAAGTTTGGGACGGCTCTGTTTACAAGAACCTCGTTTACGGTACAAGTTCAATATCACAGAAAGCGAAAAATGGATAAAGAATTTGTGGTACTTACGTACAATGCAATATAACTCAGCAATGAAATCTATGTCATCAGGCCCATAGCAGCGTAATGAGTGGATTCAGGTACGATGATTCTAAGTGAAATAAGTCACACAGAAAAAGAAACATCATAAGATATCACTACTACACGGAATGTAAACTTGGCTACACAGGAACTGAATTACAAAACAGAACAGGGTCTCAAATGTAGAAAACCAACTTATGCTTGCTTAAGGGGAAAGCTGAGTTGGGGTGCTGCATAAAACCAGAGATTGAAATTAGCACAGATACCGTTCCATAAGCCAAATATGTAATAGACAAGAGCTACTCCTTGCTCAACGAAGTGGCCTCAACACCCCATATTAAACGCCTAAGAACGTACCTGACTAGTAAGAATCTTAAAACCTATGGATTTATATTTCTCCGAAAGAGAATCAAGCGTGTGTACAGTGGCAGAAACGCAGCAGTGATAGGATTGGTGAGGTTCGGTGAGCAAATGCAGACCCTTTGAAGTCATATTGCATGGTACCCATTCCATGGGTCTCAACTCTCCAGGTTTAAGGGATTCTTCCTTCAGCTAAAACATGCATGTGGAACCCAGAGTATGATCCACCGTGTGATCAGGAAACGTGTTCAAATGTCTCTCAGGTTTTGTCCCCTGGTACTCGGGTGCAACATTCCAGACGCTTTACTAACACTCTCCCCACTTGGAGAGTCAGTGCCTTTAACCTCCTGTTTGGCCCAGTTTGCAATTTCTGCGGAAAATGAACAGGAATAGGGAGAACCAATAAGAGACTAGCTGGAGGTACTGGACGGGCAAATTTAACTCTCATTTCCCACCAGGAAGAGGAATTAACCAAAGGCTCAGAGTGCCATGCCGGAACCACACTAGGGCCTGAAGCAATCCTGCGGTGTTGCGGCCAGCTCACAAGAAAGCGAATTGAAGAAAGGAGCTCAGGGGCACTGTCATTCACAAATCTGCAGAGTTATAAATGACAGCTATCGTCCAAAAATATATTGAAGTAAGGCTGCCAAGAGGACTTGAAAGCGGGGCAGAATTGCAGGAAACCGATTTCAGGAGGTAGACTGGAATTGAATGTAAAGCATAGGAAAAGAGGCAGAACGTCCACAATGAAGCACTTGGCCAAAAGGGGCGTATGCGTTTTTTCCTCAGGAAAAAACGCATACGCCCTTTTTGGCCAACCAAGCAAGCTTCCAAAGGAAATTTGCACTACAATGAAGTCTTACTGCCCCCCGGTCAAAAGGGCCATCTGAAAAAAGTGTAAAATCCAGAAAGGCAGGACAGGCCATGGAGAACTGGGAGCCTTGTTATGCTCATGGGCGGGATGTAAATTGCCAACAGCCACTCTGGAGAAGTGTATGGTGTTTCCTGAAACATCTAAAAAACAAAGCAACAGAGCCTAGGGCACTTCCACTTATGGTCCTATAGCTTAGGGAAATTAAACTCAAAAACACACAGCCACCCCAAACTTTGGGACGGCTGTGTTTACAAGAACCTCGTTTACGGTACAAGTTCAATATCGCAGAAAGTGAAAAATGGATAAAGAAGTTCTGGTACTTACGTACAATGCAATATCACTCAGCAATGAAATCTATGTCATCAGGCCCATAGCAGCATAATGAGTGGATTCTGGTACGATGATTCTAAGTGAAATAAGTCACACAGAAAAAGAAACATCATAAAATATCACTACTACACGGAATGTAAACTTGGCTGCACAGGAACTGAATTACAAAACAGAACAGGGTCTCAAATGTAGAAAACCAACTTATGCTTGCTTAAGGGGAAAGGTGAGTTGGGGTGCTGCATAAAACCAGAGATTGAAATTAGCACTGATACCGTTCCATAAGACAAATATGTAATAGACAAGAGCTACTCGTTGCTCAACGAAGTGGACTCAACACCCCATATTAAATGCCTAAGAATATACCTGACTAGTAAGAATCTTAAAACCTATGGATTTATATTTCTCCGAAAGAGAATCAAGCGTGTGTACAGTGGCAGAAACGCAGCAGTGATAGGATTGGTGAGGTTCGGTGAGCAAATGCAGACCCTTTGAAGTCATATTGCATGGTACCCATTCCATGGGTCTCAACTCTCCAGGTTTAAGGGATTCTTCCTTGAGCTAAAACATGCATGTGGAACCCAGAGTATGATCCACCATGTGATTGGGAAACGTGTTCAAACGTGTCTCAGTTTTCGTCCCCTAGTACTCGGGTGCAACATTCCAGATGCTTTACTAACACTCTCCCCACTTGGAGAGTCAGTGCCTTTAACCTCCTGTTTGGCCTAGTTTGCAATTTCTACGGAAAATGAACAGGAATAGGGAGAACCAATGAGAGACTAGCTGGAGGTGTCTGGACGGGCAAATTTAACTCTCATTTCCCACCAGGGAGAGGAATTAACCAAAGGCTCAGCGTGCCATGCCGGAACCACACTAGGGTCTGAAGCAATCCTGCGGTGTTGCGGACAGCTCACAAGAAAGCGAGTTGAAGAAAGTAGGTCAGGGGCACTGTCATTCACAAACCTACAGAGTTATAAATGACAGCTATCGTCCAAAAATATATTGAAGTAAGGCTGCCAAGAGGACTTGAAATTGGGGCAGAATTGCAGGAAACCGATTTCAGGAGGTAGACTGGAATTGCATGTAAAGCATAGGAAAAGAGGCAGAACGTCCACAATGATGCACTTGGCCAAAATGGGCGTATGCGTTTTTTCCTGAATATATTCAGGAAAAAATTTATACGCCCTTTTTGCCCAACCAAACAAGCTTGCAAAGGAAACTTGCACTACAATGAAGTCTCACTGCCCCCCGGTCAAAAGGGCCATCTGAAAAAAGTGTAAAATCCAGAAAGGCAGGACAGGCCATGGAGACGTGGGAGCCTTGTTATGCTCATGGGCGGGATGTAAATTGCCCACAGCCACCCTGGAGAAGTGTATGGTGTTTCCTGAAACATCTAAAAAACAAAGCAACAGAGCCTAGGGCACTTCCACTTATGGTCCTATAGCTTAGGGAAATTAAAATCAAAAAGACACAGCCACCCCAAAGCTTGGAATCGCTCTGTTTATAAGAACCTCGTTTACGGTACAAGTTCAATATCGCAGAAAGTGAAAAATGGATAAAGAAGTTGTGGTACTTACGTACAATGCAATATCACTCAGCAATGAAATCTATGTCATCAGGCCCATAGCAGCATAATGAGTGGATTCTGGTACGATGATTCTAAGTGAAATAAGTCACACAGAAAAAGAAACATCATAAAATATCACTACTACACGGAATGTAAACTTGGCTGCACAGGAACTGAATTACAAAACAGAACAGGGTCTCAAATGTAGAAAACCAACTTATGCTTGCTTAAGGGGAAAGGTGAGTTGGGGTGCTGCATAAAACCAGAGATTGAAATTAGCACAGATACCGTTCCATAAGCCAAATATGTAATAGACAAGAGCTACTCCTTGCTCAGCGAAGTGGACTCAACACCCCATATTAAACGCCTAAGAATATACCTGACTAGTAAGAATCTTAAAACCTATGGATTTATATGTCTCCGAAAGAGAATCAAGCGTGTGTACAGCGGCATAAACGCAGCAGTGATAGGATTGTTGAGGATCGGTGAGCAAATGCAGACCCTTTGAAGTCATATTGCATGGTACCCATTCCATGGGTCTCAACTCTCCAGGTTTAAGGGATTCTTCCTTCAGCTAAAACACGCATGTGGTACCCAGAGTATGATCCACCGTGTGATCGGGAAACGTGTTCAAATGTGACTCAGATTTCGTGCCCTGGTACTCGGGTGCAACATTCCAGACACTTTACTAACACTCTCCCCACTTGGAGAGTCAGTGCCTTTAAACTCCTGTTGACCCAGTTTGCAATTTCTGTGGAAAATGAACAGGAATAGGGAGAACCAATGAGAGACTAGCTGGAGGTGTCTGGACGGGCAAATTTAACTCTCATTTCCCACCAGGAAGAGGAATTAACCAAAGGCTCAGTGTGCCATGCCGGAACCACACTAG